>NC_134567.1:6618358-7348201 GCF_025594145.1 Primulina tabacum
ATGAATACATACATGCTGCGTTTATTTCTCAAGATGAACCAAAGAAGATTGAAGAAGCTCTTTTGGATCCCAGTTGAATAGAAGCTATGCAAGAAGAGCTGAATCAATTTGAGAGGAATAAAGTTTGGTTTCTAGTACCTAGACCTTCTCACCAAGCTGTCATTGGAACTCGGTGGGTATTCAGAAACAAACTAAATGAGGAAGGAATAGTTGTAAGAAACAAAGCAAGACTGGTTGCACAAGGATTCAGACAAGAAGAAGGAATAGACTATGATGAAACCTTTGCACCAGTAGCTAGGCTCGAAGCTATCAGAATATTCTTAACCTTTGCTGCTTTCAAAAACTTCAAAGTATATCAAATGGACGTAAAGAGTGCGTTTCTTAATGGTCTACTACAAGAGGAAGTCTATGTTGAACAGCCTCCAGGCTTTTCTAATCATTTGTTACCAAATCATGTTTTTAAATTATATAAAGCATTGTATGGTCTGAAACAAGCACCTAGGGCTTGGTACGATACACTTTCACGATTTCTCATTAATCGTGGTTTCATCATTGGTACTGTAGATAAAACCTTTTTTACCTTAGCCAAAAACAAACACATATTATTAGTTCAGATTTATGTTGATGATATCATATTTGGGTCAACTAACCCCAAATTATGTGCAAAGTTTGCTAAGTTAATGCAGGACCAGTTCGAGATGAGCATGATGGGAGAATTAACATTCTTCTTAGGATTACATATTAAACAACTTGATACTGGAATTTTTATAAATCAAGCCAAGTACACCAAGGAGCTTCTGAAAAAGTTCGGTATGGAAGCATGCTCTGCTGCTTCTACTCCAATGAGCTCATCTATTAAACTTGATAAAGATGAAAGTGGAATTCCAGTAGAGGTAACTCAGTATCGTGGTCTTATTGGTTCATTGTTATATCTGACTGCCAGTAGACCAGATATCATGTTTGCTGTTTGCATTTGTGCTAGATTTCAATCAAACCCTAAACAATTACATTACATTGCTGGTAAAAGGATTTTAAAATATCTTAAGGGTACTCAAAATGTAGGCCTCTGGTATCCCAAGGACTCGTCGTTTAATCTTAGTGGATATTTAGATGCTGATTATGCAGGATGTAAACTGGATAGGAAAAGCACAAGTGGTTTTTGTCAATTTCTTGGTGACAGGCTGATATCCTGGTTTAGTAAAAAGCAGACCTCCATAGCCACATCTACTACAGAAGCAGAATATCTGGCTGCTGGAAGCTGCTTCTCTCAAATATTATGGATTCAGCAACAGTTAAAAGACTATGGAATTCAAGCCTCCGAATCACCTATTTTCTGTGACAATACCAGTGCCATTGCAATCACACAAAATCCATTACTTCATTCCAGAACGAAGCACATAGACATCAGACATCATTTCATCAGAGATCATGTGCAGAAGAAGAACATTCGTCTGGAA
Source organism: Primulina tabacum (assembly GCF_025594145.1). Taxonomy (NCBI): domain Eukaryota; kingdom Viridiplantae; phylum Streptophyta; class Magnoliopsida; order Lamiales; family Gesneriaceae; genus Primulina; species Primulina tabacum. The sequence continues at coordinate 6,619,816 of NC_134567.1, forward strand.
TACATTCCTACTGATCAGCAAGCAGCAGACATCTTTACAAAACCTCTCCCCGAGAATAAGTTTTCTTACTTTCGAAATACACTTGGATTGATAGATTTAACTTAATTATTTATCATTATCTGATATTTTGGCTTAACTTTTCCTCTGTGATTATTTTTTCTAATTTTGCAGAAGGTAAAAGTTGAACGATGGAGACAATCAGTAGACATAATATTTCATTAAAGATAATAGAAACGGGGGCGTACATTTTTCACTTCTGTTTTAACGTAAACTCTCCAGGATGCCAACCAAGCGGTCAGCTCTCCAGTAGAGGTACGTAAAAACTCATCTGAAAAAGCAATCTTTTTCAGAGTCTTAAGCTCCTTTAAGAGCATAAGAAGGTAGACGCCATCATCAGAGACAACGTCAGCACTATCAGCACTATGGAGACGTCGATAATACTTCGACATCATCATCAACTCCTTAGTAGAAGATGTTCACCCACTCTCGAAGGAAGACCTAAGCTTCTGGATTTTAGTCCAAGTAGCAAGTGTCTTCTTCAACACCTTGACCTCTATTGCCTCCTTTCTTGCAGCAGTCACCTCTCTCATGAGCTCATCAGCCAAATCAGGACTATTATCTCTTGCCATTTTTTTCTTAAGAATGACTATCTGGTTTAACCCATGTTCATATTTATAGATGAAAACCAGGGACCAAAGCTCGAGAAAGTCTTGACTACACTAGATATATGAAACATCCCATATCTAGCTCTCATCGGATTTGTTACCATATATTGCACTAATTTAGGAAAAACTTTATTCTGATATTCTGTGATTCTGTGTCAGAAGAAAAAGGTATTTTGTCTCATTAACAAAACAAGGCTTATTTTATCTTCCAGTAGAAGCTATCAAGACGGCTTCTCTTCTTCTGAATTTTATTCATCATTCATCAGTTATTTATCTTATTTAGCCAACAGTAAGTTATTTGCAGGAAAGCAGAAGGGAATATCAAGTACTTAAACTGAAATTTTATTAGAAACCATTCCAGTACATTAAACGATGCAGAAGTAAAAGCAGTAGATCGACAAATGCTCTTTAACAAGAAGCTTTACATTAAACTTTTTGCATTCAGCAGATCGTAGTATCTTCAGCAGGAAAAGGATGGTCTGCTTCGAAAAGATTCCAGCAAGCTTGGGTCTAGTAAGAATCTAGCAAGCTTGGGTCTTGTTAGCACTAATGTATAATCAGATATTTTCCGGGGCATCAGCTTCATCGATCAACCAGCACTCTCTTATTGCATTAGAAAGCCTCTGGAAAAGATCGATGCTACACCTCCGACTAAATGGAAGCAACAAATCTTTTTGATTGTTGACATTACAACTCCAGGAGTTTGATCCAAGGATAATTACGTAAAGAATGACATCTTCAAACTTCCTTCTGAACATTTTTTCTTCGGCCCCTGGATCAGACTCTAACTCTTCTTTAACTTGAGCTTTCATTTTAGATTATGAATGTTTAACTTCGTTTAAGTTGTGCAGGCATTTATAGTAATCTTCGGAAGACACAAAGACTCTTGCGACTGTTCATTTTCAACGGTTCAGATTGAAAGATTGCCAAAAGTCGTTTGATGTTTAATATCCACTTATTAGTTGCATTTACCGAGGGGGAACAGTATCTTAGTCAGACTAAGATTTTTATACCTTTTTCAGAAAACAGATAGAGTATTTGTCTTTTCGATAAAACAACAAGTCTGCTGGTTTTGTCACAGTGCTCAAATATTTCAGCACTCTGAAACTTCCAGCAGACGTTATCATAAAACGACAAATCTTCTTCTGATTATTTTTAGTAACCGTCTGGACAGCCCGCCTATTTCAAATTTTTAAATCATTCACGTCTCTGACAAACTTTGCAAGTTTTTTTTTTTTTCAAATATTCAACCATAAACATACTGACACGTGTCCTTATGTTTACTTGACGGCTGTACATTCATTTTAAAATATCACCTTCTCATTTTTCACTTTTACCCTTTCAAAACTGTTGCTACTCAGCTACTGCTTTCTCTTAATCATCTTCTATCTACTGCAAATTTTATCTGATCCTTTCATCGTAGAGAAATGGCCGGAGCATACACTCTTAATACATATCAAGTCAACTTTGCTTCAGTTCTCAATATCAAAGATAAGAATCTTGTTAAAATGTTTAAAGACCTTGAGAAATCAGGACTTCGAAACTTCTTGGAAGCACCAGCTCTGATATACAAAAATGCTCTTCTGGATTTCTACGCTAAGGCAACTGTGCATGAAGGAAAGATCGTCCACTCTCAAGGAGATGCATCCATCTCCATTGATGCTGCACTATTGGGCGCAACTTTTCTCCTCCCACTTTCAGGTACTTCTGAACTATCTGATATTTCCAAGCTAGAAATGTCTATTGCTCTTAGCACTTTCTCAGCCACTGGAGAAGAATTGTCTCCTTCTTGCCACAAAAGTTACTCAAAATGGAATATCAAATTCTGGCTGATATTGTGGCGAAGGCTATATTAGTCAAAGCTGGCACGTTCGACAAGTTAACAAAGGAGAAAGTTCAAGTGATGGCTGCCATCACTAAGGGAACTAAAGTGGATTGGAGTCATTTCATATTCAGAATCATGAAAGACATGGTCATCAAGAAAAGTTTTTGGATTTGCTGTTCAGATCAGCAAAATGCTCAAGGATGCTGGTTTCGCTTTTACAAGTGAACAGGGATGCTGTTTCGGTAACAATGATTGATGCTGAGAATGTACTCGCTTTAAGGCCCAAGCCAACCGTGGCTGAATTTGTTGCCTTGAAAAAGGAGATTGGAGAGACTCTTTCTGAGACTCAGAAACCTCAACGAAAGATTAAAAGGAAAAGAGTGATCGTCTCTACTGATTCTGATAAAACAGTATCAGAAGAGTCTGCTGCTGATGTTCAACCATCCATACCAACTCCAATAAAAAAGAAAGCACGGACTAAAATCAAGAAGACAGCGGCAATTTCTGAAATTGAGAAAGTGCCAATCAGACAGGTGTTTCCAGAAATGGTTCCATCTGCACGATCCAATGCTCCTACTTCAGTGCAAGCTGCTACATCTGTTCCAGCAACATCTACTGCTTCTAATTTCAGACCAATGTCTGGAATAGTGATTAGAGAACCAACAAGGGGGTCTTCTGCATTTCGACCCATTTTGCCTATCTCATCAACCGACAAAGGCAAAGGAAAGATGATTGAAGAACCACAATTTTTTGGACTCAGAACAACTGTGACCATAGGTGTTGATCTTCATTTGGCAGAAATAGAAAGCTCTGCCAATGATGACATGAATTTCTTTGACGAGTGGCACAAGGTCCGAATTTTTCATTCTTTTGCTTACTTCAAGACGAAAGGATCCTATGGAAAAATAATGAAAGCTGAGAAGAGGGTCTTTCAGCTTACCAAAACAGAAAATGTAATCGAGGCATTGCGTAGAAGAAGCTACATCCTCGAACAGCTGAAATGTCAGAAGTTGGAATCGGTTCTGAAAATTCTTAAGTCACATTTTGATCCTACAATTCCTACTGTTGTTCAGGATCAAAACGTCATTCTGATTCTAACTGACAAATTGAAACAGATGAGTGAGCAACTTCTTGATCAAGAAAAGGGCTTTGGCGAGCCAATTGAATATCAAGTCGGCCTTGTTCCAGACTTTCCACAGATCCAGACAGTTGAGGAACGGACTACAGCTTCACCAAAAGCTTCTGTTCTCAGTACTCCTGCATCACCAACAAGGCCTCTTCAGTCATCATCTCTTTTGTTTGTGCATGAACTGGCTTCCGTTGAAGAAGTCATTGAGTCAATTGTTCCCACGTCCCCTACTACTCAGGAAGCAGTTCCAGCTACTTCATTGCCAAAATCACCCTCTCCAACCGCAGAACAACATATGGCAGAATCAGATGCTGTATCTCTTTTGCCAACTCTAGAGAAATTTTCTGCTGCTCATCAAGCTGAAATGAAAGTTCTTCTGAACCAGCAATCTGAACCCATAACTGCAGAACAATCAGCTTCACCTACTGCCGTTGCTCCAACATAAGAGAACTTGGTCTCCAACTTGGTTGCTCTTGATGAAGAGATTGTTCCTACCATAATTGCTGCCGAACCAAATGTCTCTGCTATTCCAGATGAAACCTCTGCTGACCCTGGTCCTTCTACTGCTGTGATGGACACCACTTCCCTCACCACCAATCAAGTCTCTACTGCACTGATTGTCACTGATCCTGTTCAAACTCTCACGGACACTCGCGCTGCTGAAATGAGGCAACGCATGCTTGCGGGAACCCCCTCACCTGAATCAGAATCATTCAATTTGGAGTTTCAGATTGATGTTCTGCAAAGGGAACTCAATAACATGTCTGATTTAGTCAAGCGGATGTCCTGTGAAAGCATATCAGAATTTAGTGGTGCTCAGATCTTCAGAGAACGAATGAGCAAACAAATATATAAAACGGCGGAATCCGTGGAGAAAATGCATGTTGAAACCATTGTTTTCAGACAAGCTGTATCGAAAAATCATAGTCACATCGTGCTTTCTCAAACTGATATACTAAATCGACTCAACCAGCATGATGATCTCATTCGATCATTTTCCACCTCCATGGAAGTAATGGATGCCAAGATTGATTCTCAAACTCAATCTCTCACTACTCTCAATGATCGTATCTCTACTCAAGCTCCGTATCTGGAGATGTTAACCAATGGCATTCAAAACTTGTCTGGAAGAATGAATGATCTTATGGCCCATGTGATTGCCGCTGATGCCAAAAAGGGGGAAGAAAAACGAAGAGATCCATCTGAAGCAGAACTAAGGCAATCAGAAGCTGAACCTTCAGATAGAAGATTTCAGGATCCTCAAGATGAAGAAGTCATTTACAGGGACATTGGAACTGATTGACAATTTACTGTGTTAATTTCATTGATATTATCCTTTTGCTAACTGATTATCTGTAATTTAACGCTTTCCTACTGTTTAGGTTTTGACATCACCACAAAGGGGGAAATTGATAGACATGAATTAATTGTGGCGAAGAAAATAAAAACCAGCATCACTCTTTAAGAAAACAGTAGACAAAAAGAAAATCAGAAGCTACTGATCTAGTAAAACAAAAGCAGTAGAAAGGATAGAAAAACAGAATCAGTAGAAGATGTTGCCTAACGTGACTACTTTAAATGTTACTGTTAAAGTTACCAAGTACTAGTATTAATTGCAGCATTAAATACTATACAGAGTCATTTAATTCACTTTACCGAGTTTAGTATAAAACAGGACTGATTGTTTTATAGCTTTTCTGCAGGAACTTTTTTTTGGTAATAAAGCTGACTCTATCAGAAATCTGACGACATCTTCTGATCATAAACGTTGAACTCAGTCGCTTATATATACATGGAACAAACCCTTACAAAGGGAGAACTCTACACATAATATCTTTTCAAGGATCAACGCTATTTCACTCAACAAGACAACCTCGAAAATTCTTGATAACTTTGAGTTCAACACAAAGAAAAGTAGCACATGCTTCATAGCAAATATCTGATCTTTTGAAGATCATCTTGTGCTACTGATTCTTACACTCTTCACAATCTTTTACAACACTTATACTTTATCAGGAAGAGCTTGTAATATGAAAAGAGTCTTTTCAGAACCTTTTGTATCACGTACTTTTTGAGTCGAGTAACTAAGAGTTTCAGTAGGCAAAGGTGTAAGTCCTTCTGAAGTGGGTGTGTACAAGAGTTGTACTGTAATATCCAAAGTCTTTTAGTTATACCTTCTAGAAACAGGAGAAGGGGAGACGTAGAAGATTTTATCTTTGAACTTCCGTAAACAACTACTGCCCACTGTTATTATTGTCTTTCACTTACTTCATCAGATTGTTTCCTCACCTATAATTTTAATTTAGGTGAAGGTATACGCAACAAGATAAACTACTATCTCTAACAGGATTTTAGTACCTCATCAAAAGAAAGGAAAAACGAGTAGAGTTTATTCACCCCCCTCTAAACTCAACTTCGATCCTCAACAAATAATTTATTATTGATGGTAACAATTAAATTTATCTTTTAAATCGTATAGCAGCTCAAACATCACATTTCGATTATTTTCATAACTGATGTAATTACTGCGCCCAACATATATAGTCAGATTTTAAATTAATGTGATACTTCACTTATCAACAATGAAAGTTAGAGATATAATTACCATATACATTTATATAACAAGAAATATAGTATAAAGTGCAATGGCCTCTTATGCGCGAGGAGCATTATTTTATAGTGAAACTATCAACTGTGATATTATATGTTAAGTAGGTCTCTTGTGAAACAATCTCAAGAATCTTTATTTGTTAGACGAGTCAACTCTACCGATATTCACGATAAAAAGTAATATTATTAGCATAAAAAGTAATATTTTTTTTATAGATGACCCAAATAAGAGATCCGGCTCACAAAATACGACCCGTGAGACCGTCTCACACAAGTCTTTGCCTTATATGTTGATATAATACGATATTTTAAATCATTATTTGAGTTTAGAGATGAATTTGTTATAATTAGTATCAAATTCGAGTTTCATCCCTAATTTAGGACTTTTGTGTCAGATAGGCTGTCAATGATCATCTTAAATCATTATCGATTGATGATGACTGAGTTAATTGAGTGAGAATGTGTGAGCAATTTACCGTGTTAAGGAGTTCTCCTTCCTTATAAACATTGATGATCGAGTGAAAAGAACCCTGTCTATATAGCCTAGATACCTGAGAACAAGACGCATTAGTGGTACACAAGAAGGTTTTTCGACTTAACCACTCCAATACTCAAGTTAGTCAAGTGAATACGCAAAAGAAAGATAGTGCAATATAAGTGAAAATATAATGAGTGCCAGTGATAATATTAGTCTCCACCTCCAGATTTTACCTCTGTCAGGGGTATTTATAGGTTGCTGAGATCGTGGATCATCAAGAGATGCTCGGGAAGTGGTCACGACGTGGAAATGTGACTCATGTTCTGACTTCCTAACGATTAGTGAACGTGTGATGGGAAAAGATCCCTAGATTTTCGGTGGACAAGATTCACGATCATTTGGATTTAGTCACCTTGCGTTGCCTGGGCTCGGATACGGAACCGAGCTTGTGTGAACCTGTAACGGTGTAATAAGCTACTCGTGCATGTGCAAGCCCTAGGTGATAGGGACAAAGTACTCTTTCCTTACCCAGAGTGATTTTTCGGGTGGTTATGTACCGAGATAGCGATTGTGATCTAAGCTGAATGTTGACATGGTTGGGCCAACTTTCAACGGCTCAACCCCATACTCCAGTTACCAGTTTTGGGTTGGTCGTGCCTCAGTTTCTATTTACATGCCCGAATTCAAAGATGACCCGAGCTCTTATCGAGATAACATCAACTCTTCCGAAAGACAATCCCAAAATCCGATAAACGTGCCAAATCAATAAATTCTCACATACCTCCATTCCGTGCTTTCTCTTTCTCCACTATATGTTTCACAACTGTATTATTTTTAAATTTTAAAAATTATTGCACATTATATTAATAACGTCCACAATTTCGTTCTAAAATTATAAATATATGGTAATCCATATATGTACGCAAGGGTATTTGACTGAGCTTCTTGAAATAGTTTATTACCATTTGAAAGTTCATGAGTTCTAAAAATGTAAAGTAAAAAATTCCAAATGATATTATCTTTATTAGAGGGTCGATCGCGTGTGATCCTTGAAAAAAAAAGATTTTTTTTTAATTTTAAATTGAAATTTATTAATTTTTAAGTTAAAATGATAGATTCATTTTTTAAAAAAAAAATTGAAATGATAGAAGATAACAGATAAGATAAAAAAATGATTTATTAGTAAAATATAATATAATAAAATATTTTTATTTTTATAAAATGTATTGTATTTTAAAAAAAACAAAAAAATTACTTCATGACCCATATACTTTAAAAAAACTGGATTACCGTAACTTAATTTTAAAATCAAATTTTTAGTTTTTAAAATATAAAAAATCTATATAAATTTGGTTGTATATCTATCAAATATAACTTGCCATGACATGAAACCATATCTTGTAATGCTCACGACAAAAATTATTTGTGAAAATATTTACTCGAAAATAAGTATAATTTTATTTATTAAATATTTTTTATTTATTCAAAAAAACCACCCGCTAAACTTTTAAATGCAAATATTTCAATATATGTATGCCCTATTATCTTTTTTAAAATCTAAATATATTAACAGTTTATTTTTAAAATAAGAGTTAATAGTTTTTAAGATCTTCAAGCAATTTAAAGAATGTAGAAAACTATAAACTATTTAAAATAAATTTAACCAAATATTCATTAAATTGACAATTATTATCATGTCTAAAAAATCCTATCATTGTGTAACTTTGATAATATATAGAACATTATAAAATAATTTGAATAAATCTAACCAAATATTCATTAAATTACTGATGATTGTCTCAAAAGATTATTATTTATATTTTGAAAAGAGATTTCATATTTACACTCAATTTTGTGTTATCTACGTTTCACTTCATTTATAAAATATATGTCAAATTTATTAACAAATAAAATATAATAATAAGAATTTGAATGCAAATATCAACTTCCATTTGAAAAATAAAATAAAATATTTTGTAACTTTTAGTGATTGAACTATTTTTAAAATGATAGGTATATTTTTTTTGAATATGTCTTTTGTGAGATCTCGTAGATTTTTTCTATGAGACCTTCAACTCTATTCATACTTAAATTGAAAAATAATTTTTGAACTTACAAAAAAATAATTTTTTTATGAATCAGATTGAATTAAATATTTATTTCATAAAAAATTCATTCATGAAACTTTCTCACTGATTATTTGTGTATTCATTATCCAATCAATTAAAATAAATTTTTATTTTTGGAAACAAAAATAAAACTTGTTTATTAAATAAAGTTTGCGATTTTTTAGTCATTAAAAAAAGTAATTAAAATATTAGTTATCTGTCAATGCTAAACATATTACATATTAGAGATACGAAAACGTACTGTTTAATCTTGGCTCTGAATTCATCATATAAATTTATATTACATGACCGACCTCTCAGGGTGTGGATTGTTCGCAACAAGGGATAGCAGACGAGCATCGTTGATAAATATAGACTTTATGTCCTCATTCAGAGCTTTGTAGTTAGGGTCGTGTCTTCGCTGCAAGTCAAATATAATGCACTTATTGACCCCTACCACGAGTTTTAGCAAAAACCAGAGTCCATGAACTTTAGCAAAAACAAGCCCTGGATCGACCCAAGCCTGGTCGACCAAGCACTTGCCCAAGAAAAATGTTGGGTAGACCAAAATTTGGTCTATCCAACATTTTGCTTGGGTCGGCCAGCGTGAGTCGACCTTTTCTTCTTCAAGCGAGTCGAAGAAATAGAAGCAATAAATCGAAATAAACGTTAATCTTATCATATTTTTGTCAGTCATTTGTCCGATTGAGTTTGCTTAGATCGGAAAGGATCTGTGTCGAGAATTGCCGGGAAGAGAAAGATGATTTGCGTTGAGAATCGTCGCTGGAAAGGGGTCGACGGAAGAGAAATCTAATTTGGAGTCGATTGAATGTGATAGATGGATTTAATCTTAAGAGTTTAAATTGGTTTAAATTAATGATACATTTACACTTAAACAGAATAATATTTATCTAAATTTATTTGTTAATATTTTTTTTAAATAAGTCAGGATCGACTCCTTTTTCCCTTAATTTCTCTTGTTTTACCAAGTCTTTGCCGTTTGAGTTTTCTTACTTCCTCACTAAAGTCTTGTGGAGTAATATGAATGAATCCCTTTGTAAAGTAATGTCTATTTTTTCTCAAAATTTTTGAATATTTCCAAGAAAATTTAGCATACTGTAACGTATTTTAGCCGGGATTCAGGCGCCTGATTTTCTTTTGACCGTCGGATTTGTGGACTTTGACTTTTTTGTTGATCGGAGGACCAGATTCTATAAGATCCGGCCATTGTCGCAGCTAACAAAGCTGAGCTCTGGTCGGTTTGCCGAAGATTTGGGTTGACTTTTGGGTATAGATTCTTGAATGGGGCATTGTTGCAGCAAGAATGTTTTAGTTTCTGTCGATAAAGACGAAGTCGCTCCAACTTCCTCCGTCGCCGACAACGGCCGCCGTCAAACTCCAGAATCGGCACCGCACACTCCGTCTGCTACTGCGAATGGGGCAGCGCGTACCCCGGCGCACTACTCCTCGGCGAGTCCGTGGCAGAGTCCGTACCCTGCCGGGGTTGCACCGTCGCCTTCACCGGCGAGGACTCCGGGTCGGAAGTTTAGGTGGCCCTTGCCTCCTCCATCGCCGGCAAAGCCGATTATGTCGGCATTTTTTAAGCGGCAACCCGTGGCGACGCCAACGAAGCCTATACCGGAGGAAGCCGGAGGTAGCGAAGAGGGGGCCGAGCGGGCCCTCGATAAGAGCTTTGGATATTCTAGGAATTTTTCGGCCAAGTATGAGTTGGGTAAGGAGGTGGGGCGAGGCCATTTCGGCCATACCTGCTGGGCGAAGGGGAAAAAAGGAGATCTGAAGAATCAACAGGTGGCTGTAAAGATCATTTCCAAAGCTAAGGTGTGTGGTATGTGCTTACAATTTAGATGTAATATTTGCTTCTTTTTCTGAAAAATCTTTGGTGGTCGCCATTTCTTTGAGCTTTTTTGAGTGATTCCTAATCTTAAAATAACCGGGTTTTTTGTTTACATTTGGATTCGCTAGAGACACGATATTCACAATTTGAAACTTGTAGAATAATTGGAATCTTTCTGTTCGCTAAATTCCTGGAAAAAGGTCCAGTAACCGAGCTTAGATGCTAGCTGGAGTGTGTTCTTGCTATGTCATATTTTTATTTATTATTATTATTATTGACGTTGATTTACTTCTCCTTTTCCACATTGATGGGAATTTTAATAGATATGTTGAAAATTGAATATCATTGCTCAAAATATAGATTTTCGTTTTGCAGATGACAACAGCTATAGCGATTGAAGACGTACGGAGAGAGGTGAAGATATTGAAAGCTTTGTCTGGACATAAAAACCTGATCCAGTTTTACGAAGCTTTCGAGGATATACATAACGTTTATGTTGTTATGGAGTAGGTGTATCTTTTCAAGTTTTCTTCTTGCCATGAGATTATCCTGGTTTACTTTTCCTCTGTCCTGTTCCAGATTATTGTTATTTGATATTACGATGCAACCAATGAAAACTCTGTCTTATGTTCTATGTTTATGCCCCTTATTTCAAATAAGCTTCTGCTAATACAAATGTAGCTGGAGAAATGTGTCTATTACAAAGTGCTTAACATTGGCTTTTGACAGATTGTGTGAAGGCGGTGAGCTGCTGGATAGAATTTTAGCACGGTAATTTGGGTTGAGTATTCATCTTACTGCACTGAACTTTTTATAATCAGCTTGAAAGTATATCTCACTTCTTTTATGTTGCAGAGGTGGTAGGTATACAGAAGATGATGCCAAGAATATAGTTGTGCAGATGTTGAGTGTTGTTTCCTTTTGTCATCTCCAAGGCGTTGTACACCGGGACCTAAAGCCAGAGGTACGACGATCTCATATTGCTGTGTAAATTTATGTGACATGTAATATGACTTTGAATTGTACAAAAGAAATTGTGTGTCGTGGTTCACTACATTCTCGTACCCTGGAATATGAATTATCTTTACATTTTCCCAGCAGAATTTTTTATTTGCCACGAAAGATGAAGATGCTCCCATGAAGGTCATAGATTTTGGTCTATCTGATTTCATTAGGCCAGGTAGAAATTCTCTCACTTGCCCTCTATTCGATGATTGATATATAGATTCATCGTCAGTTTTTTAGACCTTTAGGGTCACCTTTACTAGGTTGACCCAATGACCCTATCATCTTTACTTAGCTCCCAATCTTCATTATTTCACCGGCTGTCTATGTTCATGCTTTATTCTATCCCCGTGCTTATGCTTTGAAACATTCAGTCCGATTTGAATTTTTTTTAATCATGATGTATGGTTCTGTTCTCATTTTTGTTGTATGCTCTTCTAACCTGTTATGCATATAGTCCTCTACTGTATGGCGATCGAAGCAAGAATATCTTATCCGGTTAATTTTTCCCTCACTAAATTCATAAGATTTGAACGCTTGTCTAATTGTTTTTATGTTCTAATGATATTTGAGATGATCGGTGCATTAATTGAAAAGTACCATATGCAATCCAGAGTTCATAAAATTTGGTGAAATAGACTAACAATGAAATTGCTTATATTGAACCTGTAGAATGGGCTATATCACCGCACATTTGATGCGGGTATTTAGTATTATATGTTATATATAAATAATATATTTATATTTTTTAAATAATTAATTTTAGTTATGATTTTATAAAATTAGGATTTTCTCAAATATTTGATAATTATGATTTTTTACATCTAAAATGATATATAAATAAATTGGAAAGTTATTTATCTTATCTATAATAGTTAGTTGAGAAAGATATTGAAAATAATTGATGAGAAATGTGTAAAATTACTAATATGAAATCAAATTTACATATTATTATCATACAAGGAAAATCTGGAAAAAAAATTGGTGTCACCTCCAATAGGCTCAAGGAGTATGTTATAAAGTATAGATATAGGTTTGAACTTCCTAATCATATTAAATGCAGCGCGAAGGAACTTAAACAATACTATTTGACTGTAAAGGTTCTAGCACTGTGAAATATATGTCCAAACTAGCTTTTATTCCATGCTAAGTCAGAAGCATGTATGACTATGTATGTGTACAAGCTTTGCTCAACCATGATCTTTCCTCGTTCTGATTCTGAGGAGCTTGCTATTATGTACATGCAGATTCATTTCTTATTATATTTTTGGGACTTGTGTTACATTTTTTGTGAAGTCATACTCTCTGCATATGCATTGAATTTTGTTCTTTTTCATCAATCATCAATTTCAAATTTCAAAGGAGTCACAAATGTTATTTGCAGATCAACGCCTCAATGATATTGTGGGCAGTGCATACTATGTGGCACCTGAAGTACTTCACAGATCATACTGCAGTGAAGCTGATATTTGGAGTATTGGTGTAATAACTTACATCTTATTATGCGGAAGCAGACCTTTTTGGGCTCGCACGGAATCAGGAATTTTTCGATCCGTTCTGCGAGCGGATCCTAATTTCTATGATGCACCATGGCCAGCTGTATCTGCAGAAGCCAAAGATTTTGTGAAAAAGCTTCTAAATAGGGACCATAGGAAGAGGATGACTGCTGCCCAAGCACTTGGTAAGTTGGAAATTGTTTTTCATCATATTTTTGTTGTGTGCTTAATGTATAAGGAAGGTTTTCGATTTCAGATATTATTGCCATGTGTTATTCTTGAAGTGACCTTTTTTTAATCTGCAGCCCATCCATGGGTAAGGGGACTAAACTGTGCTGTACCGTTGGATATGCTAGTGTACAAATTAATTAAGTCATATATTCGAGCCACTCCTTTAAGACGTGCTGCCCTGAGAGTATGTATTAATTATATGGTTATGGGTGAATCAAAATTTCTAATAGCGTCTTTGAAAATGGTAAATTCAGATTTCTGAATAATGCAGGCACTTTCGAAAGCTTTGACGGATGAAGAACTATTTTACTTAAGGGCTCAATTTAAGCTTCTGGAACCACAGGATGGTTGTGTTTCTCTTGATAATTTTAGAACAGTTAGTGATTCTTTGTCTCCTCGCCCCTTGTCTCCTCGATAATTTTAGAACAGTTAGTGATACTTAAGTGACCGATGTGTTTTATGTTCAAATTTTGAAAATTTTCTCCACTTTTTCATTGTTAGGCTCTCTTGAGAGTTGCAACTGATGCCATGAGAGAATCAAGAGTTGCTGACATTTTGAATCAGGTGAGACACCCTATGGTTTATTCTTAAACATAAAAAGTTGAGTGTCCCCCAGTTGATACCTTTTTGTGGAAAAAGTTGTTCCTGCTCCACGTTGGATATGAAGTTCCGTAAAAAATATTATTTCTTGTAAAGCTCTTTCTTGGGTTTGTGTCGTCTTATTTATTTTTTACTTAAGTAATAATTGTGTCCTTTTTCCCTCCCTTGTATCATAATCAAATGTTGAACTTTATGGGTTTTCTCGAATTGCTCGTTGCTTTCATGTAACCCTTCTTGAAAAGGTATTGTTTTATTTAACCCTTCTTGAAAAGGTATTGTTTTATTCTCAATGTTCATTGCTACCTCAAACTTAAAAGAGTTTTTGATGCATGAATTGAAGATGGAACCTCTATCCTACAAAAAGATGGATTTTGAAGAGTTTTGTGCAGCATCTATTAGTCCATATCAACTTGAGGCTCTTGAGAGATGGGAGGATATCGCAAGTGAAGCATTTCAGTATTTTGAACAAGAAGGAAATCGTGTCACTTCTGTCGAGGAACTGGCGCAGGTTTGCACCTCACCCTTGTTTGTGACTTCTCGAGTTCATTTCACTGCACGCTCCTCACCGACACACAATCTCTGTTTCAGGAATTCAACTTGGGCCCTACTGCTTATTCCCTACTCAAAGATTGGATCAGACCATCAGATGGAAAATTGAGTTTTCTCGGCTACACCAAGTTCTTGCACGGTGTAACTGTTCGAAGTTTGAATACAAGACAAAGACAATAGCCACGAATGCCCGTATTTCGAATACATTTTTCCTCCAGGCGAAAAGGCTATTGTAGTTCTCTGAGTTTTCATATTTTCAGATTCTTCTTTTATATTGTGTGATGATGGGTGAAGAAATTTTCGAAAGTTACCATTAGGACGGACATTTACCGCGATTTATTTCCCAGTTTTTTGGGTTCTTTCATGTGTTCTTGTCTTTGTGATAGATTTGACTAGGTGGGAACAAATTCAGAATGTATAGGGTAGATGGAGATGCTGAAATTGATTTCTTGATTTAATACACGAAGTCTCTGAATTGCGTGTTGAATTTTTAATTTTTATGGGATATTTGGCAAGATAAAGAGATCAATCCGTTAGTTTTAGAAAGACTTCAATGAATTCACAAAATTGACTAATTATATAGATTTTTCCATAAATTCGATTTTTGAAAAAATATTATTTTTGTATTAAAATTATTATTTTTTATTATATAAATAGTGTTTAATTGATATCTTTTGGTGGTAATGTATTTAATAAAGCGGATGCTACGTAGATTTCATTTATCTAATAACGATTAACTGACAAAAATATATTTTAATCTAGTCTATATTTTGAACTATAAAAAACTGTAAACCAGTCAAGAATTTCGAATCCGTGTTCATCTTACCAATTCTTCTCGTCTCAACCATTTTACTTCATCCGGCGCTATCATTTGAGAACAAGCGCACATGTATTTTTACGATCTGAGTGTATTGTGTATGTCATCAATAGTCTCCCTCCCAAATCGCCGCCGTTGTCCATACATCGCTTGTCTAAAGATGACGATCTCGAAAACCATACACTTGCTCCGAGTCAAAATTTCAACTTCAGTTTCTACAAAAGCTGCAAGGACAGTTTGTTCACCCGTCATCTATGGTGGAATGGGAAAGAAAACTTTCAATGTTTTTTTTATTCATTTTGAGAGTTTAGGATGTAAACAAACCGAACTTTTTGTGAGCTATACAGAAATCAGCTCAGTTAAAGCTCGTTCGAGTTTGTTTGTTAAACTTATTGAGTTGAGCCCGAGCTTGGAAATTTTATCGAGCCGAGCTTGAGCTTAAAGATATTTGGCTCGTGAGTTCGACGACATATTTGTCAATAAGCTCGCGAGCAGGGGCGGATCCAGAATTATATGTTTGGGGGGCCGGCCCATCCCACACATACAAAAATAGGAAAATAATTAATATGTTTGCATATAAATTTCAATAATAAGAATACAATAATTAAAAAAATAAATAGAATATTTAAAAGTAATATTAGTATATTACAAAAAGATGGAAGCCAAAAATTCCTTAAAAAATATACTCAATTAAGTATCAAGTACAATTTTTTAACTAAAAGGAATTTGACGTTCTTTTAAATTTTCAAAATCTTCAATGATATCTTCTATGCTCACATTTCTAGCAATTTCTTTCTCAATATATATCATTAATGCGTCCGAGAGAAAATCATCTTCCATTTTGCTCCGAAGTCTTGTTTTCACAATATTCATCGCAGAAAATGATCGTTCTGTAGTAGCAGTAGAAACCGGAAGAGTAAGCACAAGTACGATCACTCTAAAAATGAGGTTGTATGTCACAGACTTGTTAGTCTTGATCAACCATTGACATAACTCTGAAATGGTTGAAAGACTTTTATAATCAGACCCTTTGACGATATTATACTCATAATGCTTCAACTGAATCTCCAATTGCTCTTTTTCATCTCTTGTAAAATCTTGTGCATAAAATTTTTCAACTAATTTACATATATCTGCAATTCTGAAAGACTCCACTGCTTTTTTAGGATTTAAGGCATTACTCAGAATGAGCAACTCCATAGCATCATCGCTAAAGCGCCTATTAATTTCTTGCAACTGTGAATCTATCGCACAATAAAAGATGTCTACACGATAATGATGCTCAGTGGTGAAATTGTCTTGAGGAAGACGGACTCGACCTCGTCTATCAATATATGGAGCACTGAAATCAGGAATATCAATATTTCGAACTTCACAAAAAGACTTCACTTTTACAAGCAAATCATCCCACTTGTTATCCCTCATATGTTGAAGTAAATTCTTGGTAGATATCACAAGTTCCATTGCATTTATTATATCCTGAGACTTATTTTGTAAAGCCTGGCAAAGGATATCTGTGATCCCCATAATCTCTTTCATAAGATGCAAGATAAATACAAAATCAAAAGAAGTCATTTCATCATATACAGATGTAGCATCTGCTCGTTGAGAAGGAAGTCCATCCTCCATAACATTAAGCAATACCGTACACGATGCACTAAACATCTTAATTAGGCCTGCTAATGATCTCAAATGAGAACTCCAACGCGTATCAGCAGCTCGCTGTAAAGTACCTATCTGATTAAGTCCACACCCTATCTCGAGTTCATTAATAGCAATCAAATGTGCAATATCATCCGCATGAGCATTCTTCAATTCATCATTGCGTTTACATGAAGAACCAACAATATTAACTATAAAAGTTAATTTATCAAAAAATTGATGAATAGATGTCACATTTTTTGATGCTGCAACTAAAGCCAATTGTAACCGATGAGCAAAGCAATGAACATAATAAACACTTTTACAATCTTTTACAATCAAAGCTTGTAATCCATTAAACTCACCCCTCATATTACTAGCACCATCATAACCTTGACCTCTAATATTTTGAACATCCAAATTGTAGTGACCCAAACAGAATATATAGCATTCTTTAAAGTCAAAGCAGCAGTATCAGATACACGAACAAGCCCAAAAAAACGTTCTTGAATGAATCCATTAGTATCCACAAACCTCAATACTATAGACATTTGCTCTCTTTTTGACTCATCTCGGGCTTCATCAACAATTATGCAATACTTTACAACTCCAATTTGTTCACGAATTGCATTTTTCACTCTCATTGAAAGCACATGAAGTATTTGTTTCTGAATATCATGACTTCTATACTTGGCATTCTTTGGAGCTCTTGCAATTGCCTTTGAAAGATCATCATTGTACATGGTTAGCACATCCAAGAATTCAAGAAAATTACCACGATTAGACGAACTAGATTTCTCATCATGACCTCTAAATGGAATTCCTTGAAGTGCAAGCAATCTGACCACATGTATGTGAGCTTTTAACCGAAGACGATTAGTTGCAACTTGTTCAACATTAAAATTGTCGAATCTCCTTGAGATATGTTGCGGCTGGTTCATCAAATCATCACATGCCTTTTCAGCATTACGATGGGGTGAAGATACATTATCTTTCCCTATATGACCTAAGAAAGCACAAGCTTTTCCATTATTAACTTTCTTCCAATTATCAAACCCATCAACAGTAAATGCATTTTGATTTGAGCATCCTGATGGCTTGTTGAAGATAAAACATGGAAAGCAATATACCTTATCTTTAGCCGGTGAATACTCCAACCAAGGAAATTTATCATACCAAGCAGACTTAAATCTTCGAGGGTGCTTAATATTTTTATCTAGTGGATATTCTCCAAGAATAGGTTGATATGCCTTTAGATTCAAATAAGTTCGACGAATCTCTTCACGTTGGTTATGATGATATTCCCAAATTTGTCGACGCAATCCTGGATCACGCTCCAAAGAATTGAGATCAATCTCCTCAATTTCTATATTTTGAATCTTTTAGGAGAAATTTCAGATGGAAGATCATTGTTATTTGATCTTGTTGATGAGGTCAAAATATCAGCTGTATCTAATTCATTTACTCTCTTCCTTTGAAAAAACTTATCAATTGTAACTGATTTTCCCATTTGAAGTATATGAAGCCTGTGAAAATAAAAAAGTCGAATTTTAGCTATTAAAATCTTTCCAAGCTCATAAAATTCAAACTTGCAAGGTGCTCATATAATTCTAACATCGGTATATGTTCCCTTTCCAGTGTTTTGCTTAAGAAGAAGTCTTGTGCATTTGCTCATATAATTCTAACATCTGTCAAAAGTCATTTCTCTAACCTAAATGCTATAATATAACCAAATCATTAAGAATTACAGATAATAGTATAAAAAAATCATAAGAAAAGCTTACCCATAAAGTACTTCAACCATGTAGTCACATTTAATTCGAGAAAAAAAAAAGAGGAGAAAAAAAGCTTATCCATAAAATATAATGTATTCATTTAAAATTTAAAAACCTTAAAAACAAGAATGTGGAACGGGTAATTGAGAAGAAAGGCAATTGAATAAACTAAAGAGGAACACATACCAGAAGCAACGCATTGCGTGTCTCGGCTGTATTAATATTGCCGAATATTGTTGTTAATCCTAATATCTCTACCTTTTTTCATTTAAATCTTTTACCATATAAAAAAATGAAGCAAAAAATTAGCAATAATTTTACCTCCCGCTGCTCAATTCCTGAACGCCAGAAAAAAAATTGCAAGAATCCTCCTCAGTCGGCAATATAGGATATTTTTTGAACAATGTTAGGTTATTATTTGAAATGGGTTTCTTCATTGTGTTTTTGTTAATTAAAAGATTTTAAGTTGGGCCCTTGACCCTTGTAAAGGCCCATTATTTAAGTTTAAAAAAGTCGCAGAGCAATGTAAAAAAAGAAGGATGGAACGCAGACCACTTGCGTTAATCATGAAAGCCTTTAACTATTAGACTGATTATATATAGTTTATAATTTTTATGGGTCAAATAATATATATACTAAATAATAAAATATATCTTATATGGTAATAATTTTTTTAAAAAATTTCGGGGGGGCCCCGGTCCTACAGTGAATCCGCCCCTGCTCGCGAGTTTGAGCTCGAGCTCGGCTCGTTTAGGTGGCTCACTAGCTCGTGAGTTCGACGACATATTTGTCAATAAGCTCGCGAGTTTGAGCTTGAGCTCAGCTCATTTAGTTGGCTCACCAGCTCGCTCGTAGTTGTGTGTGAGAAATTTTGTAATGGATTTTATTGTAATGTTATTTTTATTTGGTATTTGGGAGTTCGATGTATTATTTTGGGATGTTCAATGATGTGTTAAGTTTATTTTTTAAGTTATTAAATTTGTATTTTTAGTTATTTATGAAAATTTTATTTTTTCTTGTTTGATTTTTGAATTAATTTATAGAGATGCATTATATTGTATGTTTGAGCTCAGTTTAATCTTCAACGAGCTCAACTAAAACTCAAACTCGAGCTTAGTTGTATGCTTGAC
The DNA here is from genome assembly GCF_025594145.1 of Primulina tabacum. NCBI lineage: Eukaryota > Viridiplantae > Streptophyta > Magnoliopsida > Lamiales > Gesneriaceae > Primulina > Primulina tabacum. The sequence continues at coordinate 6,639,730 of NC_134567.1, forward strand.
GAACTTGAAAACGAGTTATCTGAATGAGCCCACTTAACGAGTTTTTCAGCTTGCTTAACGAGCTTGAAAATGAGCTTGCTTAATAAGCTGAACTTGAGTCAGACTCGTTAAATATGATAAACGAGCTATTAATGAACCAAACTCGAGCTGAGTTCGAGAATTTATATATATATTAAACGACTCGAGCTTGATACTCATGACAAAAGCTCAAACCGAGATTGAGCCTGATATTGTTCTTGTTAGGATCGGTGGTTGAGTGAAAGTGTTTAGAAGGGGGGTTTGAATAACACTTTACGATTTTTCGAAACTTTTCGATGGGGTGAATCAGTTTAGTGACAAACTGATTTCGATAATCTTGTTGTCAATGTCAATCAGTTAATTTAAAGTGTGGAAACAAACTGAAGGACATATTGAATACTTGAAAGATGAAGAACACAAAGATTTATGGATGTTCGGAGACTTCAAATGCTCATACGTCACCCCTTCTATCTCAAGGATATGATTTTCACTAAAAGGTTTTGATTGATTATAGAAACTATAACTTCAGTTTGGTCCTAAACACTGCCAAACTGAAACTCTTAGTATGATTACAATTTTATCAGTACACAACTGATATGTTTACTGAGCACAACTGATCTTAAAACATCGAATACAATAACAATAAATGCTTGTGCTAATGCTCGAAATATAGCCTGAAAGCTATGAATAACTCTGATAAGGCATTAGCTTTTTGTAACTGAGAATTTTCTTGCTCTTTCTCAATTGCTTATTGTCTGTAACTGTAACGCCTCGAAAATTTAAAGGTCTACGTAAACTACATGCATGCAATTATTAAATTCATTGTATTTTAATTAAATGTTTTAATTGCATGAATTAATTATTTTGTGCATATTTACATGTTTAAAATATATTTTTCTACATGGTTGCATTAAAATGTATTTTTGAAGGTATTCGAGTTGCGATCGAAGAACGGAGACCGATGACTGAAAAATAGAAAATATTTTCATTGGTTAATTGTTTTTAATTATTTAAATTAAGAGTGATGCTTTTTCTTATTTTTGAAAATAAGTAGTTTTGAGGTAATTTTATACGCCGGGACGTAATTTTTATCGGTGTTGGTTTTTCAACAAAAATGCGAGTGTTTTGGCGACCGGGCTAATAAATTCACAAACTTTATTAAACAAAATAATTTTTTTATATTTTAATTAATCACTAATGGACCTAATTAACCTCTTTAATGGGCCTAAGTTTGTTTAAGTGATTAATTAGCTATATTTAAAACTAAAACCTACTCATACCCTACCACAGCCCCACACCCACATCCCCAAGACAATCAAAAATCTCCCCTTCACACAAGTCAAGGCACACAGATCAAAAGTTGAAGGAAAAAGCATTGATAATTGCTAGGAAATTCAAGACGTCGTCTCATCGTCGTCGTTCTTTGATTTGTCAACGTAAAATCGTGCGTTTTAAACGCAAAGGCACGTCTTAATATCCTTTTTCTCATCTTTTACACCATATTATGTGTTTGATACATGATTGCATGAAAAACACGATACAACTTTTATATTTTCGTTTTCATGGCTATACATGCACAAAACTAGTATTTTCATTTTTTAAAACTCTTCATAATGATGCACAAAGGGGCTGCCTAGGGGTACTTGAAGCGATGTTTTTCCACATGTTTAAGGGTCCCTAATTGTATGTTTAAGGGCTGGAAAAAATAGGAAAGGAATAAAAACGAAAATAGACTCCTTAAGGGAAAGGACTCTTCGACTAGGAGTCTTTGAGGGTCACGGCTGCTAGCTGCGGTTAGGGAGGGTCCAGTAGACTTAAGTTGGCTGCATGATGTTCCTAAGATTGGGGCAAGAGGGTGGCTCGAAGGGCAAGGTAGATATGCATGCGCTTGGACGGGTTTGGGGGAAATGGGTGCATGCTTAGTTGATGGGTTGTGGGGCTGAGGTTCTAGGTCTTTTAGGTACTGTCCAGCAGCGTGTTAGGGGTTCAGTCATGGTCCTAGGAAGGGCTCATAGGGGCTGGCCGAGTCGCTTGAGTGCTAGGATCGAAAATTACAAGGCTAGGGTGGCTCGGGTTTTCAAAGGAATAAGAACAAAATTTCAGTAGGTATCCTAGGCTGTTCATGGGTTCTAATTGGCTTGATTTGGGTTGAATATGGGTTATTTAGGTGTTATTAAGCTTTGGTTCAATTTTGGTAAAGTTTGGTTAAGTTTCGAGTCCATACGAGTCAAAACCGGGAAGTACGTCTAAGTTTAAAAACGAATCGGGAAACGCCTAGATTTAAGCTTAATAAAATTATGAAAAATTATATTTAAGCTCAAATAATCATTAAAAGTCTAATTTTTTAATTTGAGAATTTTATATTAAGGTTTGGTTTAATTCGGGATTAAAACGCAATAATACGTATTGTTTAAAGAATAATTGAAAAGTCATCGATTTAAGCTAAATAAAAATATGAGAAAATTCATCTAAGCTTAAATAATTATTTGAGACATATTAGAGTCAATGAAATTAAGAAAATGTCAAAAACGTGAAATTTTACGTCTAGGGGTAAAATGGTCATTTTACACCTAGAAATTAGTGAACGTCATGGCAGTGTCCTGAATGCTGTTTTATATGCTAATATGATTATTTTGAATGTTTATGAATTTTTATATGTTAAAATGTTATTTTAAATGTTCATGGATATGTATACGTTAAAATGTTATTTTTAAAACGTTTATGGATTTTATGGTTTAATTATGGACATTTAAAAGACATGTTGCATGCTTGGTTTAAAAGAAAAACGTTACATGCATGTTTAAATTTTATAAAGTGATGATAATATGAAACATTGAAGGAAGTGAAGTAATTGTGACTAATACGATGATATGTTGGAAATTTCGTGAGGGTTATGGTCCTATTGAGAGCCCGACGATCGTGTTTCCTTGGATACGGATATGAATATGTATATGTATACGATGATATGTTAATACGTAAGGCCAAAGCCCAGTTGACTGGTGAAAGTGTTGCTGGTGTCCCCGCCGCCCAGTACTGTGGGTTACATGTAGATGGATCCATCGCCCAACACGTAGACGTAGACGAACACGAAAGTCACAATTAACGATCTGAATTTAACGAGAAAGAAAAAGGAATACATATACGTTGATGATAATATGAATATGAATATGTTGATGATGATATGAATAATGTTTATGAAAATGTTCAAGTTTTGAAGTTTATGCATCTTGAAAATATTTACGAAAATGTTATGCTTAAAATTTATGTATCTTCATGAAAATGATAATTTAAGTACAATTATTTTTCACTATTGTCTGTGATATGTATATGTATTACTTGTTATCAAGATTATGATGTGTTGAGTATTTAGACTCACTATGTGTGATTGATGCAGGTGATTATGATAATAATGTTAAGGGAGGTCTTGATGGTTGACTTTGCTGGATTGAAGGTGCATATAATCCGGGGACGGACGCTAGTTTCCGCACTAGTTTATGATTTATGGTTTTAAGTATGTTAAAGATATTTTATGACTTTTATTTATGTTTATGAGTGGCTTTTGAGAGGTTATAGTATGTGCTATATTTTTCAAATAATGTTTTTAGGTTGGTAAAACCTTTAATGATTTTATGCTTTAAACTATTTTTTTTGGATTTTTAAATGTCACTTAGTTGGGTTATTTTAAAATGGCGTCAAAAATACTTTAATTATTTTATGCAAGTGTTCGGCCGATGGTAGTAGGGGTTTTTTTTTAAAAAATTATAGTACATTTTAAGCAAAACGAATAGCAGATGTTTCAGTTGGTATCACAGCAATGGTTCTGTAAAGGGTTGTGCCACCATCAGTGCTAGGAAGCTCAGTCGTCAAGCCTCAAATTGTAAGTTTATATGCTTTATATGATTTATTATGATGTTACCTGCATGATTACTTGAGTAATATGCTTACGTCACATGTTTAATAGCTTTATGATAATATATGATTTATATGCTTTAGAATTTCTATACATACGACATGAAATAAGAAATTAATTGATTTTAATGCATGTTGGCTTTGTGGTGGAATTGAACTATGTTGGTTTTTGGGTTTTAGTATTGACATTCTACTTTTTGGGCCATAAGTTAATCATGAATATTATGAATGCTTTTGGGACTCGTATATCTTTCTAAGAAAATACTGATGACTCGTGACTTGAGAGCCGTCACGGTTGAGGTGTAGGGCTGGCGGAGCGGCGAGCTTACATAGTGGCAACATAGAGTAACCGGATAAGGGTAGCGAGAAGGAAGAAGAGCAGGAACATGAGAGTTTTGGATCTGAAGTGTGGGGGAGGGAATCCCAAAAGACGATAAGACAATATAAGAAATTCAAAGTCCAAGGGAGAATGGACTTGGGTTGCTCGGCCCACCACTTCAAGCCCAATTCACAGAGAAACATTTATGGGCCGCTACAAATGAATGGGTTGGAACTGAGCTAATATGCAAGCATTTTGGCCCAATGGTCCAATTCTTGCGGGGGCAATTTTTTGGGCTAAAATATTTAATTATGAAAGCCCAATTTAATTAAGGAGGCCCAGTTAAATTATGAAAGTCCACCAAATATGACAGATAGATTTCCATTGATTTAAATTTATTAAAATAAGTCAAGAAGATCGTGGGAGAAAAGAGGAGAAGATCGTGGGAGAAAAGAGGAGAAGATCGTGAGTCACGGAAGGAGTGGAAGAAACCGTACCGTACAATGAAGAAAAGGAAGGAATCGGTCAACACAGAGAAGACACAACACACATCGCAAAAACTCCAAGAAGCTCCCTGCAGAATTCTCATAGATTTATTCAAGCTTTTCATGTTTTTCTAGTCATATTTCAGCATTCACGCACATATTCTAACATTATTTTGTTATATTTTTCATGTTTTTTGTAATTTTCTACTGATTTATTGATACACAATCATGTTAGGAGTTTATTTCATCAAGTTCTATTGTCTTTTCTTTCGTTTTGGCGTTGTATTTATTTATGGGACTATAGCGAACAATCAAATTTAATGTCCATAATCGTCATGATTCTTAGAAGTTAGATTTTCATTGTTTTTACATAAATTGGTGCATTTTTGCTCCTGGCACACTCGCAAATCAAAATATTGTGCAAACACAAACATTCCTCCCCCCAAGGACTATAAAAATATGCTTCTTGAGATACTTGAACTCATGATCTCGCTCTGACACCAATTGTTAAAATCAAGCGCTTACCACTAGGCAAAAACTACATTTATTAGTCAAGAAGCAATTTTATTTTCTTACATTTGTGGCAGCACAGAGTGCACCTACTTGAGTGCTAATAGGTTGGACTATTAGCCATATGAGTCCGGGGTGGTGTATGTCTCATATCCCTTAGAGATCAGTGTTACCCTATCTCTACCGTCGGCCTTGTCCCCAGCAGAGATAATATTATCCGTTAAGATCCGACATCACTCTTTTACAGTCCATATAGCCAACTAGATCAAACGAAACAACGTCAACAGATTGACGTACGAGAACTTATCAGGTGGGTAATAATTGACTTATTAAATATGTTGAATATTTGTAGATGGTAGCCGATTCTTTACTTTATTAATAATTGCGGGGGTAAAAAAGAATTGATGACTTTATAAAAATTAATAACGACCACCCTTCACGAAAAAGTCTCCCACGTTTTGGGGAAGAAAATAAGAGAAGAGTAACATGATGCTAGTTGTTTACAACTTTGCGAGCCTTTGATCATGTTCGGTGTTATTCAAAATTTTTCCTTTGCGTGTGATGATTTAATATTTTAGAAATTAAAATAAATTCAAGCTAAAAGTATTAATAAAGATAGCATAAATTAATAAAAAATAAAATAAAATAAATTGATGGATTATTTATTAGATAGATTCAAAAACTTTTTTATATCGTGTTTACGAAGATCATTGATAATGATGCCCTCGCACTCATAATTTTTTTAATACACAAATTTTTTATACTGATTAATTTCATGTTATTTTCAAGATTAAAATGATGAATTAATTATTAAAAAACTTAGACTATAATTTAAAAATATTTATAATTTACTTTTTTGTAAAAAAATTAATATAAAATATAATAATTATAGATAAATTACAAATATACTATCAATTTAACACTACTGATATTGTATAGATGATGATATATTTGTGATTATAATTTAAGTTTCATGCAAATTAATTGAAAATTAGTTAGAAAATGTTGCATATTTTTGAATAAATAGTATTTATGCTCCTCTTTGTTTCATATTCAAGCTATTACTATGGAATTGCATGTCTACTCTTCTCATATACGTCGATAAGGAAAAAATTAATGCGGTTGGTCAATATAATTTTGGTAAAAACTTGTGTGAGACGGTCTTACGAGTCGTATTTTGTGAGACAGATATCTTATTTGGGTCATCCATGAAAAATATTACTTTTTATTGTGAATATCGGTAAGGTTGACTCGTCTGACAGATAAAGATTCGTAAGACCATCTCACGAGATGCCTACTCTATATTTTACAAGATTTGGATATAATAGACCTTAGATTATTTTCTCAAAATTGATGCAAATATTTCCTGTTTTTTGGTTTTGTCATCCTCTTTATCTTTATGTTTTGATTTTTTTTTTTATTATCGAATAAATTGGTAAAGAAAAAAATCAAAATCTAAAGGGAATCGCATTCTTTGGCAAAAATAAAATAGTTTTACTAATAAAACCTAAATACCTAACAAATCGACAACGTGTGAAAGCCATCATCATTCATCAAGAAGCCTTGAAGCACAAGAAATGGTGATGGTGATGGTTGTGCTGTTGATGCGACGCCGTTTCCTTGTCGATCAAGTCAGTCACCTCCGAGAACTCCTCCACATGGCATGGGATACTGATCGCGCCCTCCTGATTGAACCCGTACTCCTCCTCCGCCTCCTTCAGCAGCTGCGTGAACCGCGGGTGGTTCAAGTACTCCACCGGAATAACGAACCTCCGCTGCTCCGCCCCTTGCCCCACCATGATCGCCAGACACCCCTTCCGAACCCCGCTCCCGATCACCTCCCGCCTCCCGCGGCCGTGGTGGTGGAGGAAGTGCACGTGCGGCATCTGTGACTGTACGCGCCTTTCCCTGCAACCGGAGTTTATGTATATATATAATATACGACCGGAGAAAACGGCCAAGGATCGGAAGGCGGAGACGGTTAGCGCGGATATATGTGTTTGATCACTGTGAAGCATATGATATTATAGAATAAGTGGGGTATTGGTTTGTGGCTGGGGATCTCCTGAACTTGTACGCGAAGAATTTTTCTTTTTTTCTTGGAATTGAGAGGATGAGTTCAAATGGAAATATATAATATTAGTCAAACAAAGTTGTCTCCTACTAGGATTCTCCTAATCGTAATCGAACAAGACTCGTGGTATTTGAAGGAATGTGATATGATCTCCAAGTATCCTTTTGATAACAATTGGATTAACAAATCAAATTTTTTTAAGATTTTTTTAAAAAAATGATATCATACCCTCGGTTTATCGAAGCGTTCGAGTTTGAAAACTCGAGTCAGGATCATATCCCCTTTAAAATATTTATTTATTTTTTTTAAAAAAAATTTTAATGATAAAAATAATAATGGTAGAAAATTTTAGAAATCAATTTCTGTTAGTAGTAGTATAGCATTTGTGTACAAATTTAAAACCATCCTGCATTTTAAACCAAGTATGTGTGTGTGTGTGTGTGTGTATAATTCTATATATAACTGTTTATTGATTTTAATAATTACACAAATATATATATATATATATAATTCTATATATAACTGTTTATTGATTTTAATAATTACACTTGTATATATACACTTAAACTGAGTAGTCAATACGTTTGGTTTTTATTTAAAAATAAAAAATATATATTTATCAAGACTTAGTACAAAATTTTTAAAATTTAGTGGCAGATGCTTCAAACTCATATTTAACAAAATACAAAAATCTAATAATATTGATAAAAAAATATTAATATTTAAAAAAAATTCACTCAAAAAACAGTTATTAAGAACTGTCTAAACCGTCGGAAAACTATCACAAAATTGATATTACTTCATTTTGTCGACCTTCTCTATGAAAGTCGTTTTTTTCTTTGAATTTTGCGGCTTTTTTTTTTTGTAAACCATCATTAATATGTTACATTTGTTTGTTGCAAATAGAAACGGAAAATAATAAGAATATTTTCTGATGACGTCTCGAGATATGAGTATGTGTATTTTACGAAATACAAGTATGAAGTTTTTGAAAAGTTCTAAGAATTCAGATTTGAAGTAGAGAAACAATTAAAAAAGAGTATTAAAACACTCCGATCTGATCGAGACAGAATATTTAAATAGTGAATTTTAATATTACCTTAAAGAGAATTAGATTCTCTCATAGTAGACCCCACCTGCCAGTTGAATAGTGTGTCAGAACGGCACAAACGAACATTGATGGACATGGTTCGATTTATAATGAGATTCATTAAATTGACGCCATCTCTTTGGGGATTTGCATTTAAAATTGCGGCAATGTTGTTGAACAAAACCCATACAAAGGCAATGGTAAAACTCCATACAAGATATGGATGAGAAAACCTCCAAAATATTCTTTCTTAAGAGTATGGAAATGACTAACTTATGTGAATCAGGCAGTGAGAGACAAATTGTACAGTAGAGTCAATTTGTGCTACTTTGTGGGATATCCAAAAAAATCTATTGAATATTATTTCTATGATCCAAATGAAACAAAAGTGTTTGTTTCAAGGAATGTCAATTTTTAGGTAAGGAGTTTCTACTGGATCGAAAAGACGGAACAATAACACTCGAAGAAATTCGGGAACCACCCACTTCTGAAATAATAGATAGAACACACAACCTAGGGGTGTCAAACTCGGACCTGACCCGCCAACATGACATGGTTCGATTCGAAAAAAAAATTCAAGTTTGGGTTCGGGGTTTTCGGGATAGATTGCAAGAACATATTAGAAGTGAGACTCGGGATATGAGGTTTCGGTTCGAGAAGGGCCGGCTATTGGCGGATGAGTGTAGAGAGGTGATTAAACAGGGATGGGGCACCAGAGATCAGCATCTGCCAATCCTTGAGCGCATCGCATCATGCAGAGGGGCATTGATTAATTGGGATGCAAATAGTTTTCGACGTATTCCAAAGAGACTTAAATCTAAATGGTCTCAACTAAATACGATCAAGACAAGTGCTCAGTGGATTGATAACATGTCCCAGATCAAAAAACTTGAAAGTGAGATAGAGGATCTAGCAACCCAGGAGGAGATGTACCGGAGGCAAAGAGCATGATTTCTTGGGTTAAAGATGGGGATCGTAATACCAGGTACTTTCATTCAAAAGCCTCTGTTCGTCGCAATCATAATTCTATTACTGGCCTGGTTTCTAGTCATGGTGATTGGTGTTGAGAGAATCGAGGTATTTCAAAAATTGTGCTAGAATATTTTGAGACACTATTCACATCATCTAAACCAACTGAAGCCGAGATTGGGCATGTTCTGGAAACAATTGAACCAAAAGTTGATGATCAGATGAACCAAATTCTTTGTGCTCCTTTCACAGCATTAGATATCACACGTGCTCTATTTGATATGCATCCCGACAAAGCCCCTGGTCCGGATGGGTTATCTACTCTATTCTATCAGAAGTTTTGGGATATAGTTGGCAATGATGTAACAGAGGCAGTACTCAGGGTGCTTAATGATCGAGCCTCTCTCGAGACTTGGAAAGTTCTATGTAATGTATGCTACAAAATTGTATCTCGGTCCCTCACCAATCGTTTCAGGAAAGTTTTCTCGAAACTTATCGAGGATTCCCAGAGTGCTTTTATTCCAGGACGCCTAATTACAGATAACATTATTGTGGGTTTTGAGGTATTGCATTGGTTGAGAAACAGAAAATCTGGTAGAAGTGGATATGTTGCCCTTAAATTGGATATGAGCAAGGCATATGATAGAGTGGAGTGGGATTTTCTGTATATGATGATGATACGAATGGGCTTTGAACAAAATTGGATTGCGAAGGTGATGAATTGCGTTAAATCTGTCTCGTATTACTTCAGAATTAACCAAGACATGGCAGGCCCTATTATACCGAGCCGAGGTTTGCGACAAGGCGAACCCCTCTCACCCTATCTCTTTGTACTGTGTGCCCATGGTCTCTCTTCTCTATTTAATACGTTTGAATCCAGAGGTTTATTCAGAGGTGTTAAGATTGCACCTACTAGCCCTTCAGTGTCTCACTTGTTCTTTGCAGATGACAGTCTGGTATTCTTTAGAGCGACCATGGAAGAAGGAGCAAGGGTGAAAGACTGTCTGTCTTTATATGAGAAGGCTTCGGGGCAAATCATCAACTATCACAAGTCAGCTCTTTCCTTCAGCCCTAATACTCATATGCTACTTATGGATACGAGAAAGAATTTTTTTACTATTCCTATCGTGCAACAACATGATTTATACCTGGGTTTACCTACAGTATCTTTGAGAAGTAAGAGACTTCAATTTAAATATCTGGTAGACAAAGTGGTTCAACGTATCCAAGGGTGGGGTAATAAGTGGTTCTCCAGAGGGGGCAAGGAAGTTCTTATCAAATCAATACTTCAAGCAGTTCCTACTTTTGCCATGTCTTGTTTTAAACTACCATTATTGGTTTGCAAAAATATTGAAAGTGAGTGTGCAAATTTTTGGTGGGGAGTAGAGAATGGACGCAGGAAAATGCACTGGCAAACCTGGGGCGCTCTTTGCCATTCGAAAGGCAGGGGAGGCCTTGGTTTCAGAAAATTGGTTGAATTTAATAAAGCTCTTCTTGCAAAACAGCTATGGCGTCTCATCCGCAATCCTGAATCTCTTGCTGGTCGAGTACTGAAAGGTAGATATTTCAGACATGGATCGGTTCTAAAAGCGGGCTTGGGAAGTAATCCTTCCTACATTTGGAGATCGTTGATATGGAGTAAAGATCTTCTCCAAAAGAACTATTATGGAGAGTTGGAGATGGTAAATCAATAAAAATCTTTGAGGAAAAAATGGATACCTAGCATGGATTCTATTCTGGGTCCACCATTAGTCCCTTGGGATCGAGCGGACACAGTAAGTACTTTAATCAGGGAAGGAAAATGGGATACTGAACTAATATACGCCAGATTTAACCCATATGTTGCTGGTGAAATCATTAAGATCCCAATTCCTGCAGATAATGTGTGTGATTCTGTATTCTGGAGATATGATACAAAAGGCAAGTATACTGTGAAAGATGGATGTCAACTTCAACGAGGGCTTTTCTCAACACCGGAACACCAATCGGAACATCCTAATGAAGAATGGTGGTCCTTTATTTGGAGTCTTTTTGTTCCCCCAAAGATCCGCCTATTTTGGTGGCATATTACCCATGATTGTATCCCGACTAACCAGAACCTATTTCGGCATCATGTTCCGGTTACTGAATCTTGCAGCCTGTGCAACTTCCCCATGGATTCAACTTGCCATGCATTATTCCTTTGTGCGACAATAAAACATTTACGGAAGAATACATCGTTTGCTTTCGTTCTATGAGGAGCCTCACAATCATGCACATTGGAGTTTTGTTTATGGTTGAAAACACAACTATCTACGGCCGAATTTGAGGGATTTGCAATACACACATGGGCAGTTTGGAGAGAAAAGCAAAATTTCCTTCATAGCGATAAGAAGAAACCGTTAGCAGAGAATGTCTCCTGGAGTTGAGTGATACTTCCTAAATTCCAAAAAGCTCGGGCCAAGGAGAAGATAGAGGAAGCTTCACCGAGGAATAAATCAGAAAAGGTATGGAAACCGCCGGTATCATGTACTTTAAAGCTTTATGTGGATGCGGCTGTGAACGAGGATAGACATCAATTTGGCATTGGTGGAGCAGTTCGAGACAACCAAGGTCGTTTGATGCTAGCGTTTGGTAAACAGATTAATCAGCCCATATCAGTAGTACATGGTGAGCTTCTGGTGATCCGGGAAGGCATTATTCTTCTATACGACAGAGGCTTCTCGGATGTTCAAGTAGCTACCGATTCCCAATTGGCAGTGCTGGCAGTCACTACTAATCATGATGATCTTGGATATAATGGAATTTGTGCAGCAGATATTAGAGAGCGATTGAGGCCCCCTGTGATATCAGAGATCATACATGTTCGTAGCTCGGCGAATAAAGTTGCTCATAATCTTACTCGTTTTTCTTTTTCTTCTCCTTCACCTTTTGTTTGGGTGAATGGTACTGAATTTTTTTCTTGGTTGGTTCGACTTGTAATAGATGATTTTTAATCAATATATTTACGAGTATTTACATTAAAAAAAATGTTATTTTCTCTCTCTCCACCCATCCCACACGTCCAATCATCCTAAACCCTATCCATCCCAGTTTCCCCACTGAAGAAGAGAAAGAGACTGAAATCGATCGGCCATCCAGGGGAAAACACCGCCGAAATCTTTACCAGCAACCAAAGCCCACCGGCCAATGACATCGATGGCCAAAAAAATTAAGTTTAATCGATTTTTCAAGTTTGTACTTGACTGTGAAGGAAGGAATTCTGTTAGCTAATAGGTTCCAGTGGCCGCGGTTGATACTTGAATCGGACGCTACAAAAGTAATCAACTAGCTCTTAGTTTGTTTGTCATTTGCGATGGAAGCACTGATAGTGTAGTCTTTAAATGGCACGCTTCAGGATTATGCTCTTGATTCAATGATTTCATCTTTTTTTTTTTTCTTTTTTCGTTTCTGTGAATTTTTTTTATAAATATTCTAGGTTTATATTCCACATAATCATGTAGGGGGAATTGTGTGTTAATTTTAATAGCTTTTTTTTAAGTTCTGTCATGTGAAATAAATGAAAAAGTATAGAAGTCCAGAAGAATAAGCATTACCTTTAAGAAGCATATTATAGGAAAGATCAAAAGATGAGAACAAAACAGAATTTGGATAAGCACCCAGTTTTAAGAGGTATATTCAACATCCCACAAATTAGAATGATTAGTAAGCATGAAAAGTGAAGAAACAAGAGTCACTATGCTGTTATCGTGGTATATGCAAACTTGTAGAAAATAATACACGATGAAAGATCCAATATAATTTAATCAATTAATCAATATATATTAGGAGACTTGAAACTTTCATAAAAATTCTAAGTTTTTGGGAATTTTATGTTTCAAATTACTTACTGCCCTATTTGCTTGTCTCTTAATCCATTCGTCTCATGTTTAGATACAAATATTTTTTTTGTCATTATTTACTTTTCTTTATAAAGAATTTTTCTTTGCAATATTTACACTTTTCTGCAAATTTCTGATGTTTCTTGGCTTTGAACACGATCTCGATTTTTCGGTGGTTTTTATTGTAATTAATTATCGATTTGCCACTCGTTTTAGTGTGTCGTTTTGCAATTTATTGTCGATTTTCCACTGATTTTTAGTGTGTGTCATTGTTTTAAGTGTAAATTATTTTGTTTGCATTTATAATTCTCATTGATGCCTTCTTTCAATTTACTACATGTTGAAGTTTAAGTTTTTCTTTGTATTATACTGTCATAGTCCATTTGAAATCGATCATGCTAATTTTGGAGATTTTTTGTTGTAGATTTGAAGCTGGTTTTAGGAAATTGGAAAGTTAAAACATGAATTGATTCATGCAACGTTCCAAATCTCCATGTAGTCTAAAATTTTGTTTTTTTTTTTTTTGCTTGACTATTTTAAATGGCTCGAAGTACTTCAGTGACTATATTAATTCCAGTGGCAAGAAGTACTTGAGTGACTCAAAGATTTTATTTTTTGTTTTTTAATTATATTCTTGTGACTCGTAGTAATTCAGTCACGCCATAGTCTAAATTTTTTCTTTGTTTTTTGCTTTGATTAATTAATTATCTCAAATAATTATTTAAGCTTAAATTTTATTTCTAATATTTTCATTTAACATAATTTCGGGATTTTGATTTAATTCCTTAATTACTAAACCTGAAGCGTTTAATTTCTGAATTAATTCAAACTCAAATATTTTAATCCCAAATTTCAATCATAGCCTTTTTATATCTAAACTACCCTCATGAACAATGAATCAACCCCCATGGACCATGGTTCAAGCCCTTCCCTTCGCCAAGCCAAAATTCAAAACCTAACCTACCCATATTGAGCCACGACTCAAATCCCTCGAGCCACCACCGAGCCATCATAGACCAGACTATTCGCAGACCCCCTAGACCCTAATCGACCTAGCTTAGACCAGCACGAACCAACCCAAGCCCCTGTGAAAGCCCGTTCAGCCTTATTTCCCTCTCCAAGTCGCGGCCCTCATCCCCTAGAGCCAAAACGAACCACGGCTGCACCAGGCCCTGCTACGTCCACTAGCCATCTTCCTTAGACCCTACTGGACCAGTCTAGCCAGCCCCAACCCAGCAGCAAGCCACCCTAGCCGCAAGCCTTCCATCCGCGTGCGTGGGGAAGAGTCCTACCCCTTGTGGACTCTTCCGTAGCTGCTATCCACGAATCCTAGCCTTGCTAGGACTCTTCTTAACCCTGAGCCAAGTCCATCACAGGGCCCTACCCGAGCCCTGACCGACCACACGCTGACATGCACCAAGCTGATCCCATGATCGCGTGCCCCCCATAGAAAACCATAGGCTCGTTTCTTCCTAGCCAAGCTCGACTCCAGCCCTCGTGTTGTCCCTTAATGACTCTTTTCTCGTCCCTTAAACACCTCCTATTGGCAGCGTATCCTTAGTAATCATAACATTTTTCAAACTAGCGTAAAATCATAAGAACTTTGAAAATATTTGTTCTATCATTAAACGGTTCATGCTTCAATATTTTTCATGCAAAAATAATTAAAAAAAAGCATAATATGATTTGAATGATGCTTCAAAGGAGTTTTGGCGTGAGTTGCGAAGGGAGACGAACGGGCGACGAAAACTCCTTGATTTTTCCTCTTGAAATTTTTGACTTTTGTGTGTGTGAAGTGTGTGAAATTTTGGCTGCTATGGAGGCTTAGAACCCTAGGTTTATATTTAAATTTTTCGAAAATATGTATAATGGTCCAAGGTTTTTGGGATTTTTTTTAGAGATATTTAAGCCCACTAATATTAGGTAAATTAGGTCCATTAAGACCTATTTAATTGTAAAATAAAAGTTTACAAAGATTTGATTTAAAATATATTACTTTTTGGGCCTTTAAAAATCGAGCTCATCTTGTAAAATAATTTGGATTCCAGCATTTTTATAAAATTTTAATCATATTAAATCGTATTATCAAGCCTCAAAAACATTTAACGAAAAATAGTTTTTTCTCGATCGTCCCCGGTCTCTTTCCCCCAGCTTAGTATCGAATGTTCGGATAAAATCCTTCAATTTCATGAAATAATGCAACGTAAACATTTAAGAACGTAAAATATATCATTTAATTATTTAAAATCAATTAAATAAAATAAATAAGCAATTCAAATAATTTGCATGGATGCGATTTACGTGGACTGATTTTTCGGACGTTACAAATATTCCCCCCTTAAATAAAATTTCGTCCTCGAAATTTGGCTAGTCTTGATTATTGAAAAGCTTAGACTCCCTCATTCACTTCATACTTAATCCACTTGGCTTAAATTTTGCACTATATCCCGCTTTCGTTGCGTACTCTGATATGTCATCTTCCATTTTATATTTTTATACCAAATTTCTTGATCTCAAGAAACTCAAAGATTTCACTAACTCTACATCTTCTATCAAATATAAATATTAAGTTACCTTTAGTTATTTTATCTTCCCGAAGAGTAATTAATTGGTTGACTTTACCTCGAGTCGTCCTGACCGTATAATTTAATTTCTCCAAAATATTTTCCTATTGCCAAGCCCAGTTTCGATCCATAGTCATCTTATAGTATCCATGATTATAAAACACCTTAATGACTGGTATTTATTAAAACCTCATCTTTGTTTATACCAGAAATATTGTCCTTACCACCATCATTAGTATATATTTGTTTTCTTAAATCCCAAGCATTTCAAGTACTTAAACGATTCAAGTCTATCGAGTCACCATTCCACATCATGATTTGATTCTAAATCCCACTATCCAATTGAACACTTATATAAAACCTCAAAATTCCAGATAATGTCCTATGAACTTACAATTACAAAATCTTAATGTCCTATGGAAGAAAACCTTTATCGACCTTCCAATATAATTTTTTTTACCCTTAGTATCGTGTAAATACAAAACTTATTGTGCTACTCTTTCCTCGATGCTTCTCTATATACTGTGACTTATTTCACATAAGGTAGTTATCTAATTGTTATCCTAAAAAGTAGAGTAATTTCCTTATCCCGGAAATGTCATTCCTTAACTTACTTCCCCAAATTTCGCAATTACCTCATATAGTCTCCAAATAATATTTTTCTCAATTCTTGTAAACTGAAGCTTACGAGAATTATACGAACTCTGATATTCTTAGTTTGTATTCCTCGACTCCTTCATAACATTATTTCAATAGTTTTGCCTAATATCCCAATATACACGAATTCCTTTTGATGATTTTCTCCCTCCGTCATTTGTCCCCTCAATTATCTTACTTAAATTCTGGAATTTACAATACAAAATTCTCAAACTTTCCGATACCATAGCAATCGTTGAATCCAATGGTATTTTTATCTTACAATAAAACAAAAAATAATAATATTGTCGATTAAATCTTATTTCCAATATTTATATCCTTTGTTCTTCAAGTCATAAACTTATAACACCTATAATACAATTGTAGTTCTATATAATCTACTATGATACCCAAAAATTATTAACCCGACGAATCTTACTTTATCATCAAAATTTCTAATAGCCATATTTCTCGTTCCTTCTAGGACATCCTCATACTTACATATCTGTCTAATTTCCTCAATCGCAATTCTTTATGTAACCCTTAATTTGTAATTTACTTGCTGATTACATTCAAATAGATCCTTTTATTTTTCAATAAATTGCAAAAAAAATCCCAAAGTTATCGCATTATTCGATTAAGCCTAACTTATTGCATTCCTAGCTCCTCAAACTATCAAATTTAATGCAAAACGGCTCCAATAGATTTCGAAAATTGCTAAAATGACTCCATAATTCTCCTAAAATTTGCAATTTAGCCCAAAAATTCTCGATTTTTTGCCCTCCAAATTTTCGGATTCATACACTTATACCCTCTAGATTTTTGAATTATAGCAAAATCACCTTCATCATTTCCGAAAACTTGCAATTGATTCCATCAAATTATTCTGATTCAGTCCCTAAATTCAGGATTCGTGAAAATTCAACCCATAATTATAAAGTTCGAAATCCCCTTCCTACAAATTATAAATTTCGAATGCAGTCCTAAATCACCAAGTTCAATTCGCCTCAACTTAGTCTTAGGTAGTGCAAAACTCGAGATACGCAAAACCAAATTCTCCTCACGTCTCAGGGGCATAACTGTACATATCGTCTAAACCACGTAACCAACATGCATTTAATTTTAAAAAATGCTACTTCAAAATTTCTATATCGTAAAAGCATTAAAAAAATTCAGCATATAAAATTCAAAACAGTAAATACTCACAAACTTGAAGTGTGACTTCTCGAGCTTCTCGGAATGGCAATAACACAACCCTTTGGGATCCTTGGCTTTGATATCAACTGAAACATCCATTATTTTTTAATTTTAAAATCCTACTAATTTTTTTCTTCATCTATTAAAATTTGAAACATTCCTCATAAAAATAACTCAACATTTTCAACATCCAAAAATTTATTTAGTATTTAAAATTCTTAAGTGCATAACAATTCCTAACTCGTTAATTAACCAAAAACCCTACATCGACCTTTAACAAGAACAAACTAACTTAAAAATAAAGCATGAAAATCTCTAATTAAATCATTAACAAAATATTTAAAATTTAACTACCAAACTAATGCGGAAAATAATGTCCCTCGGGAGTGTACTGCCGGACTCGATCCACTCAAGCGTTAGCGCCTCCCTCAATCTCATCCTCACCTGCAACATTCAAACCTAGTAAGTCTAATAATTCTGCACGTTCTAAACATGAGTAACAAATAATACATATACAAGAACATGTATTAAAAATCATACTTTTATTCAAAATAAGCTAGCATAAATTTGTAAGCACAATTTAACCATAAATCGTCAAGTCATAAAGCTTTCTATCATTTATCGTTTTGGGTGAAGTTTGATCTTTAAAATTGACTAGCAGTATCATCTGGTCGACTTATTAGTCTTAGCTCACCATTGGGCATGTGGACGGGCATTAGGCATCACATAAAATGAAAATACGATCGTACCCTCTGGGGCCTTCTCCTATAAACGGACTCCCTCAAGGCTTTCTCCCTCACGGTATTCTCAAAAATCATATATCATATCTGTTTTGTCACAGTCAATTCACATCTTTCAAAATATTTTTACTTTTCTTTTTAACCATAAAATATCATGTCCTTTCCACGTTCGAAAAATAGCATTTTAACAATAAAAATTGCACAACTCTATCATAAATAATAAAACCCCATATTTTCATCGTAAACGTTTTAAATATCATTTAGCATTCGTTATGATTTTTCAGGACACTACCAAGACTTTTTGTACTACCCATGTGTAAAATGATCATTTTGCTCCTGGACCCAAAAATCCTTGATTTTGACTTTTTCTCACTTGTGTTGACTCGAGAGTATCCCAAATAATTATTTAAGCTTAAATTTGACTTCTAATATTTTTATTTAACGTAAACTCGGGATTTTTGATTTAATTCTTGAATTACTAAACCGTGAAGCGTTTAATTTCTGAATTAATTCAAACTTAAATATTTTAATCCCAAACTTTAATCATAGCCTTTTCATACCCAAAATACCCTCGTGAACGATAAATCAAACCTCGTGGACCATGGTTCAAGCCCTTCCCTTCCCTTCGCCAAGCCAATATTCGAACCCTAGCCTACCCATATTGAGCCACGACTCAAATCCCTCGAGCCACCACCGAGCCATCATGGACCAGACCATTCACAGACCCTCCTGGACACTAACCGACCTAGCCTAGATGAGCACGAACCAGCCCAAGCCCCTATCAAAGCACGCGCATCCCTATTACCCTCTCCAAGTCGCGACCCTCATCCCCTCAAACCACCATAAACCACGGCTGCACCAGGCCCTGCTGCGACCCCTAGTCATCTTCCCTAGAATCTACTAGACCAGCCTAACCAGCCCCAACCCAGCCGCGAGCCACCCTAGCCCCATCCTTCCATCCGCGTGCTTGGGGAAGAGTCCTACCCCCTGTGGACTCTTCCCTAGCTGCTATCCACGAATCCTAGCCTTGCTAGGACTCTTCCTGACCTTGAACCATGTCTAGCACAGGCCCTTACCCAAGCTTTGATCGAGCTGCACGCCGCCATGCACCAAGCCGATCTCATGATCGCGTGGACCCCCCATAGAAAACCCCAGGCTCGTTTCTTCCTAGCCAAGCTCGACTCCAGCACTCGTGTTGTCCCTTAATGACTCTTTTTCCATCCCTTAAACACCTCCTATTGACAGCGTGTCTTATGAATCATAACGTTTTTCAAACAAGCGTAAAATCATCAAAACTTTGAAAATATTTGTTCTATCGTTAAACGGTTCATGCTTCAATATTTTTCATGGAAAAATAATTAAAACAAGTACAATATGATTTGAATGATGCGTCGAAGGAGTTTAGAAGCGTGTCTTTGCGTTATAAAACTCTCAAATACGCAGTCGTTGGCTTGGGTTGCGAAGGGAGACGAATGGGCGACGAAAACTCCTTGATTTTTCCTCTTGAAAATTTTGAATTTTGTGTGTGAAGTGCGTGAAATTTCGGCTATTATTGTGGCTTAAAACCCTAGGTTTATATTTAAATTTTTCGAAAAATTGATGTATAATGGTTTAAGGTTATTGGGCTTTTTGTTTAGGAATATTTAGGCCCACTAATATTAGATAAATTAGGCTCATTAAGATCTATTTAATTATAAAATAAAAGTTTACAAAGATTTGATTTAAAAAATAATACTTTTTGGGCCTTTAAAAGTCATTCGTTTGTCCAAAACCGACTTCTCGGATAAAATCGAGCTCATCTCGTAAAATAATTTGGACTACAACATTTTTAGAAAATTTTAATCATATTTAATCGTTTTATCAAAACTAAAAAACATTTAAAATTTTTTTTTATCTTGATCATCCTATGTCTCTTTTTCCCAGCCTGGTATTGAATGTTCGGATAAATTCCTTGAAATAATGCCATTTAAACCTTTAAACATGTAAAATATAATATTTAAGCATTTTAAATCAATTAAATAATATAAATAAGCAATTCAAATAATTTGCATGCATGCGGTTTACGTGAACTGATTTTTCGGGCATTACAAATTCATTCGCAACTTTCCATATACATATGGTTGTATATTCGATCGAGATATGTGAGTTGAAGGGACCATACTTGTGATGTACCATACTTTAAAATTACTTAAAATTTGCGGAAAATAAATTTTTTTCTTAAATAAATACGTAATAATCTTTCAAAATGCAATATAAATAAAATGCTTGACTAAATATTTGAAATATAAACGAGTACAAACTATTTATGTGTCATCAATGTCACAATCAAAACGAGCTTGCAAAACGTACTTGTTTAAACAACATGAAGAAATTTCATAAAAATCAGAGTAAGTGAAATTAACATGCATAAAATCCTTGAAAACTTAAGCGGTCCTCGGGTTAGGCCTCCGCATAGTCCGAGCCAACTCACTGGTCCCCACTTCTCGTCTTCTCGTACTCGTCATCACCTGCATCGATCAAGTCTAGTGAGTCTAAAGACTCAACATATATAAACTGAGAATAGCAAGTAATACATAATAAACCACATGCATTTAAAAGTATCACATACATACTTAAACTCTAAATATACTTACATAAACATAGACTTGCCTTCATTTCGTAAACTTTTTCATAAATGTCCTGCGTCATACATACTTAACTTGCATAAAAATCGTCATTTTTCGTAGAGATATCTTTCAAAGCAAGTGACCCATAACATAATGTGCATGATCAGACTAAACCACATTACTGGGTTGGCATGGATCATCACAGCCTTTCGACCGAACGTCCACTCCCACATACATAAGATCCCCAGTCATGCTTTAACGAGTGGATTGGTCCCTGGTCATGCCTTACCGTTTTCCAATCTTGATCAAAGCCCGGTCATGCTTTACCGGGGTGGAGAGGTCCCCGAACACGTTCTCCGGCTTCCAAACTCGTAACATAATTGGTCAGAACACAATTCACATACCTCAAAAACATAAAATATTTTTTTTTGCACGTCGAACATACTAACACATTATACATGCCTGTCCACGAAAAGTCCAAAATTCCTGGCGCTCGGGCGGTAACATCTTACCACTCGAGCGCGTCCCGTCCAGAAGGTCTGGTGCTTGGGCAGTAACATCTTCGTGTGACTGCGCAAACTGTGATGCTATCAAAAATGTTTTCAGCAATCTGGGTGGCGCTCGGGCGGTAACATCTTACCGCCGATGTTACCGCCCGAACGCCACCCTGCTCGCTATTTTTGATAGCATCACAGTTTGCGCAGTCACACGAGAATAATCATAATTCACTCGTCCCTTGTTCGAAAATTACGAATTTATTATCAAATCGAAGATATAAAAAAGTACTATGTTTTATATTTTGAAAGTTTTTCCAGAAAATGACCAAAAATTCGCAAAATTTAAAATGACAGCAGATTTGGTTTTTGTGATCTAAAAGTTGTTCCAAAATCGTTCCAAGCATCAACGCTCAAACTTTCCATAACATATACGGTTTTTTACATACAATATGCATCAAAATATTTACTATGACAAGATCGATGCGGAAAAATGAAAGATTATACATGCCTTGATGATTTATACTCACGAAACAACGAATATCGAAGCGAGGAGATGCGAGAATCGATTTGGGGCGATTTGTGGCAATTCTTGCTAGAAAAAGAACGTGAATCTATCGAAATTTGCAAGGAAGAGGTTGAGATGGTGGCTGCTGAAAGAAGGGCTCAAGAACCCTAGTTCTCTTCTCAAAAAAAAAAAAGAAAACACAAAGTGTGTGTGTGTGTGCCGATGGGTGTGTGTTGATAGGGGGTTTAATTAGGGGCTAAAAAATTTCTTAGTTAAATGATTAGTGATAAAACAATATTAATCTAATTATTTAATCCCACTAGAAGATTTAATAAAATAAATAAGTACCAAATTTTCATTAAAATTCTCAAATTCAAATTAGTATTTTTGAAAAGTTTAAAATCTTAAAATCACTTAATATATTAAATTAGGCTTTAAAATGCTTAAAATTTCATAAACCATTTAAAATACCAATTTTTTTGATTTGAAATAAAATACCACATTATTCATTAATCGTCTAAATCGTCACGGGTCTCTTTTCTCCGATCCCGTATCGAATATTCGCTTGAAAAACATAAAACTCAAGAAAACATTTTAACGTGCATAAAATATATCTATACGCTAACCATAACTTAAAGTTCTTGCATCAGCTGTACATTGGATGCGAGAAAATAATACTCTAACACGATGACCCTTTTTTGACATACATCGTGCATGACACACCCATGACCCAAATATTGTGCAAACATGATTATACGACCTTAAACGATATCACTATTTATTTTTCTAAATTTCATTTACGTTAATTAAGGTTACCATTGAATATTAGTACAACCTAAAGATATCCCAAAAACTCTTTTTAGGCACACGTATCTTTTGATGTCGTTAGGGCCGAAGAATGCTAGCTAGATCGATAATTATGGCAACCATGATAAAAGTGCATATGAGATATAATTGGTATTGGTGTTCTTTTTATGGGCAGGATGGCCGAAGTGAACATATGTGTGCACAATGGGTCTATTAAACTTGGGTCCAATTATATATTGGACTTGTTGTTGAAGACTATGATCAGTATAAATAAAAGCAATTCAGGCCTCATTTCAATTTTGCACTCTGTATTTAAAATAAAAATCACCAAAAATATAGAATGATTATCTCATTGGAAACATAGTGCACAAATATATTTAATCAAAATCGCAAAGAACAATTTTGTTTTTTATTTTTGTAAAAAAATGGTAAAAGGAAAACTTTATTCGTCGCAATCATGATTCGAATCTGACTACAAAATTAATTAAGATCAAACATATAAATCTCTTCTATTCGAGATTAAAATATCTTTAACAGATCAAGGATTTCATGATTGAATGGTAAATGGTAGGCCCCAAGATTCATGTGGTCTCGGGCTTAATTCCCATTTGTACAAGTAGTATAAATATTCAAAATAAGAAATCTCCTCTCTAGTTGATCATAATTAAATGGTTAATGAAATGATTTCTAAGTTGGAAGATTATTGAATTTTTTTCCCCATGAATCTGAAGGAGAACATGGCTCAAAGATTTTGATTCTCCAATATATCCATAAAAAGATCAAGATTGCATCTCAAACTATTAATTAGCCAGAAGTTATGTACATAGATTACATGTGCATATATTAGTTTTTCTATAAAATTATATATTGGTTTTAATCAATTGGTTTATCTAAAAAAGAAATAAGAGATCATGTCAAATATATATTTTTGTTCGTTTTAAATAAAAACGGATGCAATAATTATTCCTGTTAGAAATGATAAACACTCGCTTTTTGTACTGTTGTAGGATTTAAAAGATTTGAGTTGCACTGTTACCACGAGTTAAAACTTTTGGTAAAATGATAGATATTTGCAATGAGTGTAATTATTGGAAGGAGGATTGTTAGGTATGATAATTGTTCATGTTATGAGAGCGATCGACACATAGTGATTGGATTGTTGCATGATTTAAAATATTTGAGTTGTTTAAGTATTATTAATTATAACTTTTAGTAAAATAAACAACGTTTGATAATACATATTATTTCAACAAGATTATTATTTTAAATTTATTCTGCTTTATAATATTCTTTTTCATTTTTTAGGCTAATGATGAGATAAACATTTAATGAAAATTTTATGACACGGGGTAGTTTGGACTACTTCTCGGTTATAATAATATTTTAATTATAGATTATGTAATATTTAATATCTACGTATCTTGTATGGACACAATATATATAATTTTTAATAGTAGATTTGGACAATAAAGGTGAAGATATTTTTAAAAAAGTTCGAAATTTGATGGAATAACACGTAGTACTAATAAAACCTTGACACCAATTCACAAAGCAAAACTTCAAAAAGCATACGTAACTAACAATTATTAATTCAAATATATGACCCCCCACGAACTAGTGGTGACGAGTTTGGACATGTTTTTTTGTCTTCGAAAATGTAAAATCCTGTCATAAAATATATTTTCAACTCAATTTTATATATTATTAAAATAATATAGTTTTCTATTTAATTTGTTTTTAATGTGTAAATTTAGCTTGTTCTTTTAATTAAATTTGTTGATGCACCCAACTTTTATTGTTGTTCTTTCCTTCGATATTAAATGTTTTGTAATATAAACGTCTAGTTACTTTATAATTAAAAAATTGTAGAATATTAAATAAATAATATTATTATGAGTCGATGTTAAATTTTACAAAGAAATTAAACTGATTTGTTACTTACTTTAAGCTTCGGTGATGTGTTGTCTTTGTTACTAAGAAAAACCATTATAAGAAAATCGTCATTCAACAACGCACATACGACAACGGTTTTTTATAAAAACCGTCGTGCTTTGTCTTTTAACAACGGTTTCAAGAAAAACAGTTGTCGTAGCTTCAAAAAACCCACTCATAGACAACAGTTTCTTAAAAACCGTTGTCGTATCCCAAAAAAACACGCTCATAGACAACGGCTTTTAAAAACTAAAAACCGTTGTCGTAGAGCGTGTTTTTTTGGGCTACAATAACGATTTTTAAAAACCGTTGTCTTTATGCGGTTTTGTCAAGGGTCAAAGACAATGGTTTGTTCAAACTGTTGTCTTTCTGCTGGTCTTTTCTTAGTAATTTATATGGTTAACGACAACGGTTGTACAAAACCATTGTAGTAGAAATTTTTTTTAAATAATTTGTAGTGTTATAATACACATACTTGTAATAAAAGAGAGAAGAAAAAGAAAGAAAACCCAAACCCGATCCCGCGCTACGTCGCCCTCTTCCCCCCAAAATCTCAAGCCGACGCCGACGCTTCTCAACACCATGGAAGACCGGCCGACCACAGTGCGATCTAGCCATCAACTTCGCGACCTTGGTTTGCCAGAAATTTGGCCCTATACGAGGACAAGTGTGTTCCCGAATCATCGGGTTCTTTGTTCTATTTCTTTCTCAAAGAATCCGAAGCTCTTCAAGCCAAGGTATGCTTTTCTTTTATCTTTTCATTTCCTTTCCCCCCAAATTTAATGGAATTGATCTGGCTTATGGTCCCCAAACGGAAATGATACCGAATCTTGAGATATAGATGGAGCGAACACTGTAGTCGCCTCCTTCCATAATAATTTTTTTTTTCGAAATTGAATATTTTCTTCAGCATGGCATATGACCAGAAATGAGATTTCACACCTTTATTGAAGAACTTGTGGATTCTAATTTCGTCCTCGTTAGTTAAATTCATTTACTAGCTTCAGTTTCATATGAATATCTGACTCATGTTTCGTCAAATCATCCTCTGTTGGTGTAACTGTTTGTCATTTAGGGCGACCTTTTTCTAAACTCTGGACACTTTTATTTCCTTCTCATTTAAGTGTGTCTTGTTTGTTGCATCGTATTCTTGCTATTTGTTTGTCCATAAAAAAAGCTTGAAATTTTGGTATATAGAGTTCTCACTCTTGTATAATTTTGCATGACCGATTTTGAACACCAACTTAACAATATTTTGAACACCAACTTAACAGTATTTTTACAACTATTTTGAAGGATTTGACTCATTGTTGGTTGGTTAGTTGTATGTATAATGGACAAAGATTGGATGTCAAAGAACAGGTTGTCACATGAATATGAGCTTGGGGTGGAGTATTTCTTGCAGTTTGCATCGCAAAACGCTAACAATCCGAATGAAATTCCTTGCCCATGTGCAAAATGTGGTAATCTAAAGGCGAAAGATATTGACACTATAAGGGCTCATTTGTGTTGTAATGGTATAGATTTAACATATCATACATGGATTTGGCATGGAGAAAGATCTAAGTTCGGGAACTCAATGAATGATAGTGATCGAGTAGGGCAAGATGAACGCAAATATTTTACTGAGGAACCTATAAGTATGGTACATGGTGCATATGATAGTTATGGTGAGAATCCAAACCAATTCCATAAGCTACTTGAAGATGCCGAGAAAACTTTATATCCTGTATGTGTTAAATTTACAAAGTTATCTGCACTTGTCAAATTATATAACTTGAAGGCAAACTATAGTTGGAGTGATAAAAGTTTCACTGATTTACTTGGTTTGTTTGGGCAAATGCTTCCAGATGACAATGAATTGCTTTTATCTTTGTACGATACAAAGAAAAGCTTATGTGATTTGATGGATTATGTGCAAATTCATTCTTGTCCTAATGGTTGTATCTTATACTGGAAGGAGTATGAGGATTTTATCAAGTTGCCCTATTTGCGGGATGCCAAGGTGGAAGTTGGGTAAAAATTCTACGATAAATGGAGGAGTTCCTGCAAAGGTCCTTTGGTACTTCCCACCTATTCCCAGATTTCAAAGATGGTTTCACCAGAAGGTGATATCTAAGGAATTAACTTGGCTTGCTGATAAAAGAATTCGTGATGGATACTTGTGTCATCAAGCTGATGCACTCTCTTGGAAAGTAGTGGATGACAATTGGCCAAATTTTGCTTTCGAGCCAAGAAATCTAAGATTGGCCATATCAGTAGACGACATCAATCCACATAGTTTGATGAGTTCTGCATATAGTTGTTGGCCAATTGTGATGATCACTTACAACCTTTCTCCAAATTTGTGTATGAAGAGAAAATTTATGATGCTCACTTTGTTGATTTCTGGTCCCAAACAACCGGAAAATGATATTGATGTCTACTTAGCACCTCTAATTGACGACTTAAAATTTTTATGGGATATAGGTGTTGATACATATGATTCATATCGAAAAAAATTTTCTCGCTTAGAGCTGTGTTACTATGGACGATCAATGATTTTTGCATATGAGAACGTGTCATGTTGTATTGTGAAAGGATATCATGCATGTCCAATATGTGGTGAAGAAACATATTTGACAAGGTTGAAGCATAGTAGAAAAAGTGCGTATACAGGCCATAGAAGGTTTCTTCCTACAATTCGTCCGTATCGAAGGAAAAAGAAAGCATTTAACGGAAACCAAGAGTTTAAACTCACACCAAAACCATTAACTGGGCATGAAGTTTTAGAAAGAGTTGAAAGAATTAATTATCGTTTGGGAAAAATGAGTGGGAAGCTTCAGTTGAAGGTAGGTGATGAAAAATCATGTTGGAAAAATAAATCTATATTCTTTGAACTTGAGTATTGGAAACATCTACATGTTCGATATGTTCTTGATGTGATGCATATTGAAAAAAAATGTTTGTGAAAGTCTCATCGGTACATTACTTGACATTCCAGGAAAAACAAATGATGGAGTTGCAGCAAGACTAGACCTCATGGGATGAATTTGAGGACTGATTTGATACTAAAGATGGGGGAGAAAAGAACGTATTTGCCAGCAGCCTGTTATACACTAAGCAAGTCCGAGAAAATGAAATTTTGCAATTCTCTATTTGGAATAAAGGTCCCTACGGGTTACTCATCTAATATTAAAAACCTCGTGTCGATGAAGGACTTGAAACTTGTTGGCCTTAAGTCACACGAATATCACACTTTGATGCAACAATTGCTTCCAGTGGCCATACGTGGTGTCCTGCCTAAACATGTTAGAGATACTATCACTCGGTTGTCTCAAAGTTGGATGAGATGCAGAGGGAGATTGTGATGATATTGTGTTTACTAGAGAAATATTTCCCCCAATCTTTTTTTGATATAATGATCATTTGACTATTCATCTTGTACGCGAGATAAAATTGTGTGGACTGGTTTGGTTTAGGCATATGTATCCATTTGAAAGATTCATGAAGATAATAAAAGGCTATGTGAAAAATCGCAATCGGCCTGAAGGGTATATAGCCAAACGTTATATTGCTGAAGAGGCTGTGGAATTTTGCTCGGACTACATGTCTAATGTAGATACAATTGGTATCCCATCAATGCATCGGAAAGTACAACTCACTAAGCCTCTTTCTGGTTCAGTAATGCACTACACTAGTGATGATGAGTTGAATTAAGCACATCGTTATCTATTGGAAAATGATGTTGACGTTGAACCTTATATTGAGTAATTTCTTTGACTTAGAAAAATTTTATTGCTGTTTTTTTTAATATTCCATTTGTTAACTTATCCTCATCATTTCATCAGGGAACACATGACATTTTTGGCTGCAAAATTTCTCCATAAGACTAAGTCCAAAATGTGGTTACAAGATGAGCATAAAAGAACCTTTATTAACTGGTTACGTGATAGTGTAAGCTGTTTAATTATTAGTATTATGGAGTTTTTAAAACTTAGGGATAAATTTTAGCACTTTGTGAAATGTAGGTTGCAAGTGTAGTTGGCAATTCCACTCGTTAAATTTCAGAAAGATTGAAGTGGGTAGCGCGCGGACCTAGCAAACAAGTGTTAAAGTACTCTAGTTATTTGATTGATGGTGTCACTTATCTTACAAAAGAGCGAGATGATATACAATTTCGTGCAAAATTCCGGAGTAAGCTTAGTCGCGACGACAATGCAAGTTGCTAATGCAAAGGAGAAAAATCCATTTGTGTCAGACATGATTTTTTATGGAGTAATTCAAGAAATATGGGAACTTGATTACCAAATGTTTCAAATTCCAATGTTTAAATATAATTGGATTGAGAATATTAACGGTATTAAAGTTGATGATCTTGGTTTCACGTTGGTAAACCTGAAGATAATTGGATTCAAGTCTGACTCTTTTATCTTGGGCAGTCTAGCAAAATAGGTGTTTTACATTGAAGATCCTCAAGATCCTGCATGGCATGTTGTACTTGCAAGTCCCACCAGAGAGTATATTCACTACATGAATGGTGATGAATTGGAAAATGAGTAACCCACTATCAATGTTTTACACGAGGGTTTATATCAATGGATGTTGATGGAATAGATGAAAATGAACCGCCAAGCATTCGTGAAGATTGTGATGGGTATTGGGTTGACAATAATTAAGTTCAATCCTAAATGACTTGAACCAGCATAATAGGTTACATTCCTTTACTGTTCTGCATATTACATTTTCATGTATAAAGAAAAATAAAGAACTGAGTACTAACAAATTGTAAATGCTTGCAGGATGTCAAAGAATGAAAGCCTAAACAGAATACTGCATATTCTGCCGATGAAAATAGTTGTGGGGGCAAAACAGTTTTGGAATCTACAGAGATGGAAACAAAAAGATCATCTAGAGGTTGTACACATTTGGATAGGCTTGTTAGAAAAAGGGTTCATGGAATCAGAAAGGATGTAAGGTTCAATAAATTGGGAGAGCCAGTAGGAGAATTTGCAGGTGAGATGCAAAGTTATATTGGAGTTATTGTTCGAGAAAAGGTAAAGATAAGTTATCAGACTTGGAAAATAGTTCCAAATGATGTCAAATTTAATTTAGTGAATAAAACACTCATATGTTGACTTTTATTGATGTATGCAGGAGTGAAAGATTTTTGTAATTCAAACAAGGAAAGGAAAGGGAAAAAACAAGCTATATGGGAAGTAGTAAAGGTATGCATGTGTACGTGTCATTAATTAACGATTATTTCAATTTGTGTATCAATCACTAACAATTTTTTTTGACATAGGGTCCACGACAACCAGATTCGAAATAATGTGATTTTTATGTTATGAGATTTATGAGAGAAATGATTGAAAAAAATGCTACCAGTGAGAAGAACTCAATATCTTCAATTGTAATATTCGACATATTCTCAATATTCACAAATAATTGTGTATTTCTCATTTTTCAATGTCTTTATTTATTGTTTTTTACTAATATTATCATTGTGTTTGTTCACAGTTCATGAAAACAGAGTACTCTAAGGAAGAAATTGATGAAGTGCGATCCAAGTGGGCGTAATGCATACAAGATTATATTTACGAATATGTATGCAAAGTATTGATGAAGTGCTTTATGTTACGAATAGGTATGCAAAGTCTTGAACTGTATATTTGGTATGCAAAGTATTTCGAGTATATAAATGTTGTTTGAAAATTTTTGAGATGTCCTATTTATGGGGAGGTCATGCCGAAATTTTTATTTTCTTCAGTATATACTAGTTATGACTTTATCTTGCGTATATAAATGTTGTTTGTGTACTCTTTATAATGTCAATATTGTTTGGATACTATCAAAGCTAGGCTGCAAAATTGATATCATTAAGTGATTCGATATGTTGTAAACAATGTCAAAATTCACTTAGCTTTCTAATTCCATTGTGTGGGATATATTTATTATGGGAAAACAATGTATTATCGTCTCTATGAACCATTTGTGTTAGCTGCGTTTCCAGTGCATGTCTTTGCTTGCAATCTCATCTCTTACATGGGGTTTTAATGGGCTTTCGATGTGTGGATTATATGCCGGGATGAAATGGCATGGGAAGATTTTGATGCATAAATGTTGATGAGGTTTGAGGGATCGAGGCCGAGGATGACAAAAGATTGCAATATATCCGTATTTTCTATTTGGAAAATTTTGATATTGTGGGACTCTACTGCCACATTGCCACGTTGATGACGAACATGTATCAAGGTCAATTACAGTACTAAATTCAAATTTATAAAATTTTTGTTTATCGTTGGCATATTTTGGATGATGGATTTTGAACATAATATAGCCACGGATTTAACGTGGTAAATATTTTATTTTCGATTGTTATTTTTGGTTTAATTATTATTATATATATTGTAAATAAAAAAAATTAATACAATAGTTTTTACCTAATGAAAAAAATTAATAAAACAACAGTTTTTAATTCTAGTGAAGAAAATTTAAAGACAACGGTTTTAAATTGTTGTAGATTCAACAAAACACTACGGTTTTTAGGCGTTGCAAAACTGTTGTCGTTGTTATAAAAAACAACGTTCCCAAAAGTGGCAAAACTGTGGTCGTTGATATATTATGACAACGGGTTAAAACCGTTGCAAAACTATTGTCAATTGTGCTAAAAGACAATGGTCTTTAAACGTCTTGAAACTGTTGTCGTTGTTATTAAATAACATCGGTTTAAAACAGTTGCGAAACAGTTGTGGTTGGTGTTAAAGTACAATGGTTTAAAACCGTTGTCGTTGGTAATAAACGACAACAGATTAAAACCGTTGTCGATGAAGGCATTTTCGACAACACTCTCAGTTGCAACAATTTTAAATAGCCTACGAAAATTTTAAATGAACCAAGAGAAGTTTAGCTAAAGATATAAACAAACACGTTTCGAGTTATTTCAAGAGAAACTCTGATCTTGCAGAAAATCTCTCACAAATCTCTGGAAATAATCACTTAACATCAAGCATTACTTTTACAAGGTTATTGCAAAATATATACAAGCACACATTTAAAGTTTATACGATCAAGGGGATCATTGGTGCTACTGCATTACTCACAAATCATCGTTCACCTTTGATTATAAGTTACAACGTAAGTGATTGTAATATGTGAAAAAGTCTTTCGAGAATACTTCTCATTGTATTAAAGTTATGATACTAGGAGTTTCAATAGGTCAGAGTAAGTCTTATTGATCAACAGGATTTTTACAAGTGTTGTACTAATCAAAGTTTCCTAGCGATACTTTCTGAAAACAGAAGAACATGAGACGTATAAGAAATTTGTCATTCGAACTTCCATAAACAAGCCTTGTGTTTCTTTATTCTATAATTTATGTTGCTTCAGTTTCACTGATCGTTGTGGACTGTTTTCGCACTTCTACAATGGTCTACTACTCTAAGAAAGAATGAAAATAGCTTTTGACTGCCAAATGCAGTGAAGAGCATTTACCATTTCCAAAAGAAAGAAAATTTTGGTGGTGTGATTATTCAAATTCCGCTTCTAAACACCCTAGCTTTCCTAATATATGGTATTAGAGTGAGTTTATCTCGTTCTGTGAAACGTTTACTGCAAATTATGGCTTCCTTCAGTAGGTTTTTGATGTTCTCGAAATAAGAATTTAATGGAAAAAAATAATGAATGCTCATCTTGCATAATGAGATAATGACATGTAATAAGTATGTCATCACTGATAGTCCCATCAAAATTTAGAAAGAAAATACAACAGTTTATATGCCAGAGGTTACACCTCAAATGATCGAGAAACATAGAATTGAATGTACCAATGAAGACAAGAAAAAACTAATTTTGATAAAGTGCCTAAATACATTCTCTACAAAACTCTTGATAAAAACACTTTCAGCAAGATCAAAACCCACTCTAATACAAAGAGATACGAGAGAAATTGATTCAGATTTGTGAAAGAAATTATCAAAAAAAAGAGAACAAACTTACTATGACAATACAGAAGTTTGAAAACAACAAGATGAGGGCAGGATAATCTCTAAGTGATTGGACGAGAGATTCAGTAGCATAATAATTGAACTCGCACGACAAGGAATAAAAATAGAGAAGTGAATCTTAAGGTTATGAGAGTACTATCCATAGAGTGGGATGTCAAAACAATTGCCATGCAAGAATCAAAGGATTTGAGCGAACTAGAATTACATGATTTGTTCACAGATTTGAAGGAGAATTAGTTTGAATTATAATTCAACAGTGGAGATGTAACGTACCGTACTTTTAAAATACTTGAAATTTTGCGGAAAAATAAAAATTTTCTTACATAAGAAATAAACTGTCAAATTTCGATTTAAAATAAATTGTTCATCTAAAATAATCGCAATAAAGAGGTCGTGAATAAAGTTTGCTAAAAACACTTGTTTAAACGTCGTAACCCAAAACATGAAATCAGAGTAATAAAATTTGTCGTGCCTGAAATCTTAAAACATGGGCGGTCCTTGGGTTTAGCCTCCCACTCAGTCCAAGCCAGCTCACTGGTCCGCACCCCTCGTCTCCTCAAAGTCATCCTCACCTGCATCGATCAAGTCTAGTGAGTCTAAAGGCTCAGCATGTATAAACTGAATATAGCAAGTACTACATAGTAAAACCACATGCAATCTTTAAAATAGAGCGTACGTACTTGAAACTTGAACATGCATATAAAAGCTTGAACTTTCATACATACATAGACGCGTCCATAACGTGAAACTTTTCTGAAACATGCTTGCAACATACATACTTGAACATACATGAATTTCATCATTTTGCGTAGAGATATGTTTCAAAGCAAGTGACCCATACATAAAACGCCTGATCAGACTAAACCACAGTACTGGGCTGACAGGGAAGACCCACTGCCACATACATGAGATCCCCGTTCATGTTTTAACGGGTGGATTTGTCCCTAATAATGCTTTACCGCTTTCGAATCCTGATCTAAACCCAGTCATGCTTTACTGGGGTGGATTGGTCCCTGATCATGATTTACCACTTTTCAATCCCATAATTCCAATTTCCTTGCCACTCCTCAGTGTGACAGCTTTGCATTTCTCCCTAGGATTCACCTTGTATTGCTTGGGAACTATCCTCTATTCTGATCTTTCAAAGCATTGGCTAGTTGCCCAATCTGTGTTTCCAAAGATTTCATCGTGGCACCCATATTCTCCATGTTTGTCTCCATACTATCAAGACGAGACTCAGTTCTAGCCATTCTTTTCCCAGACTCAGCCACAAACGTCCCAACTAGATCCCCAAAAAGACGGCTTTCCTTCACCCTTCTGTGTACTGAACCCCGGTGGAGGATTCAACACGTTCTTATTGTTTGCATAAGAGAAATTCTCGTGATTCCTCGAACTTGGATGATAAGTATTAGAGGGAGGATTACCTTGTTATCCTCCATAGCCACGATTGTTGTTGACGTACTGATGTTCTTCCACAATGGGCTCTTCTTCGGCGGTCACCAGTGCTATATGAGACGTAGATTGGTCTGCCTTGTTCATCGCTGCAATCTGTGTGGTCAACGCCAAAACTTGTGCAGTAAGTGATGTGATCGGGTCTACGACATAAATTCCAGCAGGTTTCTTTGATCCAGATCTCTCACTAGGCCACTGGTAACAGTTAATGGTCATTTGTTCAAGCAATTCATAAGCCTCATCAGGTGTTTTGGAGATATTATCTCCTGCAGCTGCATCAACATTCCCTCTGGTTGGCCCATCCAAACCATTGTAAAATAACTCAATATGCACACATTCTGCATATCCATGATTCGGACACTTCCTGAGTAATTATTTGTATCTCTACCAAGCCTCATATAACACATCGAATTCCTTTTGCCTGAAGTTGGTGATATCTATTTTCAGCTGAGCAGATTTGGTAGGAGGAAAATACTTTGACAGAAACTTCGTAACCAAATCTGCCCATGTAGTAATACTCCCCAGAGGTAGAGATTGGAGCCAACTCTTTTCTTTATCCCTGAGAGAAAACGGAAACAGGTGCAATCGAATAATTTTGTCAGAAACACCTCCAAATTGGTTCTGTTGAACAATGTTGATGAGTGCGGGCTTTAGCTCGAAGTTATTAGCAGCAATGGTTCCACGAGCTATTCCAGAGTAGTGAGTGTTGACGACTGGGCGTAAATGTTCTCGGATTGGCACCTCTCTTGGGGGTTCATTCTAATTATCTCTGTTTTCAGTCATTTCTTTAATTTCCTCTCTTCTTGCTTTCCTTAATCTTTTGGTAGTTCTTTCGATTTCCGGATCAAAATCAGCAAGTCGGGATTTTCATATCTTCGCATGCACTACAAAACAAAAAAGATTATAAATTAACAAAATAAATAAATAAAATAAAGTCTTAATTAAAGTCAAGACTACTTAATAACGATATTAATATGCAATTAAATAATTTACTCTCTGGAAACGGCACCAAAAACTTGTTGCGAAATGTTCACTACCGCAAGTGTACGGTGTCAAATTTTAGTACTTGTATAAGTACAGATATCGTTTCCACGAGGAGTAATTATTTAAAACTGTATATTAAGTACTATAATTGACATAGTTCGACTTTATTTAGAAAAAACAATGAGATAGTTTATAATCAATTTAAAGAGAATAACGAATCATGTAATTCTTAGCACGCAGTTGAAATTCAGTGAATAAATCAATCTAGAGATATGATTTCGCTTGGTCTCTCCTATGCTAAATTACCATTGACTAACATATCATTAAATCACATCATGTTTATTAACCAAGAACTCGCAATTTTTCTATTCCCTTTTTCAAGTGATAAATAGAAATGTATTATCTATTAATGATTTTAATATATCTATTCAAAATCACGTAACAATTAATATATACAAACAAGGTTCTTTTTATGGATTCACCAGAGTTATACATATTTTTCACGTTATAAATATCTGACGATGTGATTTCCCCAATCCTAATTTTCATCCCCTCTCTAAAGTTCTAGATCTTAATTATTTAATCAATCAAATCATGGCTAGTAATCCAAAACATTAAAGACAAGAAATCACAAATAAACACGATGAATTATTCCAATGAAAATTCAAAACTCTAATAACATAGGTTCGACCAGAACTACATCAATCTCTAGGAAATAAAATTAGTTCATACTCGAATCTAAATCACAACAAAACCTGTTTGTAATCATTAAAAACGTAAAGTAAAGAACCGAATTAAAAACGTGTTGAACAGAGATGAAAGTCCGTCTCCATGTCCGGACTAAGCATCTTCTATCTCCGTTCTTCGTGTTCTGTCCTCCGTTGGCTCTTACTTTCTGCTCCTTGATCCTGATGATTTTTTTTTTTGAAAAAGTATCCCCTCTCCTTTTTTTATAAAGCCCACGATGAAACCTAATAAATCTGAGATTTGCGCCGCGCGCATATACGCGCCCAAGCCTCGCGCATATGCGAGGAAGTCACTGTCTATGTGTTGGGCAAATTTTCTCGTGTGCGAATGAGCGCGATACCTTCTGTTTTGTTGTCTTCGATGGGCACTTCTCGCGTATATGCGCATCATATATCGTGCATGTGCGCGAGGCTCTCTGTCTCGCTTTGTGTTTCACTGTGTCTCGCGCGTGTGCGCGCCTCTGACTCGCACATATGCTTGGGTCTCTCTGCCTGCCAAGCTCACTATTTTCCTCCAAGCGCCATTTTCATTCCTCTTAACGTCCATGTAATACGCCTTACCTAGATTCGTGAAATCACACCAAAAACAACAAAAGACACATAATTCCGCTCAAGAAAACTAAAACTCTATACGAATTATAAGGATAATTTAAGTGCACAAATTGCACTTATCACCGAGTCATATTTTAACCAGTACGCAAATTTAATGATTCAGAGGACTTTTTGAGGGTGCAGACAATATTTACAAAAACATGACTAAAAGAAATATTTTTCGGGAGCGGTTTTTGGGCTTTTCAGGTTTATTTTATTGCTCTATTGACCTAAAACCATTTTAATAACTTTATTTTCTTAAATTACGGCCCATTAACACATTTTCATAAACCTAAACCTATCTACTAATCAAACCTAAAACTAGAGGCAAGCTTCGATCGCCACTCCCTCACTTCAGCAGCATCCTTTTCGAAGTTTTCCAGCAGCCAACCTTCCAGTTCTTCAATTTTTTCTAGAGAAATCATTCCCCATCCCTCTGGTGCTCGTCTTAGGAGAATATATCAAAGTTTTCGAGTGTTTAACCGCGAAGGCACACCATGTATCTCTTTGTCTCATCATTCACGCTATGTATATGCTGTTGTGTGTGTGTTTTCATGAGAAATTATTTGATTTAACATGTAGTATTCTTTTCGCAAAGTTTTGGCATGAAATATGCATGGTTTGTTTCATAACTCACGTTTCTTGTTCTTTTTGTGTAAGGGGCTGCCGAGTCATGATCCTAGGGGCTGTACACATGGAGGAATAAGGTGTCAAGGGGCTGGAGTCGGTTTAGGTTCGAGAATTAGTGAGAGCCGATCGGTACTTCTTTGTTGTAGGGCTCAGATGTGACTAGATCGGGAGTTTGGGGTGAGTCGGCTGTGCAAGAGCCGTTCCTAGCCTTGGACCAGAGCTTGGTGGGTCTGAGTCAGGGTCTAGGAGGCTCGAACACCACTGGACTTGGTCACGAAGCCGAGCGAGCGAATTGTTTGAAGGTTGGTCTCGGTTGGTCACATCTCGGGTGGTTCGTGGTGTTTGCGCCTTACGGCGTGCTTGGGGTTGAGGGTTTGGATAAGGTCCATCCATGGGGGTCCAAAGGTGTGTAGGAAGGGTTGGTTCAAGGTTGGTTCGAGTTGATAGGGCCAAGAGTCAAAATTCTGAGGGTTTAGTGCATTAGGGATTGTAGGTTGTAACGTTCAAAAAATTGAAGCAAGGTTTCAGCGGATTATTAGGATCCTAATTGGTTTGATTTAGGTTGATTAGAGCTGGTAGGGTGTGAATAAGTTGTAGTTAAAATTTGAGAAAGTTTGGTTAAGTTTCGGGTTAATTCGGGTTAAAACTGGGACCTTGGTCCAAGTTTTAAAACGAATCGTATAAGTTACGGAACGGGCTTGAGTTTACCCTTGGAAAATTCTTATAATTATGTTTTTAGGTGTTTTAAGGAGTTTGGTTGGCTTCAGGTCGAAATTTTGAGGTCCAGGGGTAAAATGGTCAATTAGGGTTTCTAGGGGCAAAATGGTCATTTTGCACCCGGGTCAAGTTAATAGTCCTGGCAGCGCCCTAAAAATGATTTGACATGTTTAAGTGTTAATATTTTTAAGAATATGACTTTTTATGTAAATATGAAAAATACGTTGCATTCTTGATTTTAAGGAAAATTTACGTATATGCATTATTTTTATAAGTGATGTATATGATGACATGTTTTGAAGGATGAAAGTTAGTTGTGACTAATACAATGACACGATAATACGATGACATGTAAGGCCAAGGCTCAGTGGATGCGTAATACTGTCACTGATTCCCCGTCGTCGGGTACCGCGGTTATACGTATATGGATCAATCACCTAATACGATGATACGAAAAAAACAACTAATGAACGGAATTCAAATTAAGAAAACGAACGTGTATATGTTGAGATGATGAGATATGCTATGAACATGTATATGCTTCGACAGGTCATGATTATGCATAAGACTTTTTAAGATCATGAAATGTATTTTTATTACGGTACTTTTCGTTGTTGCTTGTTATGTATATGTACTTGCTATAACGTTACAGATGTGTTGAGTTTCTAGACTCACTTGGTGTGAATGGTGCAGGTGAGCATATTGATCAGGGGATTGGAGGTGTCGAAGACTGAATAGACGGAATTGGATGTGCGCATTCGAACCCGAGGAGCGTATTTTCCGCACATTATGTTCTGAGTTAGAGGTAGGATGGATATTTTCATACTCATTCATCTTATTATGTTGATGGTTATCAGGATATTTTCACGTTTCATATTTTTTTATTTTTTTAAAATGTATGTCGAGAATTGTCGAATTTCCTATTTTTAAACTGAAATAATCTTATTTGTTAGTTGATTACTTTTATTTTAAAAATGAGAAATTTGCAGATACTATTGCCTGCATGCATAAAGATCTAATTTTGAAAATGAGCTTACAAAATAAAATAAAAATTCTATTAATATTTTAAGTAGCAGATGTTTCATAAACTGAGCTAGACTATCTGAGTTATCCCAACCAAACGAAACTGATTATGTCCACAAGCTAAACTAGTTTCTAATTCGAACTAGTCAAAGCAAACCGACTTGGACCTTAACCGAATCATATCAAATATTTGATATGATTCAGTTATTAGTTTAAAAATCTTTATTCATTCTCAAGGATATCAGCTTACACTAGAGAGCTAAAATGGTTATTGGATAAGTTTTTCCGTACTTTAATGACACCGTTTAATCTAACTACACTACAATTTTGTACAGATGTCAGAGAATGATGACCTGGACAAAATACAACAAGGATATCATTATTTGGAACTGATCATTTTTAAAATTTGTGACTATTGCAGCTTGAAGTCTATAAATAGAGACGCAGATCAATTGGGCAAAGTGAGGGAAAAACCTACAGAATAAAAGTTTACATAGACAGACATCTGATTCAAGCTTTCAAGCTTACAAGCAAAACTAATCATACAATGAAGCACACTTTACACAGCCATATTTGATCATTAAGGATCATTAATTGCTAGGAGAATTATTTGTAATTTATTGTATTTGAGAACATTTTGTATATTGTTTCTTCATTGTGTAAACTAGGAGTTTCAGTTTGGATTTAACACGTTTTGGCAGTGTTAAGTCCAAACTGAACTAAGTTTTTGCAAATTTCTTGTAAAGATCAAAGTTTTCCAATGTGAGCCTTCCCAAAAGGAAGAAAGGGCGACGTAGGAGCTTATGTTCTTCTAACATCCAGAAACAAACTTGCATACATTTACTTTCAGTTTACATAGTTATGCCACAATTTGAAATGTTTTAATCTATCAGTTTAGCTTCTTTTTTACTTCTTTTCCGCACATATTTTGTGAGCAAACTAACATATACAATCGAGAACACCAAGTTCAGTTTCTAACAAACTAAATTGTTTTTGATGAAATAAATTTTAGGAAGTGTTTATTCAACCCCCCATTCTAAAAACTTCAACTGATCCTATCAAGTGGTATCAGAGCGGGATTATTCTCGTCTCTGAGCATTTTATAAAACGATTTGTTGGAAACTAAATTTTGGTTGTTTGACAAACTGAGCGTCTAACTGATCTAAAAAGAATGATAAATGATCTAAAACATGTTGCCATTAACTGAAGAAAAACACGCAGACTTGCGAAGGCAACTGAACCAGCAACTGAACTACGCAGCCAACTGACTGATCAGTTGAAACTGATCAGTTACTACAAACAGTTGTAAGCTTCTCAACTACATTCTATCAGCTGATCCCTCAACTATACACATAATCAGTTATGACGTTCAACCGACAAAAGCTGACTGCAACAAGTAGTGAGATCGCCGCATTACAGAAAATCTGCAGTGTAAGACTGTCAGAAGAATGTTGACATGGCATGCAACGGATAGAAAGGTTCAAACTGTATTTAATATTACTGTTGGAGGGAAGCCTATAAATAGCAGAGAAGAGCAACTGAAGACAACTCTCAAACTTCTGAATCATTGAACATCTGAATTCTTGAGCACTCGAAATCTATTCAGTTACTCTGTTGAAATTTTTGTAAACAGAAAAGCTCACGCTTATTGTATACATTCATAGATGCTAGTCTATAATTCGTGCTTTCAACACAAACTATATTACTCGATCTAGAAGAGATCAGTTGTGTTAGATTTATTCAGTTCTATTGAGTTCTGAAAACTAGTTTGTAACTAACAGTTTCAGGTTGTCATTGTTAAGTCCAAAACTGAAGTGGGTCTGTACAAGTGTTTGTATTGATCAAAGTCTTTTAGTTTATATACAATCCTTGAGATAGCAAGGGAGATTTAGGAGTGTTTGAAATCTCCGAACATCCATAAAATCCTGTCTCATATTATTTCAGTTTTTATTCAATCTCTCAGTCAGTTTATTTCCGCACAAATGTTTGTTAACTGATTGATATTGACTTACAAGATTCCCGAGTATCAGTCGAAAAGGTTTTGAAAATTGTGAGTGTTTATTCAACCCCCACTTCTAAAACTTTTTCACCCTTAACTGATCCTATCAAGTGGTATCAGAGTAGTTGAATCTTGTTCCAGAATAATTCCATATACAAACTGATCAATATGTCTTCATTCAACAAAATTACAATGTTCTCCGGAGAAGACTTTGATGATTGGAAAATCAGAATGCAGGCTCATCTAGCTGCATAAGATGATGACATGTGGTACGTTATCACAGACGGACCCATGAAGATATTGAAGGCAAACACAGCTGTTGCCATAACTGATGGGGTACCACATCGTATTGAGAAACCCCGAGATGAATGTACAGCTGAAGATAAGAGAAAAGTCAATCTGAACAACGTGGCTAAAGACATCCTATACAAAACACTGGATAAAGTCACTTTCAGCAAGATAAAAATGTGCAAAACTGTTGACGAAATATGGGAGAAACTGATACAATTTGTGAGGGCAATGAGCAAACCAAGAGAAAAAGCTATCTGTTGTTATTCAAAAGTTTGACAACATCAAGATGAAGAATGGTGAATCCATTCATGAGTATGATGAAAGAATCAGCAGCATTATAAACGAATTGAATGCACTAGGAAAGGTGTATTCAAACAAAGAGGTAGCACTAAAGGTAGTAAGAGGTCTTCGCAAGGAATGGGATGTTAAGACCATGGCAATGAGAGAGTCAAAGGACCTGAACAAGGTCGAACTTCATGACTTATTTGCTGACTTAAAAGCCTACGAGTTTGAGTAGCAAACCAGAGAAAGAGAACCTTCTACACTA
The DNA here is from genome assembly GCF_025594145.1 of Primulina tabacum. Taxonomy (NCBI): domain Eukaryota; kingdom Viridiplantae; phylum Streptophyta; class Magnoliopsida; order Lamiales; family Gesneriaceae; genus Primulina; species Primulina tabacum. The sequence goes on from NC_134567.1 coordinate 6,681,413, forward strand.
GCTGCTACAACTACCTTAACTGCTGTCAAACTGGAGCCAACTGGTTCAGTTGAAAAATCTGCTGATCAATTAAGTAATGATGCTATGTCATTATTTATCAAAAAATTTGGAAGATTCATGAGAAGAAACCAAGGAAATTTCGAAAGACAGAATCAGAAGAATCAATTCAAAGAAGAACCTAATGCTTGCTACAACTTTGGCAAAACTGGTCATTTCATTGTTGACTGTCCCAAGCCTAAGAAGGACAGTCGTGGCTTAACTGAGAAAGGAAATAAATCCTATGAGCACAGAAGAAGATCGAAAGATGACAAGAAATCTTACAGAAAAAAGCATGAGGTGCTTCTAACTAAGGAAAGCAAGTCAAAATGGACAGAATCTGACAGTGATGATTCAGATTCTGAGAGCTTGAGCTGCTCCAGTGACGATGATGAAGAAGTCAAGTGTCTAATGGCTGATGACACAAAACTAGAGTCAAGTTAACAGGTATTTGACTTTAGCTTAACTTTTTCACACGAGATGAACTCATTTCTACACTTCATGACATGGTAAATGAATATCACAAGCTTGCCTTATCTTTTGAAGAGGCCAAAGCAAAGGAAACTGATCCCAAAGACAATAAAACTGAAACTGATGAATCAGTTGATCTGTTGAGTCTTAAATGGGAGATTGCTGAGCTCAATGTTGAAAGAAGCAAGAATCAATAAATGATTTAGCAGTTGTTGCTTGAAAATTCGAAGCAAACTGAGCTTATTAAAGCATGGAACAAATCATCTGTTGCATTTGCTGAAATTCAAAATAAGAAAAAATCAGTTACTGATAAAACATGTTTAGGGTTCAGCGACCAAGATGAAACTTCCACTAGTGATACTCAACCAAAACTGAATACGAACAAAGGGAAATATATCCACTTTGTAAAATTAGTTGTGGTACAAGAACAACTAGAGCCAAGTAAACCAGTTATACAGCCTATTGAAAATAAGAACAAGGCTAAAAGATATGGTATTGGTTATACCCAAAAATTTCAACTGACCCACACAGTTTGTAATGCTCGAGATTTTGATTATTGTAATCTGAAACGAATTGTTGATAATTGAGATGATTATAGACGGAACGGATCAGACCGGGACAGCCGGAAAGAAGAATTAAAATATGTGAGAGGATGAGCCTCGCGCATAAGCGCGACCCAGCTGGGCACATATACGCGAGGTAAGCAGAGAACCTCGCGCAGATGCGCGACATGAACTCGTGCATGTGCGCGAGGGTGGTAGAGAGATGTGAAGAACCTCGCGCATATGCGCAGTGCGAGGGCGTGCATATGCGCGAGATGCCGTGAGGATGACGCGCTGAGACATAGTGTCTCGCGCATATGCGCCGAGGATAGTCGCGCATATGCGCGAGACGTGCTGAATGAAAAATAAGCCATGTGTCCTTGCCATGCATTGATATGGGTACACCTCTTCATTTCTCTATCATTTCTCAGCTGAAGAACGAAAATCTCTGAAGGAAACATCCTCAACTCCAAAGTATATGAGAAACTTGGTTGTGCAACATCTAACCATCCGAATTGTGATCCGAGCTTAGATTCTTGATCTTTTCGCTACTAGATTCAAGAGGATGTAATTTTTATCATGTTATTGCTTGATTTGGAAATTCAGATGTTGGGGGAATCATAGTTTGATTGATGATATGTGTTCTTGAGTTTACGGTAAACGTATAATCGAAAACAGATTGAAGAAAAGATACCGTATGTGATTGTTCTCATTTTCCAGCTTATATAGTATGAGTTGTACAGAATTTTGGGGTTATGATATACATATGATTGTTGTTATGAATTGGTGATATTGATCTTATGATGTTTAAGTTGCCGGTATATCAAGAATACACCGTTATGCCGTAGAAATGCATCGAGATTTTATATCGTTATTCCTACGTTGAGTTGGAGGTTGATATAGTGCATCTTATACATGTATTTCTGATTTGTATTGAAGGTTTTGAAGATTGAGATTGATTTCATACAACCAAACACTGAACAAAGAAAGGTATAAATCAATGTTGAATCGAGAGATACGACTCGAGTCAGATTGGACTGGAGTTTCCCTAAACCACATACTAGATTGTTTATGCTTTGAGATGTTTATATTTTTGTCTATTGAATTATAGAAATGCACTTGAGATAGATGAGTCATTGGCAGAGCGGCCAAGTTACTAGATGTTCGGTGGTATCGAATTGCATAGGAAAAGATCGATTCCTATTGTAGATGTTCCATACAGAAAGGACCGAAGTCTAGGAATAAGACGTACCGCCACCCCGATTGGGAGAGTAGGTGGGAGGTTTGTTACGTCTTATTCATACCGGGATCCCTAGACTTAGATGTGAGTCGAGTCAAGAGTTTTATCTGTATTCACTAATGTGTCATAAAATCATGATTCATGTTCTTGATACATGGTTTATGTTTTGAGTATGATCGTATGCATTGCATGTAGACATGTTTTATACTGGGATTTATTTTCACTCGAGTTTCCGGCTGTTGTCGTGTTTGTATGTGTGCATGGCAACAGGTGGGACAGGATCAGTACCGAGAAGAGTTTGAACAAGTGATGATTAGTGTGGTGATCCGGGATTAGATACAAAACTGGTGGTTTATTCCTAGACGTGTATTGATGGAAAACAAACACTATTTAGATGGTTTGTAAATGGAATAAATTTGCAAGTTTATCATGTGTTGTAGACTTTACATTTGATCTTGTACAATGAATAAACTTAACTTGTTGTATGCTTGTATACACTTTTAATTAGCAATTCTAAGATATTATAAAAAAAATTTTTATCAAAGAAGCATACACAATTAATCCATTTAGTCCCAAATGATTAAAGAAGATGAATTAGCACCCGGGTCCCCACAACAGGTGGTATCAGAGCCATAGGTCTGTAGACTGAGATAGAAGAGAGTGAGCGGGGTAGATTGAGTCTTTTCCTTGTTTACTTATTGATACTAGCATGAGAATATTGTATTGTTCTTATATTTATGTTCTATGCTAGCATGAAAGCATGTTTTATTGCTTTGAAAGTAAATGTTTGCTTGGTTTATTTAGTAATTGCATGTGTACTTGTAAAGAAAGAATCAGAACCGATTCTGGATCAGAAGTAAGATGATCAGAGGAGGACTGAGACTGGTTGTATGTATTGGAAAATTAATCCTTTTGATAATCAGATATGCCTCCTCGAAGAGCAGCAGTCAGGGCGCCAGAACAGGGCAGTACATCCAATGATCCTATGGATGTGACAGCTACACCAATGGAAACATTTCTGAAACGGTTCCAGTCATTCCAACCACCTACACTGAAAGGCACCGAGAATTCTGTTGATTGTGAAAGCTGGTTAGATGATATCGAGATGTTGTTTGATTCCCTCGACTATACAGATGAACGAAGAGTGAAACTGATTGGGCATCAATTACAAGAAGTTACAAAGAATTGGTGGATTAATACCAAGAGAGCATTGGAACAGAAAGGTACAGAAGTTACTTGGAAAGTTATTAAAACTGAGTTTTATCAGCGTTTCTTTCCAGTGTCATACCGGAAGGACAAGGGGGCAGAATTTGCAAACTTGAGGCAAGGGCAGTTGAACATTGAAGAATATGTTGCAAAATTCTCTACATTGCTACGTTTTGCTCCACACATGGCAGAGAATGATGAAGCTGTAGCTGATCAGTTTATTAACGGCTTAAATCCTGACATTTTTACATTGGTGAATACGGGACGACCAAACAACTTTGTTGATGCTTTGAACATGGCGAAAGGTGCTGAAGCTAGCTTGATTAAGCAGTGAGGGGCATCGTATATTGCTCAGACCTCGAGACCTCCACAGCCTACCGCACAGTTTTCACAACCTCCTCCTAGATTCGAGAGTGGTGGTAGCAACAGTGGTAAGAAAGATTGGTTGAAAGCCAGAGGAAAACAGTTCAAGACATCAGGCAGTAGTTCATCCAGTTCCAGTGGCCCGAGACAGAGTGGTCCTAGCCAGAGTTACACAGGTGTGTATTGCACTACTTGCGGTGGAAGGCATCCCACAGAGCAGTGCCAAGGAGTGGCTGGTAGGATGCAACGTCTGCAAACAACCGGGACATTTCGCTAAAGTCTGCCCACAGAGAAGTACACAGGGATCTCAAATTGTGGGATCATCCGGTTCAGTAGCTCAGACGGAGAGACAAGCATCTTCTGTACACTCTTTTCAGCCGTCACCTGCATAGTCCCAGTCAAGGTCAGGAGGAAGCCAGACGGCGAGTCAACCTCCGAGACAGCAGGCCCGTGTGTGTGAATTGACTGAAGAACAGGCTCAGGACGCACCTGATGAGGTTATTGCAGGTAACTGTTTCCTTTGTGGTTACCCTGCTTATGTATTAATAGATACTGGTGCATCCCATACATTTATAGCTGAACAATTTGCATTGATACATGCATTGTCTGTAGAGTCATTATCTACTATAGTATCTGTTTCTTCTCCTTTGGGGAGTGGTTTGATATCAGTGACTTCTGTTAAAAATTGTATGCTACAGTTTGAGGGTAATGAGATTGAGTTAGATTGCATTGTACTTGGGTTGTCTGATTTTGACTGTATTATCGATATTGATATGCTGACCAAGTACAGAGCTACCGTAGATTGTTTTCACAAGATTGTCAGGTTCAGACCGGAGATGGCTGATGAGTGGAAATTCTACGGTAAAGGTTCCTGATCTAGGATTCCTTTGATATCAGGGTTAGCTATGACTCGATTACTACAGAAAGGAGCAGAGGGATTCCTAGTATATTCAGTAGATGTACTGAAAACGAGCCCCTCATTGGCAGATTTGCCAGTGATGTGTGAGTTCGCTGACGTTTTTCCAGATGAGATTCCGGGATTACCTCCAGCCCGAGAGATAGATTTCAGTATTGATCTCATACCAGGTACTGTTCCTATATCCAGAGCTCCGTACAGAATGGCGCCAATAGAACTAAAAGATTTAAAGACTCAGTTAGAAGATCTTCTGGCCAAGGGGTACATCAGACCGAGTGTTTCTCCTTGGGGCGCTCCAGTATTATTTATTAGAAAGAAAGACGGTTCCATGAGGCTCTGTATAGATTACCGACAACTGAACAAGGCTACTGGTAAAGAATAAATACCCTTTACCTCGTATAGATGATTTATTTGATCAGTTACAGGGTTCCTCTGTTTATTCCAAGATCGATCTGAGATCTGGATATCATCAGCTGAGAGTCAGAGATTCTGACATATCGAAGACAGTGTTCAGAACCAGGTATGGACATTATGAGTTTATTGTCATGCCATTCGGTTTGACGAATGCTCCAGCTGTATTTATGGGTCTGATGAACCGTGTGTTTCAGAGGTATCTCGATGATTTTGTAATTATTTTTATCGATGATATTTTGATATACTCAAAGAATATGATTGAGCATGCTGAGCATTTGAGAAATGTGTTGCGAATTTTAAGGGCTGAGAAATTGTATGCAAAACTGTCGAAATGTGAATTCTGGTTGAGACATGTTGTAATTTTGGGTCATATCATATCTGGAGATGGTATATCAGTAGATCCTAGCAAGGTTGAAGCCGTGATTTCTTGGCCGAGACCGACATCCGTGCCGGAGATTCGCAGTTTTATGGGTTTGGCAGGATACTATTGACGATTCATCAAGGATTTCTCCAGTATTGCGAAGCCGATTACACAGCTGACTCAAAAGAATGCTCCGTTTGTTTGGTCTGAAGATTGTGAGTCCAGTTTCCTTGAATTGAAGAAGAGACTGACCAGTGCACCAATACTGACTATCCCCTCAGATACTGGTGATTTCGTTATTTACTGTGATGCTTCTCACAGAGGATTGGGTTGCGTGTTGATGTAACGAGGTCATGTTATCGCATATGCTTCACGACAACTGAAGACACACGAGACTCGCTACCCAATTCATGATCTTTAATTGGCGGCCATTGTTTTTGCTTTGAAGATATGGCGACATTACCTTTACGGTGAGAAGTTTGAGATTTACTCTAATCATAAAAGCCTGAAATATCTGTTTTCACAGTTTGAGTTGAATACGAGACAGCGAAGATGGCTTGATTTATTGAAGGATTTCGATTGTGAAATCAAATACTACCCAGGAAAGTCCAATACAGCAGCTGATGCATTAAGTTGTAAGGTATGTTCTTTATCCTTATCGACTATTGGCGTTTCGAATTTGATAGAAGATTGTTGTTTTTCTGGGATGGTATTTGAGACAGATCGTAGACCAGTGCAATTATATGCTGTTCAAGTCGAACCCGAGTTGATATTGAGAATTAAAGAAGCACAGAAAAGTGATCAAAATATTCAGAAGTCGATTGAGATGGTCAGATCAGGGCATCAATCTGAATATCAGGTTCGTGATCTTGTGTTATATGTGAATAACCATTTTGTGGTGCCAGATGTTTCAGACTTGAAGGAACAGATTTTGACAGAAGTACATTGTAGTCGGTTTAGTATTCATCCTGGTGGCATGAAGATGTACAATGATCTGAAGAAAAACTTTTGGTGGAAACAAATGAAATTAGACATTGCAGAATTCGTGTCTAGATGTTTGAATTGCCAACAGGTGAAAGCAGAAAAGAAGAAACCCGGGGTTTACTACATAGTTTATCCATTCTAGAATGGAAATGGGATCACATTTCCATGGATTTCGTTACGAAACTACCACGTTCTTCCCGAGGCTGTGATGCAATTTGGATTGTGATTGACAGATTAACCAAATCATCATGCACAAAATGACGTACAGATATGATCAGATGGCATAAATCTATGTCCGAGAGATAGTTCGATTGCATGGTGTGCTGAAGTCTATCGTATCAGATCGTGATCCGCGATTTACTTCACACTTTTGGCAAAGTTTACAGCAGGCTCTAGGTACGAAGTTACATCTGAGTACCGCATAACATCCACAGACCGACGGACAGTCAGAGCGGACTATCCAGACACTGGAGGATATGTTTAGAGCTGTAGTGCTAGATTTTGGCACTAGTTGGCAAGATTCATCACCTCTTTGTGAATTCTCGTACAACAATAGCTATCAGAAAATCATAGAAATGGCACCATTTGAAGCGTTGTATGGCAAGAAGTGCAGATCTCCTCTGTATTGGGATGACATCTCTGAGGTTTCTGAGATTGGACCTGACATGATCAGAGATATGACAGAGAAAGTGAAGCTGATTCAGCAGAAAATGAAGACGGCTCAAGATCGACAAGCCAAATATGCGAATATTCGACGTAGACCGTTAACGTTTGAGCAGGGGGATAGAGTATTCTTGAAGATTTCTCCGTTTAGAGGTATTGTCAGATTTGGCAAGCGAGGAAAGTTGTCTTCTCGTTATATCGGTCCGTATGAGATTCTCGAGAAGATAGGAGATCGTGCTTATCGACTCGCATTACCGCCTTCTTTATCTGCGATACATGATATCTTTCAGTATCTTTATTGAGAAAATATCTTCTCGATGCTTCACATATTATTCATCTAGATGAGGCAGAACTTGACGACACTTTGAGTTATATTAAAAAACCGATTCAGATTCTTGATCGTAAGGAAAAACAGCTCAAAATGAAGACTATTCCGCTGGTGAAGATTCAATGGAGTCGTCATGGCGTTGAGGAAGCTACCTGGGAGACTGAGTCAGATATGAGACAGAGATTCCTAGAGTTATTTCACTGATGTGAGTTTCTATTCAATTTCTGTTATACCTTCTTGTTGTTATATTTTGATTGCCTATGATTTCAGGGACGAAATCGTATCTTAGGGGGGGAGAAATGTAATGCCTGAGATTTTGATTATTGTAATCTGAAATGAATTGTTGATAATTGAGGTGATTATAGACGGAACAGATCAGATCGGGAAAGCCGGAAAAAAGAATTAAATTATGTGCGAGGATGAGCCTCGCGCATAAGCGTGACCCAGCTGGGCGTATATGCGCGAGGTAGACAGAGAACCTCGCGCAGATGCGCGACATAAACTCGCGCATGTGCGCGAGGGTGGTTGAGAGTTGTGAAGAACCTCGCGCATATGCGCGAGATGCCGTGAGGATGACGCGCTGACACATAGTGTCTCGCGCCGAGGATAGTCGCGCATATGCGCGAGACGTGCTGAATGAAAAATAAGCCATGTGTCCTTGCCATGCATTGATATGGGTACACCTCTTCATTTCTCTATCATTTCTCAGCTGAAGAACGAAAATCTCTGAAGGAAACATCCTCAACTCCAAAGTATATGAGAAACTTGGTTGTGCAACATCTAACCATCCGAATTGTGATCCGAGCTTAGATTCTTGATCTTTTCGCTACTAGATTCAAGAGGATGTAAGTTTTATCATGTTATTGCTTGATTTGGAAATTCAGATGTTGGGGGAATCATAGTTTGATTGATGATATGTGTTCTTCAGTTTACGGTAAACGTATAATCGAAAACAGATTGAAGAAAAGATACCGTATGTGATTGTTCTCATTTTCCAGCTTATATGGTATGAGTTGTACAAAATTTTGGGTTTATGATATATATATGATTGTTGTTATGAATTGGTGATATTGATCTTATGATGTTTAATTTGCAGGTATATCAAGACTACACCGTTATGTCGTAGAAAAGCATCGAGATTTTATATCGGTATTCCTACGTTGAGTTGTAGGTTGATATAGTGCATCTTATACATGTATTTCAGATTTGTATTGAAGGTTTTGAAGATTGAGATTGATTTCATCCAACCAAACACCGAACAAAGAAATGTATAAATCAATGTTGAACCGGGAGATACGACTCGAGTCAGATTGGACTGGAGTTTCCCTAACCACATACTAGATTTTTTATGCTTTGAGATGTTTATATTTTTTCTATTGAATTATAGAAATGCACTTGAGGTAGATGAGTCATTGGCAGAGCGGCCAAGTTACTAGATGTTCGGTGGTATCGAATTGCATAGGAAAAGATCGATTCCTATTGTAGATGTTCCATACAGAAAGGACCAAAGTCTAGGAATAAGACGTACCGTCACCCCGATTGGGAGAGTAGGTGGGAGGTTTGTTAAGTCTTATTCATACCGGGATCCCTAGACTTAGATGTGAGTCGAGTCAAGAGTTTTATCTGTATTCACTAATGTGTCATAAAATCATGATTCATGTTCTTGATACATGGTTTATGTTTTGAATATGATCGTATGCATTGCATGTATACATGTTTTATACTGGGATTTATTTTCACTGGAGTTTCCGGCTGTTGTCGTGTTTGTATGTGTGCATGGCAACAGGTGGGACAGGATCAGTACCGAGAAGAGCTTGAACGAGTGATGATTAGCGTGGTGATCCGGGATTAGATACGAAACTGGTTGTTTATTCCTAGACGTGTATTGATGGAAAACAAACACTAGTTAGATGGTTTGTAAATGGAATAAATTTGCAAGTGATCATGTGTTGTAGACTTTACATTTGATCTTGTACAATCAATAAACTTAACTTGTTGTATGCTTGTATACACTTTTAATTAGCAATGCTTAGATATTATAAAATTTTTTTTTTTATCAAAGAAGCATACACAATTAATCCATTTAGTCCCAAATGATTAAAGAAGATGAATTAGCACCCGGGTCCCCACAAAGTTAGTCATAAAAAAGGTTCAGTAATAAATACTTGAACTATTCAAATGGCTACTCCAATTACTATAATAGCAAGCTAGTTCAAAAAAGATATCGGCGGAATAACCAGTTGAAAAAGGATAAAACTCATATTGCTTCATATGCACACTACACATCAAGCACAGACAAGCCGAGAAAAACTATCTGGAACACAGCAACTGGAAAGTCAGTTAGACTTGTCAACGTCTGAGTTCCTAAAGGACTAATTATTTTAGGACCCAAATAGTTGTGGGTACCAAGATTATATAGTGTGTGTGATTGCACATGACAGGTACAAAAAAAGAATCAATTTGGTATCTGGACAGTGGATGCTCGCGTCATATGACAGGGGAGGCAAGTTTACTATCCCAACTGATCAAATACACTGGTCCAAATATTAGTTTTGGAGACAACTCCAAAGGTAAAACTGTGGGTAATGGTAAGCTTATCCATGAAAATTTTACTAACAATGATGTTTTACTAGTTGAGAATTTGAAGTATAACTTGATTAGTATCAGTTAGTTATTCGACAATAAGTTCTCAGTTTAGTTTGACAGATACACTTGTTCAGTTAGAGACTCAACTGATGAAGTCATCCTAACTGGCAATCGTTGTGGGAATACCTACAAAGTCAGTTGGAATGAAAAAACCTTATGCACTAGTTTGCATTAAAGCTTCCAAATCTTCTAAAAAATGGTTGTGGCATAAAAGATTGAACCACCTAAACTAAAAATTTATTGCCTATCTGAGTAATCATGATCTTGTAACTGGTTTGCCCAAAATAGATTTTTCAAAAGATAAAATTTGTTCAGCATGTCAGTTGGGTAAGCAAGTAAGATCTTCATTTAGAAACAAGGGATGTAAATCATCTTCCCGATGCTTAGAACTGCTACATATGTATCTTTTCGGTCCTATACCAATCATGAGTCTAGGGGGAATGAAATACACTCTAGTAGTCGTGGATGAATTTTCAAGATTTACTTGGGTTATTTTTCTCAAATCCAAAGACCAAACTGCTGTACAACTTATTAAGCTCTTTAAACGACTTTTAAATGAAAATTCAGTTGGGATTGATTGAATAAGGTCTGATCGAGGAACTGAATTCATCAATCAAAATCTTTCACAATTTTTAGAAAATGCTAGAATCAAGCATGAGCTCTCAGCAGCAAGAACTCCTCAGCAAAATAGTGTAGCTGAGAGAAAAAATCGGACCCTTAAAGAAGTTGCTAGAACAATGCTTGCTGATTCTGGTATTTCTCATAGATTTTGGGCAGAAGCATGAAACACTGCATGTTACACTCAGAACAGATCAATGATTAACAAGAATCATGTGAAAACACCGTATGAGATCTGACATGGACGCAAAAGTGTGGTTTCTTATTTCAAGATATTCGTCTGCAGATGTTTTATTCTTGACAATGGCAAAAATCATTTAAAAGCCTTTGATGCTAAATCTGCAGAGGGAATATTTCTAGGACATTCTTCAGTTATTAAAGCTTACAGAGTTTTTAACAAATGCACTTTGAATGTACAAGAGTCTATTCATGTTGTATTTGGTGAATCTATGCTAACTGATAAGCCAACTGATCTAGTTGAGCTAGTTGATCGATTTACAGATAATCAGTTTGGAGGATGATAATGAAAGGAGAATCATATTAATCGAAACATCCTTCAAACACCAGAACTAAAAGTGCTGGATCAATCAGTTGAATAAGAAATTATTACTGATAATCAGTTGGTGGAGCAAAATGATAACAATCAATTACCAACCGATACAACAGCAACTGAAGCTAAAGAAAACATTCAGTTGCCAACTGAAGCATTTGCTGAGATGGATGCAACAAATACTGAATACAGATGGAAGAAATCACATTCACCAGAACTGGTGATAGGTAATCCATCTGATCCAGCAAGAACTCGAAATCAAATATTTAATTTATTTGTTCATTCTGCTTTTGTTTCCCAACTGGAACCTAAGAAAATTGATGAAGCTCTTGCTGATCCTAACTGGATAAATGCAATGCAAGAAGAACAAAATCATTTTACCCATAACAATGTCCGGAACTTAGTTCCAAGAGCAGTTTCTAAAACCATTATAGGTACAAAGTGGGTAATAAGAAACAAACTGAACAAAGATGGTTCAGTTGTACGCAACAAAGCAAGACTTGTAGCACAAGGGTATAGGCAAGATGAAGGAATAGATTACGATGAAACTTATGCACCAGTTGCAAGATTGGAGGCAATCAGAATATTCCTTGCCTATGCATCTTTCAAGAACTTTAAAGTCTACTAGATGGACAAGAAGAGTGCATTTCTGAATGGTCAGTTGCAGGAAGAAGTATATGTTGAACAACCACCAGGTTTTGTTAATCACTCTCTTCTTTATCATGTCTATTATTTGAACAAAGCCTTATATGGTCTTTAAAAACATTCAAGGGCTTGGTATGAAACTCTTTCAAAATTCCTAACAGATCATGATTTTACTGTTGGATCAGTTGATAAGACTCTGTTCAAATTCACTAAAAATGATCACATTTTACTTGTGCAAATATATGTTGATGATATTATTTTTGGGTCAACTAACCCCAAATTATGTGAGAAATTTGCCAAGCTAATGCAGAAAAAATTCGAGATGAGTATTATGGGTGAACTGAAATTTTTCCTCGGTCTATAAGTGAAGCAACTTGAGACTAGTATCTTTATCAGTCAGACCAAATATACGAAGGAATTGCTTAAGAAATTTGGCATGAAAACATGTTCAGCTGCAAGTACTCCCATGAGATCATCAATCAAACTAGACAATGATCAAGAGGGAATATCAGTTGAGACGACATTATACAGAGGTTTAATAGGTTCATTATTGTATCTAACTGCTAGTCGTCCTGATATTGTATTTGACGTTTGCATGTGTGCTAGATTTCAGGCAGATCCTAAGCAATCGCATTTTTCAGCTGCCAAACGCATTTTAAAATATCTTAAAGGCACACAAAATGTGGGTTTATGGTATTCTAAGGATTTTTCTTCCAATTTAGTTGGAAATTAAGATGCAGATTATGCATGATGAAAGCTAGATCGTAAAAGCACTAGTGGATCATGTCAGTTTCTAGGAGACAGACAGATCTCATGGTTCAGCAAGAAGCAAACATCCATAGCAACTTCCACATCTGAAGCAGAATATCTTGCTGCTGGAAGCTGCTGTGCACAACTGATCTGGATTCAGCAACAACTGAAAGACTATGGAGTCATTGCAAAAGAATCACCAATATTTTGTGATAATACAAGCACGATTGCAATTACATAAAACCCAGTTCTTCACTCCAGGACTAAGCACATTGATGTCAGGCATCACTTCATCAGAGATCATGCTCTGAAGAAAGCAATAAGGCTGGAATACATTTCAACTGAACAACAAGCAGCTGACATCTTCACCAAACATTTAGCAGAGACTAAGTTTTCTCATTTTCGCAATATTCTTGGTTTAATTGATTTATCTTAATCTTTGTTGATGATATGTCAGTTGTCATTTTCTTTTATATAACTGTTCAGTTAGGCATTATCAGTTGTCATTTTTATTTAAATAATAATTGTTCAGTTAGTTATTGTCAGTTAATTACTGTCAATTGATAATAGTTCATTTGCAGATAAGGAAAGAGCAATGAATCGAAAAAAAAATTTTATTGATAAAATCTAAACCAAGTTACGCGATTCATCTCCGTTCCAGCGGCATCTTGCCAAAGAGTCAACCAGTTAGTCAAATCATGACTGTTGATTCTCCTAAAGGCTTCTGAAGAAGAAATACTTTCAAGCACATTCCATTTCTTCATGAGGATAAGATGAATCAGCACATCATCCTTAACAAGCTTAGAAATATGATCGAATTCAGCACGTCTCTTATACTTCCTTGCAGCTGATCTCTGCTTAGCAGTAGCAGAAAACTCATCACTATTAATTGATTGGAGGTCATGAACCTTGGACCAAGTGGACATAACTTTTGAAAAGACGAACTTTTCAAGAGCCTTCTTCAGTTTATCCAAACGATGAGGTGTTAATGCAGGATTAGGGACATTGGAACTGCTTAAACAATCCATCACTGTTTAGATGTTATTATCAAATAACAATGGTCTTATTTATAGACAGCCCTTAAAGAGACAGGAGGAAGACGAAGAGTCATCAGTTACCAAAACTAACTTAACTGATCCAGGCTAAGTTTCTCTTATTCTTCTTTTATTTATATGCATTTATTGAGGGGAAATATCGAATATAAATGGTTAACTGAGAAGACAATAGTCAGTTGATCCTTAACTGAAATGATTCAGCTCATAACTGGTCACTCAGTTGCTGACCTAACTGATCTTCTCCAATAAGTTAACTGATAGATCGATAAATATTCCATAATAAGTGATGTGACTGTCAATTACGCATTTAATGTACGTCTTTCAATGAATAGTGTTTTAAATCGTGGCCCCACGTAGTCCACTGGAATTCTACACATGCTTTAATCACATGTACACACGATGTCACTTAATTTTTCATTGACTGACTCGTGTCCAAAAATTTGAACAGTCACATACAAACGTACTTTTCCCCGGCCCATTTCAGTTCTTCTTCCTTTACGAGCAATTTCAACCTACAAAGCAAATCAACGTTCCAAGCTTTCTTTCACGCAGAAAATCAACTTTTCAATGGCAAACCAAGTTCCCGCACACCTGCTGAACGCTATGGATATTGACTTCGATTCAGTCCTGTCTGTTCAGAGACGAGGCAATAAAAAATGTGTTTATCAAGATTGAAGCTGCTGGATTGAAGCCATTTCTGGGACTTTCTACCCAAGAAATCTACCCTAAGGAGATTCAAGATCTTTATGCCAACGGATTCATTTCTGCGGATGGAAATATCACTACTACTGTCATCAATCAGCTGCCTGATGATAGATGAATATTCCTTCAGAAACCTCTTTCAGCTGCCAACTGATGAGCTAGCAAACTTTTCTGAGGTCAAATCTTCTGATGTTGAGGAGATGCAAACTCTACTATCGCTGACGGTCGGAAAATCAAAGTTTCCAATCCAAAGAAGGAACTGAAGCCGGAATTCCAACTGCTGGCTGAGATTGTGGCCAAAGTTCTTCTAGTAAAGGCATGATCCTTTACTGCACTTACTTAGGAGAAATTTCAAGTCATGACTGTAATCATGACTGGAAAAAGGATGAACTGGAAAGGGATCATCTTCACCCTACTGAAGAATATGTTTCAGTCCTCTAAGTAGTCCAAAGGATTTGCCATACAACTCAGCTATCTGCTGAAATTAAAGGGCTTAGTGGGTAACTCATCTGAGAGATCATCCAAATTCAAGATTTTCAATGCTAAGAGTATTCAGCTACCGAAGCTCAAGCTGGAAATCACTCATGAAAAATTAGTCAAAGTGAAAAAGGAGATTGGGGTGCAGGGGGCTCCCAAATTAGTTAAGAAAGCCAGAATGAAAATTCAAAGAAAGGCTCTTAAACGAAAACTGATCGTCAGTGAGACTGACTCTGAGAAGACCCCCGTCTCCCAAGATATCCAAAAAGCCCAGGACTCAGAAGACAAAACCAGTGATGGCAGTGGGCACCATCCCATATGAGAGGCTTATTCAATCTGGAGCTGAACATCCGATCAATGCTACTCCACTAAGAGTGATACCAGTTGGAACGTCAACTGATGATCAGTTACCTAGCTGCTGTTATCAGGAAGACTATCACTGAATCTGGTGATAAGAAGAAATGTAATGGAGTTAAGGCTCCACTCATCACTATCTCCGGCCCAACCTCTCTGCCAGCTGCAAGACCTAAGGGGGTAGTGATTCAAGAACAAGTTGATTCAACTAGGTCAGGACTGAACATCTATCATGTTTTGACTTATTCAAAGGGCAAAGAAAAGGTGTCTGAAGAGCCCAGACCAACCAACACCATTGAAACTCACATTGACCTTATCTGGAAGGAGGTAAATGAATTCTCTGAGGGTAAACTCAAAACTTATGATGAATGGGTGAAATTTAGAATTGTTGTGTTTGCCAGGCAGTTGCAGAAGAAATCAGTTTTAAAGAAGTTCATTGCCTTAGAAACAATAGTCTAAAACTGGTCAAAGCCGCTATAGTGGTTCAAGCACTGGAAAGAAAGAAATATTTCTTTGATCAGGTACGGGCAAAGAAGCTAAATCAGATGATTGGTCAGCTACGCCAGAATTATGATCCCACCAGCCCAACTGCTCTTAATGACAAAGCAGTTCATGACCAACTGGACATGGATCTGTTATCTCTGTAGATGGAGATCAAGAATTGGGAGCTGGATCAGGAACTAATCATTCCAGAAGATTCCCAAGAACTTTCATCCAATGAGGTAGCTGATCAATCAGCTCAATCAGAAAAGCCATCCAAGGACCCAGTTACTGACTCTGCTGAACAGGTAACTGATCTTTCTTCAAAGGATGCACTCCAGTCAACTGATGTTCCTCAATCCTCAACTGCTGGATCTGAACTCTACACGGACGCTGAATTGTCATTGGCAAATATTGATGAAGTCATCAAATCAGTTGCCTATAATATTCAACTAATTTCTATCAAAGCAGTTGAAGAATTGTTATCAACTGAAGAACCAGTTTTTCAAGCCCAATCTCAACCAACTGAAGAGCCAATTCAGTTGACTGCCACAACTGAACATGCAATTTTGAGAACTGAAGAAGCAGTTCAGTCATCCTCTATGACAGAACAGATTATATTTGAAGAAGTGCCAGCTGAACAGCCTTCCATTATTTCAGTTGTTCAGAAAACGAAAGCATCAACTGAGCAACCAGTTCAAGAAACAACAGCTATTTCAACTGATCTTCGACCTGAAGCACCTTCGGACTCTGCTGCTGATCCAACTTCTTCTCCACAGCCTCAACATGCAACTTTACCATAAGATATTTTTGAAATGGTCAATACTTCAACTGAAACAACTGACGGGGCCCGGGAAATCTTCAATCAAGAGAACAAAGAGCAGGAACCAGAAACCTCTGGAGCCATGTCCTCTGGAATCTCAATAGCAACTGAATCTTTGTTTGAAGAAATTCAGGCGATTCAGACCAACCTCGTCGGTATAGTGACTTCTATTTCAGATATCAAATCAACCCAAATTTTGCACACTCTGAGGTTTTATTCCATAAAGTACAATACCATGCGAAAATTGCAAGCAAATTCAAAAGGACGTCACTTCATTATTCCTTCAAATGGACGAACTTTGGAAAGACAGAGTGTCAGCTGAAGCTCATTTCCAGACTCAAGATTTGAGTACAAGACGCCTTGACTTTCTAGAAAGCACTATGTCCAAAAGAATGGATTTACTGCAAGATATACTAATGAATGCGTTGTCTAATCTCTCTTCAGATGTGTGAATCTTATCGAAAAAGCTTGATGAGTTTGACAAAAAAGTGGAAGAACAAGAACAAGGAAAGGATCAACAAGAGAAATCTTCGAAGACTATCAGGAAGAAATACAAGATTATTTTATTCAGATTATTTTAAGATTATTTCACTCCTTCATTCTTTTATTCTTTGTACGAATCTGTACATTGAAATAGTTATTTTATCTACAATGAGTTTAGTTGATCAGTATCAGTTCTTAATTTCCAAGTTTTGTCAAACGCCCAAAAGGGAGAAATTGTTGGAAACTGAATTTCGGATGTTTGACAAACTGAGCGTCTACTGATCTAAAAAGAATGATAAATGATATAAAACATGTTGCAATTAACTGAAGAAAAACACACAGACTTGCGAAGGAAACTGAACCAGCAACTGAAATACGCAGACAACTGACTGATCAGTTGGAACTGATCAGTTACTACAAACAGTTGTGAGCTTCTCAACTACATTCTATCAGCTGATCCCTCAACTATACACGTCATCAATTAAGACATTCAACCGACAAAAGCTGACTGAAAAAAGTTGTGGGGTCGCCGCATTACAGAAAAGCTGCAGTTTACGACTATCAGAAGAATGTTGACGTGGCATGCAACGGATATAAAGGTTCAAATGGTATTTAATATTACCTTTGGAGGGAAGCCTATAAATAGCAGAGAAGAGGAACTGAAGACAACTATCGAACTTCTGAATCATTAAACATCTGAATTCTTGAGCACTCGAAATCTATTCAGTTACTCTGCTGAAATTTTTTTAAACAGAAATTTCACGCTTATTGTACACATTCATAGCTGCTAGGCTATAATTCGATCTTTCAACACAAACTGTATTACTCGATCTAAAAGAGATCGGTTGTGTTAGATTTATTCAGTTGTATTGAGTTCTGAAAACTAGTTTGTAACTAAGAGTTTCAGTTTGGCATTGTTAAGTTCAAAATTGAAGTGGGTCTGTACAAGTGTTTGTATCGATCAAAGTCTTTTAGTGTATATCTTATCCTTGAGATAGAAGGGGTGATGTAGGAGTGTTTGAAATCTCCGAACATCCATAAAATCATGTGTCTTATTATTTCAATTTTTATTCTATCTATCAGTCAGTTTATTTCCGCACAACTATTTGTTAACTGATTGCTATTGACTTACAAGATTCCCGAGTATCAGTTTATCACTAAACTGACTCATCAGTCGAAAATGTTTTGAAAATTGTGAGTAGTTTATTCAACCACCCCTTCTAAACACTCTTTCACCCTTAACCGATCCTAACACGATTTCATTCTACAAGATCCCAATGTTCTCTAGAAAAATATGATTGGAAAATAAGGATGCATGCTTATTTAGATATACAAGAAAATTATATGTGGTACATCATTACTGATGAATCAATGACAACTATGAAAGCAAACACTGTAATTTCTATAATTGATGGGGTACCTTAGAAAATTGAAAATCCAAGATATTAATGAATAAACGATGATAAGAAGAAAACCAACCTCGATAACATGGCTAATGATACGCTATACAAAAACTCTTGACAATAATACTTTCAGCAAGGTCAAAATGTGGAAGATAACAAAGGAAATTTGGGAAAAGTGATTTAGTTGTGCGAGGGTAATGAACAAAAAAAAACTTTATGTTGCTACACAGAAGTTTGATAGCATCAAGATGAAGTAAGGAGAATCAATGTCTGAATTTGATGAACGAGTAAGCAAAATTATCATTGAACTGAGTGCACTTGGAAAATTGTACAGTAATCGAGAAGTTATTTTGAAAGTAATGTGTGGATTGACCAAGGATTAGGATGTGAATACAATGTCAATGATGGAATCAAAAGATTTAAACAAGCTGGAACTACATGATCTGTTCGCAGATCGAAGAGCTTATGAATTTGAGTTGCAAACTAGAGAGGATGATCATTCTATACCTTAGTTGACTAAGGTCCTTAACTATAGTGAAACTGGAACCATCAGTTTCGAGTGAGAAGTCAGCCGAGCAGTGATGTCATGTCACTATGTGTGAAGAAGTTTGACAATTTTCTAAGTAAAAATCAAGGCAAATTTCAAGTCTCGCACCGAAGATCTTTTTAAAAGAGGGAATCAACTGATGATTCCAACGCTTGTTTCAACTGTGGCAAAAAAAGATATTTTATAGCTGATTGTATCAAACCAAAGAAAGATGACAAGAGATCAGTTGAGAAGGGAAAAAAGTCTTTTGACAGAAGTAGATCCAAAGATGAAAAATTTCCTTCAAAAAGAAGCATAATATGTTGGTGGCAGAGGAAAACAAGTCAAATTGGGCTGACTCTGACAGTGAATCATCTTAGTCAGAAAGCTCAAATAGTTCGAGTGATGATGAGGAAGTGAAGTGCTTGATGGCTATTGATGTTGAGCTGGAATCTAGCAATGAACAAGTATTCAATTTTAGCTCAACCTATTTCAAAAGAGGTGATCTTCTCACTGCACTTCATGAGATGGTAAATGAATATGAAATAATTTCTCTCTCATTCAGGGAAGTTAAAGCTAAGCAAACTGATCTGCTAGACAACAAAACTTAACCTAACTGAGAACAATCTAGTGAGAAGTTGAGTCTAAAAGCAGAGTTGACAAGCTTAAAAATGAAAATGACAGGGCACCTGATGAAAATCAGAAGTTTAAATCTAAGAATATGAAGTTAACTGAACTAGTTTCATCTTGTAACAGTCTTCAGTCTCTTATACTGAAAATTCAAGAATCGCTACAATCATTTGAAGACAAATATGGCATTGGTTTTAACAACAATGAAAGCATTAATGTGTCTAGTATTCAACCAAAGCTAGACATGTGCAAATAAAAGTATAATCACTTTGTAAGATCTAGTTCGGTATCTGAATATAATGAAATCATTCCTCAAGTTGAAAAGCCTGTTAAAGTTTTTAGTAAAGGCAGATAGTTTGGTGATTGTTATGTGTCTGAGAGTTCCATTGCTAAGCCAAACTGGAAACCTAACCAACCCAGTCTAGCAAGGCATAACTCGGTAAAAGGCAAGTGTAAATGATACCTTAACAATAAGCCTGTTCAGAAAAAATACAGGTAGATCAATGAAGTTGGAAGGGACATACAACATTTTGTATCTAAGGTACATAAAACACACCAAACGCATGCATATGCACAACCTCTTTGGAACAAAACAAGTGGTCGATCAGTTAGACTGATTCAAGTTTGGGTTCCAAAAAGACTAATCCCATGTGGACCAAAATAGGTATGGTACAAAGATTACTTTTGGAAATGCTTCTCAAGGTATAATCATGAGTAAAGGTAACTTATCCTTAGTTACATTATTATTGAAGATATACTATTTGTTGAAAATATTAAATAAAATTTGATTAGCATAAGCCAACCGTGTGATCATGAATATTCAGTTGAGTTCCATAAACATATTTGTACTGTCAAAAATATTTATGGATGTATTATAATGACATGTGAAAGATGTGAAAATACATACAAAATCAGTTAGACTACTCAACCTAGTGAACCATTATGCTTCATTGCTTCTAACTTACCAAAGAACCGGTTGTGGCACAAAGGCTAAATCGTTGAAATTTCAAAGCCATTGCAAATTAGAGCAATAATGATTTGTTCATTGGTTTGTCCAAAATAGAATTTTCCAAAGATAGAGTTTGTTAACTTGTCAGTGTGGGAAGCAAGTTATGCAAACTTTAAAAAAAATTGTGTAACTCATCAACCCAAAGCTTAAAACTGTTGCATATGGACGTTTTTGGTCTTATCTCAGTCATGGGTTGAGGAGTAATGAAATACAGTCTAATTATTGTTGATGAATTCTCAAGGTTTACCTGGTAATCTTTTTAAAATCAAAATACCAAACTGCTGCACAACTAATCAAGATTTTAAATGAAAAATCAAAAGGAATTTAAAAAATCAGATCTGATAAAGGAGCTGAATTTGTCAGCCAAATTTTATCTACGTTTTTTAGAAAGCCATGGAATCATGCATGAGTCTTCGCGACTAGAACACCTAAACAAGATGGAGTTGTTGAGAGGAGGAATATAACTCTTAAAGAGGCTGTTAGAACAATGATTATTGATTGGTATTTCTTAAAAGATTTGGGCCAAGGTAGTGAACACGACATGCTATATTCAGAACAGATTAATGATTAACAAGAAACATGACAAGACACCATATGAGATCTGAATGGCAAGTAACATGTGGTATCATATTTCAAAATCTTTGATTGCAAATATTTTATCCACAATAATGATAAAAATAATCTAAGTACTTTTGATGGCTAAGTCAGATGAGACTATATTTATTGGTTATTCTTCAATTAGCAAAGCTTATGAAGTATTTAAGAAAAGTATTTTAAATGTTGAAGAATATGTGCACATTGTTTTTTCTATGAAACAATGTAAACTAACTAGTCAACTGATCTAGCTGAACTGACCAATTGATTTAAAGAGATCAATCTGGAAGATGAGAGTGAAGATGATCTCCATATTAACAAAAGGACAATCAATCTCCAAAGCCTAAGCTATTTGAACAATTAGTTGAGCAAAATGGTGTTCCAATTGACCAGTTTGCTAATGCTAAAAGAACAGTTGAAAATGAAACATGTGACAACCAAACGAAAGTCAATTCAACTGCTTCCAACCAAACTGAGCACAAGTAAATTGATTTAAGTCCACATTAGTTAATGAAGCTTTAACTGACAATAGTTGGATTGATGCTATGCAAGAAGAACTAACTTAGTTTTCTAGAAATTCTGTTTGGAACTTAGTTCCAAGACCTTCTCATCAATCAATTATAAGTACAAGATGAGTATACATGAACAAACTCAATGAATATGGCACAAGTGGCTCCAAGAACTTAAACAAATTTGAAATGAGTATGATGAGTGAATTGACATTCTTTCTTAAATGAGTATGATGAGTGAACTGACATTCTTTCTTAAATGAAAGTGAAACAATTGGACAATGGTATTTACATCAGTCAAAATAAGTACACAAGGGAAATACTCAAGAAATTTGGAATGGAAATATGTCCACAAAAGCAACCCCAATGAGCTTATAAGTTAATCTAGAAAAATCTGAATGGGGAATATCAATTGAGGTAACCTCGTATCGAGACTTAATAGGTCTTTATGGTACCTAATTGTCAGTCAAACTGATATTGTATTTGTCATCTGTATGTGTGCTTGGTTTTAATCTTACCCTAAACAATTTCTTTATTTAGCTATCAAAATAGTTCTTGAATATCTTAAAGTCACACATTTGAGTCTATGGTATTATAAAGACTCTTATCTCAATTTATTTGATTATTCACATCCAGATTATGTGGGGTTTAAGCTTGATAGAAAAAGTACCAGTGAATCATGTTTGTGTCTAGGAGATAGACAAATCTCTTGGTTTAACAAGAAGCAGACTTCCATTGCAACATCCACAATTGAAGCAGAGTACTTAACTTCTAGAAGCTATTGTGCCCAACTACTCTGGATTCAACGACAGTCGAGAGATTATACGATCATTGTACAAGAATCACTAGTATTTTGTGACAATACAAACAGTATAGCAATAACCTACAATCCAATTATATACTCCAGGACCAAAAAAATTCATGGCAGACATCACTTCATCAGATATCATACATTGAAGAAAGACAAAAGGTTAAAATATGTCTCAACTTATCAACAAGCAGGGGATATTTTCCCCAAGCCATTATCAAAGACTAAGTTTTCTTATTTTAAAAATATTTTAAGGCTTACTGATTTATTTTAATGTTTAAGTTAGGGGTAATAATGAGTTTTAAGAAGATTAAAACGATAAGACATAAATTAGTTACCTTGAGCTCAACTGGCTGTCAGTTTAGTTCCCAAAACTGATCTTTTTTGCTTTTGCATAAACTAATCTTATGATTTAGCATAATGATTCTTAACTCAGTTTAACTCCATATCAAAGTTAACTGACGTTTTAATAATCAGTTTTCCTAAAATCAGTTTATCAATATTCCAAAAAAAATTGTTCCAATGACGTGTCTTGACAAAGGAAATTAAAGTCACCGTACATTAGTACCTCGGTTAAGCTCCTTATATTCTTACTTTATCATTCAAAGAATTTTCTGCATTTGTTTGTGATTTTTGCTTCCCAACTATAAATTTTTCTAAATCTGTAAGATGTTATTTCAAAATGACATCATCTTCACTAGCTAACATATTAAATTCTCTTGCTGTAGATTTTGATTCAATTTATGTCGTGGGAAATGAAGCAATTTCAGGAGTTCTCCTACTGTTAGAGTCATCTGGACTCAAAGAATTTCTTTCAGCTTCTTCCTTGGATATCTTTGTGACAAGCGTCTATGAGAAAAGTTCAGTCAGTAAAGAGGGGATGATTGTTATGAATTTCAATGAGCAATCTTTGCTGATTGACGAGGGTTTCTCTGCAGCCCTGTTTCAGTTACCTTCATAAGGCATCACTAATGTCTCTAGTATGTATACTACTGACATGGAGGAGATGCAACTAAATTTCTCTGAGTCTGGGAAGGCCGTCAAACTTTAGAACGTTAGGAAAAAAATTAAACTGGAGTATCAGTTGTTGGTGGATGTTGTGGCCAAGGGCTTAATTGCCAAGGTAGGTTCTTTTGCTGCCCTAACCGTTGCAAAGTTTCAAGTGATGACAGCCATAGTAAAGGGAATGTAGATAAACTAGTCCTTTATTCTATTCAATACTATGAATAATATGGTGCACCGCACCAAGAAATATTTCGGTTTTATTGTTTAGTTGATCAAACTTTTCTGGGATTCTAGAATTCTTCTAAATACTTAACTACTCTCCACAAGCTTAGGATGCTCAATGCACATGGAATTTTGGCTTTGTGGCAAAAGGACCAAGAGCTAACTACTTCACTTAGCAGTATTAAAGGTGAAGAAAGAGATTGGAGAAAAAATGACTCGAGCTAATAAATCTAAGCTTGTGAAGAGAAAAGTTGGTTTAGTTCCCAAGCCAAAAGCCAAGAGGAAGTTAATCACCTATGAAAGTGATTTTGATAAGTTATTTTATCTACCACTTAAAAAGGCTATGACAAAAAATATTAAACCAGTTTCTACTCCATGAAAACTAGTTCCTTTTCCCATGGAAAAGGCAAGTGAGAAGAAGAAGAAATAAAAAAAGGTTGAGACTGAGCAAAATGATCCGAAATTGACAAAACTATTGTCAAGGCAGATACTGCTAAGGAAACAGACAAGGAAGTATCTGATAAGTTTGCAGAGAATTTGGCCTTGGTTTAGATAGCTGCTCCTCTGGAAATAGTTTCTCCACCTACCATTATACTGACACCAACGCCTAAATGCATGATTATCATGGATTCTATTGAGTACATCAGATCTTGACTAGACTCTAGATTCTCTTCTAAAGGGACAGAAGGGAAATGAAAAGAAAAGATGGTTGAAACTGAGGATTCTAAACCACTATTTGCAGTCCAAAATTAGATATGTTAATAGACGAGGTCAATGAGTATGTAGACACCAAAACTGAATACTTTGATGAATGATATCAGCTTAAAATAGTCACTCTTGCTCGAAAATTGAAGATGAATGACACTTTAAAAAAGTTCATTTCTCTTGATAAAATGATGACGAAGGATGTGAAAGCAATATCAGTGGTTCATGCATTGGAGATAAAGGAATATTTCTTTAATTTAATGATAATTAAGAAACTGACATTGATTTGTAAAGAATTGAAGATAAATTATGAATTTACCTGCCCAACTGCCAACAATGATCGAGCTATGTTCACTCAGTTGGATGTAGATTTAATCTCACTGAAAATGAAAGTCATGTTCTGGGAGATGGATCAACAGTTGTTCATTCCAGTTGACAACACAAGTAGGAAATCTACGAAGGACTCTATTCAACTAGATTCTAAGAAATCTACGAAGTACATTATTCAATTAGATTCTACCAAAAATGAATTGAATCAAGATGAACAACAAGAAAAGGATTCATCGGTTCCAGTTTCAAAGGAAATGATTGATCAAGATCAATTAGAGTAGAGCCAAGATGTACCATCATCCAGTTCGGCTGAGCAGGTTGTTGGCTCAACGAAATCTTCAATTAGTTTAACCCCAGAAGTTCAGTTGTCAACTTCACCAGTTGAGGAAGCATCACAGATTAATGTTGATGACATTTGAAGATAGTAACTAAAAGCATTGTAGAAGGTCATGAGAAAGAAGTTGAAGGAACTAATGCAATTGTGATGGAATTTGAGGAACCAACAATGGAAGAATCAGTTCAAATTCAAAAAGAGACTTTGGATAAGGAGATTCTTGCTCACATTGAAAGATTCATTGTTGAAATTGCTTATAATCAATATGTGGGAGTTATTGACTTGTTGGGAACTGACGAACAGTTGGCAGTAGAGGCCAAAGAAGTGCAATTTGTGAGATGAGTTGTTAGCCCTGTTCAACCAGTTATTTCGCTAGTTCTACCTGTGGAAGTTCAATTTATTGAAGTTGTATTTCTTGATTTTTCTTGTCTGAAACTGTGAGGAATCAGTTGGATCCGAAATCGTCGGTAGTTGAAGAGTCAGTTGTAGTAGTAAACCAAACTAAAATCCAAGAAACTAAAACTAATGTTTTTGAGTCAGTTGATAAAGTCACAAACACTTCAGTTGTACAAACTTATTTAGTTGAGAGAGTTGATGTTGATGAACACGCAGTCAGTTGATCCTTTTTCCTAATGCAAAAGCTCATATTATTGTCGAATAACCAGAAATGGAGCTTGGAGATGATCTTCCAGTGGATGATTTTTTTTCAAATATGACTGGAGTCAATGCTCTTCTTTCACAGGTCCCCAGTCCAAAAATGACTGTAACAGGTGTTGAGAATCTCAAAGATAAAATATTCAAGGACCTCTCAGATCTATTTAAAAATGTCAACACATTGTTTTTTAAACTAGATTCCATGATAAATAATTGTGCTTCAACTTCTAACCTTCAAATTCTCAATATGATCTTAAACAGAAGATGGATCTAGTACATGACAACTTAAACTCAAAGATTTATTCAGTTCACACTTAACTCTCTGCTGAATTTGACATTATGTCAGCTCAGATGACTTAAGCTGTATACATTCTAAAAAGATATGTGGCTGCTCTTAATGTTGATAAAAATTGGGAAGGCAAAAAAAAGACAAGGATATTAAGTATAAGGATGAATCTGCTTCGAAGGAGTCGAAGACAAAAGGACAAAGAGAAGAAATATATAAGATAGTCTTATTTGTTTATCCATAAGATTTCACAATTTTCAGTTAATCACTGTATCAGTTTCAGAGGCTTTGAATTTATCAGATATTTGCTTATCAAAATTATTTGTACAGTGTTTGCCTAAAGACAAATGTATTTATTGATTAGCAATAAGTATGTCTTTAGGCAAACACTGTACGAATAATTCTAATAAGCAAATATTTGATACAGTGTTTGCCTAAAGACAAATGTACTTATTGCTTAATTTTTTCAAACACCAAAAATGGAGAAATTGTTGGAACATTTATGATTTAGTGTTAACAAATGATATAAAGCAAAACTAATATAAGCTAAACTTAAGTAGACTATTTGAGTAATCAAAACCACACGGAACTGACTATGTCCACATGCTAAGCTGGTTTACCTGATCTGGACTAGTTAAAAAAAACTAGCTTGGATCTAAACTGAATTATATCAAAGCACATTTTGAACAAGTTATAGTTTAAAGATCTTTATTCATTCTCAAGGACATTGGTTATGCCAAAGGGTTAAACTGATTATTGGATAAGTTTTTCCGTACTTTGCTGACATAGCTCAATCCAACCACATTAGAATTTTGTACGGATGTGAGAGAATGATAACCTGGACAAAATGCAGCAATGACTATCATTATTTGAAATGGATCTTATTGAAGTTTCTGATCGTTGTAGCTTGAAGTCTATAAATAAATATGCAGATCAGTTGAGCAAAGTCAGGGAAAAACCTATAGAACAAAATATTACATAGACAAACATCAGATTCAAGCTTACAAACAAGATTTATCATACACTTGAGCACACTTTACATAGTTGTATATGGTCATTAAAGATCATCAAGTGCTAGGAGAATTCATTGAAATCCATTGTATTCGAGAATAGTTTCTATATTGTTCCTTCTTTCAGTTGAGTATGCTAGGAGTTTCGGTTTAGGCGGTGTTAAGTCCAAACTGAACTTGGGTTTTTCAAATTTGTTGGAACATTTCATGTTCGTAATTTTAATTTTGATGTTAACAAAATTTGTTATTTTGTTTTTAATGATTTACCTATGTGCGTAGGAAGCTGGAACTAATATAGCTTCGAACTGATCAGTTAAACGAGCCAAAACTGAAGCTATCAAGATGTAAACTGAAAACACAAACTGATCAACCAAACTGAATCAGCTCAACTGATTTATCAAAGAACAATTCATCTAATTGCCCAGCTGATAGGTGGTTCAACAGTAGTAGAACTTCAGAAGCCCGGCCAGCTGATGAAGTACTCAACCTGATGAAGAGCCCAGCTGACCAGTTCAATTGAAAGAGTGAAATCAATTCAACTGACGAGTTAACTGATTTCACCAGCCCAACTGAAGATTAGTTCAGATGAACAGTTAAGAGCATCAGTTAAGAATCAATCAGTTGCAGATCAAGACAAGCTTATCTAAATGGATTCCAGCTACGCACAAAGATATAAAAGCATCTTTATGATCAAAGGAAGAATAATGGACATTGCAGCAAAGATTAAAGCCGAGAGATTCCTTGAGGCATGTCAGAAAAGTCGAGACACATATATCAAGGAAAACATTCAAACTGCAACGATCACATGTTATGAGTCTTGAAGTACGGTATCAAAGCCTCTATAAATACAAGCTCAAGACCATCAGCACATATACAACACAAGAGTGTGGAAAATAAAAGGGCACGCTTATTTGCTTATCAGCTTTCGGAAGCAAGCAGCCCAGAGTGAATACTCAAGTCATATCAGCTTAGTTTAGAAGCTTACTTTTCTTAGTGTGTTAGAACACCTTCTGTAAGGCCCAAGATTTTATCATTTTAATATGAGATTATTTACTTTATGAATTTTGGAATGTTGAGTCATATTCCATGGTTCTACAATTCATAGGATTGAAATTGAATTAAAAAGAGTTGTGAGGACCAAGTTATAAATAGTGAATATTTCAGGGGCTAAATTGCAATTAATGGATTTGAGTGGGACACTTGTCTTCACCATGCAACTTGGATGTATATTACCTTCATTCTCATTTCAGAATTGTGGAGAAACCCGAGAGCTCCCATAGCTAATTCTCAAGTTTTCTTAAATCCCTTAGAATTTCGATTGTACAAGATCTGGCTATCAGAATTTCGATCCGAACACAGTTCTGTACTTCTCTCGTCGAGAACTTCAACAAGATGTAAGTTTTATTACTTTTCAGTATGGTTTGAAATTTATGTATTGAAGGAATCAGTATTTGATTGATATTCTGTGTTCTGAAAATACTGGTAATCGTAGAATCGAAACCGGATCGAAGAACAGATCATTTATGCAATTGTTATCATTTTCCAGAATATATCAATTGTTGTTGAGCAGATTTGAATTATGATATGTTATTGTTGAGATTATGAGTTATATGGATATCGTTTATGAGTTGTGGTACTATATATCTGTGATGTTGGAATTGATGGGGTTATCGAGATTGTACTGTTATGTCGTCGAAACATCAGTAGATTGATATTGATCAGATTGAGTATTGAATTGGGAATGGAATGTTGATATTACTATTCTCGATATGTCAGTTTCAAATTGACAGAGACAGTCTTGAATTCAGAATTTCCAATTCTTCAGACCGAGACTACGAACGAAAGGTATAAGTCGGTGTTAATCAGGAGATTAACTTGAGTCAGATTGGACTCTAGTTTCCCTAAAACCACATAATTTATTTTATTGCAATTGTTTGACATTGATATGATTAATCTATTGATTTATAGAAAGTAGACAATAGCTGATAGCTATTGAGAGAAAGTCATTGACAGAAGGGCCAGACAGTGATAGATTGGTCATTGGCCCATTGCACATTGTCATAGAATAGCTTTGGCGGATATGCCAAGTCTGTGGCGGATATGCAAAGACACTGGATTATTGACTTATATCGATATTGCTTAGGGGACGGATCGACTCCTATCGCTGAGATTCGATATAGGTGTTAATGTCCAGGAACCGGGATCCCTAGAGTAGAGATGAGTCGAGTCGGAGATGACGAGTTAGAGAGTGTTATCTATATTCACTAATGTGTCATAAATTATGATTCATGTTCTTAATACATGGTTATGCTTTTGTATATGATTTTATGCATCGCATGTATACATTGCTTCATACTGGGATTTTTTTCTCACCGGAGTTATCCGGCTGTTGTCGTGTTTGTATGTGTGCATGGCAACAGGTGGGACATGATCAGGGTCGAGGAGATGATGAGAGATTGTGTGGGGACCCTGGACGCTAATTCATGTCTTAATCATTATTAATGTCAAATATAACAATTAAGAAAAGTGTGACTAATTTTTTTTCTTTTTAAATTATAAATGCGGAAATGTAACAGTAATCTATCTGATATACATGTCAGTATAAAAGTACAAATCATGTACTACAAGTTTCTATCTCGACTAGGTTCAACATCTATACATCGAATGCTGAATCCTATTCTGCTTCTGGGCCCGGATCTCCACGCTAACTTTAATCTCTCATCCTCTTCCTGATCCTGGTCTTGTCTCACCTGTTGTCAAGCACACATACAAACAAGACAACAGCCGGATAACTCCGGTGAGAATTACATTTCCAGTATAAATCATGTATACATGCATTTCATATAAAAAAATATAACAGCATGAAACAGATATTCATAACATTATCAAAATCAGAAACATGAATCAATATAAACTCTGAATCACATTCCGTGACTTTTAGACTCTGACTCGACTCATCCTATTCTAGGGATCCCGATCTGAATAAGAACATACACCCACCTACAATCCCGATCGGGGTGGTGGCACGTTCTTATTCACGGACTTTGGCTCTTTCCATATCGAACATCAGTAATAGAAGAAACTCCAATTCTATCCACTTCGATATAACCAAACGTCCGGTGTCTTGACCTATCCGTCACAAACTAGGCACATCCGCCCTGGCCTATCGACCAATCATCTAGGAGTATCAGTCCTGGCATATCCTGCCAAACCTCTGTGATAATGTGCAATGACCCAGTGACGATTCCATCACTATTTGGTACCTCTGTCACGAGATCAATAGTCTACGACTAGGCGTATCCTCCTATAACTCAAGACATAACTCAATAAATCAAGATATCAATAGATCAAAGATTTCAATCACATCAATTGCAAATATCAGTGCAATAAGATGAAGTATGTGATTTTGGGAAACTCAAGTCAAATCGAACTCGAGTTGTGCAATCCCGCATCAACATCAATTTATACCTTTCTCTTCTCGGTCTGACGAAGTCGAAGTCTCGAAGTCAAATCTGTCCATATCAATCTGAAATGACAATATCGCATATGCACAATATCAATATGCAACTCAATTCAAAACCTGTTCTGATCAATACTCAAATCAAACAAAATCTGATCCATATCAACGATATCATGATACAATCTCAATCAATACTGAATCTGATCACAATCAATCTACTGATGTTTCGACGGCATAACAATACAGTCTTGATAGCCCCGTCAATCTCAACATCACAGATATAATACCACAACTCATAATCGATATTAATACGAATCATAATCTTCAATAATCATAGATAACAATCGCAAATCTGTATAATCTTGATCATATCAACTCTAAAAATCATAACAATTAAATAATCAGTCTGTTCTTCGATCTGACTTCAATTATATACTAATCAGTATAACTAGAACACATAATATCGGTCAAATCACAATTCCCCCAATATTATAATCTCAAACGATATCCGAATTCAATAAAACTTACGTCCTGTTGTAGTTGTCGTCGCTAAAAACTCAGTACTGAAATCAGATTACAAATCTGACGGACGGATTTCTTGTAAATCATTAATTGAAACCAAGGTGAAGTTTTAAGATATTTCTGAGGATTTCTTCGATTCTCCCCCGTAACAATGCTGAGTAATACCATATATATATACCTCCCAATGCATGGCAAGAAAACGTGGCTTGTTGCATGTTCGGCACGTCTCACCGCGGGTGCGCTAAGCGTACTGTATCACATCCAACAATTCAGAAGACACAACCACGGGTGCGCTGCATTTTGTACCGCGGGTGCGCTACCCTCACTGTCCCAACACCGCGGGTGCGGTAGCAGTTCTGGCGCGGGTGCGGTGTCTCCTTGCCACTAAACTCAAATTGCAACGTCGCTTCTCCATGTCTGTTCCTCAATTCCCTTATTCATAATACATAGTAACTCAAACGTATTACACTAAAATCTTGGGCGTTACATTTCTCCACTTCTTAGATATGAGTTCGTCCTCGAACTCGCATGCAATCAATCAAAGCATGTAAAGGAAGCAATATAATCAAAAGCTGAATAAATACTCACGTCATGGAAATAATTCTAGATATCTCTGTTTCATCTCTAATTTTGTTTCCCAAGTCGCTTCTTCAGTGCCATGACGACTCCACTGGACCTTTACTAGCGGAATAGTCTTCGTTCTGAGCTGTTTTTCTTTCCAATCAAGAATCTGAATTGGATGTTCAATAAAACTCAAAGTGTCGTCAAGCTCGGCTTCATCAAGCTGAATGACATGAGAAACATCAGGCATATATATACGCAACATTGATACATGAAAGAAATCATGTATCCCAGATCGAGAAGGAAGAAGAGCAAGTCGATATGCACGATCACCAATCTTCTCAAGAATCTCGTATGGACCAATGTATCTAGGAGACAATTTCCCACGTTTTCCAAATCTGACAATACCTCGGAATGGAGAGATCTTCAAAATTATTCTGTCTCTCTGTTCAAACACTAACGGTCGACGACGTACATTCGTGTACTTGGCTTGCCTATCCTGCGCTATCTTCATTCTTTTCTGGATCAGTTTAACTTTCTCAGTCATTTCTCGGATCATATCAGATCCAAGTTCTGGTACTTCAGATATATCATCCCAATACAGAGGAGATCTGTAGTTCTTGCCATATAATGCTTCAAACGGTGCCATCTCGATGCTCGTCTGATAGCTGTTGTTGTACGAGAATTCACAACATGGCAATGAATCCTGCCAACTAGTGCTAAAATCAAGTACTATCGCCCTAAGCATATCCTCCAGTGTCTGGATAGTCCGCTCTGACTGTCCATCAGTCTGTGGATGATATGCGGTATTCAGGTATAACCTCATACCTAGAGCCTGCTGCAACTCTGCTCCAAAGTGCGAAGCAGTCGAAGATCACAGTCTGAAACACTCGACTTCGGCACTCTATACTATATGACTACTTCTCTGACATAAATTTATGTCATCTGGTCATGTCTGTACGTCATCTTGTACAAATGAAACATAAAAATTCGGTCAATCTGTCCATCACGACCCAATCACGTCTCAACCTCGGGAGGATTTCGGTGGCTTCGTCACAAAATCCATGGAAATGTGATCCCCTTTCCATTCAGGAATAAATAAGCTCTATAATAATTCCCCGGTTTTCTATCTTTCTGTCTTTACCTGCTGGCATTTCAGACATTTCGATACAAATTCTGTAATATTTGATTTCATCTGTTTTTCTCAAAAACTATCTTTTCAAATTACTTTACATTTTTCTGCCATCAGGACAATTACGTAATCGATTACTGTACATTTCTGACAATATCTGTCATTTCAAATCTGAAATATTCAGTACAGTAAGACGATTACTCGCATGTAACACACTGTCACAAACCTGATATTCTGATCGATACTCTATTTTGATGTCAATATCGAGTTCTGAACATTCTGATCAACTTTCTGAACTGCTTTAATTCTCAAATCAGCTCTGGTTCGGAGTGTACAATATAGATTCTCCACTGTTTACTATCTCTTTCAAACACGGATTCATATCTGTTTCAAACACGAATTCAGAACAACAGCAATATTCAATCAGATTCAAACATCACTCATCGATACTGATCGGCTAAACTCATAGAACATTAATTTCTGACAATATTATCGGTCTCAGCCAATTGATCACAACTTCAACTGTGCTAAGATCAACCGATATACTATCTTCAGATATCACAAACCCTGAATACAATCTGTCTCAATCAAGATGCACATTTCAACAGTTTCTGTATATCACATGTCAATTCTCAGAATATTCAATGAAATTTTCAAATGTTCGATCTGATCAGTCATATGCTTCAAATATCTCAGGATATCATAGATAAAACGAGCATAAAATCATCAAAATACTTCTGAACACACGGTTCATCAACCCACAAACATAGCTGAAGCATCCCAAATAGAAATACTCAATCAAATGTAACTCTCGGCTAGAAATCTTCTAACTGGTCTTTCAAGTCTTTCAATTTAATCGGTATCATTCTGTACTGTGTTCTAGAAATAAGAATAGTACCTTGCATTCATTCAATGTTAGAATCTATCTTTCTGACTGGAAGCAACTCTGAAATTCCAATTGGGAAACATCAGAAATTTCATATACTACTGGCAAATCAGCCAATGATAAACTCGATTTCCGTAATCAACTGAAAACATAAGGAATTCCTCCGTTCCTTTATGTAATAATCAAGTCATTAACATCACCGATATCAAAGGAATTCTAGATCTAGAATCCCTAGC
This sequence comes from Primulina tabacum, assembly GCF_025594145.1. Lineage (NCBI taxonomy): Eukaryota > Viridiplantae > Streptophyta > Magnoliopsida > Lamiales > Gesneriaceae > Primulina > Primulina tabacum. The sequence continues at coordinate 6,715,342 of NC_134567.1, forward strand.
GTAAAATTTCCGTTCATCAGCCATATCTGGTCTGAATCTCACAATTTGCTGGAAATAATCAACAGTAACTTTGTACTTGATCAACATATCATTACCGATAATAAAATCGAAATCGGACAACCCAAGTACAATATAATCTAACTCAATCTCATATCTGTCATACTGTAGCATACAAAGTCTAACGGATGTCACTGATACAAAATTTCTCCCCAACGGAAAAGAGATCAATACTACAGCATATACTAACTCAATAGACAACGCATATATCATTGTAATTCATTTAAGAATAATCGGATGAAATGCATTAGTATTTATCAATACATATGCAAAATAACCATACAGGAAACAATTACCTGTCATCATCTTCTCAGATGCGCTTTGGGCCTATTCCTTGGTCAAAGCAACACTCTGGCCTACTGTCTAGGAGGTTGGCTACCTGTCTGGCTTCCTCCTGGCCCTAACTGTGACTGAGGAGTCGTTGGTGGTTGGAAGGAGTGAACAACCGGTGATGGTCTATCAGGCGGTGCCACTGATCCAGATGGTTCTGCTCCCTGAGATCTGCGGAAACCTTTCTGTGGACATACTCTAGCAAAGTGTCCTGATTGTCTGCAGATCCGGCAACTACCGAACACACCTCGGCATTGCTCTGTGGAATGTCTTCCTCCACAAGTGCTGCAATAAACTCCCGTATAACTCTGGCTAGAACCACTGGAGCTCGACGAACCACTCCCTAATTTCTTAAACTGTTTCTTTCGGGCTTTCAAGAAATTTTTCTTTCCACCACTGCTACTACCAGTCTCAAGTCTGAGAGGTGGTTGCTGTGGTCTCGATGCTGAAGGCACAAACGAAGCTCCTTTCTGTCTCATCAGACTGGCTTCGGCTCTCTTGGCTCTACTCAGAGCATCAACAAAATTATAGGGTCTGCCTGTGTTTACCAATGTCAGTATCTCAGGATTCAATCCTTTAACAAACTGATCAGTCACAACTTCATCATTCTCAGCCACGTGAGGAGCGAAACGTAGCAAGGTAGAAAATTGCGCAACATATTCTTCAATGTTTAGCTGACCTTGTTTCAAATTTTTAAATTCTGCCCTCTTATCTTCTAGGTACAAAACTGGGAAAAACCTTCGATAAAATTCCAATTTGAAGATTTCCCAAGTAAACCCTATACCACGCTTGTAACGTCCCGAAAATTGAGGGTCCACGTGAACCACATGCATGCAAATTATTAAATTTCTTTAGTATTTTATTAAATTATTTTAAAACATAAAATGCATGTTTATTTTATTAGTTTGTGTTTATTTATTTTTGTGCATTTTATGCATAATTCATGCATAATAGGATTCAATTCATGAAATTTTATAAGTTCATGCATTAGGATTTCTAGATGAATTTCACGCTCGAGCGAGGAACAGAGACCGGAGAAATTGCAGGAAAATTATTTTAATTACACGATTTATTTTTAATAAATTATTACAGGGTGTTTTTAAGTGTATTTTTCGAAAATGGGATTTTATTGGGTATTTTTACCCGCGGAACTTTATTTTTAACGGTACGCCAATTTTAGCGAATCGGAGAACTTTTTAATGGTTTGGCTAATATTTTCAAAACCTTTTCAACTTGAAATATTTTTCGGGAGTGAGTTTGGACGTAATGAGCCTACTTCTAAGCTCGTTGGGCTTAAAATCCTTTTTTAACTTTTAATTATCAAAATTAGGCCCATTAGTGGATTGTTAGCTATTTATATATTGGCTAATTATCATCTTAACCTAAACCTAGACCAATTCCACAGCCGACACCCCCCTCCAACCAGAAACCTCCTCGTGAATTGCTGCAACTAAGTCTTCGGTGTCACCGTTTCTCCCTCAAACAAAGAACGCCTCCCTTCGGCCGTGTCACGCGATCATTTGTCCAAGATTTTCCCACCAAGGCACGCTTGTTACTTCTTTCTTTGCATCATGCACGTCATATTAATGTTGTGTGTGCATTTCTTCACGAAATCTTTCGATCTATTCAAGAGCACGATTAATCTTTCGGGTTTGCACCATTTTATCGCATCATGTATTGTGTTGCTCACGGTTTTTATGTGTTTGTGCAAGGGGCTGCTGTATCGTGATGTAAGGGGGTTTTACAGGTTGTAATCAATGGAGTTTAGGTGCTGGAGTTGGAAGCTTGGTCGAGATCGGTGGGTTTGTGAGGGCCGATCGAATTTTTGGTGGTTGTGCGAGATGGAGTGTTCGATAGTGCCTTCCGCGATTCTGGCCACGCGAAGGCCTCCTCCAGCCCTGGACCAAACCCTGGTGGGTCTGAGTCAGGGTCTGGAATGGCTCGAACCGTGTCGGAGTTGATGGAAAGATCGCTTGAGTCAAGTGAAGAGGGGTGAGCCGCGGTAGGAGGTGTTGATGAGTCTCGTCTCCTAGCTGTTATGAGCGTGCATGGGGCTGGTTGCGATGGTTCAGTAGGCTCCTTAGGGCCTGGTCAAGGTCCATGGTAGGCTGGTATATGGCTGGTGCGTCGGGTAAGGCTAGTGGCGTGAGCTTTTGGGAAAGGGAGTGCACGAGGGTGCCAAACAAGGGAAGGCCGAGAATTTGATAAGTTTCTGGAATTATCATATATGAGATTTTGGGTCTGGTGAATATGTTTAGGAGCATTATAGTGTTTTTAAGATATGGTAAAAAGTTGGGAGAAATTCGGTTAAGTTTCGAGTCGATTCGGGTTAAAACCGGGACCCCGGTCCAAGTTTTAAAACGAATCGGTTAAGTTCGGTTTTTGGCTCGAGTTTACGTCTAAGAAATTTATGTAATTATGTTTTGGGATGTTTTAAGGAGTTTGGTAAGTTTCGGGTCAATTTTAGAGGTCCAGGGGTGAAACGATAATTTTTGGGTTGATAGGGGCAAAATGGTCATTTTGCATCCGGGGTGAGGTTTTGGTCCTGGCAGCGCCCTGAGCACAAATTATGATATTTTTTAAATGTTCATGCATCACGTTTATGATTTTTACGAAATTATGATAAATACGGTGCATGCTTGGTTTAAAAGAAAAATTATGTATATGCATACTTTTATTAAGTGATGAATATGATGACACGTTTTGAAGGAAGTGATTTAGTTGTGACTAACACGATGACACGATGATATGATTAGAGATATCGTGAGGGAAAAGGCCCCAGAGGGAGCCCGTTTACGGGAGAAAGCCCCAGAGGGAGCCCGGCGATCGTATTTCCATTGACATGATATGATGACATGATAGGCTCGGGCTCAGTTGACGAGTGAGAGTGTCGCTGATATCCCCCGCCGCCGGGTACCGCGGTTACACGTAGATGGATCCATCGACTGACATGATGACATGATGATACGAAAGTCACAGCTAATGAACGGAATTCAAATTAAGATTTTAACACGTATATGCTGATACGATGATACATGCTATTACCATGTTTTGACAGGTCACAGTTACGCATATGATATGATAACATGATGAGACATGTTTTGACACGTTACGATTTTACACGACACGCTTATGGTCATGTTTTTAAGCTCATGAAACGTATTTTGATTATGCTATTTTTCACTGCTGTGTGCTACGTATATGTACTTGTTATTACTGGTACATGTGTGTTGAGTCATTAGACTCACTAGGCGTGTGTGATGCAGGTGAGCATTTTGGGTAGGAGACAGGAGGTGCTGAACTCTGAGTAGGCAAACCTGGTGCAGTGACACGACCCGAGGACCACATGTTTTCCGCTTTATGATTTATGAGATATGAGATTATATGAACATTTTTATACGTTGATGATTTTAAGAATTTTTATACGTTTACGTTTATGTTGATTTTGGATGACGTTAGTATTTTTTTTAAACTGCGTCATTCTTGTTGGTAAATAAATACGATTATTTTAAATGCAATTTTATAATTGCAAGCAAAAAAAAAAATAATATTTCCGCACTTTTAAAACGAGTAGACGTTTCAGTTGATATCAGAGCAAGGGTCCTGTATAGGGTTGTGCCACCAGCCAGCTTCTGCCACTCAGTCTTCAAGCCTCAAGTCTGTAAGCTTTTATGATTTAAATATTTTTAATGTTTTTAATGCTATCACCTACATGTTTACATGATATATGCTTTACAGTAAAGGTTTATCTGTCGTTATGTTTGAGATTAGATGCTTTAAAAAATTTTATGCATGCTACGACATGAAATGAGAAGTTATTTAATTTTCTTGCATGCTAGTGTGGTGGAATTGGACATGAATAAGAATTTTTCTTTTGGGCATTAGGAAAGGTTGGAAATGATTTGTCTATATTAATTTTTGGTTAGTAGTACTGATGTTCTACTTGTGGGTCATAAGTTAAACTTGACAATTATGAATGCTTTTGGGACTTGTAGATTTTCTAAGAAATTATTGATGGTTCGTGGTTGCTAGTTGAGTTAATTTTTAGGATTCCATGTAAGGGTTAATGATTCGAGACTACGACGATCTTTGGAAGCTTAAAACGTAAAATTTATTTATGATGCATGCTCTACCTAGCTAGATTTAAGGATTGAATTGTATGAATTGAGAATGTTAAGGACCAAATTGTAATAACCAATTATTTGAGGACCTAAGTGCAAAAATGAAATTCAAAGGGACTAATTTAGAATTTACCAGGATTTTGGGATTAAATTATGAGTTTTGAGAATTTTAAAGTTTAAAGAGGAAAAAAACCGATAATGTTATGGGGACAAAAATGCAAATTTCGAAGAATTGTAGGGCCAAAAATGTAATTTTCGAGAACAATAAGGGCCAAATTGCAAATCTCGAAATTTTTGAGGATTAAATTCGAACATCTAAGAAACACTTGGGATTTTAAATATTCATGGAAATGTATTATTAGAATTAATTTTGGGTTTAATAAACTTAAGGCTATTGAACCTTATGATACGTGAAACCTATGAAATTGAATTAGGAATGCCAAGAACTTGTGGCCGATTGTGGAATTTTTGGAATTAAGAATAAATTGGATAATTTTTGAGGAAATTAAAAATTAATGTTGCAATTCTAAGGAATTTGGAGACTAATTTAGCAATAAGAGAGAAATGAATGGTTTAAAAGATAGGAATTGCCAGTGATTTAGGCTTGAAGGATATTTAGAACCTTTAGACATTTGAGTTATAATGTTATAAGGAATGATAAGCAAGGACATTGTAGGAAAAATCAACATTGTGTTTGAAAGGTTAAGCGCTAGTAAATTAATGCTGTGACAAGTTAAGAAGTTAGAGTGATGACAATTTAAGATAAAGCTGATCAATTAGTTAAGTTATAAGATTAGACAATAAGTTAATTTATTTTTGGGAACTCAAGTTTGATGTGTCGTAAGCTTTAGTCATGATATTAACAGTTAAAATTTTTACCTTTGTTGGAATTTGATTTTTCTAGAAAGTTGAATACGATTGATGGTTAGGCTACTCGATAAACGCATGTAAGAATCGAGATAGACATCTTGTCTTGAGGAATTTTTGGTAAGCCATTAAAAACTTGGAATTAAGTAGATTTGTGTATTGGAATTGTGTTATCCAAAACTATTAGGGTTGCGTAAGTTTGAATTTCAAATTTATGGGATATGTGTTCATATGGAAATTTTGGGTGAAATAACAACAAAAAGGAATTAGTGGTGTTCAGCATAGATTACCAATGAACAAAAATTAAGATTTTTACCGAGTAAGAAATCTAAAATCGTGATATGGGGATTCTGGAACTCTAGAGGCTATAAGCGAATTTGATTTATTAGAGTTAATCTAAAGCTACCATGTGATAACTTATTAAGTTTTATACGCTAGAATCAATGAAGCATTAAGAATGCGATATCCGTATGAGGAGAGTCCAAGGGTCTTAGGCCTCAACTTTATTGTAATGGGAAAGATAATAGTTTAAGCATGTATGTGATACTTGAAGGATTTTATTATTTATTATAAGAAAAGTAAGGTGCGACAAGTTTGGACATCAATTTCTAGTACGAAGAATTGTGAGAAAGTCATAAATTCAAGGACATAGAAAAAAAGAACTAAGTCACCATAAGTTGTGATCCGCAAACGAGAATTTTGGTAATCAAATTTAATTAGGATTCGGAGACGTAAAGATAAATCAACACTTATTTTATCAGACTAGTGCAGCGGAAGCGTAGATTATTGGCATATTGGAATTAAGAATCTAAACTCTTTGATTATCGAGGATAAGCGAATTTCGGGGCGAAATTCGATTTAAGGTGGGAAGATTGTAACGTCCCGAAAATTGAGGGTCCACGTGAACCACATGCATGCAAATTATTAAATTTCTTTGGTATTTTATTAAATTATTTTAAAACATAAAATGCATGTTTATTTTATTAGTTTGTGTTTATTTATTTTTGTGCATTTTATGCATAATTCATGCATAATAGGATTCAATTCATGAAATTTTATAAGTTCATGCATTAGGATTTCTAGATGAATTTCACGCTCGAGCGAGGAACGGAGACCGGAGAAATTTCAGGAAAATTATTTTAATTACACGATTTATTTTTAATAAATTATTACAGGGTGTTTTTAAGTGTATTTTTCGAAAATGGGATTTTATTGGGTATTTTTACCCGCAGAACTTTATTTTTAACGGTACGCCAATTTTAGCGAATGGGAGAACTTTTTAATGGTTCGGCTAATATTTTCAAAACCTTTTCAACATGAAATATTTTTCGGGAGTGCGTTTGGACATAATGGGCCTACTTCTAAGCTCGTTGGGCTTAAAATCCTTTTTTAACTTTTAATTATCAAAATTAGGCCCATTAGTGGATTGTTAGCTATTTATATATTGGCTAATTATCATCTTAACCTAAACCTAGACCAATTCCACAGCCGACACCCCCCTCCAACCAGAAACCTCCTCGTGAATTGCTGCAACTAAGTCTTCGGTGTCACCGTTTCTCCCTCAAACAAAGAACGCCTCCCTTCGGCCGTGTCACGCGATCATTTGTCCAAGATTTTCCCACCAAGGCACGCTTGTTACTTCTTTCTTTGCATCATGCACGTCATATTAATGTTGTGTGTGCATTTCTTCACGAAATCTTTCGATCTATTCAAAAGCACGATTAATCTTTCGGGTTTGCACCATTTTATCGCATCATGTATTGTGTTGCTCACGGTTTTTATGTGTTTGTGCAAGGGGCTGCTGTATCGTGATGTAAGGGGGTTTTACAGGTTGTAATCAATGGAGTTTAGGTGCTGGAGTTGGAAGCTTGGTCGAGATCGGTGGGTTTGTGAGGGCCGATCGAATTTTTGGTGGTTGTGCGAGATGGAGTGTTCGATAATGCCTTCCGCGATTCTGGCCACGCGAAGGCCTCCTCCAGCCCTGGACCAAACCCTGGTGGGTCTGAGTCAGGGTCTGGAATGGCTCGAACCATGTCGGAGTTGATGGAAAGATCGCTTGAGTCAAGTGAAGAGGGGTGAGCCGCGGTAGGAGGTGTTGATGAGTCTCGGCTCCTAGCTGTTATGAGCGTGCATGGGGCTGGTTGCGATGGTTCAGTAGGCTCCTTAGGGTCTGGTCAAGGTCCATGGTAGGCTGGTATATGGCTGGTGCGTCGGGTAAGGCTAGTGGCGTGAGCTTTTGGGAAAGGGAGTGCACGAGGGTGCCAAACAAGGGAAGGCCGAGAATTTGATAAGTTTCTGGAATTATCTTATATGAGATTTTGGGTCTGGTGAATATGTTTAGGAGCATTATAGTGTTTTTAAGATATGGTAAAATGTTGGGAGAAATTCGGTTAAGTTTCGAGTCGATTCGGGTTAAAACCGGGACCCCGGTCCAAGTTTTAAAACGAATCGGTTAAGTTTGATTTTTGGCTCGAGTTTACGTCTAATAAATTTATGTAATTATGTTTTGGGATGTTTTAAGGAGTTTGGTAAGTTTCGGGTCAATTTTAGAGGTCCAGGGGTGAAACGATAATTTTTGGGTTGACAGGGGCAAAATGGTCATTTTGCATCCGGGGTGAGGTTTTGGTCCTGGCAGCGCCCTGAGCACAAATTATGATATTTTTTAAATGTTCATGCATCACGTTTATGATTTTTACGAAATTATGATAAATACGGTGCATGCTTGGTTTAAAAGAAAAATTATGTATATGCATACTTTTATTAAGTGATGAATATGATGACACGTTTTGAAGGAAGTGATTTAGTTGTGACTAACACGATGACACGATGATATGATTGGAGATATCGTGAGGGAAAAGGCCACAGAGGGAGCCCGTTTACGGGAGAAAGCCCAGAGGGAGCCCGACGATCGTATTTCCATTGACATGATATGATGACATGATAGGCTCGGGCTCAGTTGACGGGTGAGAGTGTCGCTGATTTCCCCCGCCGCCGGGTACCGCGGTTACACGTAGATGGATCCATCGACTGATATGATGACATGATGATACGAAAGTCACAGCTAATGAACGGAATTCAAATTAAGATTTTAACACGTATATGCTGATACGATGATACATGCTATTACCATGTTTTGACAGGTCACAGTTACGCATATGATATGATAACATGATGAGACATGTTTTGACACGTTACGATTTTACACGACACGCTTATGGTCATGTTTTTAAGCTCATGAAACGTATTTTGATTATGCTATTTTTCACTGCTGTGTGCTACGTATATGTACTTGTTATTACTGGTACATGTGTGTTGAGTCATTAGACTCACTAGGCGTGTGTGATGCAGGTGAGCATTTTGGGTAGGAGACAGGAGGTGCTGAACTCTGAGTAGGCAAACCTGGTGCAGTGACACGACCGAGGACCACATGTTTTCCGCTTTATGATTTATGAGATATGAGATGATATGAACATTTTTATACGTTGATGATTTTAAGAATTTTTATACGTTTACGTTTATGTTGATTTTGGATGACGTTAGTATTTTTTTTAAACTGCGTCATTCTTGTTGGTAAATAAATACGATTATTTTAAATGCAATTTTATAATTGCAAGCAAAAAAAAAAAATATTTCCGCACTTTTAAAATGAGTAGACGTTTCAACACTATTCTAAGACTCATTTGGTTGTAATCCACCAGCCCTTTGTGATCTCCTATAACTGATGCCCAATTAGTTTAACTCTACATTCATCCGAGTACTCAAGTGAATCAAAGAATATCTCTATATCATCTATCCAGCTCTCACAACCAACAGTCGTCTCAGTACCCCTCAGAATCGGCGGTGTCAATGACTGAAACATCTTCAACTGTATTTCCATCGGAGTTTCTGACACATCCATCTGACTAGTCGAAATACTACCCGGTTCTGGGATTCTTCGAGGAGGTATATCTGATTACCAAAAGAATTAGTAACCAAATACAACAAACCTGTTTCAGTCCTCCTCTGATCATCTTACTGCTGATCAAGAATTGGTTCTGATTCATTTTCAAATAATACACATTCCCAATCAAATCAGATAAACAGGTAAACATGTATGAAAGCAGTAAATCATGCTAGCAATCAAAAGCAAAGAAAGAAAAGTCATTCTACCCCGCTCACTAGCTCCTATCTCAGTCTAAAGGATCTATGGCTCTAATACCACCTCCTATGGGGACCCGGACGCTAATTCATGTATTAATCATTATTAATGTCAAATATAACAATTAAGAAAAGTGGGATTAATATTTTTTCTTTTTAAATTATAAATGCGGAAATGTAACAGTAATCTATCTGATATACATGTCAGTATAAAAGTACAAATCATGTACTACAAGTTTCTATCTCGACAAGGTTCAATATCTATACATCGAATGTTGAATCCTATTCTGCTTCTGGGCCCGGATCTCCATGCTAACTATAATCTCTCATCCTCTTCCTGATCCTGATCCTGTCCCACCTGTTGTCAAGCACACATACAAACAAGACAACAGCCGGATAACTCCGGTGAGAATTACATTCCTAGTATAAATCATGTATACATGCATTTCATATAAACAAATATAATAGCATGAAACAGATATTCATAACATGTATCAAAATCAGAAACATGAATCAATATAAACTCTGAATCACATTCCATGACTTATAGACTCTGACTCGTACTCATCCTATTCTTGGGATCACGATCTGAATAAGAACATACACCCACCTACACTCCCGATCGGGGTGGTGGACACGTTCTTATTCACGGACTTTGGCTCTTTCCATATCGAACATCAGTAATAGAAGAAACTCCAATTCTATCCACTTCGATATAACCAAACGTCCGGTGTCTTGACCTATCCGTCACAGACTAGGCACATCTGCCCTGGCCTATCGACCAATCATCTAGGAGTATCAGTCCTGGCATATCCTGCCAAATCTCTGTGACAATGTGCAATGGCCCAATGACGATTCTATCACTATTTGGTACCTCTGTCACGAGATCAATAGTCTACGACTAGGCGTATCCTGCTATAACTCAATACATAACTCAATAAATCAAGATATCAATCAGATCAAAGATATCAATCACATCAATTGCAAATATCAGTGCAATAAGATGAAGTATGTGATTTTGGGAAACTCAAGTCAAATCGAACTCGAGTTGTGCAATACCGCATCAACATCAATTTATACCTTTCTCTTCTCGGTCTGACGAAGTCGAAGTCAAATCCGTCCATATCAACGATATCATGATACAATCTCAATCAATACTGAATTTGATCACAATCAATCTACTGATGTTTCGACAGCATAACAATACAGTCTTGATAGCCCCGTCAATCTCAACATCACAGATATAACACCACAACTCATAATCGATATTAATTGCAAATATCAGTGCAATAAGATGAAGTATGTGATTTTGGGAAACTCAAGTCAAATCGAACTCGAGTTGTGCAATCCCGCATCAGCATCAATTTATACCTTTCTCTTCTTGGTCTGACGAAGTCGAAGTCAAATCCGTCCATATCAACGATATCATGATACAATCTCAATCAATACTGAATCTGATCACAATCAATCTACTGATGTTTCGACGGCATAACAATACAGTCTTGATAGCCCCGTCAATCTCAACATCACAGATATAACACCACAACTCATAATTGATATTAATTGCAAATATCAGTGCAATAAGATGAAGTATGTGATTTTTGGAAACTCAAGTCAAATCGAACTCAAGTTGTGCAATCCCGCATCAACATCAATTTATACCTTTCTCTTCTCGGTATGACGAAGTCGAAGTCTCGAAGTCAAATCTGATCCATATCAACGATATCATGATACAATCTCAATCAATACTGAATCTGATCACAATCAATCTACTGATGTTTCGACGGCATAACAATACAGTCTTGATAGCCCCGTCAATCTCAACATCACAGATTTAATACCACAACTCATAATCGATATTAATACGAATCATAATCTTCAATAATCACAGATAACAATCGCAAATCTGTATAATCTTGATCATATCAACTCTAAAAATCATAACAATTAAATAATCAGTCTGTTCTTCGATCTGACTCCACTCTTTTCAGCCAGCACCATCGACCCAGTCACAGCAGAGGCCAGGAGGAAGCCAGACTGTTAGCCAGCCTCCTACACAGCCGGCCAGAGTATATGCCTTGACAGAGGAGCAGGCTCAGGACACATCTGATGATGTTGTTGCAGGTAACTGTTTTATTTTCGGTTATCCTGCTTATGTATTGATTGATACTGGTGCATCACATACATTTATATCTGAGAGATTTGCATTGATGCATGCATTGCCTGTTGAGTCCCTAGCTGCTGTAGTATCTGTCTCTTCTCCTTTAGGGACAGGTTTGATATCAGTGACATCTGTTAGATCTTGTTTACTGCGGTATGATGAGCATGAGATTGAGTTAGATTGCATTGTACTTGGGTTGTCTGATTTTGATTGTATTATCGGTATCGATATGTTGACAAAGTACAGAGATACCGTTGATTGTTTCTATAAGATTGTTAGATTCAGACCTGAGGTGGCTGAGGAGTGGAAATATTATGGTAAGGGTTCTAGATCTAGGATTCCTTTGATATCTGCTATGTATATGACTCGATTATTGCAGAAAAGAGCGGAGGGATTCCTTGTCTATTCAGTTGATTTACTGAAATCGAGCCCATCATTGGCTGATTTGCCAGTGGTATGCGAGTTTGCAGATGTTTTCCCCGACGAGATTCCGGGATTTTCCTCCGATTCGAGAAATAGATTTCAGCATTGAATTGATGCCAGGTACAGTTCCGATTTCTAGAGCTCCGTACAGAAAGGCACCAATTGAATTGAAAGAATTGAAAGAGCAGTTAGAAGTCTTAATGGCCATGGGTTACATCAGACCGAGTGTTTCTCCTTGGGGTGCTCCAGTGTTGTTTGTGAAGAAGAAAGACGGTTCAATGAGACTTTTCATTGACTACCGGCAACTGAACAAGGCTACGGTAAAGAATAAATATCAATTGCCTCGTATAGATTATTTGTTTGATCAGTTGTAGGGATCATCTGTTTATTCCACGATCGATCTGAGATCTGGATATCATCATCTGAGAGTCAGGGATTTTGATATCTCGAAGACAACATTCAGAACCAGGTATGGACATTATGAGTTTATTTTCATGCCGTTCGATTTTACTAATGCTCCAGCTGTGTTTATGGGTCTGATGAACCGCATATTCCAGAGATATCTTGATGATTTCGTTATTATATTCATTGATGATATCTTGATTTATTCGAAGAATATGATTGATCATGCTGAGCAACTGAGAACTGTATTAAAAATTCTGAGGGCTAAGAAATTATATGTTAAACTGTCAAAATGCGAGTTTTGGTTGAGACATGTTGTATTTCTGGGTCACATCATATCCGAAGATGGTATATCAGTTGATCCCAGTAAGGTTGAAGCCGTGATTTCGTGGCCGAGACCGACATCAGTACCCGAGATTCGTAGTTTTATGGGTTTGGTAGGATATTATCGACGATTTATTAAAGATTTTTTGAGTATTGCCAAGCCTATTACTCAGTTGACTCAGAAGAATGCTCCGTTTGTATGGTCTGAAGACTGTGAGTCTAGTTTTCTTGAGCTGAAGAAAAGATTGACCAGTGCACCGATATTGGCTATTCCATCAGGTACTGGTGATTTTGTGGTTTATTGTGATGCATCTCACCGAGAATTGGGTTGTGTTCTGATCCAGCGAGGACATGTTATTGCTTATGCCTCGAGACAGCTAAAGCCACATGAGACTCGTTACCCAATTCATGATCTTGAATTGGCTGCCATTGTATTTGCTTTGAAAATATGGCGACACTACATTTATGGTGAAAAGTTTGAAATTTATTCTGATCACAAGAGCCTGAAATATCTGTTTTCACAGTCCGAGCTGAATATGAGGCAACGAAGATGGCTTGATTTATTGAAGGATTTCGATTGTGAAATCAAATATTATCCTGGAAAGTCCAATGCAGCAGCTGATGCACTGAGTTGAAAGGTATGTTCTTTATCCTTATCGACGATTGGTGTTTCGAATTTCATAGAAGATTGCTGTTTGTCTGGATTAGCCTTTGAAACAGATTGTCCGCCTCTGAGAGTATGTGCTATTCGGATCGAACCAGAACTGATATTGAGAATCATAGAAGCACAGAAAGTTGATCAGAATATACAGAATTCGATTGCTATGGTCAGAGCTGGACATCAATCGGAATATCAGGTACATGACAGTGTTTTTTATATGAATAACCGTATTGTTGTGCCAAATGCTTCAGATTTGACACAGTGGATACTGGCAGAAGCGCACATCAGTCGTTTTAGCATTCATCCTGGTGGCAGGAAGATGTACAGTGATTTGAAGACACAATACTGATGGAAACAGATGAAAGCTGATATTGCTATATTTGTATCCAAATGTCTGAATTGCCAACAGGTGAAAGCCGAGAGGAAGAAACCAGGAGGTCTACTGCACAGTTTATCTATTCCTGAATGGAAATGGGATCACATTTCCATGGATTTTGTGACGCACTTACCACGTTCCTCCAGAGGTTGTGATGCGATTTGGGTTGTGATTGACAGATTGACCAAATCAGGCATGTTTTATTCCGTACAAGATGACGTACAGACATGACCAGATGGCCGATATTTATGTCAGAGAGATGGTCATATTGCACGGAGTGCCAAAGTCGATTGTATCAGACCGTGATCCTCGGTTTACTTCGCACTTCTGGCAGAGTTTGCAGCAGGCTCTAGGTACGAAATTACATCTTAGTACCGCATATCATCCACAGACCGACAGGACAGTCAAATCGGACTATCCAGACATTGGAAGATATGCTTAGAGCTGTAGTGCTTGATTTTAGCACTATTTGGAAGGATGCATTGCCACTTTGTGAATTTTCCTACAACAACAGCTATCAGGCGAGTATTGAAATGGCTTCCTTTTGAGGCGTTGTATGGAAAGAAGTGCAGATCCCCTCTGTATTGGGATGATATCTCTGAGGTACCTGAGATTGGACCTGATATGATCAGAGATATGACAGAAAAATTGAAGCTGATTCAGAAGAGAATGAAGGCAGCTCTAGACAGGCAGGCCAAATATGCCAACATCAGACGACGACCGTTAGTATTTGAGGCAGGAGACCGAGTATTTTTGGAAGATTTCACCTTTCAGAGGAGTTGTCAGATTTGGCAAGAAAAGAAAGCTGTCTCCACGATATATTGGGCCGTATGAGATTCTCGAGAAGATAGGATATCGTGCCTATCGACTCGCTTTACCGCCTTCTTTATCTGGGATACATGATGTCTTTCATGTATCATTATTGCGGAAATACCTGCCTGATGCTTCACATGTTATTCAGCCAGCCGAGGCCGAACTTGACGAGACATTGAGCTGTTTTGAAAAGCCGATTCAGATTCTCGATCGAAAGGAAAAACAGCTCAGAACGAAGACATTCCTCTTGTGAAAGTCGAGTGGAGTCGTCATGGCATTGAGGAAGCTACCTGGTAGACTGAATCAGATATGAGACAGGAATTCCCAGAGTTATTTCACTGATGTGAGCCTTTTATTTTAGCTTCGGTTATATCTTCTTATCTTATGTGATTTGTTTGCCTGCAATTTCGAGGACGAAATCATGTCTCAAAGGGGGAGAATTGTAATGCCCGAGATTTTATCATTTTAATCTGAGATTATTTACTCTATGAATTTTGGAATGTTGAGTCATATTCCATGGTTCTACAATTCTTTAGAATTGAAATTGAATTAAAAAGAGTTGTGAGGACCGAATTGTAAATAGTGAAGATTTCAGGGGCTAAATTGCAATTAATGGATTTGAGTGGGACACTTGTCTTCACCATGCAACTTGGATGTATATTACCTTCATTCTCATTTCAGAATTTAGGAGAAACCCGAGAGCTCCCATAGCTAATTCTCAAGTTTTCTTAAATCCCTTAGAATTTCGATTGTACAAGATCTGGCTATCAGAATTTCGATCCGAACACAGTTCTGTACTTCTCTTGTCAAGAACTTCAACAAGATGTAAGTTTATTACTTTTCAGTATGGTTTGAAATTTATGTATTGAAGGAATCAGTATTTGATTGATATTCTGTGTTCTGGAAATACTGGTAATCGTAGAATCGAAACCGGATCGAAGAACATATCGTTTATGCAATTGTTATCATTTTCCAGAATATATCAATTGATGTTGAGCTGATTTGAATTATGATCTGTTATTGTTGAGATTATGAGTTATATGGATATCGTTTATGAGTTGTGGTATTATATCTGTGATGTTGGAATTGACGGGGTTATCGAGATTGTACTGTTATGCCGTCGAAACATCAGTAGATTGATATTGATCAGATTGAGTATTGAATTGGGAATGGAGTTGATATTACTATTCTCGATATGTCATTTCAGATTGACAGAGACAGTCTTGAATTCAGAATTTCCAATTCTTCAGACCGAGACTACGAACGAAATGTATAAATCGGTGTTAACCGGGAGATTAACTTGAGTCAGATTGGACTCTAGTTTCCCTAAAACCACATACTTTATTTTATTGCAATTGTTTGACATTGATATGATTAATCTATTGATTTATAGAAAGTAGAGAATAGCTGATAGCTATTGAGCGAGAGTCATTGACAGAAAGGCCAGACAGTGATAGAGTGGTCATTGGCCCATTGCACATTGTCATAGAATAGCTTTGGCGGATATGCCAAGTCTGTGGTGGATATGCCAAGACACTGGATTATTGACTTATATCGATATTGCTTAGGGGCGGATCGACTCCTATCGCTGAGATTCGATATAGGTGTTAATGTCCAGGAACCGGGATCCCTAGAGTAGAGATGAGTCGAGTCAGAGATGACGAGTTAGAGAGTGTTATCTATATTCACTAATGTGTCATAAATTATGATTCATGTTCTTAATAAATGGTTATGCTTTTGTATATGATTTTATGCATCGCATGTATACATTGCTTATACTAGGATTTTATTCTCACCGGAGTTATCCGGCTGTTGTCGTGTTTGTATGTGTGCATGGCAACAGGTGGGACAGGATCAGGGTCGAGGAGATGATGAGAGATTGTGATTAGAGTGGAGACTACGGACTTTGACGTTGTTGTAGATAGGATTCAGCACTTGACATTTAGTTGTTGAACCTTAGTTTGAGTTTGATGTTTGTTGTACAAGACTTGTACTTTTATACTGATATGTATATTAGATTGAATTACATTATGTTCCGCAATTTAAAAAAAGATTTAGACCCAGATTGATTAATTGATCCATTTATCCCAATGACGATTAAGAAGATGATTAGCATTTGGGTCCCCACACATTCGTGGTGCATTTTTTTTTTAGTTCTCACACACGCACACACACCACCACTCAAATACAGTCTTGCACAAAGACATTAAACTTGTGCATGTATTCTTTGACACACAGAAGTTAAATAAGTTTTGGCTGAAAGGTGCTGCCTTCAGTCTAGGCTAGGAGTTTAGATTAGGAATTAGTGTAAGTCCTAAGCTGAGTGGGTTTATACAATGTGTTGTTTAGATCAAAGTATTCTAGTGAATCCTATCCGAGGTGGTAGAAGGGGTGACGTAGGAGCATTTGAAGTCTCCGAACATCCATAAACATATCTTGTGTACTTAGCTGATTAACTGTTGTTTTCAAACTGATTTGATCAGGAGAACTGATCATATGCTTTTCAGTTAATTATTTTACATAAGTTAAAAAGCTTTCAAATATACCAACTTTCTTTATGAAGGATTATTTCAAGTTTCTTCCGCTTGGTTTTAAAACCAAACTCGATTAAATTCATTGGTGTTAACAATCTTAGAACACGAGTTATTGCAGCTCATTGGATAATATTTTGTTTGATGCACCTCAAAGTACCCAGCAAATGATCCTTCAAAATTGCTTATTAATATCAAAGCCTTCTAGTCTAAGCTTTCCTAAAAAGAAGAAAGGGTGACATAGGAGCTTGAGTTCTCCAAACATCCAGAAACAAAATTGCATATATTTTACTTAAATTTACCATTCATTTTACATAGCCTGGCCATTATTTGAACTGTTCTAATCTGTCTGTTTGGCTTCTTTCCCCACATATTTTGTTAGCCAACTGACATTGACAATCGAGAATACAAAGTCAGTTTCTAACCAGAACAAATTATTTTTGAAGAAATAAATTTTAGAAAGTATTTATTCAACCTCGCTTTTAAATATTTCAATAATCCTGTCAAGAACAGTAGAGAGAATTTTGAAATTGGTTATACGCAGCCTTAAAGAATAAGTCCCTTAGTGATTGGATCCAGTAATAGATTTATATCAATAAGAAATACCTCCATGAAGGCTAGAACTTATCAATACTGGAACAATCGACCTGTTCAAAATAGATACATATTGGACAACAAAGAAAACAAGTTTAAACAACAGACCAAAGTGCATTTTGTTCTCTATAATCATGATAAGATATTTCATGTTCACATCTCTTTGTATACCAGAAGTACAAATCCCATTAGTGCAGCATAAATATGGGTTCCAAAGAGACTAATCTGTCTTGGATCCTAATAGATTAGGTACCAATCATTTACATTTGTGCTTGCTAGGATGTGAAGAGAAATACTTCCACCAGTAATTCTATTTGGCACATGGATAGTGGATTCTCAAGGAATATGACACGATAAGCTCAACTATTTTCAGAAGTAACCAAATGCAGTGGTCCTAAAATTACTTTATGTGATAACTCTAAGCGCAAAACTATAGGTAAGGGTTATATTATCTATGAGAATATTATTATTAATGATGTGTTGTTCGTATAAAACTTGTGTTACGACATGATTAGTATCAGCCAGTTATGTGATAGTGTATATCAGTAACCTTTCACGAACACACATATACAGGGTATTACTATGATGCAAGGGATTAGAAATGAGAATACATAAAAAAGTGAATTGGAATGTGAATCAAATTGACAATCCTACATGTTTTGTTGCTTCTTTGGTGATGAACACTGGTTGTAGCATGAGATTATGAATCATTTAAATTTCAAATCAGTCAGCAATATGCGCAAATTAAATTCTATCGATGGTTTTCCTGACATAAAATTTTTCAAGATTCGCGTTTTCTTTGCCTTTCGGTTAGACAAACATATCAAATCCATCTTCAGGAAAAAAAGAAGCAATTCAACCTCAAAATATTTGGAAATACTGCATATTGATCTCGTTGGACCTATCTCTGTAATGTGTTTATGGGGAATGACGTACATTTTAGTTGTTTTAGATGATTTCTCAAGATTCACCCAGTCATATTTCTCACTGGAAAAGACCTCACCAGTACTCACCGGATCAAACTTTTGAAAAGAGTGAAAAACAAAAAATCAGCTTCCTCTAAAAGACTCAGAATTGGTGAAAGTATTGAATTCAGTATAAAAAAACTCTCGAGTCTTATTTGAATGAACTTGGTATACAACATGAGTTCTTAGTAGCCAAGACCCCCAAAAAATGGAGTATCTGAGAGAAGATATATAACTCTCAAAGAACCAGCAAAAATAATTATTGCAAATGCGAATATCTCTCAGCGCTTCTGGGCCGAAGCAGTTAACAATGCCTGTTATACTCAAAACAGAACCATGGTCAATAAGAAACTTTGGAAATCACCATATGAGATATGAAAAATAAGTAAACCTAATATCTCTTACTTTCATGTTTTTGGTTGTAAATTTTATGTTCACAATAATATTAAAAATCACTTTTCTGCATTCGATTAAAAATCAGGTGAATGAGTCTTTCTTGGATATCCAACAGTTAGTATGGCTTTAAAAATATTTAATAACGGAACTTTGAATGTGGAAGAATCAGTACATGTTTTTTATGAATCTGATAATGTTCTTGAGATTTCTAACCTTATAATCTGACCAACAGAATGGAAAATATTCATCTTGAATTAGAAGGTGAAGATGATGCTGTGATGTGTAAAAAGTCCTCTCAAACTCCAGAAACAGAAGTTACTAATCAAGAACTAGTACAAGAGAACCATACTATTCAAGATACTACTAAAACCATTGAAGGGATTCCAGAAGATGATGCTTAATTATAGCACAATGATCAACTTATCTCAGGAGCAACCTTTTCAGAACCAAGCTACAAATGCAGTAAAACTCATCCTCTCTCATTGGTTATTGGCAACCCTTCCACCCTACTCAGAACCAAAAGGCAGATTATTACTAAATATATGCTTGCTGCTTTTATTTATCAATCGTAACCCAAGAGTATTGATAAAGCTATGATTGATCCTTATTGTATTAAATCGATGCAAGAAGATTTAAACCAATTCAAGAGAAATAAAATATAATTTATAATACCTAGACCTAATAATTATTCAGTTATTGGTAAAAGTTGGACTTTCATAAATAAGTTAAATGTGAAAGGAAGATTAGTTAGAAACAAAGCCAAATTGGTGGCTTAAAGGTTCAGACAAGAAGAAGACATATATTTTGATGAAACATTTGCTCCAATATCAAGGCTTGAGGAGGCTATCAGAATATTTCTTGCAATTTCAAAGTCATTCATATGGATGTGAAGAATGATTTTTTTAATGGTCTACTACAAGAGAAGTGTATGCGAAACAAAATCCAAGTTTTGTAGATCTATGTCTTCCCAATCACGTTTATAGGATACATAAAGCATTATATGACCTTAAGAAATCACCTAGAGCATGATATGATATACAATCTCAATTTCTAATCAATCATTATTTCACTACTGGATCAGTAGACAAAAAATTATTTACATTTGTCAAAAAACAGCACACACAGCTGGTACAAATATATGTTGATGATATTATTTAACTAACCCCAGACTTTGTGAAAAAAATTGCTAAATTGATGCAAGATAAATTCGAGAAGAGTATGATAGGAGAAATAACATTTTTTTAGGACTGAAAATTAAACAAATCGAAATCGGAATATTCATAAACCAAAAAAAGTATACCAAAGATCTACTAAAAGAGTTTGGTATGGAAATATGCTATGCTTCGTCAACTCCAATGAGATCTTGAAGGCTCTGAATCGTAATACCATAATTAACTTATACTTACGGTAGCGAAAGCGTGTACAATTTTTGATTTTATAAAAGATGACAAAATATGAATTTCAGAGAAGATTTACGGTCTTTCTAAATCAACATTTCAATTTTTCTCAAATTCCTCCTATTTGGAGTCTTGAAATCCTGTAGCTGGAAAATAAAATTAATAGAAAGAAAATAGAAGTTAAGTCTTTGGGGATTTAGTAATAGAATAAATTGGGCTTATATATAGTTAACAAATTAAACGATAAAAATCAGTGCAATAATTCAATATGAGATGACATGTATTAGTAGTAATGTATCATTATGAAAATATCATGTCAAGTGAAATTCAATTATTGTTAATGATTCTGAAGTCAAAATCGTAGTAAAGAGGTGGCTTCCAAAAATATTCGGTGTATCACTTTCCCTCGTACTCAGGTAGGATCTATACAATGGATTATTTACGAGCTAAGTTGAACTCACATTTCTGGACCGAAGTCACGCTGTCCAGATGAACCATATACCAGATTTCAAACATGTTGTTTATTGGACTCACTTTCTGGGCCAGAGCCACATTTTCCCGTGGAATAGCCATCAAGTACATAGACCGTTGTCGAGGATCAATTCATTTTGTCATTTATCCATCCAGTCATTTAATCAGTAATAGTCGATCGATAACTAGTCAAGAAACATTCCGAAAATTCAAAGATGCGGTACAATATGACCAATAATTTGTGGCATGAACAATATGATGCAATATATGAATAAATCTGTAGTCTATAAAATTTATTGTTAATTCCAGGCCAAATTCCAAACTCTATTATTTAATAAACAGGTAGGAAAATCATCACCTCGGTAGCTTACCTTTTGGTCTCGGTTTCAATCTCAAGGCAAGAAAATTTCTTATAAATATAATTTTAGTGATTTTACATTGGTTATGATAGGTATTTGGTGTTGGAATTTTTAAAAATAATTTGTGTACAAAACCTGTACTTGGTAGTTTCGGTTAATATTTTACAAATTCATAACAATTAAAATACATGTCCACAAATTAGTAAACTTTCAAAAATTTCCTAAAAATAGTGCAGAATAGTTCAGAAGTCGGAAATTTCAGTAAACTTGCCAGTGTGTGGCCGAGCTCCGATTTCCACGTGCGGTCGGAATTTTAACAAAAGATGTGTCTTGTCATTTACTACTTTCATATTTAACTTTAAAACTAGGAACATATCAATAGCATATTTTGAAACTAGAATTACTGACATTGTAGAGCCCAAATTCAGTACATGTATAACTCATGCATTTACTTAATTATTAAAGCATTTATTTAATTTTAAAATGAATCTTAGTGGTGCATGATTTATTTAAATGCATTATTTTAAATTAATTATGTTTATGTGATGCACGATAAAAAAGTTTTCTCGAGTTTCATCTTTCAGACGATTATTCGAGGCGGGATCGAGGAAAAGACCGACGACGATTTTTGGCAAAATTTTTAATGTGGTATTTTATTTTAAGTCAAGGTAATTCCTTTATTAAGCTCTAGCATTTTAAAAAGCCTAATTTAATTATCAGATGATTTTAAGATTTTTTTTAAAAGTTAGCAATAGTGAGTTTTATTTTAAAATAGAGGATTTTAGTAAATTGAGTATTAGTTTACCATTTTTATTAGCTTGCTAATTGGTTTAACATTTTAAATAACTTGATTAATTATTTAATTAAGCAATATTTCCCCTAATTACTCACTCACACACGTTACACGCACTCACACACACTGTACACATTTTTACACACACCAAAACACACAACACACACCTACACATTTTATTTTAAGAAATTTGAGAGGAAACCTAGGGTTCTTCCTCATACAGCAGCCGCCCCTTCCTCTGATTATTTCCAGCGAGTTTTCGTCATTTTTTGTTGCAAGAAAATAGTTACACGATCGTCCCGGATCAAGCCTCGCTTCCTTCCCGCTTCGGTATCGTCGTTTCTGTACTTTTAACTACCAAAAGGCACGTATATTCTGTTATTTCTGCATTTATCTCGTCATATTATGCATTGTAGTTGTTATTTATGGGTAAAAATACATGTGTGATGTGTAGAAGTTTGAGCAATGATGTTTGGATCAATTTTGAAACAGGTTTTGGATTACAAATCTCGTTTTTGCTGTCATATTTAAAATTGCGATTTTTTGGTCCTGATTTTGATAAAACTTTCAACATGAAAATTGTAGAACGTTTTGATACCTTCGATTTGACAGTAAATTCGAAATATTTGGATAAAAATTGAGTGAGTTATTGCATTTTTCGTGAGACTGCTCAAACTGCGTTTTCAGAAAATTATGATATTGATGCGTTCTTAAAGTTTTATTGTTGCAGGCTTCGTTGGAGATCGACGGTGATCGTTGCTGCATATAGGTATATTGTTAACGATGTTGGGATGGTTAATAATGTTTCGTTTCATGTCGTTAGGCACTCGGGAGAATGAGTAGTCGTGAAAACCATTTTTGTTGTCTAGGATCGTGTTTACGGGTTTATTGTGTACTTGTGATGCGTGGTCGTTTTGGGGCAATTGCATAGGATTAAGTCGATGTTGTAGCATCCTAAAATGGGTCTCGAGGTGTTGGTTCATAGCCCGTACAATCGAGTTTAGAAGGTTAGGCTGCACATGTATTAAATTTCCGCGGGTTTTCAATTTTTCGAGCCCACACGGACCCCCACACAGACCAGGGCACGGGGTCCGTTCCCTCCCTTTTTTTCGTTATGTCTTTTAACGAACCTAACCTACACGGACCCAGGCACGGGGTCCGTGTACTTCATGTTTTGGGAAATTTTATACTTTGCTTCGGGGTTTCATGTCTTGGGTAAGTACGATGATTTAAATGTGGTCAAGTCTCGAGTGTTTTAGAATGTCTTAAGTTATTTATTCAATTCGGTGGTAAGCACGTATACATACGTCTAAGCTATGCAAGTTAAGTATTTAAAATTTATGTTAGTATGTGCAGCAGCGGCCCCAAATGAAATCCAACGAATCCTTCAACGCCAAGTAAGTATGTTCGACGTGCAAAGAAAATATTTCAAGTTTTTGAGATATGCTAAATGTCTTGTGACCAAATTTATGAATGGGTTTGGAAGTCGGTGAACGTGGCCGAGGACCTCTCCAGCCCGTTAAAGCATTAACGAGTTTAGATCAGGATTGGAAAGCATTAAAGCATGAACGGGGACCAATCCACCCATTAAAGCATGAACGGGGATCTCATGTATGTGGCAGTGGATTCGTCCCTGTCAGCCCAGTACTGTGGTTTAGTCTGATCAGGCGTATTTATGTGTGGGTCACTTGCTTTGAAACATGCCTCTACGCAAAATGTTGAAGTTATGTATGTTCAAGTATGTAAGCATGTTTAAGAAAAGTATTCACGTTATAGCACGTCTATGTTATGTACGTATGTTCAAGTTTATTTATGCAAGTTCAAGTTCCCGTGTGTATGTTCTATTTTAAAGCTGCATGTGATTTTATTACGTATTACTCGTTACTTCCAGTTTATATGTGTCGAGTCTTTAGACTCACTAGACTTGATCGATGCAGGTGAGGATGATTTCGCAGAGACTAGGGTGGGGACCAAGGAGCTGGCTTGGACTGAATAGGAGGCTAGACCCGAGGGCTGCCCAAGTTTTTAAGTTTTTATGAAAATGTTCAAATACTTTTGTCAAACTTTATCTTCAAATCTTTTGTTGCAACAACTTTTGAGACATACAGTTTATTTTATCGAATTATTTAAGAAAATTTTAAGTAGTAAAAATATGGTACGTTACAGTTGGTATCAGAGCGGTGTTCTTGTAAAGGGTTATGCCTACTGCCAGTCGCAAGAAGCTCACAAAATCACACCTCAAGTCTATAAGTTTTAAGGTTTTAAATTTATGTTATGTAGTAAGCATGAAGTTCTGATTTCAGCATGTGCATATTTTTTTTTAGTTCAAGTACGTGTATCTTATGTTATTGATATCATGTTCATTCATGTGGGGCTTACGTGTTGGGTAAATTCTGGAACAGTATGCCTCCAAGACGTTTGATTAACCGTGAAGTAAGGGATGAGGATAGAGAGGCCCGAGTTGAGGGAGGGAATGCTTCCCCTCCTCCACCACTAGATATGCAAGCTCAGATGCTTGCTGGGATGACTCAGTTTTTCGCACAGTTTGAGGGGAACCAAGCCGCAGTAGATGCAAGGGCGAGGCCCCGACCTGAGGCTGTGTATGAAAGATTTATGGAGGATGAATCCGAAGAAGTTTTCGGGTACCACTGACCCGATGATAACTGAAGGATGGATTAAGTCCATCGAGGTAATCTTTGACTTTATGGGATTGACCGATGTAGATAGGGTCAGGTGTGCCACGTTCCTTCTAACAAGGGACGCCAGACTATGGTGGGAGAGTGCGTCAGTGCCAGTCAACTTGCAGATGTTGCCTTGGAATGGTTTCAAGGAGGTTTTCTACTCAAAGTACTTCACTGAAGAAGTACGCTCCCGTCTGACCAGGGAGTTCATGACGTTGCGTCAGGGGGATAGCAGCATTGCGGAGTTTGTGAGAAAGTTGGAGAGAGGGTGTCACTTTGTGCCCCTGATAGCTAATGATGCCCAGGGGAAGCTGAGGCATTTCATGGATGGCTTGCGGCCGATCTTGCGCCGTGATGTTCGAGTTGCTGGTCCTACGACTTATGCAATTGCCGTATCTAGAGCCTTGGCGGCAGAACAGGATCAGAGAGATATTGAGGCTGACAGGCAGGCCAAGAGGCCCTATAAGGCTCCACAGTAGCAGCAACAGCAGCGGCCTCCGTTCAAGAATCCTTTCCATGGACATCCACGGAAGAGGCCATATAAGGAACGCCAAAGGGCAAGGGTCCAATTCAGCAACAGAGGGCGCCTCAGAAGCCCAGTGATTTCCCAGTGTGTCCTAAGTGCAACTGCTAGGACTCGGGACAATGTTTGTATGGGTCAGGCAAGTTTTTTAAATGTGGAGCCAGTGACCACATGTTGAAGGAGTGCCCACAGTGGAGGCAGCCGACTCAGGGCTGAGTGTTCACCATGCATGCACAGGAAGCGAACCCAGACACGACATTACTGACAGGTAAACTTATCTACCTAAGCTCAGTATTATTTTGCCTTGCATGTTGAAATTTTATTTGGGATTGCTATTGTGCTAGCAATATTTCTGAGTGACTTGGAATATTAATTTTCCGCTATGCTTGAGGTTAATATTAGAATTTTTGGAGATATAAGTTTTGTGTTGTGCTAACGTCTCTCAGGAAATATTTTCATTAAGAGAATATCTATTCAGGCCTTGAAAGATTCAGGAGCCACCCATTCATTTATCTCGGAGACGTTCGCTAGTCACTTGGATATCAAGACCATTGGACTCGATGTGAATTATTCAGTAACAGTCCCATCAGGGGAAGAAATATCAGCTACTAGCGTGGTCAGAGACATCGATCTCGAGCTGCAGGGCCACCTAGTGTATGCAGACTTGATAGTGTTGCCAATGCCGGAATTCGATATTATCTTGGGTGTAGACTGGCTGACGAAGAACCGAGTCCTGATTGATTTTCAGAAGAGATCAGTATTGGTTAGACCATTGGGCATGGAGCAGTTTCTATTTGAACCAGCAAGATGGAAGAGTTTCCCTCGCATGATCTCTTACATGCAGGCGCGGAAATATATTTCCAAGGGGTGTCAGGATTTATTGGCCAGCATCATTTCAGCACCTGACATACCCACTCCGTCATTATCAGATGTGCCAGTAGTCAGAGACTTCCAGACGTCTTTCCTGACGATGTCACAGGTCTTCCACCAGAGAGAGAGGTGGAGTTTGCAATCGATCTTATGCCAGGCACAGTGCCAATCTCTAAGGCACCGTACTGTTTAGCTCCAACTGAGATGCTAGAACTCAAACAGTAGATTCAGGAGCTCCTTGACAAGGAATTTATCCGCCCTAGTTTCTCACCGTGGGGCGCACCAGTACTCTTCGTAAAGAAGAAGGATGGAAGCATGAGACTGTGCATCGATTACCAAGAATTGAACAAGGTAACGATCAAGAATAAATACCCATTACCAAGGATTGAGGACTTGTTCGATCAGTTGCAGGGAGCTTCAGTGTTTTCTAAGATAGATCTTCGATCAGGGTATCACCAGCTGAAGGTGAAGGACGCAGATGTTCACAAGACAGCCTTTAGAACCAGGTATGGGAATTACGAGTTCTTAGTGATGCTCTTTGGACTGACGAATGCTCCAGCAATTTTCATGGACCTCATGAACCGAATATTTCAGCCTTACCTTGATCAGTTCGTCATAGTATTTATTGAAGACATTCTCATCTACTCGAAGAGCCACGAGGAGCATAGCCAGCATTTGAGGACAGTTTTGCAGGTCTTGCAGAGTTCCAAGTTATTTGCGAAGTTCAGTAAGTGTGAATTCTGGTTAGAGAAGGTAGCCTTTTTTGGGCACATAGTGTCAAGCAGCGGATATTGAGGTGGATCCAGCGAAGGTGGCAGCCGTTAAGGAATGGGTTGAGCCGAAGAATGCCTTAGAGATCCGCAGTTTTCTGGGTTCAGCAGGTTACTACCATAAGTTTATTAAAGGTTTTTCATCGATAGCAGTGCCACTCACTTCACTGACCATGAAGAATGCTAAATTAATTTGGAGTGATGAATGTCAGAAGGGCTTCGATACTTTGAAGCAAGCCCTTATTTCAGCGCCAGTGTTAGCCATGCCATCAGGGCAACGAGATTTTGTGTTATATACCGATGCATCCAAGCTCGGGTTAGGCGCAGTGTTGATGCAGCATGGTCGGGTGATAGCTTATGCTTCCAGGCAGTTGAAGGTGCATGAGAAGAAATACCCGACTCACGATCTTGAGTTAGCTGCTGTTGTCTTTGCGTTGAAGATTTGGAGACACTACTTGTACGACAAGAAATGCCAGATATTTACTGATCACAAGAGTCTCAAGTATTTCTTCACGCAGAAAGAGCTGAATATGAGACAGAGACGATGGTTGGAATTGGCAAAAGACTATGATTGCGAGATTAGCTACCATCCAGGAAAAGCTAATGTTGTCGCAGATGCCTTGAGCAGAAATGTGGCAGTTGTAGCACAGTTGACAGTACAGAGACCTCTTCAGTCAGAGATTCAGAGGTTTGGTTTAGGAGTTTAACGCAAGGACAGAGCTCCTAAGCTGTCTAATCTGACAGTCCAGTCTTCCTTGCTAGACTGTATCCGTGCAGGTCAGCCTTCAGATGAGTAGTTGCACAAATGGAGGCTGAAAGATGAAGCTAAAGGCAGTGTACTCTACACAGCGTCTGATGGTATTGTGAGATATAGAAGTAGAATGTGTGTGCCTAATGTTGATTCAATCAGAGTGGACATTTTGTTAGAGGCACATGCATCTCCGTATTCTATCCACCCAGGAGGTACCAAGATGTATAGGGATCTGCAGATTTTATATTGGTGGCCAGGTATGAAGTGAGACATCCGTCGATTTGTGTTTGAATGCCTCACTTGTCAACAAGTGAAGGCAGAGCATCAGAGGCCAGCAGGAATTCTTAAGCCACTCCCTATCCCCGAGTGGAAATGGGAGAATATCACCATGGACTTCGTTATTGGTTTGGCGAGGTCAGTCAGAGGATCCAACGCCATTTGGGCTATAGTGGATCGACTCACTAAGTCTGCGCACTTCTTGCTAGTGAAGACGACTTTCTCCATGACGCAGTATGCCGAGCTCTATATCAGGGAGATAGTTCGATTGCACGAGATTCAATTTACTATTGTGTCCGACAGGGACCCGAAGTTCACATCGTCCTTTTGAAAGAGTTTGCATGCAGCCATGGGGACGAAGTTCCTATTCAGTATAGCTTTTCACCCGCAGACAGATGGCCAGTCTGAGCGAGTGATCCAGATTTTTGGAGGATTTATTGCGAGCATGTATGATCGATTTCTAGGGGACTTGGGAATCAAAGCTACATCTAGTGAAGTTTACCTACAACAACAGTTTATAAGCATCTATAGGTATGGCTCCCTACGAGACATTGTATGGGAGAAAGTGCAGATCGTCGATTCATTGGGATGAAGTCGAAGAGAGATCAGAACTTGGTCCAGAGATTGTTCAGCAGACTGCAAATATGGTGGTCAAGATCCGAGACCAGATGAAGACCGCCCAGAGTCGTCAGAAGAGTTATGCTGATAAAAGAAGAAGAAATACAGAGTTTGCCGTAGGTGATCACGTTTTCGTGAAGATAGCACCCATGAAGGGTGTTATGAGATTTGGGAAGAGAGGCAAGCTCAGTCCGAGGTTCATTGGACCTTTTGAGATTCTTGACAGAGTTGGGACACTAGCTTATCGTGTTGCCCTTCCGCCGAATCTGGCCGGGGTACACAATGTGTTCCATGTCTCAATGCTAAGGAAGTACCTGGCTAATCCTTCGCATGTGTTTAGTTACGAGCTTTTGCAGTTGGCTCCAGATCTGTCCTATGAGGAAAGACCTGTCCAAATCCTCGATAGACAGGAGCGTAGACTTCGGAACAAAGTGGCCAAGCTGGTCAAAGTCCGGTGGTTGAATCAATCAGTGGATGAAGCCACTTGGGAGTCAGAGGCGGACATGAGGATTCGCTACCCGGAGTTGTTCGATAAGATTAATTTCGAGGACTGAAATTTATATAAGTGGGGGAGGAACTGTAGAGCCCAAATTCAATACACGTATAACCCATGCATTTACTTAATTTATTAAAGAATTTATTTAATTTTAAAATGAGTCTTAGTGGTGCATGATTTATTTAAATACATTATTTTAAATTAATTATGTTTATGTGATTCACGTTAAAAATATTTTCTCGAGTTTCATGTTTCAGACGATTATTCGAGGCGGGATCGAGGAAAAGACCGATGACGATTTTTGGCAAAATTTTTAATGTGGTATTTTATTTTAAGTCAAGGTTGGGGCATTTATTAAGCTCTAGCATTTTAAAAAGCCTAATTTAATTATTAGGTGATTTTAAGATTTTTTTTAAAAGTTAGCAATAATGTGTTTTATTTTAAAATAGAGGATTTTAGTAAATTGGGTATTAGTTTACCGTTTTTATTAGCTTGCTAATTGGTTTAACATTTTAAATAACTTGATTAATTATTTAATTAAGCAATTTTTCCCCTAATTACTCACTCACACACGTTACACGCACTCACACACACTTACACATTTTTACACACACCAAAACTCACAACACACACCTACACATTTTATTTTAAGAAATTTGAGAGGAAACCTAGGGTTCTTCCTCATACAGCAGCCGCCCCTTCCTCTGATTATTTCCAGCGAGTTTTCGTCATTTTTTGTTGCAAGAAAATAGTGCCACGATCGTCCCGGATCAAGCCTCGCTTCCTTCCCGCTTCGGTATCGTCGTTTCGGTACTTTTAACTACGAAAAGGCACGTATATTCTGTTTTTTCTGCATCGATCTCGTCATATTATGCGTTGTGTTGTTATTTATGAGTAAAAATACATGTGTGATGTGTAGAAGTTTGAGCAATGATGTTTAGATAAATTTTGAAACAGGTTTTGGATTACAAATCTTGTTTTTGCTGTCATATTTAAAAGTGCGATTTTTCGGTCGTGATTTTGAGAAAACTTTCCACATAAAAATTGTAGAACTTTTTGATACCTTCGATTTGACAGTAAAGTCAAAATATTTTGATAAAAATTGAGTGAGTTATGGCATTTTTCGTGTGACTGCTCAAACTGCGTTTTCAGAAAATTATGATATTGACGCGTTCTTGAAGTTTTATTGTTGCAGGCTTCGTTGGGGATCGACAGGTGATTGTTTCTGCGTATAGGTATATTTTTAATGATGTTGGGATGGTTAATAATTTTTCGTTTCATGTCGTTAGGCACTTGGGAGAATGAGTAGTCGTGAAAACCATTTTTGTTGTCAAGGATCGTGTTTACGGGTCTATTGTGTACTTGTGATGCGTGATCGTTTTGGGGCAATTGCACAGGATTAAGTCGATGTTGTAGCATCCTAAGATGGGCCTCGAGGTGTTGGTTCATAGCCCGTACAATCAAGTTTAGAAGGTTAGGCAGCAAATGTATTAAATTTCAGCGGGTTTTCAATTTTTCGAGCCCACACGGACCCCCACACGGACCCTTACACGGGGTCCGTGCCTTCGTCTTCCTCTTGATGTCATTTCTGCAAGCCAACACGGACCCCCACACGGACCAGGGCACGGGGTCCGTGCCCTCCCTTCTTTTCGGTATGTCTTTTAACGAACCTACACGGACCCAGACACGGGGGTCCGTATACTTCATGTTTTGGGAAATTTTATACTTTGCTATGGGGTTTCATGTCTTGGGTTAGTACGATAATTTAAATGAGGTCAAGTCCCGAGTGTTTTAGAATATCTTAAGTTATTTATTGAATTCGATGGTAAGCACGTATGCCTACGTCTAAGCTATGCAAGTTAAGTATTTAAAATTTATGTTAGTATGTGCAGCAGCGGCCCCAAATGAAATCCAACGAATCCCTCAACGCCAAGTAAGTATGTTGGACGTACAAAGAAAATATTTCAAGTTTTTGAGGTGTGCTAAATGTCTTGTGACCAAATTTATGAATGGGTTCGAAAGTCGGTGAACGTGGCCGAGGACCTCTCCACCCCATTAAAGCATGAACGGGTTTAGATCAGGATTGGCAAGCGTTAAAGCATGAACGGGGACCAATCCACCCGTCAAAGCATGAACGGGGATCTCATGTATGTGGCAGTGGATTCATCCCTGTCAGCCCAGTACTGTGGTTTAGTCTGATCAGGCGTATTTATGTATGGATCACTTGCTTTGAAACATGCCTCTACGCAAAATGATGAAGTTATGTATGTTCAAGTATGCAAACATGTTTAAGAAAAGTATTCACGTTATGGCACGTCTATGTTATGTACGTATGTTCAAGTTTATTTATGCAAGTTCAAGTGCCCGTATGTATGTTCTATTTTAAAGCTGCATGTGATTTTATTACGTATTACTCGTTACTTCCAGTTTATACGTGTCGAGTCTTTAGACTCACTAGACTTGATCGATGCAGGTGAGGATGATTTCGCAGAGACTAGGGATGGGGACCAAGGAGCTGGCTTGGACTTAACAGGAGGCTAGAACCCGAGGGCCGCCCAAGTTTTTAAGCTTTTATGAAAATGTTCAAATACTTTTGTCAAACTTTATCTTCAAATCTTTTGTTGCAACTACTATTGAGACGTAAAGTTCATTTTATCGAATTATTTAAGAAAATTTTTAATTTTTCCGCAAATTTTAAGTAGTAAAAGTACGGTACATTACAGTCATGCTCACTTTGGATGATCAAAAGCAGTACTTCTGACGACTGTCGTTGTGATCAGGCGACACATTTTGATCTAAAAATTATTTCGAACAATTTTATTTAATAATTAAAGGGAAATTCATTCAATAAGAATGAGTAAATCGATATTGAAGTGGCTACCTGAAACACAAATTTCTAGAACTTTCCTATACACTTAGATTTCTGGTGGAAGAAGACTGTTGTACCAAAATTTCAGAATTTTTGGAGATGATCTCCAATTTTTCTCTAAGTCTTCCTTATTTCTACTTATTTTTCTCTATTCCGCACTCCACCATTTTTCCTAGCAAACTTGGATCTCAAAATTGTGCTTAAAAATTAAAGAAATGGGTCCTTTTATAGGCAAAATGTTGTATTTAGAGACCGTATATATTTGACGCTTGGTTTTGGCCAAATAGTCAAGTGTCAATTTATTATAATTTGTTGTGAAAAAATAAAAATTTATGGTAAAAAGTAAAATTCTCAAACTCTCAAAATTATCAAACTACACACTTTATAATATTTTTTCTCAACTCAATTGTGATTTTTTTCACAAATGAGAGATCTTTATAGAAAATCTTTACAAATAATCCAAAAATAAATTTATCATTATCTACATCATCACACATTAATTTTCAATATTTACAACTCTTATTTTCAACATTCAAATATTCAACATTCAAATATTTAATACACACAATTTAAATATTATTTTTCAACATTCTCCCTTGTGATGATGATCATAATGATTGTCTTCATTACGTGTTTTTATAGTGCCTCGTTAAAAACCTTACTAGGAAAAACCCATTGGGATAAAAGCCATAGTAAGGTAAAAAGAGTGCAGTCACGTAAACTCCCCCTCATGTTGACACGAACAATTCTTCACAAATTTCGTAGATTGCGCATCCCTATATTATAGATGTGCTTTCTGAATATTGTCGTAGGAAGTGCCTTTGTGAAGAGATCTGATGAGTTTTCACTTGATAGAATGTGACGAACATCAATATATTTATTCTTCTCAAGCTCCTTGGTGAATGCGAAGAACTTAGGAGGAATATGTTTAGTTCTGCCGCTTTTTATGTATCTTTCTTTCATTTGAGCAACACATGCAGCATTATCTTCATATAGTATCACAGGCTTCTCGTCAAATGATAATCCGCATGAGATTTGGATATGTTGGGTCATTTATTTTAACCACACACATTCATGACTTGCTTCATGTAGTGCAATAATCTCGGCATGATTTGATGAAGTTGTTACGAGCGTTTGTTTCTGTGAACGCCAAGAAATTTCAGTGCCTCCACGAGTAAATACATATCCAGTTTGGGAACGTACCTTGTGTAGATCATAAGTATCCAGCATCGGCATAACCAATTATACTTGGATTAGCATCTTTTGAATACAAAAGTCTCAAGTCTGTCGTTCCTCGTAGATAACGGAATATATGTTTAATTCCATTTCAGTGTCTCTTTGTTGGATATGTGCTAAATCTTGCCAATAAATTTACTGCTAAAGATATATCGGGCCTTGTACAATTTGTAAGATACATAAGGGCACCGAAAGCACTTAGATATGGTACTTCTGGACCAAGAATATCTTCATCATCTTCACATGGACGGAATGAATCATTTTCTATATTTAATGATCTAACAACCATTGGAGTACTTAAAGGATTTGATTTATCCATATTAAAACGTTTAAGGATCTTTTCTGTATAATTTGTCTGGTGAACAAATATTCCACATTCTTTTTGTTCAATTTGTAAACCTAAATAATACTTGATTTTTCCAAGATCCTTCATTTCAAATTCTTCCTTCAAGTATGACACAACTTCTTGAATTTTCTTATTCGTTTCAATGATGTTTAAATCATCCACATATACAGCAATAATTACGCATCCGGATGTTGTTTTCTTAATGAAAATACAAGGGCATATTGAATTATTTACATATCCCTTTTTCATCAAGTGATCACTTAGCCGATTATACCACATTCGGCCGGATTGCTTTAACCCATATAATGATCTTTGTAATTTCATAGAATAACATTCTCTGGGTTTTGAACTTTGTGCTTCAGGCATCTTAAATCCTTCAGTAATTTTCATATATATATTACTATCAAGTGATCCATATAAGTAAGCTGTAACAACATCCATAAGATGCATTTCTAAATTTTCAGATACCGCCAAGAAAATCAAATACCGAAACGTAATTGCATCCATCACAGGAGAATACGTTTATTTATAATCAATTCCAGGCCTTTGAGAAAAAACTTGTGCAACAAGTCGAGCTTTATATCTTACTATTTCATTTTTCTCATTTCGCTTTCGAATAAAAACCCATTTGTATCCAACAGGTTTTCCACCTTCAGGTGTAAGGACTATAGGTCCAAAAACATTACGTTTATTTAGCGAATCCAATTCAACCTGGATGGCTTCTTTCCATTTTATCCAATCCTGCCAATTTTTACATTCACCAAAAGATTTTAGTTCATGATCTTCATTATCATTTATGATGTCGATTGCCACATTATAAGAAAATATATCATCAATTTCTTCTATATCTTTTCGGTTCCATATTTTTCCAGTATTAATGTAATTAATAGATATTTCATGATTCTCGTCAGTTTGTGTTTCTGACAGAACATTTTCATCATCATGTGTTTCTTCACGAACATCATTCTCTATTTTGTGATTATCATGTGTTTCTTCAGGAACATCATTTTCTCTTTTGTGATCATCGTGTTTCTCTATGAATTTTCTTTTTCGAGGATGTTTATCCTTGGAACCGACTGACCTTCCACGCTTCAGGCGTTTAATGACATCATGAGTATCTTCAATTTGTTTTTCGGAATTTCAATTCGAGCAGGGGCATTTGCAGCATGTATATAAGATTTAGTTACCCCTTTTGTGTCTGCAAATGCATCTGGTATTCGATTTGCTATTCTTTGCAAGTGCACAATTTGTTGTACATCTTTTTCACATTGTTTTGTTCTTGGATCCAGATGTAACAATGATGATACATACCATGTAATTTCCTTTTCGGTATGTTTCTGTTCTCCCCCTAACATTAAGAAGATTTTCTCATTAAAATGACAATCAGCAAAACGTGCTGTGAACACGTCGCCTGTCTGAGGTTCAAGATATCGAATGATTGATGGACTATCATAACCGATATAAATTCCAACCTTTATTTGAGGTCCCATTTTCTTTCGTTGCGATGGTGCAATAGGCACATACACCATACATCCAAAAATTCTCAGATGAGAAATGTCTGGTTCTTTACCAAATGCAAGCTGCAATGGGGAGTATTTATGATATGCACTTGGTCTGATACGAATTAATGCAGTAGCATGTAAAATTGCGTGTCCCCATATAGAAATAGGGAGCTTTGTTTTCATAATCATTGGTCTAGCAATCATTTGCAGACGTTTAATCAATGATTCAGCCAATCCATTCTGTGTATGTACATGAGCAACATAATGCTCAACAATGATTCCCATAGACATACAATAATCATTGAACGTCTGGGAAGTAAATTTACCAGCTTTATCAAGTCTAATTTTCTTGATTGTATAATCGGGAAATTGATTCCTCAATTTTATTATTTGAGCAAGTAATCTTGCAAATGCAACATTTCGAGTTGACAATAAACATACATGTAACCATCTGCTGGAGGCATCAATCAATACCATAAAGTATCTGAATGGTTCACATGGTGGATGGATTGGTCCACAAATATCACCCTGAATACGTTCAAGAAAGATTGGTGATTCTGTTTGGATTTTGGCTGGTGATGGTCTTATAATAAGTTTTCCAAGAGAACATGCTTTACATTGAAACTTATTATTCTGAAAGATCTTCTGGTCTTTCAACGGATGACCATGTGTATTTTCTATAATTCTTCGCATCATTGTTGAACCAGGATGTCCTAATCGATCATACCAATTGATCAGTATTGAAGAATTATCAACTACCATGTTTGATTCAATGTGACTTATATGTGTATAATGCAATCCAGTATGGAGCATTGCTAGTTTTTCAATCACATATTTCTTTCCTGATTTATATGTGATAAGACACATATATTTCTCATTCCCTTCATTCATTGTTTGAGTATCATACCCATGAGAATATATATCATTAAAACTCAACAAATTTCTTTTTATTGTGGTGAATACAAAGCATCATTGATCAAAAATGTTGTACCATTAGGTAACAAAAATTGTGCTTTACCACATCCTTTAATCAAGTCTACATGACCTAATATTGTATTCACCATTGTTTTTGTTGGTTTTAGTTCCAAGAAATATCTTTTATCTCGGAGGATAGTGTGCGTTGTACCACTATCAGGTATGCAAGTTTCAGCTTTGTTCGTAGCATTTTCCATATTTGAACTTCAAAAAAATATATAATGAAAAAAATTTATTGACAATACGTATGCAATAAATTGAAAAATATAACACATATCATACTTGTACATTATCATATGAGTACATGAAAAATAAATTATTTTACAATTATATTCTACCAATATATTGTTCATTTTCAGAAAAATCATTGAGAAAATCTCCAGCATCAATATTTTTCATTTCTATTCCACCAGCATATTGATCATTTCCAGATAAATCATTCAGGAAATCTGCAGCACCAAAATGAGTTGAATCACTCAAACGGCCACTGTATTCAGTGAAGTTGGTCTCTTTTTCTTCCCCCTTTATCGATTCTTTATAAAGCTTGCAAAGGTGCTCGGGGGCTCGACAAATACGAGACCAATGTCCTGGAGTGCCGCATCTAAAACAAGAACTTTCAAATCTTTTTGATTGATTTTCATTTACACTCATGTTCTCATGATGCCTTTTTGGTGGGTGGTTCGTGACGCCCTTTTGAGATGAGTATAATAATAACTATCTCGATTGTTTTCAAAACCACGGCCGCGACCACGACCACGAACACTTCCACGTCCACCTCCACGACCACGACCTCGACCTCGACCTCGACCAAAACCTTGTCTCTAGATTTGATTTTGGTTTCCAGGTTTAAATTCATTTTTACTCACAGCATTTACTTCTGAAAATGCTGTTGATCCAGTGGGTCGGGACTAATGATTTCTCATTAATAGCTCATTGTTCTTTCCCGCCACAAGAAGACAGGCGATAAATTCAGAAAATCTCGCAAATCCACGCACTCTATATTGTTGCTGTAAAGTTATATTTGATGCGTGAAACGTGGAAAATGGTTTTTCTAGCATTTCTGATTCCGTAACCTCATGTCCACAAAATTTTAATTGCGAGATTATTCGATACATCGCCGAATTGTAATCACTAACTTTCATGAAATCTTGGAATCTTAACATATTCCATTCATCACGGGCGGTCGGAAGTATAACTTCCCTAATATGTTCGAATCTTTCTTTCAATCCTTTCCACAGAGCCATGGGATCTTTTTCGATGAGATATTCACATTTTAAACCTTCATCGAGATATCGACGCAAAAATATTATAGCTTTTGCTTTTTCTTGTGATGAAGATATACCATTTTCTTTAATGGTATCGCTTAGACCCAATGACTCAAGATGCATTTCTACATCGAGAGTCCTTGGCATATAATTTTTTCCCGTGATGTCGAACGCAACAAATTCGAGCTTTGTCAAATTTGACATGGTGGTACTAAAAAAAAATACGATTCGTTTTATTAGTTAATGAATATTGCAATACAAAGTAATGGATAAACAACAAGTACAAGCATTCGTAAAAATAAAGAAAACACACGAGGATGATATTCTCCAATAAATACAAGACTCGTGAGTATGACAACCAAAATAATTAAAAATAACCTTGAGAAAGTCATCTTCTTTTTTCTTCGAAAAATTTGATGAAGAATAATTTTTAGAGAAGAAGAGAAAGTTGGAGTGATTGAATGTGTTTATGAGATCATATTTATAGGGCAAAAACTAGCCGTTTTGTTACCGTTTATGACTGTTGTGTACAAAAAATAAATGCATGTATTTGTACAATTTTATGGTAATAATATGATGTATATAATATTAGTCATGTTTAAATAATTATGTATATCATATCACATTATTATAATGTGGTGTCATAAATTATTTTATTTAAAAAACCTTATAGGCTTTTATACTTGTCGCATCCCTTACCTGGAGTGTATGATGTCGTCTTAACATCCTCCCAGGATTTATAACAAGTTTTTGAAAAAATTATTATTATTATTTCTATTTTTTATTATATAATAACATTATATTATATATTAAATATATATACAATAAATAAATAACAATAAAATAAATATTATTACTTTTGTTATCTTTTTCTTCTGTTTGGAGCTTGGAAAAGTATGGAGGACTTTTAGAGCTTCGTGCTGATAACGTGTTGTGAAAAAGTAAAAATTTATGGTAAAAAGTAAAAATCTAAAACTCTCAAAATTATCAATTTACACACTTTATAATATTTTTCTCTCAACTCAATTGTGGTTTTCTTCACAAATGAGAGATATATTTATAGAAAATCTTTACAAATAATTCAAAAATAAATCCATCATTACCTACATCATCACACACTAATTTTCAATATTTACAACTCTTATTTTCAACATTCAAATATTCAACATTCAAACATTCAATACACACATTTTAAATATTATTTTTGAACATAATTAAATATGTGGGTGTCTTGACAGTTATTCAAGTCTCATATTAACAATTTTCAAGCTAAATTCTCACATAAATAAAAATCTTATATATTTTATTTGTTTATTATATTTATGTTTTATTATTATTATGGAAATGCTTTTATTTATATTTTCTTATAATCACTTATTTTATTTATTATGTTTTATTATATATATTTATGGAAATTCTTTTATTTCTATTTTCTTATACTCACTTATTTTATTTATTAATCATTTTTATTTAATTTATATTATTTTAGAACATATTTATTTAATTTATATTGTTTTAGAACATATTTTATATTTTGTAGTGTTCAATTTTTAAATTTTTATTCGCAGGAGAATAAAATTCATTTCTTTCATTTATTATTTGGATGTATTTTTATTTATTTCATTACAAACATTTTAGAAATCATGTAGATTATTGTATATACAAATTATTTATATATATCAAATATTTTGTTAGGCTATATTATTATTATTATTATTATCCATTTTTTAAATTTTGATTAAACACATCAAAATTTTTGAGATGTTACAATCTTTACCCTTAAAAGAATCTGGTCCCAGATTCACCTCTTGTTATAGAGAAATCTTGAGAACTTACGATTTATATCTCTCATCACCTTTCTTCATAATATTATGACGCGAAATTAACGAGGTTCTTATTAATCGGGCAAGAGTATCTTCTATAGTTTGTACAAGCTAGATAGAAGTTATGTTTGTCTTGGGTGTCTCACTTATCACTGTTCTGCTACAAGTTTGACATCTTCTTCCTTCCCATTGAATGCGTATGCTCAAGCTGGAATTTTGGTCCGGGTGCGAGTGGGGCTTTGTTATTATTGTTCATGCAGTCTTGAATATGATGATGATCGCTTCAGCAAACCACACATTTCCCATATTTCTTCCAACATTTTTCCTCAATATTGTTCGGGCACTACAAGAAAAAATGATTTTCCGCAGCACGTCATCAACAGCGTGCATTAAACGCACGCTGCGAATACTACTATTCACGGCGTGCACCCATATGTGCGCCGTTAATAGTGTTGCACTTGATACTATTAATGGCGTGCATTAAAAGCACGCTGCGGATATTACTATTGACGACGTGCATTAAAAGCACGCTGCGGATAGTAACTTGATACTATTAACGGCGTGCATTAAAAGCACGCTGCGGATATTATTATGAACGGCGTGCATTAAAAGCACGCTGCGGATAGTAATATCTGCAGCTTGCATTTATGTGTGCTGTTAATAAATTATAAAAACGACAGCGCACAATAAATGCACGCCGTTAATAGTATTATTAACGGCGTGCAAGTTTATGTGTGCTGCAAAAAGTAAATCATTTTTTTTAAAAAAAAATCGTGTTCAGACATTAACGACGTACATTAATCGTACGTCATCAATAGTATTATTCACGGCATGCATATTATAAGCATGCTGCGGAAAATGAGTTCGAATTTTAACGTAGCAACGGCTTTAGTAAAACCGTCGCTAAAGTTAAAGTTGCGACGATTTTAAGGCCACATTTAGCGACGGTTTACAAGAAACTGTCGCCGATTTAAGGTCACATTTAGCTACGATTTAGAATAAACCGTCGCCGATTTAAATCGGCGACGGTTCATAATTAACCGTCGCTAATAGACTTACATCGGCGACCGTTTAGTAACAAACCGTCGCTAAAAAATCGTAAATTCTCTATTTATTCCCGATCTCCGTTCCATTTTTTTTCACAACACTTAAAATTTGTCTCTACTTACATGATTTTAGTTT
This sequence comes from Primulina tabacum, assembly GCF_025594145.1. Classification (NCBI taxonomy): domain Eukaryota; kingdom Viridiplantae; phylum Streptophyta; class Magnoliopsida; order Lamiales; family Gesneriaceae; genus Primulina; species Primulina tabacum. The sequence goes on from NC_134567.1 coordinate 6,755,703, forward strand.
CGATTTAAATACCTGTTTTTGTTTCAATTTTTGGTTAATTTTTTAATTGTTAATTAAGATCATGAGTATTTTTTAATTGTTAATTAAGATCATGAGTATTATTATTATAGTTGTATTGTATTTTTATAAAAATGTATTAAATTATAAAAGTAATTTTTTTTTTTAAATTTACGCAAAATTTAGCGACGGTTTTGGAACTGTCGCGAAATTATAACACTGTCACTAAATTTTAAGACCGTCGCTAAATGAGCGACGGTTTAGCCCCGTCGCCCGTTTGCGACGGTTGTGTCGAAACCGTCGTTAATATTTTTTGTTTTATGACTATTAACGGCGTACTTGTGCACGCCGCTGAAAGTTGTATTAACAGCGTACATATGCACGCTGCCAATAGTTTAACTATCAATAGCATACTCTGCACGCCGTTATTAGACTATACCGCAGCGTAAATCGCACGCTGCCAATAGTGTCAAACTTAAGACGGCTTTCAACTTTACAGCGTGCGTCGCAGCGTGCATACCTTTCCGCGGCGCATATTGCACGCTGCGGAAACCCACTTTTCTTGTAGTGGGGTAACTGTAATATCCACATTCCTCATGGTAGTTGATGTTTCAACAGATAAGGTTGTCCAACGAATAACAAGGTTGAGGCCTAGAACAAATTTCTTTGTCTTACTTGGCTCATCTTCCATGTAATGAGAAGCGTAATGAATCAAACAGTGGAATTCCGCTTTGTGTTGTGCCACTGTCAAATAATCTTGAACTAGTTCCATGAATTCACGTTCTCGTGTGTTGAGTATTAACTGAGTGACGTATTTTGTCTCACACTCCACAGAAAGTTGGTCCATGTTTTTGGATTGTTGTTCATCTTCCACTGGTGATCAACGACTATCCACTAGTTATGTGCTGTTCCCTCGAACTAATTTGCACCAAAGTTCAATTTCTATTCCTCATAATAGTTCAGAACAAAAAAAATCATTTCATTTTTTATTAGTCATTCTCCAGCTTTTTGTGCGCCAGGGGTGCCATAAAACTTAGGTGGGTTGAACCTAAGGAATCTTTCAAGAATTTGATCACCTGTTTCTTCAAATCTCTGAAACCCTAGATTATATTCACCAAATTTTCTTGCTGATGATTGCTAACAGAATTTCATGAACTACTAAAATACGTCAAACATATTTCTTCGATTTTGCTCTTGCCGTAGAATACGTTTTGATATGATCGGTTAAGAGAGTTTAAGTGTTTAGAAGGGAATGGGGTTGAATTAACACTTCATATTATTTTACTCTTTTCAAATCTGTGAATCAGTTCTTTAAGAAACTGATCCTAAAATCTTGTTTGTCGATATAAATCAGTCAATTGCTAATATTTCGGAACAAGACTGAAATTTAGATTGAATTCTTACAGTTTATATTGTGTAAAACTGAAATGGTAACTGAAACGAATACACATATTTTTATAGATGTTCAGAGAATTCAAATGCTCCTACGTCATCCCTTCTATCACGAGGATTAGATTTTAATAAAATATTTTGATATATTACAACAGATTGTAATAATCTACTTCAGCTGGTGTTACACTCTGCCAAACTGAAACTCTTAGTACAATAACACTTATACAGTGATAACTGAAAAGCTATTAATTGGTAGCCTAAACTCTACGAATAAATACAACGATTGAGTGCGCAATCTATAAACTGAGAAAATACTTCGAAAAGTGTATCACAACTGATTGAATATTGTGACTTGATTGTTTCGTGTGTGTTCACTTTCTACCAGTAACCTTCTTCAACTGATTCAATCAGCTATATATAGTTATCGATCTCAACGATCCTATTGAATGCATTTATGACAAATATCCGTTGAATAGTTATCTAGTTACTTTATCTAACAGTAGTACGATGTATTCAAACTGTTCTATTATGATTCATATGTTCTGCTTCGGTACGACCTGTTAGTCTGTCTGCTGATACTTCAACTGATGACATCGCAAAATGATTAGAAGTCAACTGATCAGCCGATCAGTTATGCTGGACATTATCAGTTCTAACTGATTTCCTATCATTTACAAATACTTCAGTTGATAAGGTTTTCTAGTTCAGCTCAAACGAAGTATTTATTTATGATTACTTGATTTTTTGATCAGTTAGATTCTTTGGTTCTTTTACGGATTAATTTGTCAAATTCTGATACTTATAATATTCCAACCATTTTTCCCTTTTCAGTGTTTGAAAAAACTTAGATTTCATTAACTAATGATAGAGAACAGAGCTAATTGTAGATAAAATAATATACAGATTTGTACATATTCAGAAATAACGAATTTATTGATTTTGAAAGAGGTAAGTATAGATTCTTACAAACACTTCAAAACAGAAAAGAAGATGAGCCCTCTTTAGACTAATCAACTGACTTAGGACACTTATATTATTTCTTGGACTTTTTCTCAGCTGGTCCTTTATTAGTTGGCTTGTCTGGTTCAGTTCTCTTCTTGCTTCTTGGCCCTGCTATGGGAGCTGGCCATGCCCGAAGTCGTTACATTAACCGCAAGGAGGGGAATGCCGAAGGCAGGGCTAGTAACTGGAGTGAAGTCATAATAAGGTAGCAATACTTGAAGGTGCGGCTGGATCACCTCATTTTCAGGGAGAGTTAATGCTTGTTAGGCATTATGATAGGACACTGCTTCACACCCAAAACAAAAAGAAGGGAGATAGGTCTGAGGTAAACTTTGAGATGGAAGTGTTCTTTCATTTCTTGACGGTGAAGTAAAACCAAGCTCATGAGCTTATTATCCTAGGTCGGAATAAGTTGATAGGATCCCATTTGTTACGTCCCTATGTCACCACACGGCCTCTGTCTTCTATTTTTTCCCCTTTTTTCAACACCCGCCACTCTTGTGAAGAGAAGGAATGCTGAACTAGCTTGAGCAGAGACCTCAGCCAGCTGATTCTAAATTATGTCAATCTTCTTAGATAGAATCGTATGAACAAAATCAATTCGGTTGCTGAGTTGTTCTTGGGAGGTGAGCAGAGTAGGAAGTGTAACTGATTCTCTTTTAATCTTTCGACTTAGTTGAAAATGGAAACTCCATACTTGGTCAAATTCTTAAGTCCTTCATTGTATGATATTTTAAAGTGTCCAAACTTAAAGAGTGCAACAGTTGAGTTGACTGATATGTGAACCAAGGTTGTTCAGTTCTGGTGTCCAACATTATATCAGCTCCTAGTGGCAATTTAAGGGAGAATACTTCAGTAGAAACTTTTTCTTTCCCCTTTCCCTTATGAGAAAAATCCACAACAGCAAGCTGATCTGGGGCGACATATTGGTCTATATCAATTGCAAGTTCTTCTACTTTTGCTTCTTGAACTTACTAACTGGGAGGATGATCATGTTGATCAGTTGCAGAGCTAGATGCTTTAGCAGTCGTATGAGAAGTTAATAACTAAAAAGTGGCTTCTGACATAAAGAAAGTCTCAGGAAGCAGCTGGTTGATGGAAGTCAAAGCAGTTGCAGCCGATGATTCCTGGACTGAAGGAGGAATAAATTGTTCAGCTGGTAACCGAACAACTTCAGTTTGAACTTATGCCTCTATTTTTGATATCATTCCTTGATCTTCAGTAGGTTTAACAACTTCATCGACAGCTGAATCATCTTTGTATTCCCTTTGAATACCTTAAGCAACTGATTGCAACATGTCATCTACATTTGCCAATGTCAGATCTTCTTCAGTATATGTAGATGGCTGAGCTGCTGGTTCAAAAACCAGTAGGATAATCAACGCTGCAGATGATGAGGGTTGTTCATCAGTTGAGAGTGGAGGGAAGATTGTGGGGCGGACAACCAATAGTTTCATCTTTTCTCCAAATTCAGTAATGATTGTGGAGGGGTAGTCAGCTGCAGTCTTTTGCTTTGATGGGGCAGCTGGCTGAAACGACTGGCTTGGAACAGTTGGAAGAGGTTTCTCAGCTCCCGATGGGAACAATCTGAGCTCAAGGAGAACTCCAAAAGTGGTGGCCATATTGGTATTCTACGACCTAGGTTTCTTCAGTAGTACAGGAGAAGGGGTCTTCTCCGAATCACTAGTAGATAGGACCTGTTTTCTCTTGGACTTGGGGGCAGCAGCTAATTTGATTTTTAATTTTTCTTGACCTAAGCTGCTGACTTGTCAACCTTGCCTTCTTCAGCTGTACTTTGGCGGCTGTGAAGATCTTGTACTTGATAACTGAGGAGGAAGGTACTGAAAGTATCCCTGAGTCCTCAACTAGCTTGCTCAGCTGAAATGCAAAGCCTTTGGACTGGTTTGAAGTCTGCACCATGTTTCTTCAGGATATTGAAGAGGATATATGACCAGTTCATTTTTATCCCCTTCACAATGGCAGTCATTACTTGAAACTTCTCAAGTGTGAGGGCAGCAAAAGAACTTGTCTTTGCAAGAAAGCCCTAAGCAACAATATCAGCTAGTTCTTGGTACTCTGGCTTCAGCTCTTTCTTTGAGTCAGACACTTTGATCTTTTCCCCAGTTGCAGAGTGAGTGGTCTGAATCTCTTGCAGAAACTTCTGAGAAACTTGAGAGGCGAGAGTTGAAACAAACTTAAAAAATTATTCATCCACGATCAGAACGTGGTCATTCGCCTTCATCTGAATCTTTCCGTCATCAGTGACTGAGCTAGATTCATAGATAGAGAGAATCTCAGTAGTGTAGATTTCTTGGGTTGCGAACTCTAGGAAGGTACGAAGTCTAGATGCTTCGATCTTTTCGAATAGGCTGGGAACTGATTCTTCAGGGTGCGCGAAAAATCGATTGCAACAACATTTGAGAGATAAGCAAGTGTCTGAGATGCCATTTGATTGAATTTAATTGCAAAGAGAAAAGAGTACGGGTGATTTGCTCTAAAAATCCGAAACTTAGACACTTTGGAAATGGTGAGACACTTCTGAGAGGCAGTTTCTATTTATATCTCGTGACCATTCAAAATTTGTACATATGGCAGTCCGTGAATATTTTGACCAAATAATTATGATATTCAACCACTGGTCATTTAAATTTAGTAACTGCTACTACTTAAATTATAATTCACCCAAGTGTAGGTTGTCTACACGTAATAACCGAATTTGACTCTGCTCAAAACAACAAACATGCGAGGAATTTTCTTTAGATGATTTTGACCTTTTGGTTCACCTCATTTGGTTAAATATTGAAATAGTTATGATTTTTTTACTATATGCTGGTCATAGTAAAAGTAAATCTGTCCTCCTTTTGATATTTGCACTATTTGATCATCTTAATGAACTTTTTAGACAATGATGATTTCTGCAAAGTTGTAGGTAATTTCTCAAGGATTCCAAACATGTTTTAATCACTCCCATTTGAATTTTGTAGCTTGAGTTATCATTATTTTACCAACATGTAGAAAACCTGAAAATAAAACATATTTAGTAAGACAATTATATATAAACAAATAATACTAAAATAACATAATTTTATAAATTTAATGAAACTTAAATTTTAAAATATAGGTTTTAACATATAATAAATTATTAATTTTAAGTTTCATCATTAACTGTTTTGATTAGTTAGATGAAAATGGAAATAAGACATTTGAAATTCAAAATTTAAATTAATAATTTGTACTTGGTTGCGATTTTAATTAAGGAACTTAAAAAAATTAAATTTAGTCAACATATGGGATAAAATCACTTTATTAAAATATGAACTGATCAGTTTGAAAATGAATTAGTTCAGTTTATGAACAACTGATCGATGTCTTATCAGTTGGCTTACTGAAATTAAACATTCCCCCTATTTAAACATTTAAGATAAATCAATAAACCCTAAGATATTTCTAAAGTAAGAAAACTTAGTCTCTGGTAATTGCTTGGTGAAGATATCAGCTGCTTGTTGTTCAGTTGAAATATACTCCAATCTGATGTCCTTCTTGAGAGCATGGTCTCTGAAGAAGTGATGTCTGACATCTATGTGCTTGGTTTTGAAGTGAAATACTGGATTGTATGTAATCGTAATGGAGCTAGTGTTGTCAAATAAGATCGGTGACTTTTCAGCTACTACTTCATAATGTTTCAGTTGTTGTTGAATCTAGAGTAGTTAAGTACAACAACTTCCAGCAGGTAAATATTCAGCTTCAATTGTGGAAGTGGCTATGGATGTTTGCTTTTTGTTGAACAATTATATTAGTCTGTCTCCTAGAAACTGACATTATCCACTTGTACTTTTTCGATCAAGCTTACATCCTGCATAGTCTGTATCTAAATAGCCAACTAAATTAAAAGATGAGTCATTAGCATACCATAAGCCCACATTTTGTGTGCCTTTTAGATATTTCAATATATGTTTAGTAGTTAGGAAATGCAATTGTTTAAGATTAGCTTGAAATCTAGCACATAAACAGACAGCAAACATAATATCAGGACGGCTAGCGGTGAGGTATAATAAAGAACCTATTAAACCTATATATATTGTCATCTCAACTGATATTCCTCCTTCATCTTTGTCTAGTTTAACTCATGAGCTCATGGAAGTAGATGCAGCAGAATATGTTTCAATGCAAATTTATTGTGGGCAGAACTTGGCAAGCCCTTCTTTTCTCTCTTGTTTTCTGCTTGAGATTTGATGGTGGAAAGGTGAAAAATGGTTGAAGACTCGATAGTTATCCATTTCCATCACAAAATCATGTTGCTAACTCACAATTTTGTCCGGGCAGCGCTCGAGAGGTAACATTTTACCGCTCGGGCATGGACCATTCTGTTGAAACACCAAAAATTTTGGTACAAGGGCGTTAGAGCGGTAGAATTAGACCTCTCGGGCGCTCTCTGCTTGCAGCCTCGTCAGTATTTGCTAAAAACGAACATCTTCTTTTCATAATTTGGAAATTTGGTCAACATAAAAATTGTAGTTCTATGTCTTGGCTCGCATCTCCAATTGGCCTAATGTCATTGGAATATTTGAGTAAAGAGATATGTTCATTCTACAAAATATGTCAGTGAAGGAACAATGATACACATGACACAATTCGGGGTGCTTTTGGCTTGTCTTCCACAATGATTTGGAAAAAACCCAGAACATGAAAGTTGTAGCCTTATATCTTAACTTTCTAATGGTTTTAATCTCACACAATTTATATCAATATCCAAATCATTATGCTAAAACCCGTAAAAACTGCCATATTTTAATCTCATTTCCTGAATTTCCATACCAACTTTTATTACACTACTTTACCTACATATCTTATTATCACTATTTAGAAACATATTCATTCTTAATATCCATGGACAACATAGAAATCATATTCAATCTCAATATCAATATATCAATCGATATAAATAGGTCTTTATGTATAATACAAAGAGCACTAGCGGCATCATTCATGTAAATTATAATGAATCAAGTAAGCGTATAACAAACGACATAAATACATTAATCATTTGTACGAGTAACCGGACATTACAATTCTCCCTCCCTTCAATGAATTTCATCCTCGAAATTTGACGTACCATATAATTCAGGATATTTCTGTTGGATTTCATCTTCTCGTTCCTAAGTTGCTTCTTCAACTTCATGATTGAGCCATAATATTTTTACCAATTGTATTTACTTGCGTCACAATATCTTTGATTTCCTATCAAGTATTTGGAATGGCTGTTCTTCATAAGAGAGATTTGATGCGAGTTCCAATGGTTCATAATGAAGAATGTGAGACGAGTTGGTCAAATGCTTTCGTAGCATTGAAATGTGAAAGACATTATGGACGCTTGAAAGATTCGGGGGTAATGCAACTCGGTACGCTCTTTCTCCAATTCTGTCCAAGATTTCAAATGGACCAATATATCTTAGACTTAATTTTCCCTTCTTACCGAATCAAAAAATACCCTTCAACGGTTATATTTTTAAAAATACATGTTCGCCGACCTAAAATTCCAATTGACGACGTCACACATCAGCATAACTTTTCTGTCGACTCTTTGCAGTGTGTTTTCTTTCTCTAATCTTGGTTACCAATTCTGCTGTCTGTTGCACCAATTTAGGGCCCAATAACTTTCTTTCTCCTACTTCATCCCAATGTACTGGAGATCGACATTTTCTACTATATAATGCAGTATACGGTGCCATTCCAATAGTTGACTGATAATTATTGTTATATGTAAACTCAGCCAACGGTAGTTTACTGTCCCAAATGCTTGGAAAGTCAACAGTACAGGCCCTCAACATATCTTCCAATATTTGATTCACTCGTTCTGATTGTCCATCAGTTTGAGGATGGAACGTGGTACTAAATCACAATTGAGTTCCCATGGTATAATGTAATCTTTTCCAAAATCTAGATGTGAACTTGGGATCTCTGTCAGATACAATGAACACTGGGATACCATGAGCCTCACTATCTCCTTAATGTACTCTTCAGCATATTGACTCATCGTGTATGTGGTTTTAACTAGATGAAAGTGAGCTGATTTTGTGAGTCGATCAACAATAACTCATATGGCATTAAATCCTCTTCGTGTTCTTGGCACACCAAGAATGAAATCCATCGTAATGTGTCTCATTTCCATTCATGAATAGGTAATGATTTCAAGAGTCTTGCTGGTCTTTCATGTTCTGTTTTGACTCGTTGACAAGCTAGGTATTGTGCAACAAATTGAGCAATATCTTTTTTCATACCTGGCTACCAAAAATATGGTTTTAAGTCCTCGTACATTTTTGTGCTTCCTGGATGAACTGAGTAGGGTGTATCATGAGCATCAATAAGAATGTCGGTTCAAATAGTTCCCTATTTTAGCACACATAGTCTACCTCGATAAATCCATATTCCTTTCTCATTCAATTCAAAGTTCGAATTCTCTTTTTCCACATCGCGTTGTCTCAATTTTTGTAACTCACTATCTACACTTTTTTTGACCCTGAATCTGTCTGCAATTGTCGATCGAACCATGAGAGATGATAGCTGAATATCATCTCTCTTTGGAATAACTTCAATCTGCAGATTTTGTAAATCTCGTAAGATTTGTTCTTGTACTCTCAATGTGGCAATAGAACTGTACTTTCGAATTAACGCATCTGCAACAACATTGGCTTTACCTGCATGATAATTGAAAACAAAGTCGTAATCTTTCACTAATTCCAGCCATTGTCGTTGTCGCATATTCAATTTTTTTTTTGCGTGAAAAAATATTTCAGACTCGTGTGATCAGTGTAAATTTCACACCGCTCACCATACAAGTAATGTCGCCATATTTTTAATGCAAGTACAACTGCTGCCAAGTCCAAATAATGTGTGGGATAGTTTTTTTCATATTCTTTTAATTGTCTTGATGCATAAGAAATCACTTTCCCGTGTTTCATTAAGACTGCTCCTAAGCCATGTTTTGATGCATCACTATACACAACAAATCCTCCTGGTCCTTCTGAAATCGCAAGAATCGGTGCTGATGTTAACTTAGTTTTCAATTTCTGGAAGCTTCGATCTCATTATTCACTCCATACAAATTTCACATCTTTTCTTGTCAAAACAGTTAAGGACAATGATATTTTCAAGAATCCTGCTATAAAACGACAATAATAACCAGATAACCCAAGAATATTACGTACTTCGGCAACAGTAGTTGGTCGTGGCCAGTTATTGACAGCTTCAATCTTACTTGGATCAGCTGAAACATCTTCTTTAGAAATCATATGACCCAAAAATGCTACGTTTTTCAGCCAAAATTTGCATTTCTTCCATTTCACATACAAATGTTTATCTTTCAAAGTTTGTAGTACCAATTTCAGATGTTCTTCTACAGTTAGTGAGTAGATGAGGATATCATTTATAAAAACAATCACGAACTTGTCTACAAATGGTTTGGAAATTATGTACATCAAATCCATAAAAGCAGCTGGTGCATTCGTTAGTCCAAATGGCATTACAAGGAATTCATAATGCCCATACCTAGTTCAAAAGACGGTTTTTGAGATATCATCTGGCTTTTCTTTTAATTGGTGATATTCCGATCATAAATCAATCTTCGAAAAGATAGCATCCCATTTTAATTGATCAAACAGATCGTTAATTCTGGGAAGTGGATATTTATTTTTGATTGTCACTTTGTTCAACTCCTTGTAATAAATACATAAACGAAGGGTGCCATCCTTTTTCTTTTATAAACAAAACCGGTGCGCCCCACGGTGAGAAGCTCGGTCGAATAAACCCTTTATCGAGTAACTCTTGTAACTGTTCTTTCAATTCTTTCATCTCTGTAGGAGCGGATCAATAAAGGGCTTTCGAGATTGGATGTGTTCCTACACAACATCAATAACAAATTCTATTTCCCTATCGTGAGGTAGGCCTGTTATAAATTCTGGGAATACTTTTGGGAATTCATAAATAACATTTGTATCTTTTAACTCAACAATCGGGGGATTGTTAACTAAAACAGATGCTAAATATCCTTAACACCTTTTCTGTAATAATTTACATGCTTTAATATCAGAGATTATCGAAATGGGTAAGGATACACCTTCACTTGCTACTGTGAATGGTTCAGTTCCTGTTGGTGAAAACTTGAAAATTTTCATTCCACAGTCGATAGTAGCTTGATACTTAGAGAGCCAATCCATTCCCAGTATTACATCAAAATCTTTCATTTTCAGAACTTTCAAATCATCATACATCTCATGGCCTTGGACATATATTGTACACGCTCGTACAATCTGATCTATATGTAATTCTTGCCCGAAAAGTAATGTTATGGTGAATTATGTCTCTGTTATGCTTGGTGTAATGCCCAATTTCCATACAAACGATTCTGAAATAAAAGAATGTGTGGCTCCTGAATCTAGTAAAACAATAGCAGTGATACCAGAAATCATGAACATGCAGGTGATCATTGATGTATCTGTATCCACCTTTTCTTTGGTCATTGAGAAAAGGCGTCCTTGTAATTTATTTGAACCTCCTGGACGGTCTTTGGCAATATGCCCTGGCCTTCTGTAGCGATAACAAACATTTGTGCCTTGCATGCAATCACCGGCATGAGGTTTACAACACTTAAGACAAGGTGGTCTGTTCTGATCCTTGCTCGGAGTGAGACCTTTAGCACGTGACTCCTCTGGTCGAATACCTTTACTATCTGTCTTTTGTCCTTGTCCTACTCTTTTGAAAATATTGTTGCCTTCGCTGCTGCCTGTCTTTGTTTGATTTCCTGTTCATCCTGCTCCGCCATACGTGCTTCATCCATAACTCCCCATAATTGGCAGCTTTTGACATCCTTACATCTCTTTTGATTTCAGAGCGAAGTCCTCGCATGAAATGTTCGCCCTTAACTGTGTCTTCTTGAGCAACATATGATACATATTGAACTCCTGCTTCAAACTGTTGTATATACTCAATCAACGACATTGTCCCTTGCTTCAAATTCATGAAATCACTGGCCTTCTTTTCCCGTACATCTTTGCTAAAATATTTGTTGTAAAACGTGGACTTAAATGTATCCCATGTCAATGGTCTCGCAGGTAATGTCTTTTTTACACTTTCCCGCCATATACTCGCATGTTTTGTTAACATAAAATAGCACAAGTTACCTTATCGGCATCTTCCATGTGTAAGTAGGAGAAGATGGATTCCAAGGATTTAAAACATTCATCTGCTACTACTGGATCAGTGCTCCCCGTAAATTCCGGAGGATTAAAGCATCTAAATCGCTCATTTACATCGGCCTAAATAGGCACATGTTTGGGTACTATGACTTGTGCTTGTGCCTGCTCATGAGTAGTCTGTTGTATCTCCAATAACTGTTGTATCTACTCACCATAGACTTTTGATTGTTGTTGGTGTAGTTGAGCAAAGTCATCTATTGGTCAAGACACATTACCTTTGAAACATCCTATACTAATTTTTTTTTAATAAATATATATAAAGCAAAAACTCGAAATTACCAATTAAAAGCACTTAACATTTCCATAAATAAAAAAAATTAACATTTAAATCTCAAGTGCATAAAAATCCATAGCTCGCCAACTAACCAAAAATCCTACGTCGACCTTTAAAAAGATCAACTAACATCAACATAAAGCGTAAAAATCCATTAAATCTTTTATCTATCAAGCTAATGCGTAAAATAAATGTCCTTCAGGAGTGTACTGTCACACTCGATCCACTCAAGCGTCATCGCCTCCCTCAATATCATCAACTCCTGCGACACTCAAACCTAGTGATTCTAATGACTCAGCACGCTCTAAACACGAGTAGCAAGTAATACATATATAATCACAAACATTAGAAATCATAATTTTACTTAAAATAACTTTTAAGCATAAATAAATCATAAAATCATATAATCGTAAAGCTTTGTATCGTTTATCATTTGGGTGAAGTTTGATCCTTGAAAGTGACTAGCCTTTTATCCTCTGATCGACTGATCAGTCTTTAGCTCCACATACGCATGAGGACGGGCACTAGGCACCGTCATGAAAATACGATCGTCGGGCTTTCTCTGGGCCTTTTCTCTCAAACGAGCTCCCTCTAACGCCTTCTACCTCATGACATTCTCCAAAATTGTAAGTTCACCGTTCTTTCTTAAAACGGATCCCAACATATCCTCTATCCTTTGTCACAGTCAATTCACATCCCTCAAATATTTTTCTTTTTCTTTTTAAATTAAGCATAAAAATCATAACTTTCCAAAAATAGTATTTTAACAGTAAAAATTGCACAGTTTTATCATAAATCATAAAATATCATATTTTCATCAAAATATCATAATATATCATTTATCATGCGTTATAACCCTTCGGGATGCTACAACTATTTTCGTATTACCCAAGTGTAAAATGATCGTTTTGCACTTGGACTCCAACATTCTCGATTTTGACTTATTCTTACTTTTATTGACTCTAAATCATCCCAAATAATTATTTAAGTTTAAATTAGATTTTAGATATTTTTATTCAGCTTAAATTCGAGGCTTTCAATTTAATTCCTTAATTACTAATTCGTGAAGCGTTTTATTCACGAATTAATTCAAAATTTAATATTTTCTTTCCAAACTTTAAAGATAGACTTTTTATACCTAAAATACCCTCGTGAAGCATGAATCAACCCCCGTGGACCATAACTCGACCCATTTTTCTTTTTCCTAGCCATACTTCGAACCCAAACTATTCCCTTCGACCCATCATGCATTTTTCTTGGACCATGGCTGAGCCACCTCGTGCCATCACCTGCCCAGCCCCTCCAAGATGACCTTGAACCATCCTAGACCAGCACACCTAGCCCCTAGCCCAGCCATCACCCAATTCGAGCCATACACCCCTAGAACCTTTCGCATCCCTAAACCTCGAGCCACCACTGAACCACCCTGGTCCCAACCTTGACCAGACCCTCCTGGACTCTACCTGAACCCCTCTTCACCATCCTCGAGCCAACCCTAGCCCTGAACCAACTGCGGGCACCTTCCTCCCTTCACCAAAGTCGAGGCCTGACCTACGCGAGCCACCATGAACCCTGGCAGCACAAGGCCTTGTCCCGACCCCTAGCCATATTCCCTAGACCTAACTAGACCAGCCTAGCCATCCCCAACCCTGATGCGAGCCGCCCAAGTCACCGCCCTCCACCTGCGTACATGGGGAAGAGTCCTGCCCCTTGTGGACTCTTCTCCAGCTGCTAACTATGAGTTCTAGCCTTGCTATGACTCTTCCTACCCCTGACCCACGTCTAACACAGGCCCTTACCCAAGCCCTAGCCGAGCCGCAAGCCACCATGCACAAAACCGAGCCCTTGATCATCTAGACATGTAGGAAAACCATAGGTTCTTACCAAACCTCAGCCAATCTCGCCCCCAGCCAATATTTTGTCCCCTTAAGACTCTTTTCTCGTCCCTTAAACACCTCCCATTGGCAGCGTGTCCTTAGGAATCATAACGTTTAAGAAACGAGTGTAAAAACATCAAAACGTTTTGAAAATAATCATCATATCATCGAACCATCGAGCATAAATATTTTTCATGTAAAAATAATTAAAACATGCATATTATGGTTTGAATTATGTATCAAAGGGGTTCAGAAAATGTGCATTTGCGTTTAAAATGCTCGAATATTCAATCGTTGGCGAGGGTGCATAGCAGGACGAACGGGCGATATAGAACCCTATCTTTTCTTCCTCTCCTTATTTATGAATTTTAGTATGTGCTGGTGTGTGTGATTCAGCTGATATGTGTGTTATGAAGCCCTAGGTTCTAATTTATAAGATTTAATTTACATGTTGTGGGCTTGAGTTTTGGGCTTTCAAGCTTGAGAGCTATTCGGCCTACTTCAGTTATCTTATTTAGGCCCAATAACCCTTATTTAATTGAATAATAATATTTTATAAAAATTGGTTTTTCCAAAAATAATGTATTTGTTATTTTAAAAGTCCTTTGTTTGCCCAAAATCGGCTTTCCGAATAAAATCATGCTCGTTTCGTAAAATAATTTGAATTCTATCATTTTTAGAAAAAAATTAATCATTTTTAATCATATTAAGAAACCTTGAAAATATTTAGTGAAAAATATTTATTCTTGTCTTGGTCGTCCCTAGTCTCTTTTCCTAGCCTTATTATCTAATATTCGTGTAAAATTCTTCAATTTCATGAAATAATGTCATATAATCATTTAATCATATAATATGCATCAAGTAAACATTTAAAATCAATTAAATAAAACAATTAAGAAATTCAAATAATTTGCATGCATGCGGTTTACGTGGATAGATTTTTCGAGCATTACGACCTTCGCCTTCAGTTACTGGTGCCTTGCCCTTAGACGACTCTCTCTCATGCATTTTACGTTTGGGTGGCATTTTCACTTAGCCTACAAGTAGGTCACGTAAAACTAATCTACTTAATACAAACTATGGGGTACAAAGATACTTACTTGTCGAGTTCCCCATGCATTGATGAAGTGCAATGCCTTCCCTGTCGAAGAACCGTGGGCTTTGATACCATATAAATTGTACACCCTTTTTCTATGCTTGACATGACTAATGATAGTTATGCTCATAATAAAATAGAGTTTGATAGATATATCTATATCATGGAACAATCTAACCTATGGACACTAGTGTGATGGTTTAGAAAATTTTTTACATGATGTCCCTATATTTCGGACGATCCAATAATCCAAGCAATAGTTAAATTCATAAAACGTACCACCATTTATTTATATAAATATAAACGCATCTACAACAACATGATCACAAGACAGATATTTCATCCACAGTATTTTTCAATCCATTCTATATACGAACACACACCTTCACTGTTATACATATAGACATAGATAACGTAAAATATAATTCAAACCCTAACATAAAATCAACTATAATACATATATGCGAAAGCCATGACAATAGCATGTCCAGGTTCTTGTCGAGGTAAGACACGTCACAAACATTCATTGGTGAACCGACATCCTATTTACCTACATTACCTGATCCCGTAATACATGAGCTACGTGAGTTTATAGAACTCAATAAGTTGGCACATATATATCAATATGCGTAGAAGGAACATACATATCAAAGTCATGATGAACAATGAATTCTTAAATCATTTCATATCACATATTCATTCATAACATGTAAACAGGTTCCTTTCGTACTTGATCCTCATTTGTTGACATTTAATATTGTGCTTGGTTTATTATATAGCTACTACTGTGATGACCGTCAGAGTGCCCTGTGACAACCCCACGATCCATGAACATATATTGGCCAATGGTTGGTGGGCTTAAAGCCACCCATGATGTCAACGAGCACGTATATCATATAATAACATGTTTCATTCGTTTCGTACCATTTTCATGTCATGACATAGCACCTCTCTTGAAAATTCACGATCTTTCATATCTAATACATAACAATTATATATGGTTCTATGTTTTCATCAATAAATATACTAACAAAGTACATATAACAATAATCAATAGAAAACATTTGAAACTCATAATATTACTCATGTATTACTTCAAGAACATGCCAACTTACTTTCCAAGCTTATGAACACTAGTAGAATAAAGTTCATTAGTCCTATGCTGTAAAATGCATCAATAATTCAATCACTGCCTTCATACTTCATATGGTTGAAAGTTCCTTTATATGTTCCTCTATATAAGAAAACCAACTTTTGATAGGTGAATACTTACAACCCTAGGATTCTCTTGTGGTGGAGAGTTCAATTCAAGCTTCAATTTCAGGAAGAAGAAAAGATGGAGGATTACTTGAGGGAAGAACTTGGCAAACCCTTCTTTTCTCTCTTGTTTTCCCCTTGAGATTTGATGCTGAAATGGTGAAAAATGGCTGAAGACTCGATACTTATCCATTTTCATCACAAAATCATGTTGCTAACTCACAATTTGTCCAGGAGGCACTCGAGCGGTAACATTTTACCACTCGGGCGTGGACCATTCGGTTGAAACACCAAAAATTTTGGTACAGGGGCACTGGATCGGTATAATTCGACCGCTCGGGCGCGCTCAGTACGCAGCCTCGTCAGTATTTGCTAAACACGAACATCTTTCTTTCATAATTTGGAAATGTGGTCAACATAAAAATTGTAGAGCTATGTCTTGGCTTGCATCTCCAATTGGCATCATGGCATTTGAATATCGGAGTAAAGATTTATGCTAATTCTATAAAAATGTGTCAGTGCTAGGAACGATGATACATACGAGATATTTCGGGGTGCTTTTGGCTTATCTTCCCCAATGATTTGGACAAAACCCAAAACATGAAAGTTGTAGCCTTATATATTAGCTTTCTAATGGCTCTAACCTCACACAATTTGGATCAATACCCAAATCATTATGCTAAACCCCGTAATAACTACCATTTTTCATCTCATTTCCTGTATTTACATACCAATTTCTATTCACTACTTTACCTACACATCTTACTATCACTATTTAGACATATATTCATTTATAATACACCATGGACAATATAGAAATCATATTCAATCTCAATATGAATATATCAATAGGTTCATATGTATAATACAGGGAGCACTAGCGGCATCATTCATGTAAGTTATAAAGAATTAGGTAAGCACATAAAAACGACATAAACACATTAATCATATGTACGAGTAACCGAGCATTACAAAATAAGTCCATATGCATCGGTTCTAAGCATCTATTTGGAGATTTACTTCTTTTATTTTTGAAAGAGAATCTAACTAGTTTCCCGAACTGACAAGATGGACAAATTATAACTTTTGAAAAATCAAATCTGGGCAGACCAGCTACCAACTCGTGTTTGCTCAGTTGTGCAATGGCATTGAAGTTTAGATGGTTCAATCTTTTGTGCTACAACCAGTTCTGAGATTGATTTGAAGCTACTAAGCAAACTGGCTTATCTGGTGTATTGCTCCAACTTACTTTGTATGTGTTTCCACATTTGTTTTCTCTCATGATTAAATCACCAGTTGCATTTATGACTAAGAAGGTATGCTCACCGAATTCAACTTAATGATTATTATTGCATATTTGACTGATGCTGATTAAGTTATATTTGAAATTTTCAACAAGTAATACATCATTGATGATGATGTTACTATGGATAAGATTACCATTACCCATGGTTTTTGTAGAACCCAAAATCAGTACACGAAATCCCATGCATTTAAAAAATTGTTAAATTATTTATTTAATTTTAAAATGATTTTAACGATGGATGATTTATGATTTAAATTATTACATGTTTATTTGATGCACGTAAAATGATTTCTTGAGTTTTATGTTTCAGACAAATATTCGATACGGGATTCGGGAAAAGAGACCGGAGACGATTTAGGCGATGTCTGTATAATGTGGTATTTTATTTCAAGTCAAGAAAATTGCTATTTTAAATGATTTATGAAATTTTAAACATTTTAAAGCCTAATTTAATTTATTAAGTGATTTTAAGATTTTAAGCTTTTTCAAAAATACTAATTTGGATATTTGGGGATTTAAATCTTGAAATTTATTTTATTAAATCTTTCAGTGGGATTTAATAGTTATATTAGTATTATTTTATCCATAATTATTTAACTAAGCATTTCTTTAGCCCCTAATTAATTAATTAAGCAAATTTATTACCTAAACTATTACACACCCACCGGCACACAATTTTTCACACACTTGGCATTCTCGCTTTTGAAAAGAAACTAGGGTTCTCAGAGCATTCAGCAGCCAACTTTTTACCTAAAATTTTCTTCAGTAGACTCACGTTTATTTAGCAACAAGAATCATGCCGCAAGCCGTCTCGGATCGGTTCTCGCATCTCCATCGCTTCGTTATTCGTCGTTTTGTGAGTTTAAATCACAAGACATGTATATTATTTTATGTTTTTGCATCGATCTTGTCATAGTAAATATTTTGATGCATACTATATGTAAAAATCCGGTTATGTTATGCAAAATTTGAGTAATGATGTTTGATACGATTTTTGGAACAATTTTTAGATCTCAAAAACCGAATATGCTGTCATTTCGAATCCTGCAAATTTTTGGTCGGATTTCTAGAAAAACTTTCAATATATAAAACGTATAATTTTTTATATCTTCGATTTGACAGTAAATTCGTAATTTTAGCACAAGGGATGAGTGAGTTATGATTTTTCTCGTGGGACTACTCAAAAATGTATTCTTCAAAATGATTTCAGCGAGCTGGGTGGTGCCCAAGCGGTAAAATGTTACCGCCCGAGCGCCAGGTCTTCTGGATGGAGCACACCCGAGCGGTAAAATGTTACCGCCCGAATGCCAGGTGTTCTGGATTTTTTTTCTTGAGCAGGCATGCATAATGTGTAAGTATATTCGACGTGCAAAATGAAAATTTTTTATGTTTTTGAGGTATGCGAATTGTCTTATGACCAATTATGAATGGGTTTGGAAGCCGGAGAACGTGTCCGGGGACCTCTCCACCCCGGTAAAGCATGACCGAGTTTTGATCAGGATTGGAAAGTGGTAAAGCATGACCAGGGACCAATATACCTGGTAAAGCATGACCGGGATCTTATGTATGTGGGAATGGACGTTCAGTCGAAAGGCTGTGATGATCCATGTCAGCCCAGTACTGTGGTTTAGTCTGATCATGGGCATTATGTTATGGGTCACTTGCTTTGAAAATATCTCTACTCAAAATGATGATGATTTTTCATGTTTAAGTATGTATGATGCAACATGTTTATTAAAATGTTTATGGAATGATGGCATGTCTATGTTTATGTTAGTATATTCAGAGTCTAAGTATATATGTGTTACTTTAAAATGCATGTAGTTTTATTATTTAATACTTGCTATTCTCAGTTTATACATGTTGAGTCTTTAGACTCACTAGACTTGATCGATGCAGGTGAGGACGAGTTCGAGGAGACGAGAGATGGGGACCAGTGAGTTCGCTCGGACTGTGTGCAGTGCAAACCCGAGGAAGTTTATGAAAGGATTTTATGCACGTTAAACTTTTACTCTGATTTTTATTTACTTAAAATTTTGTTGGCAAACAAGTATTTTCAAATGCTCGGTTTGGATAATGATTTTACATTAGAAATTAATGATATTTTTTATGTCATGGAAATATTTTGTAATTGAATTATTTTCAAGAATTTAGTCTTTTATTTTATTTAAATTCGGAAGGCAATGGTTAACTAGAAAAAATTTTTATTTTCCTCAAATTATTTTTAAGTGGTCTCAAGTACGGTACGTCACAGTTGGTATCAGAGCGGTATTCTTGTCAAGGGTTATGCCTGCTGCCGGGTTTGAGAAGCTCACGAAGTCACGCCTCAAGTCTGTAAGTTTTAAAGTTTTAAAAAATTATTTCGTGTAGTAAGCATCAAGGTCATGATTTCAAAACGTGCATGTTTAAGTTCGATTTACGTTCATCTTATGATATGGATATTATGTTCTTGCATGTTGGTTTATGTGTTGATTAAATATTGGAACATTATGCTCCTAGACGTATGATTGCACGTGGGGCAGGTGAAGAGGATAGAGAGGCTCGGGATGGGGAGAGGGCCACTCCTCCTCGCCCACCGCCAGATATGCAGGCACAGATGCGTGCAGGGATGACCCAACTCTTCGCACAGTTTACGGGGAACAATGTTGGAGAAGATTCTGGAGTGAGATCGCTGATAAACATAAAAATTGTACATTAATTAAATGTTCTATAATATAAATATATAGTTTTTGTTTTATTAAATGTTTAAATATTATATGTTTTATAATAAATTGTATAAAATATATGTTGTTGTGTAATTACAAGTTTTTACTATTTTTTACAGGTTCGATAAAACAAGAATAAACTTGGCGTTGCAAATGGGATTAAGATGACTCTGGACCTGTACAAAGTTGATGTTAATATCTACAATATTGGTGGCAAGCATGAGATAAAAATCCTCTCACAATTGGGATTAAATTAAGCAACAAATAAAGTTACCAAAGGAGTGGCAGTTTTACCATGCTCTAGTATTTTGACCATATCTCTCAAATTAATTGGTCAAATGGTTTGGAAAAAATACCACAACTAGACAACTCAATTATCCACATGTTTCTTTTTATGTGAAGAAGCAAATTCGGAGAAGAAGATTTTTAAAAGTGATGTGTAATATAATATAATATCTTGGAACACCGATGAAGACTTATGTGTAAAAAAATAATATTTTATTTGTGGTTGTCTCTCCAAATTTGGCTATAAATAGGGGTACATTGTAATGTATTGAGATATCCCTCATTCTATGAACAAATCTTTGAGTTCATAATATTTCTCTCTATATTTTTTCTTTATTTCTTCATTTAAATACAATTAGCATGTTAATTTCATATTCAAAGTTTTAAAATTTGAATAATGAATAGCTAACTTCCTAAAGTTGAGATGATAAGGTGAAACTCTTGGCATGATAATAAGGTTATTAAAAGGTAAGAATCTATATTTTATATTATTTAATCATTATTTATTGTTTATGTTATATTTATTTTTTTAAACATTTTTATACCCTACTTATAAGTGGGAGTTTGATTTATTGTTGCTATATGTTACACTAAATTCTTGGAACCATTTAAATGTTAGTTTGGTATTACCAACCATTTAAAGTGGATGCCTTGATTTATTATATATGAATATATTATAATATTAAATTCTTGGAACCATTTAAATGTTTGTTTGGTTTTACCAACCATTTAAAGTGGGAACCTTGATTTACTAAATATAAATATATCATAATAATAATTTCTTGGTACCATTTAAATGTTTGTTTGGTTTTACCAACCATTTAAAGTGGGAACCTTGATTTAGTGTTTACAAATATATATATAGCACAATAAATACTTGACAACATTTATAAGTTTTGTTATATATTATATACTTATAAGATAATAATATATAACATAATATAAATATGATTATTTAATATATTGGAACCATTTTATTAAGTGGATTCCAATAATGTTCGTTAATGTTAACTTTATTAAAATACCAAGAGTGGATCCTTTAATCTCAACTACTTAAATTAAAATTTCAACAATTAAAAATTACCAATTAAAGATTCAAACCACTAAAAAAAATAAATAAAAAGACATTGTAGTGGACTTGTAATTACCTTAGCTTCCTCGTGGATACGATATTCGAACTCATCGAATTATACTACTTGTGGACAACCTGCTCTTGGGAGTGCAACAATCAAAGTCGCAACAATCGCCCAGGCCAGAGGCGGTGTATGGGAGATTCAGGAGGATGGATCAGAAGGAGTTCTCGGGGACTACTAACCCGATGCTAGCGGAGGAATGGATTAAGTCCATTGAGGTGATATTCACTTTTATGTAGCTGCATGATGTAGATAGAGTCAGATGTGCCACTTTTATGTTGACAGGTGATGCCAGACTGTGGTGGGACAGTGCATTGGTGGCAGTGAATTTGCAGACCCTTACTTGGGAGGGTTTGAAGGAGGTGTTTTACTCCAAGTACTTCACTGAGGAAGTATGCTCCTGATTGACTAGGGAGTTGATGACTTTGAGACAGGGAGATCGTAGTTTAGTGGAGTTTGTGAGGAAGTTCGAGCAGGGGTGTCACTTTGTGCCCTTGATAGCTAACAATTCTAGGGAAAAGTTGAGGCACTTCCTTAATGGTTTACGGACGATCTTGGGCTGTGATGTTCAAGTGGCTGGTCCTACTACCTATGTTGTTGCTGTATCTAGAGCCTTGGCAGCTGAACAGGACCAAAAAGACATTGAGAATGACAAGCAGGGCAAGAGGCCCTATCAGACGCCCCAGCAGCACCATTCCCAGCAGCACCATTCCCAGCAGCACCATTTTAAGAGACCTTTCCAAGGACAGTAGGGAAAGATGCTGTTTCAAGATTGCCGAAAGACAAAGGTCCTATTCCGCAAAAGAAGGCTCCTCAGAAGCCTGGAGAGTATCCAATGTTCCCTAAATGCCACCGTCATCATATGGGACATTGTCTATAGAGTTCAGGCAAATGCTTCAAGTGTGGAGCCAGTGACCACAAGTTGAAGGAGTGCTCGCACTAGAGGCAGCCGACTCAAGGGAGTGTGTTCGCCATGCATGCCGAGGAGGCGAACTCAGACACGACTCTACTGACTGGTAACCTATTTAATTCAACCCCATATAATTATTTTTTTCATTCATGCTTCGAATTTTACTTGGGATTAATATCATGTTTTTTTCGTATTTTGGAGACTCTGGATAGAAATTTCCAACTATGCATGAAGTTAAGATTAGTACCTTGGGTTATAAGTTTATGTGTTGTGCTAACGTTCCTCAGAAAATATCTTCATAAAGAGAGTAGTCACGAAGGCCTTGTTAGATTCCGGGGCTACTCTCCC
Organism: Primulina tabacum; assembly: GCF_025594145.1. Classification (NCBI taxonomy): domain Eukaryota; kingdom Viridiplantae; phylum Streptophyta; class Magnoliopsida; order Lamiales; family Gesneriaceae; genus Primulina; species Primulina tabacum. The sequence goes on from NC_134567.1 coordinate 6,778,536, forward strand.
TTTTATCTCGGAGACATTCGCTAATTATTTGAATGTCAAGTCCATTGGACTCGACGTGAGCTACTCCGTGACAGTCGCATCAGAGGAGGAGTTATCAGCTACTAGCATGGTAAGAGATATCGATCTTGAACTACAGGACCACATAGTTTACGCCGACCTGATTGTGTTGCCAATGCCAGAGTTTGATGTTATCTTGGGGATGGACTGGCTGATGAAGAATAGAGTTTTGATTGATTTTCAGAAAAGATCATTGTTGGTAAGACCGTTGGGCATGGAGCAATTTCTTTTTGGGCCAGACAGGAAGAGAAGTTTTCCTCACATGATTTCTTGCATGCAGGCACGGAAACTTATGCATAAGGGGTGTCACGCATTCTTGGCCAGTATTATTTCAACACCTGCAGCACCCACCCCGCCAATATATGATGTACCAGTTGTCAGAGACTTTCCTGAAGTTTTCTGCGACGATGTCACAGGAATTCCACGAGAGAGAGAGGTAGAGTTCGCCATTGACCTTGTGCCAGTCACTTGGGTACAATTTTACAAGTCTTGCAGAGTCACGAGTTATTTGAAAAATTCAGTAAATGCGGATTCTGTTTGGAAAAATTAGCATTTTTGGGACATAACATATCTAGCAGTGGCATTGAGTTAGATCCAGCTAAAGTGGCAGCGGTAAAAGAATTGCTTGAGCCGAAGAACGCATCATAGATTTGTAGTTTCCTAGGCTTGGCATGCTACTACAGGAAATTTATTCAGGGGTTTTTCTCAATTGCAGTGCCACTCACTTCATTGACTAAGAAAAATGCTAAATTTGTATGGAGTGAAGAATGTCAGAAGAGCTTCGATACTTTTAAGCAAACTCTTATCACAGCGCCAGTTTTAGCCATGCCATCAGGGCAAGGCAATTTTGTGTTATACACCGATATTTCTAAGCTCGGTTTAGGCGCAGTATTGATGCAGCATGGTCGGGTCATTGCTTATGCCTCCAAACAGTTGAAAGTAAATGAGAAGAACTACCCGACTCATGATCTCGAGTTAGCTTCCGTTGTCTTTGTATTGAAGATATGGATCCATTATTTGTACGGCGATAAATGTCAGATATTCACTGATCACAAGAGTCTCAAGTACTTCTTCACGCAGAAAGAGCTGAACATGAGACAAAGATGATGGTTGGAGTTAGTAAAAGACTATGATGGTGAAATTAGCTACCATCCAGGGAAAGCTAATGTTGTGGCAGAAGCTTTGAGTAGGAAAGTAGCAGTCATAGCGCAGCTGTCAGCGTAGAGATCTCTTCAGCCAGAGATTCAGAGGTTTGGCCTAAAAGTCTATCCTAAGGGCAGAGCTCCCAAGATGTCTAATTTGACAGTCCAGTCTTCTTTGGTAGACCAAATCCATAGAGGTCAGCCTGCAGACGAACAGTTATAGAATTGGAGACTGAAGGATGAAGCCAAGGGCAATGTACTCTACAAAGTGTCTGATTTATTGTGAGGTACAGAGGAAGCATGTGGGTGCCTAGTGTTGATTCAATCAGAGAGGATATTTTGACAGAAGCACATACATCTCCGTATTTCATCCATCCAGGGGATACCAAGATGTACAAGGACTTACAGATGTTGTATTGTTGGCCAGGGATGAAGCGGGACATTTGTCGATTTGTATCTGAATGTCTCACTTGTCAACAAGTAAAAGCAGAGCATTAGAGGCCAGCAGGGATGCTTAAGCCGCTCCCTATTCCGAGATAATATCACCATGGATTTCGTTGTTGGATTGCCGAGGTCAGTCAGAGGATCTAATGTCATTTGGGTTAGAGTGGATCGACTTACTAAATCGGCACACTTTTTTCCAGAAAAGACGACTTTCTCCATGACACAGTATGCAGAGCTTTATATCCAGGAGATAGTTCGATTGCACAGGATCCCAGTTTCTATTGTGTTTGACAGGGACTCGAGATTCACATCGTCCTTTTGGAAGAGTTTACATGCAACTATGGGGACGAAGTTGCTATTCAGTATGGCATTCTACCCTCAGACAGATGACCAGTCTCAGCGAGTGATTCAGATATTGGAAGATTTGTTTTGAGCTTGTGTGGTCGATTTCCATGGGAATCGGGAATCGAAACTACCCCTAGTGGAGTTTTCCTACAACAACAATTTTTAATCATCTATAGGTATGGCTCCTTACGAAGCACTGTATGGAAGGAAGGGCGGATCGCCAATTCATTGGGACGAGTTTGGTGAGAGATCCAAACTTGGCCCAGAGATTGTTCAGCAGACTGCAGACGTGGTGGTCAAGATCCGAGACAGGATGAAAACCGCCCAGAGTCGCCAAAAGAGTTATGCTGACAAGATAAGAAAGGATCTTGAATTTGCCGTAGCTGATCAGGTATTCGTGGAGATAGCAATTATGAGATTTGGGAAGAGAAGCAAGCTGAGTCCGAGATTCATTGGACCAATAGAAATTCTGGACAGAGTTGGGACACTTGCTTATCTTGTAGTTCTACCGTTAAATCTGGCCGGAGTACACAATTTTTTCCACGTTTCAATGCTGAGGAAGTATATGGCAAATCCTTCGCATATTTTGGGTTATGAGCCGTTGCAACTTGCTCCAGATCTGTCATATGAAGAAATACTTGTCTGAATTCTAGACAGAGAGGAGCGGAGACTTTGGAACAAAGTGACCAAGCTGGTCAAAGTCCACTGGCTGAATAAATCAGTGGAGAAGGCCACTTGGGAGGCCGAAGTGGATATGAGAAGTCGCTAACCGAAATTGTTTGGTAAGATTTAATTTGTAGGACGAAATTTATTCAAGTAGGGGAGGAATTATAGAACCCAAAATCAATACAAATTGTTAAATTATTTATTTAATTTTAAAATGATTTTAACGATGCATGATTTTTTATTTGCATTATTTTAAATTATTACATGTTTATTTGATGCACGTTAAAAAGTCTTCTTGAGTTTTATGTTTCAGGCGAATATTCGATACGGGATCGAGAAAAGAGACCGGAGACAATTTACGCGATGTCTGAATAATGTGTTATTTTATTTCAAGTCAAGAAAATTAGCATTTTAATTATTTATGAAATTTGAAGCATTTTAAAGCCTAATTTAATTTATTAGTTGATTTTAAGATTTTAAGTTTTTCAAAAATACTAATTTGGATAATTGGGGATTTTAAATCTTGAATTTTATTTTATTAAACCTTTGAGTGGGATTAAATAATTAGATTAGTATTATTTTATCCCTTATGATTTAACTAAGCATTTCTTTAGCCCCTAATTAATTAAGCAAAATTATTACCTAAACTATTACACATCCATCGGCACACACTTGGCATTCTTGCTTTTGATAAGAAACTAGGGTTCTTAGAGTTTTCAGTAGCCAACCTTTCCCTAAAATTTTCTTCAGTAGACACACGTTTATTTAGCAAAAAAAATCGTGCCGCAAGTCATCCCAGATCGGTTCTCCCATCTCCTCGCTTCGTTATTCGTCATTTCGTGAGTTTAAATCATCAAGGCATTTATATTCTTTTATTTTTCTGCATCGATCTTGTCATAGTAAATATTTTTATGCATATTGTATGTAAAAATCTTGTAATATTATGAAAAGTTTGAGTAATGATGTTTGAAACGATTTTTGGAACAATTTTTAGATCTCAAAAATCGAATCTGCTGTCATTTCGAATCCTGCAAAGTTTCGGTCGGTTTTATGGAAAAACTTTCAACATATAAAACATAGTAATTTTTGATATCTTCTATTTGACATTAAATCCGTAATTTTTGGACAAAGGATGAGTTAGTTCGAATCCTGCAAATTTTAGGTCGGTTTTTTAGAAACACTTTCAATATATAAAACGTAGTAATTTTTGATATCTTCTATTTGACAGTAAATTCGTAATATTTGGACAAGTAATGAGTGAGTTATGATATTTCTTGTTGGACTGGTCAAAAATGTGTTCTTCAAAATGTTTTCAGCGAGCTGGCGGCGCCCGAGGGGTAAGATGTTACCGCCCGAGCGCCAGGGCTTCTGGACGGAACGTGCCCGAGCGGTAAAATGTTACCGCCCAAGCGCCAGGTGTTCTGGATTTTTTTGTCTTGAGCAGGAATGCATAATGTGTAAGTATATTCTACGTGAAAAAATAAAACTGTTTTATGTTTTTGAGGTATGCGAATTGTCTTATGACCAATTATGAACGGGTTTGGAAGTCGAAGAACGTGTCTGGGACCTCTCCACCCCGGTAAAGCATGACAGGGTTTTGAACAGGATTGAAAAGTGGTAAAACATGACCAGGGACCAATCCACCCGGTAAAGCATGACCAGGGATCTTATGTATGTGAGAGTGGACGTTCGGTCGAAAGGCTGTGATAATTCCTGCCAGCTATGTACTGTGGTTTAGTCTTATCAAGTGCATTATGTTATGGGTCACTTGCTTTGAAATATATCTCTACGCAAAATGATGATGATTATGCATATTTAAGTATTTATGACGCAGCTCGTTTATGAAAAGGTTTATGAAATGATGACACGTCTATGTTTATGTAAGTATATTCAGAGTTTAAGTATGTATGTGCTAATTTAAAGAGCATGAGGTTTTATTATGTATTACTTGATATTCTCAGTTTATACATGCTGAGTCTTTAGACTCACTAGACTTGATCGATGTAGGTGAGGACGAGTTCGAGGAGACGAGAGTTGGGGACCAGTGAGTTTGCTCAGACTGTGTGTAGTGCAATCCCAAGGACCGCTCAGTTTATGAAAGGATTTTATGCACCTTAAAATTTTACTCTGATTTTTATTTACTTTAAATTTTGTTGGTAAACGAGTATTTTCAAATGCTCGTTTTGGATAATGCTTTTACATTAGAAATTAATGATATTTTTTATGCCATAGAAATATTTTATAATTGAATTATTTTCAAGAATTTAGTCGATCATATTATTTAAATTCGGAAGGCAATGGTTTACTATTTAAATAAGAAAATTTTATTTTCTGAAAATTATTTTTAAGTGGTTTTTTAGTACGGTACGTCACGGTTTTACCTTGTAAGGCATCTCCAAAACTGATCTTAGGACCAGAACATTTGATCAGTTGAAATATCCGTTCAGTGTTTCCTCATATGTCTTGAATATCCACTGTCCAAGTACCAAAATGAATCTTTGATCAAATTACATGTAACCTGCAATAACAAATATTGAATAAATTTGATACCCAAATCTATTTGGGTTCAGAACTGATTTGTCTTTTAGGAACCCAGATTTGGATCTATCAAACTAATATACTAGTTTCTGTGTTCCAGATTACCTTTCATAATTTGTGTGTAACATGTGAGTGCGGTGAGGATGATATAACATGTGTTTTTGCTCTTTTATCCTCGTTGTTCATCCGGTAACTTTTTTGAACAGGGTTGCTATATAATAGTTATAATAATAGCTTTTTGATGAATTTCGTTTAGCATAACTGGACTTCTTGGGTGACCAATTGTTCGATTAAGCTGAACTCTTGGGACTATACCCAATTCCATGTCTCTTCGCCTTGTTCATATTCTCAAATGATTTTTCAGTTGGTTTTTCTACCAAATTCTTGAACTCAGAATTATCATGTACCATTATTGATTTAACAAAGTGAGTGTATTTCCATTTTCTTGTATTCAGTTTTGGCATTGTAACCATTGGTTGAGGGTTCATCTTGGCTATCAAAACCCATACCAGTTTTATCTCCTAATGGTTTTTGTCACCCTTGCATTTCAGTCAACATAACTGAAGACTTGTTCTAAGCCTGAATCACTTCAGTCAGTTTAGAGTTTTCAGCTCTTTGCTGCTGAATCAACAATCACTTTCATCCTTTTTAGCTTTCAACTTAGCAATCTCCTCTTTAACATTTAATTTTTCAACTGATTTAAGACTAATAGTTCTGTCAGTTGAGGGATCATTTTTCTTTGATTTAGCTTCCTCAAAGAGATAGCTAGTTTGAGATATTCATTTACCATATTGTGCAGTGTAGAGATAAGATCTTCTCGTGTGAAATCAATTGAGTTAAAGTCAAATACATGGTCACTGTTGGACTCCAACTCAGCATTATCACCCATGAAGCATTTCACCTGCTCTTCATCACTTGAGCTGCTTGAGCTCTCAGTATCAGATGCTTTGCTGTCAGAGTCAGTCCACTTTGACTTGTTTTCTTCTACTACCAAAGCTTCATGCTTCTTCTTGGATGACTTCTCCTCATCCCTGAATCTTCTTCTATACTCGAAGGGTTTTTTACCCTTCTCAACTGATCTCCTAATGTCCTTTTTATGCTTTGGACAGTCAGCAATGAAATGACATGTCTTTCCATAGTTGAAGCACACATTAGGTTCCTCCTTGGGTTCATTCCTATGATAATTTCTTTGAAAAGAACCTTGATTCTTTCTCATGAACTTTCCAACTTTCTCACAAACAATGACATTGCATCGTTTCTTAACTTTTCTGCTGACTTTTGGCTGAAACTTATGGTTCCAGTTTCAGTGTGCTTAGAGCAGTTGTAACTGGCGGAACTGTTGGCTCGCCTTCTCTGGTTTGCATCTCAAATTCGTAGGCTTTTAGATTTGCAAATAGATAATGTAATTCCACCTTGTTCAAGTCGTTAGATTCCCTCATGGCCATGGTCTTAACATCCCACTCTTTGGGAAGGCCACGCATAACTTTCATGATAATCTCTTTATTTGAGTGCACTCTTCCAAGTGCATTCAGTTCTTTCACTATGCTCCTATATCTTTCATCAAAATCATTCATCGATTCTCCAACTTTCATCTTGATGTCAAATTTATGAACAACAACTAACAGCTTGTTTTCTTTAGTCTGTTCATTTCCATCACTTAACTAAATCAGCATTTCCCATATTAACTTAGCTGACTTACACATTTTGATTTTGCCAAATGTGTTTTTGTCCAGATTTATACAATATGTCCTTGACCACATTGTACAAGTTAGTTTTCCTCTTGTCTTCCGAGGTCCACTAATCTTGTGGCCTCTCTATTCGATGTTGTGCTCCATCAGTAAGAGCAACGGCTGTATTGGCTTTCATGATCTTCATGGGTCCATCTGTTATGACATGTCACATGTCTTCATCTTGAGGAACTAGATAAGCTTGCATTCTTATCTTCCAATCATCAAACTCTTCCCTGGAGAATATGGGAATATTATTGAAAGAATACATGATGATCTCTATCAGTTTGAGCTTTTGTAAGTATTCAGGACAAGATTAACTCCTCTGATGCCACTTGATAGGATCGATTAAGGGAGTTTAATGTTTAGAAAGGGGGTTGAATAAATATTTAGGATTATATGTACTCTTTTCAAATATGTGAATAAGTGCTTTGAGGAACTGGTCATAAAATCATTTTTGTTGATAGAAATCAGTCAACTGATAATAGTGCAGAATAAAACTAAAATATAAATTGAATACTTAGAGTTTATATAGTGTAAAACTGAAATGGTAATTAAAATGAACACACAGATTTTTGTGGATGTTCCGAGACTTCGAATGCTCCTACGTCACTCCTTCTATCACAAAGATAGGAGTTTACTAAAAGATTTTGATATATTACAACAGCTTTTAGTAGTCCACTTCAGCTAGTCTTACACACTGCCAAATTGAAACTCTTAGTCTAACAACACTTGTACAGTGATTAACTGAAAAGCTCGTAATTGGTAGGCTGAATGCTAAGAATAAATACAATGAATGTAGAGCTAGAGTGTGTGATCTACAAACTGAGAAAATACTTCGAAACGTGTTTTGCACCTGATTGAAAATTGTGACTTGATTGTTTTGTGTGTGTTCACTTGCTACCAATAACCTTCTTCAACTGATTCAATCAGCTATATATATCTTTGATCTCAACGATCGTATTGAATGCATTAAATGACAAATATCCGTTGAATTATCGTCTAGTTACATTATCTGACAGTAATACGAGGTATTCAGATAGTTCTGTTATGATTCATATGTTCTACTTTGATACGACCTACCAGTCTGTCTGCAGATACTTCAATTGATGATGTGACCAACTGATTAGAAGTCAACTGATCAGCCGATCAGTTAAGCTGGACATTATCAGTTCTAACTGATGTCCTATCAGTTACAAATACTTCAGTTGATAAGATTTTTTCAGTTCATCTCAAACGAAGTCTTTAGTTACGATTACTCGATTTGTTCGATCAGTTAGATTTTCAGTTCTTTTATGTATTAATTTGTCAAACTCTGAAACTTAAAATATTCTAACATGTTTTCAACATGGTTGGTGAACCTCACTAAAGGTTCAATTGATGAGTGTCATTCATATTTATATCAAGGTCAACTAGACCTGAGTACATTTCAATGCCTTGTTAGAGATGGTCTAGAAGAAAAGCACCACAGATTTTTCAGTACAGATCAACAAACTATTAAAGGATGATGGGTTGGGCTTCATTGCTAAAAAAGTTGGTAAATCCATTAACATGATAGATGCTGACAACATTTTGGCCCTAAGACTCAAGACTACCGTGGTCCAATTTGTGGAAGTTAAATAGGAACCCGGAAACCGACAAGAAGCTGCTCAAATGCATAAACGAACTAAGAGAAAACTTTTCATTGTCAGTGACCCCGACTAGACCTTATCTTGGGTTCTTCTGCCCCAACCTAACCTTGACCAAAGCCTACCACTGCAAAAAAAATAAAACCGAAACCACCATAAAGCTCAAAACCTCAAAGAAAACAACAATTTTGGCTGCCATATCCTCCAAACCTAGTGCCACCCTAGCTCAATCAGCCACTGATGATCTTACTCTTCATCAGGTTTTCAAATCTACCACTACCTCCACTCCACCAGCAGCTCTCAAATCTTCCCAACCCCAAACCATCAAAGCTACTACACCACCACCCAAACCTTTCATGGCTTGTGGCTCCATCTCCTCTTTTTTCTTCACTCCCAGACCCTCGGGAGGCGTGGATATCCGAGAAACACTGCCTGAAACACCATGGTCTAGAATCAAGTGCTCCATTTCAACTGATAAGGGCAAATTCAAGATAAAATTTTTTACTTAAGATTAAGAGGAAATAGTTCCTAAGATTGAGTTCAAACAACCATTGGTCTTCAAACTAAATAGGTAGAGGAATTTGCTGCTAATGCCATTTCTTATTTTGATGAGTGGATTCGGTTATACAAAGTGGAACTTTATGAATTGTTCAAGGGCGAAAAAGAAAATTTTGTTAGGATATTACAAGTTGAGCGAAAGGTAGTCAAGAGAAAGAAATCCAAAACAATTGTAGAGGCCATGAACATGAGAGATTATGACTTATTAAGGTTAAAAGTTTAGAAACTAGGCCAGATTTTGGAAGTAATTTAGGCCAACTATGATTATTAGAGCCCCACAGCCTATCATGATCAAATTGTCATTACTAAACTTTCCAATGATCTTGTGAATATAGAAACAAATTTATAGTGATAGAAAATTATTTTGGCGCTACTGCAATGGCTATTGTTATTTCAGACGCGTTCTTGCCCTAACCATTGGAGGATAGAACAAATTCCCACACCAGGGTTACTATTTCGAGTAATCCTTCGCAGACTTCCGTGGTTCCTCCCGTTGTTACACCCCTTTCTGCTTTTTCTCTTGATAAGTCTTAGAATACCACTTCGCTGATGTATGTCAAAGAATTCTCTGTTGTGGAGGATTTAGAAAATTCAATTGATAAAGAGGTTACTGCTAAGATTACACTTGCTTCTGAATGTTCCGAGGTTCTAGTATCCATGCTACTATCTACTCTTCTTTGTATCAATAAATATCACTGTTCTTAGAACAAATTATGTTAACTTGTAGGCTAACATCATTCTGGCTATGATATGAATTTGACCGGGTGTGGCGTGCTAATGTGGTGGTAATTTCTGGTCTAGGGCGGTCATTTCTCTGATATGAATCTGACCGGACTAGAAACTTCTGTGCTAGGAAAGAAACCTTCGTGCTAGGGCGGTCATTTCTCGCGTCCCAACATATAACGTCAAAACAGCACCCCGGACCAGAAGCTTCTGTGCTAGGGCGGTCAAATGTTGTGCCCCAGCGCTTGCCTGGCGCTAGGGCGGTCAAATTTGCGCGCCTCGAGCGCCGCAAGTACTGTTCCAAACTGTGGAATCCAGAACCCTCCACGCCAGGGCGGTCCAGTTTTACAGCCAGCGTGTCGCCTGTGGGAAAATATTCATATTTCCTAGTTTAGAGTCCAAATTATTTAAGTAACTAGATTTTTGATATCTTTTGGTTTCGTAAAACATATATTGAGTTTATACAAAATCTTTGTTAGTTTTCTCTCAAATTTTAAAGGCTTTGCTTTGTCGAACAAAAATCAAACTTATCAATGATTAAATCTTTGTGGCGTTTGTCAATTGTTTTCGCATGGATTGTCAAAGACGAGTTTTTTGAAGGTTCATCTAAATTTCGATTTTTTCATATCATTAATATTTATTGCTAAGTTCTTCGTAATTTAGAGGCGTATATTACAAATTGTTGCTTGTTTCAAAAGATCGGGACAACACAACGTTCTTTGTTTTATCGAATCGAGGACGTGACTCTGTTTTTGAGCGCTTTTTATTTTCGTGATTGAAAAATCATATCATTTGGTATTAGAACTTTGTTTCATTGAATACAAGTAAGAATCTCGTCTGTTTAATTATTTTATTGCATTATTATTGCATGTTATGTGGCTTATTTCATGATTTATTTAAAGTTTCATTCATTAAGGCTTTAAGTTTTGTTTTGCACTCGAACGAGGAACGGAGACCGGGGATAATCAAAAAATTTTTATTAAATAATTGTTTTTAATTATTTAATATATGGTTTAATTAAGTGTATTTTTGAAATGGGCCTTGATTGGGTATTTTTACTCGTCGGGTCATATTTTTAACCAGTACGCAAATTTCAGCGAGTCGGACAACTTTTTGAGGATTCGGGCAATATTTTCAAAATCATACCTAAACGAAATATTTTTTCATGGTGTTGTTGGGCTTGTCGGATTTATTTTGTTGCATAATGGGACTAAAATCCTTTTAGAATTAATTATTTTAATTAGGGCCCATTATACACTTAGGTATAGTTTGGTAAACTAGATAAGAGAGGAATTGATAAATAATTCTCCTTGTCCCATGTTTGTTATCTTTTTAGAAAGCCCATGATAATATGATCTTTATCGTGACATCGCTCAAGCTGTGCAATTTTTGTGTCGCAAAATTCGTCACCCTCTATTATTCCGAATTATGAAACTTATAGGTAGGTTTTCTAGAAATTTTTTCAACATATGATTTGTAGTACTCTGTGTTATCATCGATTTGATAGTAAATTCGTAATTTTCTGATAAGAAATTAGAGAGATATGATTTTTATCGTAAAACCGCTCAAGCTGTGAAAATTTGTGCATGTTCTTCACGTTTTCTCAAGTTTTGGTTGGAGGCTTCGTTTGGATCCCGTAAATCTTTGCTGGTTATATTATGGCAGCATGTCCAGAGAGTTCCAACGAAGCCCTCGATATTTTTAATTATGTTCGACGTGCAAAGAAAATATTTTTATGTTTTTGAGGTATGCTAAATGTCTTGTGACCAATTATGAACGGGTTTGGAAGTCGGTGAACGTGGCCGAGGACCTCTCCACCCCGGTAAAATATGACCGGGTTTGATCAGTATTGGAAAACGGTAAAGCATGACCAGGGACCAATCCACCCGGTAAAGTATGACCAGGTATCTTATGTATGTGTTAGTGGACATCTCTGCTAGCCCAATACTGTGGTTTAGTCTGATCAGGCGCATTTATACATGGGTCACTTGCTTTGTAACATATCTCTACGCAAAATTATTATGTTTATGTATGTCCAAGTATGTATGATGCAAGTATGTTTATGTAAAGTTTTACAATATAATGGCACGTCTACATTTATGTAAGTACGTTCATGTTCAAGTATGTAAGTCCTACTTTAAAATGCATGTGGTTTTATTATGTATTACTTGTTATTCTCAGTTTATAAATCTTGAGTCTTTAGACTCACTAGACTTGATCGATGCAGGTGAGGACGAGTACGAGGAGACGAAGGGTGGGGACCAATGAGCCGTCTCGGACTGCGCGGAGGCTAAACCCAAGGACCGCCTACGTTTTTAAGAACTTTATGCATGTTTCAAATACTCTGATTTTATGATACTATTTTACGTGGTTTAAACGAATACTTTTTGCAAACTTTGTTGGTAATTGTTTTTATTTCAATTATTTTTATATGATCAGTTTATTTTTATCGCAATTTAGAAGATTTTTATTTATTTAAGAAAATTTTTATTTTTCCACAAATTTCAATTATTTTAAAAGTACGGTATGTTACCTAGGCATATCATCAGTACGCAATTCAAGGAGGAGGAGGCCAATCAGATGGAGAACTTGTTCCATACGAGATGTTTTGTAAATGAAAAGGTTTGCAACCCTATTACAGATGGAGGGAGTTGTACCAATGTAGCTAGTTGTGAGATGGTGGAGAGTTGAATTTGCATACTTTAAAGCATCCTCAACCAAATAGGCTACAATGATTGAATGACTGTGTCGAGGTGAAAGTAAATAGGCAAGTTTTAGTTTCGTTTGCAATTGAGAAATACGTGGATGAGGTGTTATGCGATGTTCCGCCAGTGCATGCATGCCATATTTTGTTAGGGAGGCCTTGGCAATACGATAAGAAAGTGACACATGATGGTTTCAAGAATAGATACTCTTTTGTCCTAAAAGCAGAACCTATTGTATTACTTCCCTTGTCCCCAAAACAGATATTGGAGGACCAATTAAAGAAAAGAAAAAGAGATGAGGCCAAAAAAAAGTTCAAAAAAGTGAAATAGCCTTAGAGAAAGGGAAAGATATGGTCGGAAGAAAGAGTAAACAAAAGAGTGAGATGATCATAGAAGGAAAAGAGAAGAAAATTGTTAGGTCTAGGAAATTCGAACTACAGAATCTGACAGCATGCAATCTAGGATTTTTAATAAAATATGTGTTTAACTATTTTTATGCATCAAATGCATGTTTATTACATGGATATGTGGTTTACCTCATGGTTTATTAAGATTTCATGCATTAAGGCTTTTAATAGTATTTCGCGCTCGAACGAGAACGGAGACCGAGGATAATTAAGAAAAATATTTTTAGTAAAAAATTCTTTTTAATTATTTAATATATGGTGTAATTAAGGGATAATTTCAAAAATGGGCCTTGGTGGAGTATTTTTACTCGCCGGATTATATTTAAATCGGTACAAAAATTTGAGGGTTCAGACAATATTTTAAAAAACGTACCTAAAAAAATATTTTTCGAGAGTTTTATTGGACTTGATGGGTTTATTTTATTGCTTAATGGGTGCAAAATCCTTTTAATCCCTTTAATTTTTTAGTAAAAGCCCATTTTCGCATAATTTTTCTACTTAAACACTGCCTTATCAAACCCTAAACCTAATTCACTCTTGTTGGCCTACCCTTCCACCATTCAGCAGCAGCACCCACTAGAAATTCAGCAGCCCTTCGATATCATCTTTAGTTTTCAAATAAAATCCCTACCCGTCTCTCCGGTGCAAATTCTACGCATTGGTATCTAAGTTTTCGAGCGTTTAAACTGCAAATGCACGCCTTAAATCCTTTCTTTTCTCATCATTCACGTTAATATACGATGATGTGTGTGTTGCATGAAGAAAGCATAGATCTTTTATGTTGAATCATTTATGCATCGCTTTATCATGGAATATGCACATTCTTGCATATAACTCACGGTTTTTGTTGTTATTTGTGTAAGGGGCTGCCGAGATTGAGGGCAATAGGACTCAAACCATGGTTAGGATGAGGTCGAGGTTGGTCGAGTGAGGTGGCGTTTGGATCTTGAAAGTTTACGGTTTACGTGGGCTCGGTCAGTGGGTTAGAGAAGTGCAGCCGTGCATGACCTGCTCATGGTAGTGGGTCTGACCCTGGTGGGTCCGAGACGTGGCTTAAACATGGTTGGTCGTGGTTGGAAGTGGATCGAAGAGGCTAGGGCATAGGTTGAGCTCGGTTTTGGTTAATTTAGGTGAGACCGTGTTCTTACATTCATGGCTGGTTTTAGGTGGTCCAGGCTAGTTCACATAGGTGTGGTCTTGGTCCTAGAACGTCTGGTTAGGGGCTGGACGCATGAGGGTCAAGGCTAGACCCGTAAGTTCGAGCCTCGCACGTAGTAGGGTTCGAATGGCCCTTGAGCAGAAAATTCCATCATGTGGCAGTGGGTTTTAATGGGTTCAAAACGGTTGGAATTTGGTAATTCAGAGGTTGGTAGGGTGTGAATAAGTGGTGGTTAAAATTTGGGAAAGTTCGGTTATGTTCGGGTTAAAACAGGGACCCTGATCCAAGTTTAAAAACGAATCGAATAAGTTGTGAAACGGGCTCAAGGTTATATCTAGGAAATGAATATAATTATATTTTGAGGTGTTTTAAGGAGTTTGGTTGCCTTCGGATCGAAATTTGAGGTCCAGGGGTAAAATGGTCAATTAGGATTTCCAAGGGCAAAATGGTCCTTTTACACCCAAGGTCGGGTTAGCAGTCCTGGAAGCGCCCTGACCACAAAATTACACGTTTTTAATGCATATGCTATCATGAACATGAACTTTTATGGAAATATGAAAAATATGATGCATGCTTGATTTTAAGAAAAATTATGTATATGCATGATTTTTATAAGTGATGATTATGATGACATGTTTTGGAAGATGTGAGTTGGTTGTGAATAATACGAATACGTTAACACGATGACATGAAAGGCCAAGGCTCAGTGGATGGGTAATATTGTCGATGATGTCCCCGCCACCGGGTACCTGCGGTTATGCGTAGATGGATCCATCGACTAATACTATGATACGAAAGTCACAACTATTGAACGAAATTCAAATAAAAAAAATGAATACGTATATGCTGATATGTTGATACATGTTTTGGACACGATATGCTTTGACATGAAATGTTTAAGTTCATGCTTTTAAGATCATGAAATGTATGTTGATTACAATACTTTTCACTATTGCATGTTATGTATATGTACTTGTTATAAGGATTATGATGTGTTGGGTCTTTAGACTCATTAGGTGTGAATGATGCATGTGAGCATATTGATGAGGAGACTGGAGACGTCAAAGACTGAGTAGACGGGGCTGGATGTGCGCACGCTAACCTGTGGACTATATTTTTCCGAACATTACATATATGAATTAGGAAAATTCATGGATATTTTTATACACTATTCTTTTTATATATTGTTGGTTCGACAGGATTTTTGACATTTTTAACTGCAATACTTTTACCAGTATTGGAATATTTTTTTAAAAAAATGTGTGTTTTACAGCAGTTATCGCATGCATGCTTTTAAATAAATTTTCAAGATTTAGCTTACAAAAAAAAATTTAACAGTATTTTAAGTAGTAGACGTTTCAAAAATGATGAGATAAAAGAAAAAGAAAAAGAAAAAGTAGACGTTTCAAAAATGATGAGATAAAAGAAAAAGAAAAAGAAAAAGAGGCCAAAGAAAATAAAAAAAAAAAAAAATTGGCCCAAAAAAGTGAGATAGAAAATTGTTTATTCTTGCATAAACCCTTTCATTTAGCTTTGTACCAAATGGTTTATTCTCATTATTATGATATAGCTGGTTCAATCCCGAGAATTGTTATTTCTCCTTTGCAGGATTTTGATGAAGTAATGATGAGGAGGCGAGCAAGTGTTGATGGTGTAAAAATACAATAGGATGATCCATATGACGTTGAGGGCAATCACTGTGAGGTAAGAGCAATTGCTACCTCAATGACTATAAGGTATGACTGTAACGTCCGAAAAACCAACATACGTAAACCACATGCATGTAAAATTATTTTAATTGTTTAATTGTTTTATTTAATTGATTTTAATGCTAGCATGATATTTATTATATGATTATATTATATGATCGCATGATTAAATGATAATATGACATGATTTTATAAAATTAAGGATTTAACCCGAATACTCGATAATAGACAGGGGAATTGATACCGGGGACGACCAAGAAAATAATATATATTTTCATTAAATAATGGCAGGGCTTCCTAATACGATTAAAAATGATTTAATTTTTCTAAAAATATTGGAGTTCGAATTATTTTACGAGTCGAGCTCGATTTTTCCCGGGAAGTCGGTTTTGGGCAAACAAGGAGTTTTAAAATAACAAAAATATTATTTTATGGAAGCTAATTTTAAAAACTTTTATTATTTAATTAATTAAGTATTATTGGGCCCAATTTAATTAATTAAAGTAGGCCCAATTATCCTTAATCTTGCAAGCTCAAAACAAAAGCCCATTAGCTTGTTAATTAAATTATAAATAAGTGGCTTAGGTATTCTAAACCTCATAAATCACCTCCATCAGCAGCCATCACTCCTCACACATACCACCTTATTTTTCGAAAATATCTAAAGGAGAAAAGCTTGTGTTCTTCTTCATCCGGTCGTCCAACGTCGCATCCTCGCCGAAGATCGTATATTCGAGCGTTATAAACGCAAAGGCACATTTCTTAAATTTTTTTAAACATCATAAAAATCATATTATGTATGATTTAATTGTTTATGTGTGAAAAAAATAGGTGTTTGAATATTTTTTCGGTAGAACATTTATTTTCAAAAATACAATGTTTTTAAGTTCTATGAAAAACGTTTTTGAATCCAACGAGTACGCTGTCAAACCATGATAAAATATGATTAAAATATGAGCAAAACATGTCAATTTTAACAAGAAAAGCATGCTGGAACCGAAGAGTAAAATTCAGAATAGGAGCCGTGAGTTGTGTTGGCTTGGACAAGATGATATGGCTCGTTTCTTTGCATGGGTTGGTGGGGCTCATCCAGAGGCAGTGGTGGTCTCGGTGTGAGTGTCTGGTAGAGTCCTAGGGGGTTAGGGCTCGCGCAGCAGGGCTGGGGAGGAGTTCACGCTGGTTGGGGCTCTTCTCAGAGGTAATTTCTGGTGTGGCCGAGAGTTGCAGGCTAGGGCTCGGTTTGGGGCTGGGCTAGGTGGCCCACCAGGGTCCTAGGATGATGGGAAGGAGTCGGGCCAGGTGCTGGAGTGGCTTGGGTCACTGCTGTCTCGAGCAAAACGGGAGGAGCGAGGGGCACTCCAAGTAGCGCAGCTGGTGTCTTCCGAGTTCAGAGCTTCGTGCTTGGGGTTCCAGGGCTGGGGCTGGTCTGGGTAGTGTCTTTCCATGGTCTAGGGAGGGTTAGGGTGTGTTGGGCTCGGTGGTGGCTCATCTGGAAGAATCCTAGGCTAACTAGTAGTCCTAGAGCAACTATGATACACACTCACACATGCATGTAATAGGGTCACGAGCAGGGGGTTTTGGGTGAGCTAGGGGTTGGTTCTTTGGGTTAGGCTTAGTCAGGAGGGAGACTATGTGGGTTGGCTAGGGTTTTGTTTGAGGTGGCTCGGACGTGGCTCGAGTAATCGGGAGATGGCTCGGGTAGTTCGATAACGTGTCAATTTCGAAAAGTAAAAGGCTAAAATTGGAACCATGGGTCCACGGCTGTGGTTCATGGCTCCCAAGTGGTTGAATAAATAATAAAAATGTTATGTTTAAAATTTGGGATCAAAATAGTGAGTTTTGGAAATATCCGAAATTTAATCACCTCACGAAACGTTAATTAAAGATTTCATTGAAAAGCCTAGTTTTAAACTTTATAAAATTATGAAAAATTATATTTAAACTTAAATAATTATTTGAATAATCCTTTGTAATTAAAAGTTAGAAAAAGATAAATTCGAGAATTTTTTACGTCCAGGGACAAAACTGTCTTTACACACTTAGGAAAATACGTAAACACTTGGCAGCGTCCCGAAGGATCATAACGCATGTTAAATGATATATTATGATTTAAAATGATGATTTGGATGATAATATGTATTTTCATGATTTATGGTAAAGCTGTGCAATTTTTACTGTTTAAAATGTTATTTTTGGAAAGCTATGCTATTTTATGATTTTTAAAGAAAATGAAAAAAAATTGAGTGATGTGAATTGACTGTGACAAATGATATGATATCTGATATATGATTTTTTGGAGATGACGTGAGGGCCAAGGCCCCAGAGGGAGCCCATATACGAGCCAAGGCCTCAGAGGGACCCTGTTTACGGGCCAAGGCCCCAGAGGGACCCTGTGTATGGGAAAAGGCCCCAGAGGACCCCGACGATCGTATTTCCACGGTGGAGCCTAGTGCACACCCCCCGTGGACTATGTGTAGCTAAGACTGCAGTCGACCAAAGGATAAAAGATAGTCACTTTCAAGGATCAAAATTCACCCAAAATGTTATATAATTGAAAGCTTATGATAAAAATGATTTTATGATATATGATTTATGATGATGATTAAAGCTATTTTTAATTGATTTTTAAAGGATTTATTTATGCTCAAAAGTTATTTTAAATGATTCTCAAATGATTTATTTATGCTCAAAGTTATTTTTAAAATAATTTTACGATTTATGATTTAATTATGACTAAATAATTTTAAATGGTTTAATTATGTACAAAAGCTATTTTAAATAAAAATAATATTTTAATAGATGTGATTGTATATGTATTATTTGCTATCCATGTTTAGAACGTGATGATTCTTTAGACTCACTAGATTTGTATGATGCAGGATTTGATGATTTATGGGAGGTACTGACGATTGAGTGGATCGAGTGCAGCAGTACATACCCGATGGTCTTTATGTTTCCGCACTAGCTTATTAGATTAAGTATTTAAAGATTATGTTGATAATTTTTATTAGAGATATTTTTATGCTTAATTTTATTGTTAGTCGATCTTTTCAAAGGTCGATTTAGGAATTTTGGTTAATCGATGATTTAAGATTTTATTTTATGCACTTGAGATTTAAATTGTGAATTTATTATGATTCATGATTATGTTAAATTATTTTATTAAAATTTATGATTTAAGAAAACAAAATAGAGGTCGTTTCAGTTTGTATCAAAGCCAAGGTTTTCCCCAAAGGGTTGCGTACTGTCATTTCGAGAAGCTCAAGAAGTCATGCCTCAAATATGTGAGTTTTTACTACTTTATATGATTAAAATTCTTTTAAATGATTATATGATACTTGATATAAATGTCAGTTGCATGCTTAATGGAAAATGATTAATGCATGTTGGGTAGTGAAATTGATTAGAACTTAGAGAAGAATAGGTTACATGTACTATTTGAGCTGGATTTAGGAGTTGACTTTGGGAAATTTTTGGGTTAGAATTGCAATTTTCAAGATTTTGAGGACCAAATTGAAGAGTAAGATTTAAATTAGAGGTTGAGTTTAATATGGATAAGGGAATCTAAGCTTTGCAATCATCAAGTCAAGGAAAATTTCGAGGACGGAATTCTATTTAAGGGCAGGGAGAATTGTAACGTCTGAAAAACCAACATACGTAAACCACATGCATGCAAAATTATTTTAATTGTTTATTTGTTTTATTTAATTGATTTTAATGCTAGCATGGTATTTATTATATGATTATATGATATGATCGCATGATTAAATGATAATAAGACATGTTTTAATTAATTAAGTGTTATTGGGCACAATTTAATTAATTAAAGTAGGCCCAATTACCCTTAAGCTTGCAAGCCTAAAACCAAAGCTCGTTAGCTTGTTAATTAAATTATAAATAAGTGGCTTAGGTATTCTAAACCTCATAAATCACCTCCATCAGCAGCTGTGCACTCCTCACACACACCACCATATTTTTCGAAATTATATAGTGGAGAAAATCTTGTGTTCTTCGTCGTCCGGTCGTCCAACAGTCGTACCCTCGCCGAAGATCATATATTCGAGCGTTATAAACGCAAAGACACGTTTCCTAAATTTTTTTAAACATCATACAAATCATATTATACATAATTTATTGTTTATGTGCGAAAAAATAGGTGTTTGAATATTTTTTAGGTAGAACGTTTATTTTCAAAAATACGATGTTTTTACATTTTATGAAAAACGTTTTTGAATCCAACTAGTACGCTGGCAAAACATGATAAAATATGAGCAAAAAATGTCAATTTTAACAAGAAAAGCATGCTGGAACCGAAGGCAATAATTCATAATAGGAGCCGTGAGTTGTGTTGGCTTGGACAAGATGATATGGCTCGTTTCTCTGCCTGGGTTGGAGGGGCTCGTCCAGGGCTCATCCAGGGGGAGTGGTGGTCTAGGTGTGAGGGTCTAGTAGAGTCCTAGGGGGCTAGGGCTTGCGTAGAAGGGCTGGGGAGGAGTCCACGCTGATTGGGGCTCTTCTCGGAGGTAATTTCTGGGGTGGCCAAGAGTTGCAGGGTGGGGCTCGGTTTGGGGCTGGGCTAGGCGGTCCACCAGGGTCCTAGGGTGATGGGCAGGAGTCGGGTCAGGTGCTGGAGTGGCTTGGGTCACTGCTGGCTCGAGCAAAACGTGAGGAGCGAGGGGCACTCCATGTAGCGCAGCTGGTGTCTTCCGAGTTCAGAGCTTTGTGCTTGGGGTTCCAGGGCTGGGGCTGGTCTGGGTAGGGTTTGGCCGTGGTCCAGGGAGGGTTAGGGTATGCTGGGCTCGATGGTGGCTCATCTAGAAGAATCCTAGGCTAACTAGGAGTCCTAGAGTAACTATGATACACACATACACACATGCATGCAATAGGGTCACGTGCAGGGTTTATGGGTGAGCAAGGGGCTGGTTCTTTCGGTTAGGCTTGCTCAGGAGGTTGCCTAGGTGAGTTGGCTAGGGTTTGGCTTGAGGTGGCTTGGACGTGGCTAGAGTAAATCGGGAGATGGCTCGGGTGGTTCGATAACGTGTCAATTTCGAAAATTAAAAGGACAAAATTGGAACTATGGTCCACGGGTGTGGTTCATGGCTCCCAATAGTTGAATAAATAATAAAAATGTTATTTTTAAAATTTGGATCAAAATAGTGAGTTTTGGAATTATACGGGATTTAATCACCTCACGAAACCTTAATTAAATAATTATTTAGAATAATCTCATGTCATTAAAAGTGAGAAAAAGATAAAATTGATGATTTTTACGTCCAGGGGCAAAACGGTCTTTTCACACTTAAGAAAATACGTAAACGGCGTCCCGAAGAATCATAACGCATGTTAAATGATATTATATGATTTAAAATGATGATTTGGATGATAATATGTATTTTTATGATTTATGGTAAAACTGTGCAATTTTTACTTTTTAAAATGCTATTTTTGGAAAAATGTGCTATTTTATGATTTTTAAATAAAAGGAAAAATATTTTGAAGGATGTGAATTTAATGTGACAAATGATATGATATATGATATATGATTTTGTGGGGATGACGTGAGGGCCAAGGCCCAGAGGGAGCCCATATACGGGCCAAGGCCCAGAAGGACCCCGTGTATGGGAAAAGGCCCCAAAGGGACCCTGACGATTGTATTTCCACGGTGGAGCCTAGTGCACACCCCTATGGACCATGTGGAGCTAAGACTGCACGTCGATCAAAGGATAAAAGCTAGTCACTTTCAAGGATCAAACTTCACCCAAAATGTTATATGATTGAAATCTTATGAGAAAAATAATTTTATGATATATGATTTATGATGATGATTAAAACTATTTTTAAATGATTTTTAAAGGATTTATTTATTCTCAAAAGTTATTTTAAATGATTTTCAAATGATTTATTTATGCTTAAAGTTATTTTTAAAACGATTTTACGATTTATGATTTAATTATGATTAAATGATTTTAAATGGTTTAATTATGTACAAAAGCTATTTTAAATAAAAATATGATTTTAATGCATGTGATTGTATATGTATTATTTGTTATCCATGTTTATAACGTGCTGAGTCTTTAGACTCACTAGGTTTGTATGATGCAGGATTTGATGATTTATGGGAGGTGCTGACGATTGAGTGGATCGAGTGAAGCAGTACATACCCGAGGACCTTTATGTTTCCGCACTAGCTTATTAGATAAATGATTTAAAGATAATGTTAATGATGTTTATTAGAGATATTTTTATGCTTAATTTTATCGTTAGTCTATCTTTTCAAAGGTCGATTTAGGAATTTTTGTTAGTCGACGATTTAGGATTTTATTTTATACACTTGAGATTTAAATTGTTAATTTATTATGATTCATGATTATGTTAAATTATTTTATTAGAATTTATGATTTAAGAAAAAAATAGAGGTCGTTTCAATGACTTTCTTCATTACCTTAATTCCTTGTGTTGTCGTTTTCGAGGATTTAGAGAAAGGGTTGAACATGTGATATTTGGGAGGTATGATTGTGATGTAAATTTTTTGCCTTAAGTGTCGTAGAATTGAGAATGATGATATATTGTATGAATTAAATTCAAATGTTATTAACTTTGAGTTATCAAAGGTTGTCAAATTGATGAGACTTTGTCATCTCAATGACTTGTATGCATTAGAATTAAATTCATGTGATGAGTTAAATGATTGCGTGGATAGTACATTTAGTGTTTCCTATTTGCAAGATTACTTTTTTTTGGATGATGGTTGTTTCCGAAAGAACATGAGTGAATATAAGAATTTTTATGTTCATGATGAATATTTTTTTAAGGAGAATAAGTTGTTCATTGTATGAATTACGTGCTAGTGGGGTGAATTGTTGCGATTTCATCATTGATATAATACATGAATATATGTGTTGGCTATGAGGAGGTATGTTAAGTGGTGTAGTGAAGGATGCATTGCATATAGGGAAAAGGCATATAAGCTCGATTCTTATGTGTTGCATGAAATAATCTTTATTCCTATTGAGCGATGGTCGTGCATCTGTATGAATATCATTTTGGTGTTAACTAGGTCTAAGAAGGGGAGAAATCTGATATTTGTGATACTTACTGATATTTTATCATTTGGTATCATTTTTTATTTGGTATATGGTGAAATTTATGAGTTTATAGTAAAGGAAACCGTGGAGTTAGGGTTCCAAGCGTTAATGGAGCACGAGGACGATAGCACCTACAAACTTAAGTTTAAAGGTAAGCATGTTGATAATATAATCTTTATTATTACTAACTTGCTTCATTTTTGTGTAGATAGACAAGATTGAGGACAAATCTTTTTGAAGACGGGGATTATGCTATGAATCTGACCGGGCATGGCGTGCTAATGTTTGGAATGAGAAGATTCAAGGAAGCATTGAATGGACTCCTGAGCAATCAAGAAGAGCTTGCAAGAAAGGTGCCAAATCTCGAAGTGTTCGTGATACATGAAAGTGAGTTTGGGGGCCATAGGATCGTTGTTCAAGTGTTCAATGATGAGGAGGACAAAAACCTCAGTGCTAGAGCGGTCGTTTCTTGCGTCCCAGCGCTTATAACATCAAAACAGCACTCGGAACCAGAAGCTTCCGTGCTAGGGCTGTAGAGACAAAATCACTACACGTAAAACTCATGCATTTATTTAAATTGTTACTTATTTATTTAATTTTAAAAATATTTTTCTTGAGTTTTATTTTCAGGCGACGTTAAAATGTTTTCTTGAGTTTTATTTTCAGGCGATTAATCGATGCGGGATCGGAGAAAAGAGACCGGCGACGATTTAGGCAATTTTAAAATGTGGTATTTTATTTTAAGTCAAGAAAGTGGCATTTTAAAATGATTTATTAAGTTTTTAGCATTTTTAAAGCCTAATTTAATTTATTAAGTGATTTTAAGATTTTAAACTTTTAAGGTTTAACATATGTGTATTTTAATTCAAATTTAAGGATGCTATTATTTTAATGGAGAATTAGTATTTTATTTAGTGTACTAATTGATTATTAGTATTTTAATATCCTAATTAAACCCTTTAATGCCCTCCCCACTAACCCACTAGCCCACTAACACACACACACACACACACACGTTACTCTCACTCACACACACATGCACTATATACACACACACTTGGCCTATGCACACACATCTCTTGCACCCTTTCATTTCTTTTTGGAGAGAATTGATAGGGTTCTTAGTTCTTTGTCCAGCAGCCACCCTCCCCTTCAAATTATTTGAGCAACCACACGTTGATTTTAGCAGCAAAATCGTGCCTCAAGGCGTCCGGATCGCTTCCCGCACCGCGTCATTTCGTTATTCGCCGTATCGTGAGTTTTAAATATCAAATGCATGTATATTCTTTTGTTTTTGCATCGATCTTATCATATTAATAATTTTGATACATATTGTTTGGAAACATGTGTAGGTTATACAAAGTTTGAACAAAAATGTTTGAAACGATTTTAGATCAAAATTTTAGGTCTCAAAAACCAAGTCTACTGTTTTTTTTAATACTGTGAATTTTCGGTCGATTTTCTGGAAAATATTTCAACATATAAAACGTATCAATTTTTGATACATTCGATTTGATAGTAAATTCGTAATTTTTGGACAAAAAACGAGTGCGTTATGATCATTTTGGTGGAACTGCTCAAGCTGAGAAATTTATGTCACAAAATCTGTCACCCTCTGTTATTTCGAATTCTGCGACTTGTAGGTTGATTGTCTGGAAATGTTTTCAACATATGATTTGTAGTTCTCTATGTTATCTTCGATTTGACAGTACATTCGTAATTTTCTGATAAGAAATGAGATATATATGATATTTATCGTAAACCCGCTCAAGCTATGAAAATTTGTGCATGTTCTTCATGTTTTCTCAAGTTTTAGTTGCTGGCTTCGTTGGGATCTCCTGAATCTTTGTTGCTTTGGTTAGGGCAGCATGTCCAAAGTGTTCCAACAAAGCTCTCGACGCTTTTTAAGTATGTACGACGTGCAAAGAAAATATTTTTAAGCTATTTAGATAAGCTAAATGTCTTGTGACCAATTATGAACGTGTTTGGAAGTCGGTGAACGTGACCGAGGACCTCTCCACCCCGGTAAAGCTTGACCGGGTTTAGATCAGGATTGGAAAGTTGTAAAGCATGACCAAGGACCAATCCACCCGGTAAAGCATGACCAGAGATCTCATGTATGTGGTAGTGGACATCCCTGCCAGCCCAGTATTGTGGTTTAGTCTGATAAGGCGAATTTATGTATGTGTCACTTGCTTTTAAACATATCTTTACGAAAAATGATGTTATGCATGTTCAAATATGTATGATGCAAGTATGTTTATGGAAATTTTTACGATATGATGGCACGTCTATGTTTTTGTACGTAAGTTCAAGTTTAAGTATGTACACTCTATTTTAAAATTCATGTGTTTTTATTATGTATTACTTGTTATTCCCAGTTTATACATGTTGAGTCTTTAGACTCACTAGACTTGATCGATGCATGTGAGGACGAGTATAAGGAGATGAGGGGTGGGGACCAATGAGCTGGCTCGATCTGTGCAGGAGGCTAAACCCAAGGACCGCCTACGTTTTTAAGTCATTATGCATGTTTCAAATACTCTGATTTTCACAAGACTGTTTACGATGTTTAAACGATTACCTTTTTGCAAACTTTGTTTATGATTGTTTTCATTTCAAATATTTTTAGACGAGCTGATTATTTCCATCGTGATTTGAAGGTTTATTACTTATTTAAGATAATTTTTATTTTTCCGCAAATTTCAATTAGTTAAAAAAATATTACGGTACGTCACAGTTGGTATCAGAGCGGTGTTCTTGTAAAGGGTTATGCCTACTGCCAGTTGCGAGAAGCTCACGAAGTCACACCTCAAGTCTGTAAGTTTTAAAGTTTTAAATTCTTTCTGGTAGTAAGCATCAAGTCATGATTTCAATATGTGAATGTTTAAGTTCAAATTACGTGCATCTTATGATATAGATATTATGTTCATGCATGTTGGTTATGTGTTGGGTAAATTTTGGAATAGTGTGCTTCCTAGACGTATGATTGCATGTGGAGTAGGTGAAGAGAACATAGAGGCTCGGGATGAGGAGAGGGCCACTCCTCCTCGTCCACCGCCAGATATACAGGCTCAGATGCTTGTAGGGATGACTCAGTTCTTCGCACAGTTTGCAGGGAACAATGCTGCCATAGATACAGGGGCGATGCCCAGACCAGAGGCTATTTATGAGAGGTTCAGGAGGATGGACCCAAAGGAGTTCTCGGGGACTACTGACCCGATGATAGCTGAGGGATGGATCAAGTCTATCGAGGTAATTTTTTCTTTCATGGAGCTGCAGGATGCTGATAGGGTCAGGTGTGCCAGTTTCCTGCTCACAGGAGACTCCAGACTATGGTGAGAGAACGCATCTGTGTCGGTGAACTTGCAAACAATGACTTGGGATGGTTTCAAGAAGGTCTTCTAATCCAAGTACTTCACTGAGGAAGTACGTTCCCGCCTGACCATGGTGTTCATTACGCTGCGACAGGGAGACAACAACGTGGCATAATTTGTCAGGAAGTTTGAGAGGGGGTGTGGGGACCCGGACGCTAATTCATTTCTTAATCATCTTTGGGAATAATTGAATCAATTAAGATAAACAGGGTCTAAATTTTTATTTTTTTTTAAAAAAAATACCAGTGCAAAAACGTAATGTAATCAATCTGATATACATATCAACAGTAAAATTACATGTCTTGTACTAAATACATTCCTGTCAAACTAGGGTTCAACTACTATATATCCAGCGCTGAAACCTATTCTACTTATGGTCCAAATCTCCACGCTAACCGTAATCTCATCCTCGTTCTGACCCTGAACCTGTCCCACCTGTTGTCATGCACACATACAAATACAACAACAGCCGGATAACTCCAGTGAGAAATACATTCCCAGTATAAATCATGTATACATGCAATCATATAATAGATATAAAAGCATGAACAAATATCAATACCATGTATCAAATCTGAAAGACATGAATCAATATAAAACTGTAAATCAAACTCTGACTCATACTCTCTGACTCGACTCGTTCCTAATCTAGGGATCCCGATCTGAATAAGAACGTAACAATCTCCCACCTACTCTCCCGATCGCGGTGGCGGTACGTTCTTATTTATGGACTTTGGTCCTGTCCATATCGAATCTCGACAATAGAAGTTGCTCCACTCCTAGGCAACATCGATATGACCAAACGTCCGGTGTCTTGGCACCTCTGCCAAAGACTTGGCCTCTCCGCCAATTGGCATCTCCGCCAAATATCAGGCACATCAGCCCAACGACTAGGCATATCTGCCCCTGACTCATCACATAACATATGCTTAACTATAAATCAATAGAATAAGCATATCAATCTCAAACATTGCAACATATCGAGGCAATGACACTTCAGTATGTGATTTTGGGAAAATCAAGTTAAATCAAATTCGAGTTGTGCAATCCCAGATCAACATTAATTTATACATTTCTCTTCTCGGTCTGACAAAGTCGATGTCTCGAATTCAAATCTGTCCATACTCAATCTGGTAATAACAATATCGAGGAGTATAATATCAGTATACCACTTAACTCAATACTGAATATAATCAGAACTCAATCAAATTCTGTTTCAACGGCATAACTGCATAATCTCAGTATACCCAGCGATACAATATCAATCAGATATCTATCCCAACATCTCATAATCGATAGAAATACAAATCTGATATCAAATCTCAATCAAATCAATTCTGATAATTCATAACAATTATGTACGGTATTCGTTCTTCAATTCAGTTTCGATTATATGATGTCTACTATGTCAAGAACACCATATATCAATCATATCTGATTCTGGCAATATCATAATTTCAAATCATATCAAAACGTTGTAAAACTTACGTCCTGTTGAAGCTCTCGTCGATAAGAATACGGTACTGAAGTCGGATTGAAAATCGGACGGACGGATCTTTCGTAAACTTCAAATTTCTAAAATAAAAGGCGTAAGCATCTTTCACATAATTCTTCTGACCCTTTCTGGTTTCTTGCGGATGATTTTGAAGAACAAGTGACAATTTGATATATATATATATATATATATATCATGCATGTCTCGGCCATGTGGCATCTCTCTTGTGCTGCACGTCTCGCGCATATGCACGACCTACCTCGGCGCGTAACATCACGGTTGCTCGCGCATATGCGCGCCCTCGCCCGGCGCATATGCGCGAGGTTCTTCACAACTCTCTGCCATCCTCGCGCATATGCGCCGGTCCATGTCGCGCATATGCACGAGGTTCTCTGCCTACCTCGCGCATATGCGCCCGGCGGGGTCACGCATATGCGCGAGGGCTCATCCTCGCACATAATTTCAATCTTCTTTCTGGCTTTCTCGGTCCGATCCGTTCCGTCTAAAATCACATCAATTATCAACAAATCATTTCCGATTATAATAACAAAATTCTCGGGCATTACATTTCTCCCCCCCTAAGATCCGATTTCGTCCCCGAAATCACAGGCTATCAACTCAGATACAAATCAGATACAATAAGGAATGAAGAATAGAAGCTAGATAAGAAGACTCACATCAATGAAATAACTCTGGAAACCTCTGTCTCATATTTGATTCAGTTTCCGAGGTAGCTTCTTCAATGCCATGTCGACTCCACTGAACTTTCACAAGCGGAATAGTCTTCGTTCTGAGCTGTTCTCATTTCCTGATGGATTATCTTCACTCTCTCTATCATATCTCTCAGTATCATATCAGGTCAATCTCAGGTACCTCGGATACGTCATCCCAATACATAGGGGATCTGCACTTCTTTCCGTAAAACGCTTCAAACAGTGACATCTCTATACTCGTCTGATAGCTGCTGTTATACAAAAACTTACAAAGTGGCAAAGATTCTTGCCAACTAGTGCTAAAATCAAGCACAACAGCTCTACGCATATCCTCCAATATCTGGATAGTTCGCTCCGACTGTCCATCGATCTGAGGATGATATGCTGGTACTCAGATGTAACTTCGTACCTGGAGCTTTCTGTAAATTCTGCTAAAAGTACGAAGTAAACCGAGGATCACGGTCTGAAACAATTGACTTCGGCACTCTATACAATCTGACCATCTTTTTGACATAAAATTCTGCCATCTGGTCATGTCTATACGTCATCATGTACGGAATAAAACATACTGATTTGGTCAATTTGTCAATAATAACTCAAATCGCATTACAATCTCGGGAGGATCTCGGTAGTTTTGTTACAACATCTATGGAAATGTGATCCCATTTCCATTCAGGAATAGACAAGCTCTATAACAAACCTCCTGGTTTCTTTCTTTCGGCTTTCACCTGCTGGCAATTCAGACATTTTGATACAAATTCAGCAATATCAGCTTTCATCTGTTTCCACCAAAACTATCTTTTCAAATCATTGTACATTTTCCTACTACCAGGACGAATACAAAATCGACTGCTATGCGCTTCTGACAATATCTGCCGTTTCAAATCCGAAACATCTGGCACAACAAGACGATTATTCACATAAAACATACTGTCACAACCTGATACTCGGATCAATGCCCTACTCTGACCATCGATATCGAGTTCTGCACATTTTGATCAACTTTCGAAGCCGCTTTAATTCTCAAAATCAGCTCCGGTTCGATTCGAATAGTATATAGTCTCAACGGTTGACAATCTGTCTCAAATATCAACCCAGAAAGACAGCAATCTTCTATCATATTTGAAATACCAAACGTCGATAAAGATAAAGAACATACCTTTCGACTTAGTGCATCCGCTGCTGTATTAGATTTCCCCGGATTGTATTTGATTTCATAATCAAAATTTTTCAATAAGTTAAGCTATCTTCACTGCCTCATATTCAATTCTGATGGTGAAAATAGATATTTTAGACTCTTGTGATCAGAATAGATTTCAAACTTCTTACCGTATAGATAGTGTCGCCATATCTTCAGTTCAAATACGATGGCTGCCAATTCAAGATCATGAATTGGGTAGCGAGACTCATGTGGCTTCAGTTGTCTTGAGGCATATGCAATAACATATTCTCGCTGCATCAAAACACAACCCAACCCTTTGTGAGAAGCATTGCAATAAACTAAAAAATTACCAGTACTTGACAGGATAGTCGATTTCGGAGCACTGATCAGTCTCTTCTTCAACTCAAGAAAACTGGACTCACAGTCTTCTGATCAAACAAATGGAGCATTTTTCTTAAGTCAGTTGCATAATAGGCTTACCAATACTGGAGAAATCTGTAATAAATTGATGATAATATTCTGCTAAACCCATAAAACTGTGTATTTCTGATATAGATGTCGGTCTCGGCCAACTGATCACGGCCTCAACCTTACTGGGATCAACAGAAATTCCGTCTCCGGATATAATATGCCCCAGAAATACAACCTGTCTCAACCAGAATTCATATTTTGACAGTTTGGCATATAATTTCTCAGCTCTCAGAATTCTCAACACAATTCTCAGATGTTCGGCATGATCAATTCATATTCTTCGAATATATCATAATATCATCAATAAATATAATCACGAAATCATCAAGATATCTCTGGTTCTGAACGCGGTCTTCGAAATATCAAATCTCTGACTCTCAGCTGATGATATCCAAATCTCAGATCGATCGTGGAATAAACAAAAGAACCATGCAACTGATCAAATAAATCATCAGTACGAGGCAAAGGGTATTTATTCTTTACCGTAGCCTTGTTCAGTTGCCCGTAGTCAATACAAAATCTCATTGAACCGTTCTTCTTTCTGATAAACAATACTAGAGCACCTCAAAGAGAAACACTCAATCTAATGTAACCCTTGGCCAGTAATCTTCCAACTTTTCTTTCAATTCTTTCAGTTCAATCAGTGTCATTCTGTACGGAGCTCTAGAAATCGGAACTGTACCTGGCATCAACTCAAAGCTGAAGTCTATCTCTCGAATCAGAGGCAAACCCGGAATCTCATCTGGGAAGATATCAGCAACCTCACAGACCACTGGCAAGTCAGCCAATGATGGGTTCGATTTCAGTAAATCAACTGAATAGACAAGGAATCCCTCCTCTTCTTTTTGTAATAATCGAGTCATCGACAATACGGATATCAAAGGAATTCTCGATTTAGAACCTTTACCGTAAAATTTTCATTCTTCAGCCATCTCAGGTCTGAATCTCACAATCTTATGGACACAATCAACGGTCGCTCTGTACTTGGTCAGCATATCAATACCGATAATACAATCAAAATCAGATAACCCAAGTACGATACAGTCTAACTCAATCTCATGTCCGTCATACTGTAGCATACAATGTTTCACAGCATTCACTGATATCAAACCTTTCTCCTAAGGAGAAGAGACAGATACTACAGCAGATAAAAACTCAACAGGCATGCATGAATCAATGCAAATCGCTCAGAAAGAAATGTATGGGATGCACCCGTATCAATCAATACATAAGCAGGATAATCGCACAATAACAGTTACCTGCAATAACGTCATCTGTTGCTTCCTGAGCCTGTTCTTTAATCAAAGCAGATACTCCGGCCTGCTGTCTCGGAGGCTGGCTAACAGTCTGGCTTCCTCCTAGCCTCTGCTGTGACTGAGGAGTAGTCGATGGTGGCTGAAATGAGTGAACAACTGATGATCCTCTACCAATCTGTGCCACTGATCCAGATGATTCTGCTCCCTGAGATCTTCAGGAACCTCTCTGTGGACATACTCTCGCAAAATGTCCTGTTTGCAGATGTTGCAACTACCATATACTCCGTATCATTGCTCGGTCGGATGTCTCCCTCCGCATGTGCTACAATAAACCCCGGTATAACTCTGGCTCTGTAGTGAACCACTTGAGCTGGAGGAACCACTACCATACTTCTTAAACTGTCTTCTTCTGGCTTTCAAATGATCTTTCTTCTTCCCAGTGCTACTATCACCACTCTCAAAATCACCAGATGTCTCAGTGCCCTTCAAAGTTGACGGTTCAAACAACTGAGAGCTCTTCGGTAGTGTTTCCCTACTCCGCTTACTAGCTTTTATCTCAGGCTAAGGTAACCTACTGCTCTGTTACCACCTGCTGTGGGGACCCGGACGCTAATTCATTTCTTAATCATCTTTGGGAATAATTGAATCAATTAAGATAAACAGGGTCTAAATTTTTATTTTTTTAAAAAAAAAATACCAGTGCGGAAACGTAATGTAATCAATCTGATATACATATCAACAGTAAAAGTACATATCTTGTACTAAATACATTCCTATCAAACTAGGGTTCAACTACTATATATCCAGTGCTGAAACCTATTCTACTTCTGGTCCAAATCTCCACGCTAACCGTAATCTCATCCTCGTTCTGACCCTGAACCTGTCCCACCTGTTGTCATGCACACATACAAATACAACAACAGCCGGATAACTCCAGTGAGAAATACATTCCCAGTATAAATCATGTATACATGCAATCATATAACAGATATAAAAGCATGAAAAAATATCAATACCATGTATCAAATCTGAAAGACATGAATCAATATAAAACTGTAAATCAAACTCTGACTCATACTCTCTGACTCGACTCGTTCCTAATCTAGGGATCCCGATCTGAATAAGAACGTAACAATCTCCCACCTACTCTCCCGATCGCGGTGGCGGTACGTTCTTATTTATGGACTTTGGTCCTGTCCATATCGAATCTCGACAATAGAAGTTGCTCCACTCCTAGGCAACATCGATATGACCAAACGTCCGGTGTCTTGGCACCTCTGCCAAAGACTTGGCCTCTCCGCCAATTGGCATCTCCGCCAAATATCAGGCACATCAGCCCAACGACTAGGCATATCTGCCCCTGACTCATCACATAACATATTCTTAACTATAAATCAATAGAATAAGCATATCAATCTCAAACATTGCAACATATCGAGGCAATGACACTTCAGTATGTGATTTTGGGAAACTCAAGTAAAATCAAACTCGAGTTGTGCAATCCCAGATCAACATTAATTTATACCTTTCTCTTCTCGGTCTGACGAATTCGAAGTCTCGAATTCATATCTATCCATACTCAATGTGGTAAAAACAATATCGAGGAGTATAATATCAGTATACCACTCAACTCAATACTGAATATAATCAGAACTCAATCAAATTATGTTTCAACGGCATAACTGCATAATCTCAGTATACTTAGCGATACAATATCAATCAGATATCTATCCCAACATCTCATAATCGATAGCAATACAAATCTGATATCAAATCTCAATCAAATCAATTCTGATAATTCATAACAAATCTGTACGGTATCCGTTCTTCAATTCGATTTCGATTATACGATGTCTACTATGTCAAGAACACCATATATCAATCATATCTGATTCTGGAAATATCATAATTTCAAATCATATCAAAACGTAGTAAAACTTACGTCCTGTTGAAGTTCTCGTCGATAGGAATACGGTACTGAAGTCGGATTGAAAATCGGACGGACGGATCTTTCGTAAACTTCAAATTTCTAAAATAAAAGGCGTAAGAATCCTTCACACAATTCTTCTGACTCTTTCTCGTTTCTTTCGGATGATTCTAAAGAACAAGTGACAATTTGATATATATATATATATATATCATGCATGTCTCGGCCATGTGGCATCTCTCTTGTGCTGCACGTCTCGCGCATATGCGCAACCTACCTCGGCGCATATGCGCAAGACATTCTGTCCTGGCGCATAACATCACGGTTGCTCGTGCATATGCGCGCCCTCGCCCGGCGCATATGCGCGAGGTTCTTCACAACTCTCTGCCATCCTTGCGCATATGCGCCGGTCCATGTTGTGCATATGCGCGAGTTTCTCTGCCTACCTCGCGCATATGCGCCCGGCGGGGTCGTGCATATGCGCGAGGGCTCATCCTCGCACATAATTTCGATCTTCTTTCCGGCTTTCTCGGTCCGATCCGTTCCGTCTAAAATTACATCAATTATCAACAAATCATTTTCGATTATAATAACAAAATTCTCGGGCATTACAGAGGGTGTCACTTCGTGCCCCTGATTTCAAATGATGCCCGGGAGAAGCTGAGGCATTTTATTGATGGTTTGCGGCCGATTTTGCGCCGTGATGTGCGAGTTGCTGGTCCTACCACCTATGCTATCGTCATGTCGAGAGCCTTGGCGGCAGAGCAGGATCAGAAGGACATTGATAATGACAAGCAGGGCAAGAGGCCTTATCAGGCACCCCAACAGCAAAAGGAGTAGCCTCAGTTTAAGAGGCCTTTCCAACAACGACAGAGGAAGAGGCCATTTCAGGGACAACCGAAAGGCAAGAGTCCTACTCCTCAGAAGAAGGCTCCCCAGAGTTCTGATGAGTACCTAGTGTGTTCGAGATGCAACCGTTAGAATTTTGGACAGTGTCTATGGGGATCGGGAAAATGCTTCAAGTAGTGGAGTCAGTGACCACATGTTGAAAGACTGCCTACTGTGGAGGCAGCCTGCCCAGGAGAGAGTGTTCGCCATGCAGGCTGAGGAGACGAACCCATATACGACTCTTCTGATGGAAAATATTTTCATAAAGAGAGTAGCCACGAAAGCCTTGATAGATTTCGAGGCCACTCACTCTTTTATCTCGGAGACGTTTGCTAATCTATTGGACGTCAATTCCATTGGACTCGATGTTAACTATTTAGTGACAGTCCCATCAAAGGAAGAGTTATCAGCTACTAGCGTGGTCAGAGCCATCGATCTCGAACTGAAAGGTCACCTAGTGTATGCCGATCTGATTGTGTTGCCGATGCCAGAGTTTGACTTTATCTTGGGAATGGACTGGATAACAAAGAACAAAGTTCTTATTGATTTTCATAAAAGATCAGTGTTGGTAAGACCGTTGGGCATCGAGAAATTTCTCTTTGAGCCGAACAGATGGAGAAGTTTCCCTCGCATGATCTCTTGTATGCATGCATGCACGGAGACTTATTCACAAGGGGTATCAGGCTTTCTTGGCCAGTATTATTTCCGCACATTATGCACTCACTCCGTCAATATCTTATGTACCAGTAATCAGAGATTTTCCTGATATTTTCCTGATGACGTCACAGGCCTTCCTCTAGAAAGAGGTGGAGTTTTTCATTGACCTTGTGCCAGGTACCGTGCCAACCTCTAAGGCACCATACCGTTTAGATCCAGCTGAGATGTTAGAGCTCAAACAGCAGATTCAGGAGCTATTACATAAAGAATTCATCCGCCCTAGTTTTTCAACATGGGTCACACCAGTGCTCTTCGTTAAGAAGAATGATTGGATTATGAGGTTGTGTATCAACTACCGAGAACTGAATAAGCTAACGATCAAGAATAAATACCCACTACTAAAGATCGAGGACTTGTTCGATCAGTTGCAGGGAGCTACAATGTTCTCTAAGATAGATTTACGATCAGGGTATCATCAGTTGAAGGTAAAAGATGCAGATGTTCATAAGACAGCCTTCAGAACCAGATATGGGCATTACGAGTTCTTAGTGATGCCATTTGGACTGACGAATGCTCTAGCAATTTTTATGGACTTGATGAATCGAGTATTTCAGCCCTACCTAGATCAGTTCGTCATAGTGTTCATAGACGACATCCTTATCTACTCGAAGAGCCATGACGAGCACAGTCAGTATTTGGGTATAGTTTTGCAGGTCTTGCAGAGTCACAACTTGTTTGCAAAATTCAGTAAGTGTGAATTCTGGTTGAAGAAAGCGGCATTTTTGGGCATATAGTATCTAACAGTGGTATTGAGGTAGGTCCAGCTAAAGTGGCAGCAGTTAAGGAATGGATTGAGCCGATGCATCAGAGATTCGCAGTTTCCTAGGCTTGGCAGACTATTACAGGAAATTTATTCAGGGGTTTTCCTCGATTGTAGTGCCACTCACTTCATTGACTAAGAAGAATGTTAAATTTGTATGGAGTGGAGAGTGTCAGAAGAGCTTTGATACTTTGAAGCAAGCTCTTAACACAGCACCAGTGTTAGCCATGCCAGTAGAGCAAGGCAATTTTGTGCTATACGTTGATGCTTCTAAGCTCGGTTTAGGTGCAGTATTGATGCAGCACGGTCGGGTTATAGCTTATGCCTCCAGATAGTTCCGACTCATGATCTTAAGTTAGCTGCCGTTGTCTTTGCGTTGAAAATTTGGAAGCATTATTTGTACGGCGAGAAATGCCAGATATTCACTGATCACAAGAGTCTCAAGTATTTTTTTGACACTGAAAGATCTGAATATGAGACAAAGACGGTGGTTGGAATTAGTGAAAGACTACGATTGCGAAATTAGCTACCATCCGGGGAAAGCTAATGTTGTGGCATATGCCTTAAGCAGAAAAGTTGCAGTCGTAGCACAGCTGTCAGTGCAGAGATCTCTTCAGTAAGAGATTCAGAGGTTTAGCCTAGAAGTTTATCCTAAGGGCAGAGCTCCTAAGGTGTCTAATCTGACAGTCCAGTCTTCCTTGCTAGATCGAATCCGTAGAGATCTACCTTCAGATGAACAGTTACAGAAATGGAGACTAAAGGATGAGGCCAAGGGTAGTGTACTCTATACAGTGTCTGATGGTATTGCGAAATACAAAAGAATGATTTGGGTGCCTAGTGTTGATTCGATCAGAGAGGATATTCTGAAAGAGGCACATGCATCTCCGTATTCCAAATTTTGTGCTATACACCGATGCTTCTAAGCTCGGTTTAGGCGTATGATTGATGCAACACGGCCGGGTTATAGCTTATGCCTCCAACAGCTCCGACTCATGATCTTGAGTTAGCTGCCGTTGTCTTTGCGTTGAAAATTTAGAGACATTATTTGTACGGTGAGAAATGCCAGATATTCACTGATCACAAGAGTCTCAAGTATTTCTTCACGCAGAAAGAACTGAATATGAGACATTCAATTAAAAAAAATGTATACGTATATGATGTTATGATAAGACATGTTTTAACACGTTATGATTTTATATGACATGTTTACGCTATACTTTTAAGTTCATGAAATGTATGTTGATTATGATATTTTTCATTCTTGCATGTTATGTATATGTATGTTTTATAGCGGTGCAGGCGTGTTTAGTCATTAGATTCACTAGGTGTGAATGATGCAAATGAGCATGTTGATGAGGAGGCTGAAGGTGCCGAATTCTGAGTAGATAAGGTTGGATGTGTGCACATGACCCGATGACCATATTTTCTGCACATCAGGTTTTTTGAGTTTAGAGTGGACGTGAACATTTTATTACGCTTGGTTTTGATATATTTTTAGTTATCAGGATTTTTACTTGATTTATTTTTACGTACATTTACGATGGTCGAGTTGGAAATTTTTAACTGCAGTATTTTATATGTTATTTGATTACGATTATTTTTAAAAGGTGTATTTTTCAGCAGTATTTCATGCATCAAAAATTTTAAATTTCGAAATTAAGTTTACAAAAAAAAATTAGTAGAATTTTTAAGTAGTAGATATTTCAATTACAGAGTATGAAAATATCCATAATCTCTCCTAACTCAAAAACATGATGTGCGGAAAAATAAGGTCATCGGGTTAGCGTGCGCACATCCTAGCCCCACCTACTTAGTCTTCCGCGCCTCCAGTCACCTCATCGATATGGTCACCTGCATCATTCACAACTAGTGAGTCTAAATATTCAACACAACATAAACATTATAACGAGTACATTTATATAACATACAACAGTGAAAAGTACTGTAATAAATATAAATTTCATGAACTTAAAAGCATAGTGTAAACATGTCATATAAAATCATAACGTGTCAAAACATGACTCAATATATCATCATATACGTGTTCATTTTCTTTAATTGAATTTCGTTCATTAGTTGTGACTTTCATATCAGCTCTATCGTATCAGCTCTATTCGATGGATCCATCTGCGTATAACTGTGATACCCGGCGGCGAGAAAATCAGCAACAGTATTTTATCTATCCACTGAGAATTGACCTTACATATCATCGTATTCGTATTCGTATTAATCACAACCAACTCACATCCTTCAAAACATGTCATCATATTCGTCAATTTATAAAAATCATGCATATACGTAAATTTTCTTAAAATCAAGCATGCGGCGTTTTTCGTATTTCCATAAAAAGTCATATATGTAATATCATAAACAATTAATACATGTCAAATTGTGATCAGGGCGCCGCCAGGACTGCTAACTCGACCCAAGTGCAAAATGACCATTTTTCCCATGGAAACCCTAATTGACCATTTTACCCCTAGACCTCTAAATTTCGACCCGAAGCCAACAAAACTCCTAAGAACACCTCAAAACATTATTATAAATGTTTCCTAGACATAACCTTGAGTCTATTCCATAACTTAAACGATTCGTTTTAAAACTTAGACCGGGGTCCCTATTTTAACTCGAATCAACCCGAAACTTGACCAAACTTCTCCCCACCTAAACCATGACTCGAACCTACATGACCAGCCCCTAAACCATTAGTTCTAGACCCCTTAGGACCTGCGAAAAAATGCCTAAAAATTGCTGGAATTTTTCTGCGCACCTACCACGAAACCCTAGTGTTACCCTAGCCTTGATTTCTCGACTCTAACCCAAACCGACTAGGACCAGCCCTGAGCCAACCCTTCCTAGCCCACCTCTCGACCCTCTTGGACTGACATGACCCTAGCCCTCATCCCCATGCATGCTTCCAAGCGAAAACACCCGTGAAACTCGCATCCCGCCCTAATCGAGTCACCTTCACGCAAACTCTCTCGTCTGGCTTTATGACCAAGACCAGCAGATTTGGGTTGGACCCATTCTAGGCCATGACTCAGACCCACTAGAGTCTGTTCCAAGGCTCGGAACAGCCTATGCACCATCGGCTCGCTCAATCTTTCGATCTAGCCATACACGAACCAACCTCCGATTAAACTAGCGCTCGGCCTTCACCAAAAACTCGAGTACCTAGTGACTCTAGCCTCTTGTCACCATGACTTCCATCATATACAGCTTTAAATATGAAGCCATGGTATCCCCTTACATCAAAGCCATGATAAATCGTGAGTAGCAATAAAAAACATGCATATTTCGTTATAAACAATACATAACCGACACAACAAAAGGATTTAAATGTTTTTCATGCAAACACACACGTAACAGTGTATATTAGCATTAATGATGAGAAAAATGATGATTTATGGCGTACCTTTGTGTTAACATGCTCGAAACCTTGAATAACTATGCGTAGGACGAGCACCGGAAAGACGGGGAGGGAGTTTCCGTGCAAACCTTGAAGAAATTCGAGATGGATGCTGAAGAAAGCTTTCGAAATGGCTGTTGCAGCAAGGGGAGGGGCGGCCGAGTGTGAGGATTGTAGGGTTAGGGTTAGGGTAAGATAGGGTAGTGTTTAAGTAAGAAAAATATGTTCTAATTGGCCTTTAATGAAAATTAAATGGATAAAAAGGATTGTGGGCCCATTAAGAAATTAAATAAACTCGTCAAGCCCAAAAACACTTTCGAAAAATATTTCATTTAGGTACGAATTTGAAAATATTGCCCGCACCCTCAAAAAGTCTTCTGACTCGATAAAATTTGCATTCCAGTTAAAAATATGTCCCGACGAATAAAAATACCCAACAAGGCTCATTTTCAAAAATCATATTTAATTACACCATATATTAAATAATTATTTAATAATTAAAAAAATTTATTTAATAAAACATTTTCCTGATTAATCCCGGTCTTCGTTCCTCGTTCGAGCGCGAAATACAACTTAAAGCCCTAATGCATGTAACTTTAAATAAAACATGAAATGACTTACATGACCATGCAATAATCACACCTTTAAAGCTTTAAAATAATATAATACATATTTTAGTAATAACTCTAAATTAGTAAAAACTCTAAATTGCATGCAGTCAGGTACGTAGTTCGAATTTATTAGATTTGACAAAAAAATATATCAAATGAATTGTAAGTACACTTGTAACGAGCTCTAAGGTTGAATATGTCATGAAATTATGTGAATCTTATAATTAGAAAATTTGTATGAAGAGTTGGATTCATTATAAGATGTATTTATTTTTTCAAGAGATAACGTGACACCCACTCCAATTCAAACCATGATACTCTAACACTATGAATCATATAGGTGTGGTGTGTTTACCAATTTCACCATTGCGACTTATCTTGAACTCATAATAACTTAATAATTTATAAATAAGAAATCATCCATTATATTTAATATTAAGCCTAATAGAGCCAAAAATAATGTCATCTTGTATTTTGTCTTTTCATAACTATGATATGACTATATAAACATATCAATTCAGATGTAGCATGATATTTCATTATCTTCTATAATTATTATATTAATCTATTTTATTATTTTTTTTATAATTATGATATTACTCTATCTAAGTATAAATCAAATTAAATATAATTTTTTCTTAACAAATTTGTTAAGAATAATCATTGTTTAGAGGTTACCGACATTCCCTAATACTAAAGTAGTGACGGAGCCAAGGTGACGGCGGGTGGGTGCGACCGTCCCTTTCAATTTTTAAATTTGAATGACTAAGGTATAAAATAACAGAAAATAGTTTTGATACGTTGTGATTTTTTCTAACACTAATGTTCTTTTGCAAGTTTCAAGTGCTTATATAGTTGAATATCATCTAAACATAAAATCTTTTATTTTCTAATTAATGATTTTTTTATTTTTAATTAAGAGTAATATAGTAATCTAAAAATTTTATAAATAAAACACAATCTAATTTTTTTTAATGAGCTAAATATTTTAATCTTATATTCATTTGTATTTTAAATTTCAATAATATATTTATCTATATTATAAAAAATTTAAAAAAATTGAAGATAAAAATTGCATATATTATAATCAAATGTGTGAAGAAATTTTGGAATTAAAAAAAAAAGTTTCACCCAAAGTTAGCCAAGTATCAGTATCTCTCTCGCTTAACTGATAGTATAGATATATAAAAATTTAGAATAATTTATGTTTTAATAAATTATTACTTTTTAATAATTTGATAGTTGATTTTAATTTTGAAATTTAGGTTATGCTTGAATGAAATGATTTGATTTGAGAAGTATTTTGAAGAATATATTTGAAATAACAATCATCTTGTGTGTATGCCAAATTTATAACAAGTTGGGATCATGTCTTATTAGGAATATTCTATATATATAATTCAATTTCGGTAGTAATATTTCATTTCAGTTGAAAAACGCAGTCATATGTGTGGGGATCCGGACGCTAATCATCTTCTTAATCGTTCTTTGGGAATAATTGGATCAATTAATTAAACAGGGTCTATTTTTTTTTTTAATTGGGCCCTGTATAAACAAGTGTACAAATCTATACAACAAGTTATATTCCATTTTATTTAAATACACGATCAGTGCAATATCTAAATCATGATCTAAAGTACAAAATCTGTTCAAAGTACAATCATAAACAAACTAGTGTCATCTCAATCACATAACCAGTGATAAACTACTAGTTCTACGTCTAAGTCCGGAATCACCACTTTAGTCACCATCTCTCATTCTCTTCTTGATCCTGATAATGTCCCACCTGTTGTCATGCACACATACAAACACAACAATAGCCGGATAACTCCGGTGAGAATAGAATTCTCAGTATAAACAATGTATACATGCAATGTATAAAATCATAAGCATTTATTAAAAGCATGAATCATAATCTGAAACAAAAATCGATATAAACATGTAACATAATCTATGAAACAGTAATCGATACAAGTCTGTAAATCAAGCTCTGACTCTTATTCTTTGACTCGACTCAATCTGGCCTAGTCTAGGGATCCCGGTTGAATAAGAACGCAACAATTCACCTACTCTCCTCAGCTAGATGGTGGTACGTTTTTATTCCCAGACTTTGGTACACTATATCAAATATCTGCAATAGAAGCTAATCTGCATTCTAAGCAACATCGATATAAACCAAACGTCCAGTGACCTGGCACCTCTGCCAATAACTCTGTCACGACTTGGCACATCTGCCAAAGACTCTCTATCTCAAATCAATCATCTAATCCATGCTTTCTATAAATCAATAGAACAAGCATATATAAATGCAATGAATTCAAATATCTGAAAACAATAGCAAATAAGTATGTGGTTTTGGGAAACTCAAGTTCTATCTCACTCGAGTCCGTCTCTCCGGTTTAA
Organism: Primulina tabacum; assembly: GCF_025594145.1. Lineage (NCBI taxonomy): Eukaryota > Viridiplantae > Streptophyta > Magnoliopsida > Lamiales > Gesneriaceae > Primulina > Primulina tabacum. The sequence goes on from NC_134567.1 coordinate 6,820,618, forward strand.
CATTGTTTTATACCTTTCTTTTCGTAGTCTCGGTCGGAAGAAATGGAAGTTCTGAATTCAAAGCTGTCAATACAATCTGAAATGACATATTCGACAGGTACAATATCAATATACCATCCCAATCAAATCTGTTCTGATCAATCTTAATCTGATTCAAAATCAACGGCATAACGTCACTAGAACTGATGTCCCCGGTAACTCAACAATACGAGATATCAATTACAATTCATAACCAATAGTCAATACAATCCATAATTAATCAATAATCGCAATTTCAATACCAAATCTGTACATTTCAATCATATCAATTCTGAAAATCATAACAAATTGTATAAACAGTCTGTTCTTCGATCTGACTTCGAATATACGATTACTGATATCACCAGAACACATAATAATAATCAAATCACAATTCCTCCAAAGTCATAATTTCAAATCATATCAGAAATCAATAAAACTTACGTCCTGTAGTAGCTGTCGACGAGAGAATCACAGAACTGTGTTCAGATCAAAATTCTGATGGCCGGATCTTACACAACCAAATTTTTAATAGAGAAATAAGCTTGAGGGAATTTTCATGGAAGCTCTCGATTTCCTTTTTCGAATTGTTGAAGAATGAATGAGAGTTTTATATATCCAAATGCATGGTGAAGACAAGTGTCCCACTCAAATCCCATTAATTGCACTTTAGCCCCTGAAATCTTCACTATTTGCAATTTGGCTTTTTAATTCAATTTCAATCTTATGGAATTGTAAAACCATGGAATATGACTCAACATTCCAAAATTCATAAATTAAATAATCTTGGATTAAAATGATAAAATCTCGGGCCTTACAATATGTTTGGCTGGTATAAGTGATCAAAAGGTAATAACTCATATGACGGGAGAAAACTTAGTGCAGAGTTCTATTAATATTAATGGGTGGCTCGAGGATTTCTTATGGGCATAGACATCCCAATTGGTTATTGACAAGAACTTATCGAATGCATCATTTAGGCACATAATAAATTAAAAAGTTGCTCCTACTACTCAGTTGAGAGCCTTGAGAATTATACAATGACGTGTTATAGGAATAACACATTATCTTCTGGCTGAAATTGCCATAACATTAGCGCTCTTCTTAGCAATAATTGTTACAGTAGGATAATGGCTAGGAGGATTTACATAAAAGATTGATTTAAAGACAACTTGTATAGTGTCCTACTCTAAGATAGGAGCGTTTTGTCTTTTCAATTTTTAAATTTTTTTTCAGATTGTGTTTGAATTGAAATATTTGAGTGGATTTAATTTCAAACATGCAACTCAAATCCATTAATCCAAAACTAATATGAATTTGAAATCATTTATGTTAGTTATATATATTTTTTTTCTCTAATTTTGAATCCATTCTCGATTTGAAATTCGTAAATTTTTTTCTCGAATCAATTTCGAGTTTGACTCAAAAAAATTTGAATATGTTAGCTATTCGAACCGTTGTTCGAAATTAAATGCTCGAAAAACTTGAAATATATTTATTTAATATACAATGTTAATACAAATTAGCTCATGACGGATTCACGGATTATCACACAAATAAATTGAATTCGAGTTTGGTTCAAAAAATATATGAACGTATACTCGAAATCGATAATTTTAAATGCGAATCAATTATTTATTGAGTTGATTCAAAAGCTCGCGAGTCAACTCGCCTTGTTGATACTATGGTCCTTTGTACATTGTACTCTTATTAATTATTGTTTTATATATAATATTGTTCTTTGTGTTAGAAAATATTATTTACCCAAGAATTTTGGTGTATGACAAAATCAAGACAGCTCAATGTAACAGGTATCAGTTCAACCACCCAGCTTCGAAACTTGCCAAAGCTCAAGAAGTCTAAACTGCATGAATTTCAGACCACTGGCAAATTTAATCGTCTGGATAAAAAGAAGCTTGGAATTGAATCATTAAAGAGAACTATTTATTGCTCAAAGACATTCTCTGACCGGCTCTACACATTCAAAGTATTACACCGCCTCGAAGTCAAATTATCCTTTCACCGGTCCCAAGAATGATATGCATTTATGTCTCTATTCCAGAAAAAGATGATCAAGTATAGACTTCAAGTTCTGACGCTAAAAATTGTTACCAGAAAGGGAACTCCTCAAGAAAAGTGCTTCAGATCTATGCTGAGCAAAAGGGACATTAAATGCGTTTATCGAAGGACAATTATTGCTCATAAAGTCGACAGCAACACATCTGTTCAGAGGATCAGGTTAACGTTGCTTGTCCTTCCCGACCGTTAAGAAAATGGGCTATATCAACAGAGAAGTGTGCCAGCAGAAATACAACTCGATTCACAGCTGAAACATTGTTGCTTGCTTGCATACTCTAAAGATCCCAGAGCGCTATCAAAAGTCTAGATACTCTATCGCTCAATCAGCACGCTTTGAACAGAAATACATTCGGTCATCTAAGGATCATTCTCGTGCTACTCAAACCAAATTGTTTATTCATATCAGTAACCTTTTGGTTATTCGATTAAGTTTTGGTGTGTGGTGAACTAAGTGTTCTTAAAAATCCAAAAGGGTAAAGTAATCACTAAAAGTTCCAAAACAGGCAGTGTGATAAGTCTTGATTGGAGTGGATTGTGGCAAGAAGATTGTAAAGCCAAAGTCTTTTAGTGGAATCCTTCCTAAAGAGGAAGAAGGGTGACGTAGGAGTATTCATTCTCCGAACATCCATAAAAACCTTGTGTCATCTTACTTCTCGCAAGCACTTACTTTTCCAGTCTCTTCTTATTGATTAAGCATGTTAACGTGTTTAAGTTTTATTGAAGATTGTGAACCTTTTTCCGCGTTTGAGAAGAATTTTCAACCGCCTAAAAATGGTTGAAATCAACTTTTTACAAGAGAAAATTTGAAAGATTTCATTCACCACCCCTCCTAAACTCTTTCCCGATCCTAACAAGTGGTATCAGAGTGGGGTTTTCTCAAACACTGTTATCTTTTGAATACTTATGGCATCTTTTAGGGAGGACTGAACTCCTGGACCTTAGTCCAGGTTGACAGCGTCTTCTCAAAGACGCTGTCCTCCAGTGCGGTCTTGCGGGAGGCCACTATTGACTCCATGAATGCCTCTGCCAAGTCTGGCTCGCTTGAAATGCTATCCTTAGCCATTCTGATTTTATTTGCTTTGTATTTCAAGTAATTGTGAAACTAACCCTTCTACCTGTATTTATAGATAAAATCCATACGAAAGGTCTCTCTCTCATTATGATTGACACTAGGGTTTGAAGAAGCTTTCTGTCAAAGCTACCGCCGGTTCATCTCCCAAGATTCATTTTAATCTACATGTTTAGGGGGAACAATGGTTAAGTCATTAACTAAATAGACTTCTCAACCACTTCCTCCCTAATCACATTATTCATCCGGTTCATTTTTTGGGCACGTTACTTCCACGTCATTTCGTATAAGTTACTCAAACTCTTCGACTGCCTCTGTTTGACGTGACGGTTATCTTTTTGAAATTTGAAATCAATTATTTTACCGCCGCCCAAATTTTTTTTTAAAAAAAAAACTCTCAAAAATTCCTCCACTAACAGTCCTCCACGTGGACTGACTTGTGATTATCTGAATCGAAAATACATATTCAAAATTTGCAGCATTCTTAATTTTATCTTGCTATTATTATACACGATTGCTTTCAAAGCTCATCTTGCAGGAGTTAATCTCTATCTTTTTCTGTCAATCAAGATTATGGCTGCCTCCATTGCTCAAAACACAGTTGCTGTTAACTTTGCATCAGTATTTGCCATGACCAACAAGCCTATGAAAGCCATGTTTCGTACGATAGAACATTCTGGGCTTCATTCTTTTCTTGGTTGCAGTTACAATTACTCCGACACATTGTTGAAGAAATTCTTTGACTCTTCATACATAAAGAACGGAGAAATTGTTTGTGATGTTCAAAACAAAAAACTACAATTCACCCAGAAGATGTTTGCTGATTTGTTCAGCTTACCCACGGCTGGGATTACTGATTTCTCCACACTACCAGAAGGAAATAATGACATTTGGCGTAGCACCTTCTCAATCACAGACTCTCCGATTTTGTCTCCAACCTGTCAAAAATGCGATTTAAAGATCGAATTCAGATTATTGGCTGATATTGTGGCAAAAGGACTTCTTGCCAAGGCTGGTGCATATGACAAGATAACTTTAGAAAAATTTCTTGTTATGGCCATCATCTCATTTGAACTGCAGATCAACTGGTCTGATATTCTTTTCAAGACACCGGTCGCTGTGATCAAGAAAGAAAACCAATCGCAAGGCTTTACGGTTCAAATCTGCCACATGCTGATTGATGCAGGGGTTCAACCGGTTAATATGATTGAAGTTGGAAAGACCAAGCTGTTCAACTGGATAACGGTTGAAAAACTCATCAAGAAAAATCAACCGGCTGATGAGGAGATAGTCTCCATAGAAACCGAGACTGGGGTTAGATTTTGTGAAACAAAAGAAGAAATCAAAGACTGCTTCTACTCCCAAAGAAACCAAGAGGAAGCTGATCCTAAAATCCAGTTCCGATGATGAATCCAAGGACAACATTCCCGTCTCTCAAGTCTTCAAAAAGAAACGAACTGAAACATCAAAAACAGCGAAGATCAAACTGGTTAAACATCTTTCTGCACCACTAATTCCTGCACCGATTCTGTCACGCCCCGCGACCGGGGTTAGTCGAAACCGGCGTTGTTCATCAATCACACAATCGAAAAACAACAAGCCTCGTAGCACAGTATAAACCGAAACCAGTTTATTTCATAAATATCATAAAAATGGAATCGTCTTTACAATAGTAACTCTGAAAACGATAAAATCTGCGGAAGTGTTTATAACTTGAATTAAAAACTCACAAGAACATATTCTTAATTAAAATTCTTCATGCGTCCACTATCAGCCCAAAAACTGGCGTCTGATTCTTCTTTCTCTATTTCTTCTTCTGATTTATCTGGGGAGGGTAGAGTAAGGGGTGAGTGATATGGTCGTCACTCAGTAAGTGGGGGTCGTTCGAGCACAACATAACAAAATGCATAAAAATTCGAAACACACACCTTTAATAACATGACTCATACCACGTGCACATCATTAACCAGACACTGAGATTCATCTACTTTCAATGGTTTACTGATATCAGTCCCTAATTTTTACTCCTATAAGGGGACGAGGCCGTATAGCGGTTATCTCCCCCACCGCGTAAGGGTACGTATGGTTGGGATTCCCACCCATATCAAGTTGAATTCTCACAGTGTCAAAACATTACTCATGCCAAAAATCGTAACCAGAAGGGGTAGAAGAAGAATTTGTACTCGATCGAATTTTAAAACACACGAAATGCATAACCGAAATTTACACATTTAAAACAAGCCCACTTACCTTAATCCTTGAAGAAAAACACGAAGAATTCGAAAATCATAGAAGAATCATGTAACCGACACTTCAAAAATGCAGCAGTGCCATCGCCCGAAAAATCAGCCGTCTTGTAAAATTCCTTGCACCTTATGGAACCGTTGGCTTGGGCTCAAACTTTTACAGTACGTTACCAAGTACGTTAATTAAATTATGAATGGTGGAGATCGAGTTTGGAAGTCGTTTTAATCTTCTTATGGACAAAAAAACGTAGGTATGCTGTTTCTTGCCTAAAATCTGAGCAGTTTTCTTACGAATGATATAAACAAAAAACTAACCGTTGGATTTGGCCGAAATTTGGATATGTTATTCAAAATATATTGAAGCATATTCTGAACAGTGGAGATCGGATTCCGATTAACCGAACGAGAGAAACAAATTTCTGAACTTGGACAGAATTTTGATGACTTGTGCAGAATTTTTGGAGAGGAATTTCGAAAATTGGAGAACAAAAACTCGAAAATTTGGTGTGTAAATTCTGAATGAAAGCTTTTCCTATTTATAGGGAGGTGGCTGCTATCCTGATCGTGTATTATCATTGCGTTTGAACTTTTGAATCAAACTTTAAATCTAGGATAATTATCATATCAAATCTTATATCTTTATCTGGTATCAATATCATATCAAATCTTAGATCTTTATCTCGTAAAAATCTTTTCAACTTTGAATTTATATCCCAGACTTTACCTGCTCATATCCAAATATTCCTTATTTAATTCCTTAGATCGTTGTCTATTTATTATCCCAAGTTCAAAGTATATGCACAATGTTATCTTAAATCTTGAGCTCAAAAATATTGTACACGATATAATTATCCACACAACTTTAGATAATCTTGCAAATTTTACATCTTAAATAATGAGATAGATACCCGAAGATTGCATAATCCTAACACACTTAAATTATAGAAATATTATCGTGACTACAAAATCTTGGGTTTTACGGATTCCCGCAGCCTCAATCAAAGAGCTAAAAGGAATTCGAATTACTGAAACAGAGATTGAGTCCTCTTACTCAGGAGTTCCTATTATTCTCTCCACAGACAAGGGTAAACAAGTCATGATCGAAAATCCACCAAAAATCAATTCAGTACATATAGCCATAGTCCTCACCAGCGAACGTGTCAATGAAGCCGTTAAGAAGAAGATGGAAAAGTTGGATCAATTGATTCAATATCGAACAGTTGTAACATTTGACTCATTGATTCAAACCGGTAAAATAAAAGCAACTGCCAAACTAGAACGGTCCATCTTGGAATGGACAGAAACATCCGATATTCAAATCGCTCTACGTCGTCGAGACTTTTTGGAACTTCAGATGAAAGAAAGCTGTAGTACCAGAAAAACCAATATGCGTAGATATGTGCATAATTTTTATTATTTAATTTTAAATGATTATTATTTTAAGAATTTGTTGATTTAATTGCATTTAAATCATTTACATTATTTTTAAGGATTTTAAATCGCGTATTTCAAATTTTAACTTTTTAGATATATACGCGAGATCGGACCGGAGATAGGAAATCGGAGATGAATTTTATGATCCAGAAATATTCCTAAATTTATTCCGAGCTAAGAAATAATTTAATTTAATGAAATAAAGTGGAATTAAGTCTACTTTAATTAATTAATCACCAATTTTATTGTAGGCTTCTTAATTAATCAAGATTATGCTTAATTAATCTTTTAATCAAGCTTATCTAACATATGATTCTACTTAGCAAAACTTAAACAAAATCCTACACTAATTGGAAAGCCAACTCTCAGTCATTTCCACTCCACACAATCCCAAACCATTAACTCCCCCAACAACACAAATGACAACCATTCAACATGCATGTCCCCCCAACTTGACATCATTTACTCACTCATGCACCACCTTATTAACCACCAACCTTCACCACTTTCTCCACTCCCCCTGGCACGAAAATTCAGAGGTTTAGAAGCTCCCATTCTCGGCCAAGACAGCAACAATAACAAGGTTTCTTCATTTCCGTTGCCGTGTCTCCCGGTCCAACGTATCGTGTTGTTTATTGTAAAAAGAACTTAAGGCATGTGTATTTTCTCCCTTTTTCTCATCAATCAAGTGTATTACATATTTTTAGTATGATATATGTGCATGGTTAGGGATGTCAAGGGGTCCGGGTTTTACCCAGACCCACAATGGACCCGTGCTTATGGGGTGGGTTTGGGCATACTAAATGGGTCATGGGGCGGGTCTCGGGTCTAATTTTTCAGACCCGTACGGGTATGGGGTGGGTCATGGGTCCTATAATACCCGCCTCATACCCGCCCTATATATGTGGATATAAATACTTTAGGGTTTTAGTTTTATTAATTTTCATTTTTTTAGTAGCCCACCTCAACCATAACGGTCTTAGCTATTCTTATGTCAACAGTTTCATTTGAATCTGCTTTTAGTAATAGTGGAAGAATAGTTGGTTCTTAGTAGGCTTAATCCAACCACTTTGGAGGCATTGGTGTGCTCGCGAAGATGGTTGTGGGGTGAGGTGAAAGGTAAATAAATCACAATTTTATTTTGTTATTGTACTTTCATTTTAATTTTGTTACTGTACTTTCACTCTTTAAATTACAAATTTTTAAATTTTTAAATTACAATTTTATTTTTTCAATGTACTTTCTTTCTTTAATTTTGTAGTTAATTCCTCAAGTAGTTTACCAATTTGTCACATCATTCTTGATGAAGAGGAAGATGATCCCGAAGAATGTGTCTGAAATATTGCCTACTCGTTGATTTTATATTGATCTGTTTAACTTATGTTATGATTTATTTTTGGGATGTCAATATTTTTTTGAAGAGCTAGTAACTCTTTTTTTTATGTAATTCTTTATGTCATGAAAATACTTTGTTTGTTATTATTAAGTGTGGTCGAAGATATGAATTAATTTTCTATTGTGTTGTATTTAGATGCTTGTCTGTTTCATAATTCAGTCATGTGAGAAAAAGATTACCGTTTTTATTTTAAAAAATTCGGGTCTCACGGGTCTACCCAGCCCCATTTCGTATTCGAGGTGGGGTGGGTCTGAAGAATATTTAACCGGGGAGGGGCGGGTAATGGATCAAAGTTTTTTCATGGGGCGGGTCTTGGGTTTATTCATACTCGTCCCATACCCGCCCCATTGACATCTCTATGCATGGTTTCGGTTTTATTGCAAGAAACCACAAGAAAATATTTTTAAGAACCATAGGCCATTCTCGGCCATCCTGTGCATGTCACGTTCCTTGCTTGTTTTGTTGATTTGCAGGTTGGCTCGGTTCCTAGGCTCCCAAGGCTGCTTATGGTCATGTCCTAGGGTGTGTTATGGTCAAGTTTGATCAAGGGTTCAAGCCCCAAACCGTAATTTAAGTGCTCAAAACAGTAGGTAAGAAACAAGTGTCACATTTGGGGTTCATTTGCTGTCAATGGGTTGTGTAGGATGGTGTCCGAGCCATGGCTGGCCTAGGGCCGGTAGCCATGGCTAGGACCCTTCCCTAGAAAGCCTAGGAAGTGGTCAAGTCAGCCCTAAGTGGATTGAGCCATGTCCCAAATCGGTTGGACAGAAACAACTCAGGTTGGTCACGTATGACAGTAAGCTCTCGGGTGGTTCTTGTTTTGTTCTAAGGTGGTTGGTTGGTTCTTGGTTGTACTAGGGCCCTTAGCCATGGACTAAACAATGCCTCAACATTTCAAGAAGGTGTTGTGACCACTGGTTTCAGCCATGGTCAGTTTTTAATAGCCATTTTTACAGCAAGTGACAAGCTGCTCCAGTGTGTGTTCTCGACAGCAGTGAGCTTCGGCTCTTGAGTCTTGTTCTTGGTTGTTGGTTGGCCTATGGCCATTATCCATAGACTAAGACATGCCCAAATTTGTTACGGAGGTCGTGTTTTTAGCCGTTCGGGATTTGGTTAAGTATATAAGTCGTACGAGAAATTACGGTGCGAAGTGTCAAAGTGACTCTCGTAAGAGCGCCTCACGATTTTGGTTCCTTTGCACCTTAATTCATATTTCCAGTAAAATTTTATGTAATTACAGTAAGTTTAAGCATATTTTGATCATGGCTAGATGTTGGTTCGATGTTGGTTCGGGTTGGTTCGGAGACATGGTTGAAATTAGATTTCATGGTCTAGTTTGGCTCGGTTTTGATGCATGCATGGCCGTATCTTATCAATTTCATTGATTGTGGTTCGGACATGATATTTTATTGTTGTGCATTACATTCGATAACTTATTAAGTTGGTTCAGTACGGTTCGAGTATCAAGTCGTTCGGAAGTCCCTAAGTCACCGTACTTCATTCGGGTGCATTTTAGGTCAAATTAGGGTTCCATGAGTCCCACGATAATTTACGTCACAGCGAGCCTGGGAAACGATCCAACTAAGCCAAGCATAAGGGTTGTAAGTATATTTACGTGCAAAATATGAAAATGCTTTATTTTTGAGATATGCGATCTATCTTGTGGCCATTTATGTTATGGGTTCGGAAACCGATGCACGCAGTCGGGGACTTCTCCAAGTAGTATGGGTTTGGAATCCGGGATGTGTGACCGGGGACCTCTCCACCTGGTGACTTACGACCGGTTTAGGATTATGTATGGGTACGGATATCCAGTCCAAGGGCTGTGGTGATCTCTACCGCCCAGTATAATGTGGTTTAGTCTGATCAGGCGATTATGTTATGTGCCACTTTCTTTGACACATTATTTCTACAGAAAATTACGATATGATATGATATGGCTCGTAGTGAGCAAAGCTTTTACGTACGATTTTTATGATGTGCACGTATCTATATTTACTCATGCTTATGTTATCACGTTACGATTTAGTTTACGATATTTTTACGTTGCATGCGATCTTATTACGTATTTATTTGTTATTCACGATATATGCAAGCTGGGTCTTTAGACTCATTAGACTTGATTGATGTAGGTACTGATGATGCAGAGGCTGAGGGTGGGGACCAGTGAGTTAGCTCGGATCGGCGGTAGTACGAACCCGAGGACCTCACGTTTAGTTATTCAGTTTTATGTTCAAACTCTTGTTATAACTTTTATTCATTTTTAAGTTATTGTTTAAAACATTATTCAGTTTACGCTGCTATATTTATGTTAAATCGTTGGGTTATTTTACGAAAGTTTTTATACGTTGCAAGTTTATTTATATAAATAGAAAATTTTTAATAATTCAGCAAAATTATGATACGAAATACGGGCCCTCACAAAAGCACTCTCCGAGCCATCATTCAACTAAAAAGGAACAATTTTAATCCTTTCTGCCCTACTGCAAAGGATGATTCAGCTGTTATCTCTCAACTTGAGATGGATGCCTTATCGCTTGCTACACATGTTGCTCTAATGCGACAGGATCTTCACCTTCCAGCAGTTACAGAACAGAGTAAGCTCGACTCTATGTTGGAACTACATGAAGACCCGTGTTCTGAACAGCTCAAAGACACATCTAGCATTCAGGATTAGTCATCTACATCATTCGGCACGAACACTAAGCCTTCTTCACCAGGAATACTTACCAAAACCACTCAACTGAATGATGAGGAGAACACTGAACCTCCCTCTGAAAAGATCACGTCGGAGGACATTCCCAGTGCTAAACAATGCCATCAGATTGCTCCAGCCCTTCTATCTGTTTAACAAACAATCTTTGACATTAATGCATCTTCTCAACCGCCTCCGGTTCATCCATCAGTAGCTCAAACTATTTCTGTTGATGAGCAGTGAAGTTTTTATATGATTTTGATGAAGCTGCCACATTTAAACAGAAACCGATTTCTCCAAAAGCCCCTTTCACTGATGATAATCCAACTGTTCTTCAAGAACAGTTGATGACCTCTCCCAAAGAGCTGCAGGAAGCCGAGCTGACTACTTCATCAATGCCTACACACTCTCCTCCCCCTAGTCCTTCATCAGTAAAACCAGAGGAAACAGAAGTCACCGGCTCTAAACCCTCTGCTTCAACTGAAGATATTGACCAAATCATTGAGAGCATCACGGCTGAACTACATGAGCTAGAGCCGTCAAAGTCTGCTGGTAAACTATCTTCCTCTCAACTAGTCTATTTCAAGAACAGATTATTAACTGAAGAAGGTGAACCTGAAGAACAAGAATTTCTAGAAGAAAGTTGCCAACAGTAGATTCTGACCAGACTAATCACTATGGATCAATCCATTATGGCTCTCAATCGAAAACAATTTGATCTCAAGGAAGCCTTTTCATCAATGAAATCTTCTCTATGCAACGATTTTTCCACCTTGAAAACAAGTGTTTCCCTCTAGCAAGAAAAACATAATTCTGCACACCTTAACATGTGCCTTGGCCTATCAGAACAAATGACTCATCTTCAAACAAATCTAGAACAACGTATCGATGCCCAAGGTGCTCAGCTTGCAGAGATTATGAAATTCCTTGTTCATGGTGATGTCAAAAAGAGGGAAAGAGAGCGACAAAAGATAATTTCAAGAAGCAGAATTATCTGTAATGAAAGAATTACGGGAATTGAAAGAAAAGGAAGACAGGGCCAAAGCAGGGGAACAAAGTTATGGACAAAAGAAACATTAAGTTGGTTATTTTGAAAATTGTAATTTCATTTACTTAATGAAATACAATCTTTTGTTCTTTCGTATATCCTTAAAAATCATTGTGTTGTATAGCCTTGCAACTGGGTTTTGTTATCACCAAAAAGGAAAAATTGTTAGAAAATATTATTTACCCAAGAATTTAGTGTATGACAAAATCAAGACAGCTCAATGTAACAGGTATCAGTTCAACCACCCAGCTTCGAAACCGGCCAAAGCTCAAGTAGTCTAAACCGCGTGAATTTCAGACCGCTGGCAAATTTAATCGTCTGGATAAAAAGAAGCTTGGAACTGGATCATTAAAGAGAAATATTTATTGCTCAAAGACATTCCTTGAACGGCTCTACACATTCAAAGTATTACACCGCCTCGAAGTCAAATTATCCTTTCACCGGTCCAAAAAATGATATGCATTTATGTCTCTATCCCAGAAAAGGATGATCAAGTATAGACTTCAAGTTCTGACGCTAAAAACAGTTACCAAAAAGGGAACTCATCAAGAAAAGTGCTTCAAATCTATGCTGAGCAAAAGGAACATTAAATGCATTTATCGAAGGACAATTAATGCTCATAAAGTCGACAGCAACACATCTGTTCAGAGGATCAGGTTAACGTTGCTTGTCCTTCCCGACCGTTAAGAAAATGGGCTATATCAACAGAAAAGTGTGCCAGCAGAAATACAACTTGATTCACAGCTGAAACATTGTTGCCTGCTTGCATACTCTAAAAGATCTCAGAGCGTTATCAAAAGTCTAGATACTCTATCGCTCAATCAGCACGCTTTGAACAGGAATACATTCGATCATCTAAGGATCATTCTCGTGCTACTCAAACCAAATTTTTTATTCATATCAGTAACATTTTGGTTATTCGATTAAGTTTTGGTGCCGGGTGAACTAAGTGTTCTAAAAAATCCAGAGATGTAAAGTGATCACTAAGAGTTCCAAAACATGCAGTGTGATAAGTCCTGATTGGAGTGGGCTGTTACAAGAAGGTTGTAAAGCCAAAGTCTTTTAGTGGAATCCTTCCTAAAGAGGAAGATGGGGTGACGTAGGAGTATTCATTCTCCGAACATCCATAAAAACCTTGTGTCATCTTACTTCTCGCAAGCACTTACTTTTCCAGTCTCTACTTATTGATTAAGCTTGTTAGCGTGTTTAAGTTTTATTGAAGATTGTGAACCTTTTTCCGCACTTAATAGTGGTTCATGTTTTCAATCGTTTGAGAAGAATTTTCAACCGCACGGTTGAAATCAACCTTTTACAGGAGAAAATTTGAAAGAGTTTATTCACCCCCTGGGTAAACTCTTTCTCGATCCTAATACTTTGTTAGACAATTTTTGTATAAGAAAGATACAAATTGTATTTTACAACTAAATATTTTTTTTGTTCAAACAATATGTCGGTCTTTTTTGTGAATGAAATTTGATGGTCTTCGTAAATTCAAAATATCTATAACCAAAGCAAGCGGGGAAATTTATTATTCCACATATATCCAATTGTAACTTGTAAGGATAAGAGCTACAAATGGAGAGAAAGCAACAGTTCCCGTATTCACATCTTATTCGATCTTAAATTTTTAAAAATAAATAATTTGATTTATAAAATTTACGACTTCATAGTTAAATTTTATAAAAACACTCAACTTATGTTTTACGAATTCTCCTTTCTATTCCCTCACTTCTACTGTCAAGTTGAATTACTTGAATTGTGCAGACTCTTTAAGTTTAAAATAAGGGCAAAAAATGTGAAAAGTCACAAAATACTCCGAATAAAATTAGGTACCGTTTGGTTCATGGTATGAGATATATAGTATAGGGATAAGTAATACTTTGTAATAATAAATTAAATAGAAAATGATAGTTAATATAAGTTTGATTTGATTGATTTGTTTCATTAAATTTGAGATAATATGATATTACCATTTTGTCCTTTTTGAAAATATTAATAGAATATTAATAATATTATTTATTAAGGGTAATATCGTATTTTTATATTATTTATTTGATTGATGTGAGATAAATAATTACGAATTTGATTGATGTGAGATAAATGATTAATAATATGATTGATCGAGATAAATAATACTTGTACAGAACAAGTGGTAAAATAGGACTATTTATATTAGTACTGAGAAGTACTCGAGACAAACGGTGCCTAAGGTTATCATACCCTCGTGTTTTCAAAAATCGAACATATTTTAACTTAGAGATGACAATGAAGCGAGTCTTGATCCAAAACTCTACCACCTCATTTTTAGAAACCCCGGGCTCGTCTTCGTCCCAAAACATGACGGATCCCATGTAGGTTAGACCAGCAAATCCGTTAAGCATTATAAATATTTTAATTCTAGTGAATACCTGATAAGAAAAATCCAAAAATTAATACATCTATCAAAATCAAATAAAATCATAACATTTAAATAATAAGTCTGAAACAAGGACGATAATATTGGAAATTAAGTTCAGGGACTATTTAATATAATATAAAATATAAATATATTATTATTAATATATATAGACACACATATATACGAGATGATCGCATGATCATCTCGTTTAATCTGACAAGTTTTTAAATTTATCTCATATGGTGTGATGTCCACGAGATGATGACGTTATCATCTCGTGTAAAAAGTGCACAGCATCAAGTGCTGTGTTTTCAACACAGTAGAAGATCCAAATCCATCTTCATCTTTCTCACCTCACCATCGAGCGTTTTATCAGTCATTTTAATTTGTTACATGTGCCCATACATCTAGAGGTGGTCGGTACGGTGTACCGTACCAAAATTTCGGATACCGGATACCGTATCGAAAATACTGGTACGAGAAAAATGATACCGTTATCGTACCGAATTTTCGGTATACAATAATTACAAGGTCAGTGATCACCAATACTAAACAAATCACTCAAGACAGTCAAAGAGACCAGGAAAGACATATACAAAACAAATTCATCAAGACAATAAACACCAACCGCAACATGTGTTTGGAGATCCAAGATATCAGTGAACACCAATAAACTTCAACCGCAACATGTGCGACTTCTTCATCCGCTATCTTTGCAACAATGTCCGAGGTCCTGTGATTTCTGAATTCTGTCAGCTTTTTAACAAGTCGAGGCATATCATCTAGTCCTCTAGCTAGCTATAAGGTTAGGCGACATAAATAAGACTTCTCAACAGTTTAAATTCTCAACTATAAGTCGAGTTGCTTCACTGAACTTTGATTTGAATTATTCCAACATGATGAGTTCAAACAGAAGTTAAATTCTTTATTTTGGTACGGTATCGATATATATAATTTTTTACCAAAAAATACCTTATATTTTTTAAAAAATTAACTTTATTATTTAAAAATATTATATATATATATATATATATATATATATATATATTATTTGGTATTTCGGCATATATCGAAAATTTCAAATTTCATACAGTCACCGTACCTAATATTTCGGTATCGGTACCATACCGTCCCGAAAATTTCGGTATACCAAAAATTTCGATAAATTCGATATATTTCGGTACGGTAACATCGATATACCAAAAATTCGGTATTTTTCACTACTCCTACTAATACATCCTTGTCCACAAGAATATCCCTCGCACCCACACACCCCTACTTACCAATAAAATATATTAAACCAGTTGCTAGCATAAATTGATTCGCTATAATATTAAAAAAAATCGTTATATTAATATATTACAATGTCACATATCCAAGATATATTTATATGTACTAGTTTTATAAACACAAAAACTCTTATAAGATTATCTCACAAATTATTTTTATGAGACAAATCTCTAATTCAACTCATAAAAATTATTACTTGTATGTCAAAACTATTAATTTTCATTGCAAATATGGATTAAATCAATCCATTTCACATACATAAATCTGTCATAACTTCTTATATATAAAAACTAACGATATTAACCAAGCATTGGATAATATAGTTTTGAGACATTTTTTTAAAAAAATTCCTACACTTTCTTAAACTTTATATTTTACTCTTGGTAGTATTTAATATTTTTTGATATCGTGTTTATTAAAATTATATACATGATAAATTTAAATAATTTCCTTTTATTCCACGACAAAAAAAAAAATGCATGGAGGCCTAAATAGCCATCAACAAAAAAGGACGACTCCTTGAAAGCAACAGATGAAACACTCTACGGCTGAATAAATCCAATATGAGAAGTCCAAATCTTAGAGCCCACATCCATCTCCACCATCATTAAACACTGTTATATTTCCTAAATTTCAGACAAGAATTTTCTCTCAGTTCCAAAAATATGGAAGCCCCAGATCAAAAAACAAAATCCCAGGAGAAAAAGAGAAGCAAAAACGATAGGAGATTTAGTGACGAGCAAATAAAATCTCTGGAATCCATTTTCGATCAAGAGACTAAGCTCGAATCGAGGAAGAAACTGCAGCTAGCTAGAGATCTCGGGCTGCAGCCACGCCAAGTTGCCATTTGGTTTCAGAACAGAAGGGCTCGATGGAAGGCAAGGCAAATAGAGCAAGAGTTTAAAGTGCTCAAAGTGAATTATGATAATATGTGTTTGCAGTTTGATCACTTGAAGAAGGAGAACGAGTCTTTGCAAAGGCAGGTATATAATTTCCAAGTATTCTGCTCTTGTTTCTTTCAATATGTTCTGATATTACAGCACGGTAGGATAGTCTCTCTTTCCTCGAAAGACAGGACGGAAAAAACCCTCAAAAGTTAATCTATGTCGATTATGGAAAACAGTTGCAGGAGCTAAGTGACGTCGAAAAGAATATGGATGAGGATGATTTGAGTGATCACCGAGACAGAGGATTCAAAGCAAATATTCCCGACGGGGAAAAAATCAGTAAACCCTTCGGAAAAATAGAAGATAAAGGAGAAGAATTAGTAAGCTGGGGTGAAGATGAAGAAGCAGAGATCAGTCGCTTAGCTTCACCTCAAACATGGAACAATATATGCTCCGACGGTCTATTCGAGCAGTCTCTGGAAAGTACTCAAAACTGGTGGGAGAATGAGTAGAGAAACCAAATTATGGGAAGATATAGTTCGATTGTTAAATAATATTTCATCACTCAAAAAGTTACAAACGCTGGTTTTGCACTTTGTGTTGGCGTTATTTTTCATTAAATCTCGTTGTAGCTAGTTCCTGGAACTGTAGTGTGCTTCAGCTGTTACTTTGGCCTTTAAGAATATAAAAATGCCCATCCAGCAGTGGCATTCTGATTCTTTTCACGATGTTTCGTATTTTGGGGAAAAAGAAAAGGCAAGAAAAGAACATTTTCTGGAGGATTTGAAGCTGAGACATAGCTTAGCGTACAAAGAATCCAGTGACATCAACTTATGGTAACACCAGACACAAATTACTAGTATAAAAATCAAAGGACAAAACATCAATTTCTATTCAGTTACATTGGGTACAACAATTTTGGTTCCTTATGTATTCGAATATCAAAATTAATCATCCCTCTATTGATCACCAATACTTCATTTTAGTCCACTTACACGTGATCAAATTTAATTCCTCATTAAAAAAATATCTTGTCATTATAACAAAGGATAAAGCCAGAATAAATTCCAAATTCATTTCAAGAAAACGTAATGGTTGCAGGTGACAGAAGGGTGGGGTTTATGTTTAATGGAAATGTGCCTAATGTATGTGATATAATTAGTGGCAGAAACAAGACGCAAAAAGAGAATGATCTTGATCCAAGCAAGCCTTCTACTTGATCTTCTTCTTTGGCCTCAATTGCACAGAAAGAAGCACAATATAACAAACATGAAAAATGGGGGGAATAAAAGTGTAAAAAGAAAGTGGCAAGATTATATCACAGATATAAACCTGGTTGCTACGTCCACACTTCTTTTTCCTGCAATGGACAGCACGAGGGAGCAGGCTGGCTCAACACCTGCGTGTGAAACATTAGATACCGTCCAGAGGTTAGATCAAAATTGAACTTTAAATGATAATCATGTGCAGATGTTATGCATGACACTAGTGATCCCCATTAAGAAATTTCTCAATACAATCGAGAAATGACTTCCACGCTCTTTCCTTGCATAATTATCCACATCCAAAAGAAGGGTGCGTGCACACATTCAAAAGTTTAATGGGGTGATTCGGAGGAGAGGGGGATAATCGCCCTTCCTCCTCCATTGGCATTAAAATTCAATTCTTTTATTCTTGAATGAGAGGACCAGCCACATAAATTTGAACATCGACCTCAACAAAAACCATTGACGGGGGCTTTCGGGGGATTGAAATCTCTACAACTTCGCACAGTATATATCACATCATACAAATCAAATGCATCAAGAATAAATAAATTACGTTTAAGAAAAAATTATGCCACTTACTTGGGGCAAATCAGTTTGTCATACTTCCTAGCCAATGCCATAAGAGAAGGCTCGATAATTACTCACCTATGCCTCAGAACCAAATTCAGAGTTGACTCTACGAATTCATTGAACATAAACTAACCATGTAAATGTAATGACCAATCACCAATTAGAACAAAAGAAAGAACCTTTCTGATTGCTATAATCAGCAAGGGTTCGTCCATCCTCCAGCTGCCTTCAGGTTAAAATCAGACGCCGCTAATCCGTTCCGGCGGGATTCCTATAAATCAGGGAAGAAAAACACAAAATCATACAGCAACAAACGAATCATTTTCTCCCTATCTTCGAACTAAAACAGCGAAAAACGTAGAATCCAATCGGCGGGATTCCTATAAATCAGGGAAGAAAAACACAAAATCATACAGCTTTAAAAAACAAAGGAATCATTTTCTCCCCATCTTCGAACTAAAACAGCGAAACTGAAAACCTAGAATCCAATTATCATAAAAATATTTTTTAAAAAATCCCACCTTCCTTGTCCTGAATCCTGGCCTTCACATTGTCAATAGTGCCGCTCGATTCGACCTCGAGGGTTATGGTTTTGCCCGTTAGATTTTTCACGAAAATCTGCACTTTTTTTTAATGGTTCAGTCTCAGCTGCGGCCAAGTCGACTGTTGACATATGAATAGAATTCGGGGTTTTAGATCTACTCGGTTCATACGACATCTCAACAACTAAGGATAATTTAGGGAAAAGCGAGTCCTTCGGGACTTATTTAAAAAAAAGGATTGAGATATCAATTTATGTAAATATCTCTGTATTTTAAGTTTAAAATTGATTAACCCTTCTTCACTCCTCTAAACTTCTTCATTTTACTTTCCACCCTACGCAGCAGTCGACTTCACTCGTTTTCCCGTCGACTAAATCCGTGCTTGTGAATCGACGAAACACTTCTTCAATTATTTTTTTTGCAACGCATCCGAGAAGTGGCTGACCAAAATATGGTATGTTTACTTTTTTTCTGATATTTGATTCTTTGTGCGTGTGTTGAGAAAGAAATGGTAGAACCGTCGTGTTGAGGAAGAAAAGGTGCGTGTTTTGAGACGTTGAGGGCGTTGGTCGACCAACCCTCGCTTGGTCGACCAAGAAGGCCTGGTCGACGAAGAAGTTGTGGCCGACCAAACGTTGGGTTGGTCGACCAAGAGTAGGTTTGTCGACCAAGCGTGGGTTGGTCGACCAATTTGTGACAGGTATATTTGCCGAGAAAACTAGGCAGGGATGCAATTTTTCGCTGCAAGCTGACCCTCGAATCAAGATATAAAGAGGTTTCGGAGAAGATTTTTCACTACCTCAACAATGACGAGAGAGCCCTTTTTTTGGAGCAGTCTCCTTTTGGTAATTTA
This sequence comes from Primulina tabacum, assembly GCF_025594145.1. NCBI lineage: Eukaryota > Viridiplantae > Streptophyta > Magnoliopsida > Lamiales > Gesneriaceae > Primulina > Primulina tabacum. The sequence goes on from NC_134567.1 coordinate 6,840,411, forward strand.
GTTAGGTATCATAGAGATTTAAATATTTCTAGTCAAATTATGTGGTATTTGATGAGTAATCAGATAGTTGACACGGGTAGTGATGAGTTTTGGATGGTGGTGCTCAAGAGGCCGGTTAGATTTTTTTGTTAGAGTATTGTTTAATAACCGGCCTCGATTGCGGTACAGAGCCTGTAGATGTATCAGAGGGAGGTGTCTTTGGCTCCAGACACTTTGGCGGTAAGTCTGAGATTGTTTTGAGTGAATTGGAGGCAAAGATGAGTGTTCAAGTGCAGAATGAGACTGGTGTAGACGTGGAGAAGTTAAAGATGGCTAGTCTTTACTTATGTTGTTTTGTGTTCGGTGAGGGGACTAGGAAAAAAACGAATAAGATCGACCCTAAATACCTGAGGCTTATAGATGATTTGGATAGGTTTAAAAGCTATCCGTGGGGTAGAGTAGCCTTTCGTGATGCGGTCCGATGTTTGAAGAAGGACCTTTTAGGGCGATATAATTACCTCACCGAGGCACATGGTCGGAAAGAAGTTGATGGCAGCTTCCTTGTCGGTGGTTTTGTGCTGCCTCTGCAGGTATATTAATTTTTGAATGTTAAAACTGGATTTGTTATATTTATTTCTCCTAATAACATTGTTCTAAATTTATGTTACAGATCCTCGCTTATGAATATTATCCGAGCGTGGCACAAAAGTTTGTAAGGAAAAGAGATGTGGACGGTTTGATGTTACCCAGAATGTTTCAGTGGGTGACTAACACGTGGCCGTCAAACCGTGCCCCAACTGCTGTTGATGTCACTGCAGCCTTTGGTAATTCTGCTATAGATGTAACTAATATGAATTGATTTGATATAATAAATATGTACTTAATTTTTAATTAATCTGATACGTTATTAATTAAATGTAGGATTGTCTTGGATGTTTGACTCCTACTCCCGAGGAGCTCGTTTCAGCGTATTATACGACCGGGAATTTTGTTGATTCTGCGCCCGATGCGGTCACCACTCGGGTACTCGAGCTTTGGAGACAGGGTCAGATAGTCATATGTAGCGAGCACCCTCTGGAGTCTCCCTCAGTCCAGCACATGCATCCCGCACATTCACCTCCCTCTGTCCAGCACACGCCTTCTGCACATGTATCTCCTGACGTTTCCGGCACCCGTTCTGGTGATCTCAATAGATCTAGCTCTAGCACCAGTTCTCCTATGCGTACGAGTCCTAGAGTCCACTTTGGACTCAATCCTTCCCGCCGCCCATCACCCTTGGAGCATCATTTCGAGCGGCGATTGACTGCGTTGGAGGATTCCATTATGTCCATGCATGTTAAGATGTCAGCAGAATTTATATAGACCAGAGCGTCTATCAGGAGTATAAATCAAGCTCTAGTTGACTTGAAATCGAGTTTCAATCTTGGTCTCGATGAGTTGAGATTGATTTTGACTAAACAGATTAGAGCTGGTTTTGCTGAGATGAGGTCTAACATGCCAGTGCAGCAGGAGAGAGATTATAGCATAGCCTATACCAGAGGGCGGAAGAGGAAAGCATCCGAGGCAGATTTTGGTGAGTTAATTTTATTAATTATATTTATGTTTATGTAATATAATGATTTAGTACAATTCTCATAATTATTTTAATTTGTTTAATGTACGCTTTTAGGGTTGGATGATATTCTGACCAGGGAAATTGGCAGTACTAGCCAAACACTACATATATTTGAGCCTAACCTTCCGGTCATTATAGAGCAGTTCTCAGAAGGTGAGTTAATGCACTTTTTTGATTTGATATTTTTGTATAGTATATTAAACAACAAACTTTTTATTTTTAGATATTCAAGTTACTCCGGATTCGCGTAAGTCAGGTGGCGAGGCGACCACGTCGAGAGGTCATTACACTAAACCTTGTCTATTCATATTTGCATTAAAGTTCTTGTTATTTTAATTTGTTGAATGTACGCTGTTAGGTGTGGCTGATAATATGGGTAAGGAAATTGGCAGTAGTAGCCAAACCCAACAGATATTTGAGCATAACCTTCAAGGCATTCCAGAGGAGTCCGCAGGAGGTGAGGTAATGCACATTTTTTATATTTATATTTATGTATAGTATATTAAACAATATACTTTATGTTTTTAGATATAAAAGTGACTCCAGATGCGCATATGTCAGGAGGCGAGGCGATCACGTCGAGAGGTTATTAAACTATACCTTGTATATTGTTCATATTTGCATTAAAGTTGTTACAATTGATCATTTTATAGATGAAGGTGTGAGGCCACTTGCGGAGACCGTGACACTGAAGGTAAACAACTCGCTTGCGCGAGTTAGGGCATCGATGCTCGACCGTTCGCCTAGTAGGATTCGAGGTTTTTACGCCGAATATGAGAAGTCTTTCTACGGACCCATGGCGATCGCAAACTCGCGTGTCACTTTCTCTGTAAGCTTTTAAATAAATCTTTTATAAGTTTAAATTTGTAGAGAATTTCTTTTAAAACATTGAAAACTTTTTGTTATGTTGAATTCAGCACTTCGGCGAAGCTCTCCGTGGATTGCTTGGGATGCAGATCCGACATCCTGAAGTGATGTCGGCAGATGATTCGTTGATGGACGGACATTTCTACGGTGCGATTTCAGTTTTGGCCGAAGATAAAGATATCGATTTCAAAATAAATCTGGCACGGATTGTGAGCAAAGTCAAAGGTAGTGATCCAGAATGGCCGTGTCTCTCGTGGGAAAAGGCACGAAGAATTCTCATCCCTGTCTACACAGATCGGCGCTGGTTTTTGCTAAAACTCGTGACAGGGGTGAATAAGTGCATTATATATGACTTGCTGCGAAGGCACGATCCCAAATTCAAAGATTTGAATGAAGAAATAGAGCCTATACTTATAAACGCCGCTCGTCTGCTATCCACTGTTGGGAACAACCCACACCCCGAGAGGCCATGGAATATAAAATTACATGATGAATTCCGTGCCAAGATTATACAGTGCGTTGTCAACTTTCCATTTAAAATATAATAACTTCATTATTATTTTTTTTAATGTTACAATAAATATTAACTTCTCATTTTTTTTTCTTTTTCACAGTGAAGATTTTGGTCGACCGCTAGATTTTTTGGTCGACCACGCTAGCTTTTTGGTCGACCATTAGCTTTTTTGGTCGACCACCACTGTCCTTTTGGTCGACCAATGTGCTTTAGGTTTTAGGGCTTAGGGTTTTAAGAGTTTAGGGTTTACGGTTTAGGGTTTAGACCTGTTAATTCACGATTTAAATTATGTGTTTTAAATTACAATCTCAGTATTTTGTTACATTTTAAAAAATATGATTATGTTATATGAACCGTTTAATCACAATCGAACCATTTTGTTATATTTTAAAAAATATGAATCGCAATTTCACGATTATGTTATATATAATAATTGAAATGTGTCACGATCTCACAAACATGTTACATTTAAAAAACCAAATGAATCGTAATTTCAGGATTACGTTATGTGTTTTAAATTACATATGAATCACAGAATCACAATCTCAATATTTTGTTAAATATGATTATGTTATATGAACCGTGGAATCACAATCGAACTATTTTATTATATTTAAAAAAATATGAATCGCAATTTCACGATTATGTTATATGTAATAATTGAAATGTGTCACGATCTCACAAACATGTTACATTTAAAAAACCAAATGAATCGTAATTTCAGGATTATGTTATGTGTTTTAAATTATATATGAATCACAGAATTACAATCTCAGTATTTTGTTAAATATGATTATGTTATATGAACCATGGAATCACAATCGAACTATTTTGTTATATTTTAAAAAATATGAATCTCAATTTCACGATTATGTTATATGTAATAATTGAAATGTGTCACAATCTCACAAACATGTTACATTTAAAAAACCAAATGAACCGTAATTTCAGGATTATGTTATATGTTTTAAATTACATGTTAATAACAAAATCACAACAAAAATATGAATATGAATCGTAATTACATGTGAATCACGGAATCATAATATTACAACTTTCCTAATTTCGACAATTATTAATATATATACAAAAAAAAATAATGGTCGACCATCAAGCTCAAGGTTGACCATTAGTTTTTTTTGGTCGACCACTCTAGCTTCGTGGTCGACCAAAAAAAACTAATGGTCGACGATTAGCTTGATGGTCGACCATGAACCTAATGGTCGACCATGAGCTTGATGGTCGACCATCATTAGCCTTTTGGTCGACCACTCTAGCTTCGTGGTCGACCAAAACAAAACTAATGGTCAACCATTAGCTTGATGGTCGACCATGAGCCTAATGGTCGACCATCAAGCTGACGGTCGACCATCAAGCTCATGGTCGACCATTAGTTTTTTTTGGTCGATCATTAGTACAATTTTGGTCCACCCTCAGGCTATCTCTTGCTGAATTCACCGATTGAAGGAACTCTGTTTTGTTTTCTTCTGCCAACTCTCTTCTCTAACAAAGGAGGCAACACGAATGGAAAATTAATGTTGCGTGGCCATTCATTTTCTTTCGGAACGGGATACACAGTCTCTGAGTAAGCCATGCACCATGACATTGTAGAATAGTACTCTGAACACATATCATATAAATCAATCTTGGCTAACCCACTGGCTGCGATGGCATGAGCACATGAGATTCTATCAATATCAAAAACTCGACATGTGCATCTTTTTGATTCCAGGTCCACTATGGCCGAATGTCCACGACTCCTAACATCAAACTCTAAACGTCCTAATTCAAAAACTTTCATTCCCTGGGCATCTGTGAACCTGCTACGAAGAATTCCCTCGATCGTAGGGGTCATATTACTGTTACTTGCAATTGATGTGTGGCGATATCGGGCAAACCAAGATGAGGTCAGTTTCTGCAAAGAATCTAAGAGTGCAATGATTGGCAGCTTCCTTTCTTCAAGTAGTCTAGCATTGATCGACTCAACCCCGTTTGTCGTCATGATATTGTAACGGGTCTTTGGACAATATGCTCGAGTCCATCTATCAAGTGAGTCTCTCTCGTCCAAATATTGCGCTGCCTCAGGATATCTATTCCTAAATTCATTGTATGCAATATCAAACTCGATACCCTTATAAATTTTTGCAATGCGCAAAAACATTTCGGCTGCACCCTTTTTTTTGCATCTAGTTTTCATGTTTTGAGATAAATGCCACTTACAATGACCATGATGTGCATTCCTATACGCATTCCTATATACAGTAGAAACCGCATTAATGATTCCTTGATGCCTGTCTGAAATTATCACCAATTCATGCTCGTCTGGTACTACTTCTAACAACTTCGTTAAAAACCAACTACACGAAGAAGTACACTCGACATCTACGATTCCCCACGCCAAAGGATATTGGTGATAATTTCCATCTTGTGCCGATGTCACCAGTAAAACACCATTATACTTGCCCTTCAACCACGTACCATCAATTGATACAAATTTTCGCATACTTCGATATCCTCTAACGCATGCACCAAAAGCAAGAAACATATACTTGAATCGATTTTCCTCGTCGACAAATATGTCTGTTATGCTTCCTCGATTCATCTGCTCAACCATGTGCAAATAACAAGTCAATTTAGTAAAACTCTGCGTAGGATTACCTTTCAACATATTGTCTGCTAGTTCTTTCCCTTTCCAAGCCTTGTAGTATGATATATCAGCATTCATACTATTGCGCATCATCGACATCACTGCTTTCAGTACAATTGGCACTGGATGACCTTGGAAATTATCCACCAACATATCACGAACAACAGCAGAACTCGCTCCACGGATTCTCTTTCGTCTCCCTGTCAAACCACATGTGTGTGTGTTGCAATATGTCCGGACAGAGAATGCATGTGAATCATTCTTAATCTTTGAGGTCCAGATTCTCCACTTACAATCAGACACTACACATTTTACGGCGTACACTTTTTGGCTACTTTTAACCGTCTCAAATTCAAAGCAAGCTTCCAAACTTATTCTAATTAGCTTTTTTTTCACCGCTTCTCAGTTTGAAAACTCTTGACCAACAAACAAGTTTGAACCATCCGTGAATGAAAATGTGTCATTATCAATATCCACATCCGCAACCAAATTTGCGTCATTAATTGCAACCACATTTGCCTCGACCTCATTTGCGTCATTACGTGCTTCATCACATAACTCGACTATGTTACTACAATCCACATGCATGGCATCCACATTATGTGCTTCGTCAAAAAAGTCACTGCTACTATTACGATCCACAGAAACAATATTCAAGTGAAAATATTCACCAAAATGCCTCTGTTCGTTAATATTGCAATTGTTTTCATCAATACCATATCCGTTCACATTATCAAAAGAATCAAAAGAAGCAACACGTTCAATTTCAACTTGAAGCACTGGCCTACTTCTCGGACAACCAAGATACAAATATGCTTTCAAATAATGGTCATTCTCTATATAAATTGGTTGAATGTTGCACGGCAAATCTAGAAGATAACTCAACCTCAAGTTGGCAGCGTCTTCCACTTTCCCAGCTCTATATAGTTCACTTTTTAAATTTTCAAAATAACAAATATCATCATCCACCGGAATAGCGACAAACTTTGCATTGGGCCCTGGATTCCATTTATATACCAGCCCCTCCGTCACTTCCCATTTCCCGTCGAAATGAACAACAATAACTGTTGGCATATCTACAAAATGCACCAACAAATATGATAATTAGAATGGGCAAAATTTTTTAATAACAAAAAAAAGGCAGCACATGCTCGACCAAAAATTTTATGGTCGACCAAGAAATTTTGTGGTCGACCAAGAAAATTTCTTGGTCGACCGCTATTATGTCGGTCGACCAAGATGAATACATCACGGTTGACCGACTTAATAAGAGTGTGGTCGACCAAGAAATTCACTAAACATGGTCGACCAATAAGATTTTGGTCGACCACGAAAAATTCTTCTTGATCGATCATCTTAATTTTGGTAGAACAAAATTCTTGATTTTTATTTTGGTCGATGAAGAAAACAATAAACGACAAGTATTATTGATCTTAATTTTGGTCGATGGGTTCAAAGAAAATGGAGAAAACTTACTGTGATTTCTCTTCAAATACAGACTACAGACTAATTGGTCTTCAAATACAGAAGAATGAGGCAAGATCGGGATCTGAGGAATGAAATTCAAATACAGAAGAATGAGGCAAGATCTGGATCTGAGGAATGAGCACAACAACAGGGAAATGTGGTCAATTTCGATTTAATGTAACGCGGAAGCAGCAGATGTGGTAGATGAGTTATTTAAATTTGGGAAGCCGATAATGGGGGAAAATGTGCGTGAAAAGAGAAGAAAGAGAAGATAACAATTAATTTAGGAAGTTATAATGTTAATTAAGGTTAAATGTACTAATCAAGAGTCAACTCCTTTTTTTTAAAAAAAAATCAGACTCCTTGTTTTTTTAAATTCTTCATGTATTAATCCTATTTTTTTAATTGTCCCAAAGAACTAATGGGTGGGTAAGCGCATTTTCATTGGCGTCAGAAGTTGTTCATTGGATGTTCAAATTATTATTATTTTTAATTCAAATTATTAATTTGGTATTTAAAAAATAAAATAATTAAAACATAATTTTAAAAAACTTTTACACATACTTAAATTTTAAAACATAATTTAAAAATATGATCACACATAATTAAATAGCTTTAAATTTTTTTTAAAAAAAATAAAAATTGTAAATAATAAAATGTAACAAATTATGAACTAAATACATTATTAACTGAATCGTTTACGAAGAAATTTTCTTGCAACTTCATATAACACTCATTTGAATGTCGCTAAAGTTTGATCGCTGATATCTTTCTTCGCGATAAGATTTTTTTGCTCTGTCTCCTTTCTTTCTTGTTCTCTCAACCTCATTTCCCGTTTTTTTTCTATATTTTGTTCAACTTTCGCAAAATACTTTCTTCTAGAATAATCTTCACATCCTCATTTTCATAGTATTGTGTATCTCATTCTTTTATTTCTTTGAGAAACCTATAACCTTTGGAGCTTTCGATCATTCTCCTCTCGTGGAATTTTTGAAGGCCTTCCTTCACATTGATCTAATGGTTTGCCCAATTCCCGCACTTCATCTCCTTCATCCATGATGGGTGTATTGGAGGGTGTGGAAAAAAGAGATGAAGATAATTTACCATCAAAATTCTTCAGTTTCTTCGTAGCATTCGTCGAAAATCCTTTGAATTTTTCAAATGATCATATCTTCCATTTTGGTTGATCTCTCAACACTAACCAAACTTTATCATCGGACCGTGGACTCCAATAATATTGCTCGAATATTGTTTGAGCTTATACATACTGATATATATATATATATATATATTCGAGCAATATTATTGGAGTATATATATATAGGAATTTGCTCAATTTCAATTATAAGAAATATTTCGAAATAAATATCTACATCTCAAATTTCGATCCTCTTTGGTTGAATGCTTCTAGTTCAGTTATTTTATTTTGGAGAGAGAACACTCGTTTCGCAATAACCATAAATGTTGTTGTAACGTACCATACTTTTAACTACTTAAAATTTGCGGAAAAATTAAAAAATTTCTTAAATAAAAGGCGAACCTTCAAAATTCGATAAAATAAACTGTTCATCCCCAAATATTGTTGCAACAAAAGATCTCAACTGAAGTTTACTAAAAGTACTTGTTTAAAACTCATAATCAATAACATGAAATCAAAGTATTTTGGACAGTTCATAAACTCTTAAAAACTGGGCGGTCCTCGAGTCTAGCCTCCTGCTCAGTCCAAGCCAGCTCCTTGGTCCCCACCTCCCGTCTCCTCAAATGCATCCTCACCTGCATCGATCAAGTCTAGTGAGTCTAAAGACTCAACACGTCTAAACTGAAAGTAACGAGTACTACGTAATAAAATCACATGCAACTTCAAAATAGAACGTACATACTTGAACATGAACGTGCATATAAAAGCTTGAACTTACATACATACATTGACGTGCCATAACATGAAACTTTTCTTAAACGTGCTTGCATACTTGTACATACATGAACATACATAAACTTCATCATTTTGCGTAGAGGCATGTTTCAAAGCAAGTGACCCATACATAAATACGCCTGATCAGACTTAACCACAGTACTGGGCTGACAGGGAAGATCCACTGCCACATACATGAGATCCCCGTTCATGCTTTAACGGGTGGATTGGTCCTTATTCATGCTTTAACGCTTTCCAATCCTGATCTAAACCCGTTCATGCTTTAACGGGGTGGATTGGTCCCTGGTCATGCTTTACCGCTTTCCAATCCCATACATAATTGGTTACAAGACATTTAGCATACCTCAAAAACTTGAAATATTTTCTTTGTACGTTAAACATACTTACTTGGCGTTGAGAGATTCGTTGGATCTCGCTTGGGGCTACTGATGCACATACTAACATGATTACATGCACTTAACTTTCATAGCTTAGACGTAGATACTCGTGCTCACCACCGAAGTATGAAAATAAATTATGACATTCTAGATCAATCGTGACTTGACCTCATTAAATCATCGTACTAACCCATGAAATCGAACCCCAAAACAAATCTCAAAGGGAAACCTAAACTATTCCCAAACAGGAGATACATGGACCCCGTGTCCAGGTCCGGGTCCGGGTCCGTGTAGGTACTGTAAAATGCATGTGAAGAAAAGGGAAGGCACGGACCCTGTGCCTAGGTCCGTGTAGATACTGTAAAAACACACCGAAAAGAAGGAAGGGCACGGACCCCATGCCAGGGTCCATGTGGGGGTCCGTGTAGGCTCACAAATCTGACACTACGAAGGAAACAAAGGCACGGACCCCGTGTCAATGTCCGTGTACGGGTCCGTGTACCCTCGGTGAAAGTAAACCAACGGGAAGTCATATACTCAAGGCTTATTTCTCCTAACTCTATCATCCCGACCATGAATCGACGTCTCGAGACCCGGTCCTGGGATACCATAATAATGACTCAAGCCTATACAATTGTCCCAAAACAACCACGCATGACAAGTAACCCAATAAACCTGTGAACGCGACTTTTGACAACAAAACAAATTTTACGACTACTCATTCAACCAAATGCCTAACGACACGAAACGAAACACCAACAATCATCCCAACATCATTCTTGATATACCTAAATGTAGCAGCGATCACCCGTCATTCCTCAACGAAGCCTGCAACTCAAAAACTTCATGAATGCATCAATAACAAAATTTTCAGGAAAACACAGTTTGAGCAGTCCCATGAAAAACATCATAACTCTCTCAATTTTTATCCAAATATTTCGAATTTTATATCAAATCAAAGGTATCGAAAATTTCTAAATTTCTTAAGTTGAAAGGTTTTCCAGAAAAGCGACAGAAAAATCCCAGTATTTAAAAGAACAGCAAAAACGAGATTTTCAGATCCATAAACGTTCAAAATGCGATCTAAACAATATCTGCCCAAACTTTACACATCACACATGTATTTTTACGCATAAAAACAACGCAACACATACTATGACATGATCGACGCAGGAAAAATAGAATACACGTGCCTTTTGATATTTAAAACTCACGATACGGAGATACCGAAGCGGAGATGGAGCGAGGCTTGATCCAGGACGAACGTGGCACTATTTTCTTGCAATAAAAATCACCGAAAACTTGCTGGAAATTCAAAAGGGAGGGGCGGCTGCTATTCTCTCAAGAACCCTAGGTTTCTCTCTTTTAAAAATATAAAATTCTGAATGAGTTAAGTGTGTGTGTGTTATGTCGTGTGGTGTGTGTGTGTGTAAAAGTGTGTGTGTGCGTGTGTTTGATAGAAATTAGGGGAATAATTTTTGGCTTAATAAAATCATTAACAACGAATTAAAATGTTAACCTTCCCCTACTTAAAATGAAAACCCTTAATTAAAGACAAAATGTACAAGTGACAACCTTAAAAACTTTAAAGTCATCAAACCACCTAATAATTACATTAGGCTTTTAAAATACTAAAAACTAACTAAATTATTTAAAATACCCCAAACCTAACTTAAAATAAAATACCATATTTTAAAATTACTAAAAATCGTCCCCGGTCTCTTTACCTCGATCCCGCATCGAATAATCGTTTGAAACATGAAACTCGAGAAAGTATTTTAACGTGCATCACCTTACATTAAAATAATGCAATTAAATAAATCATGCATCACTAAAAAAATCAGCTTAATTTAAATAAATGATTTAACAATTTAAATAAATGCACTAGTTTTACGTGTACTGATTTTGGGCTCTACAATTCCTCCCCCACTTATATAAATTTCATCCTCGAAATTAAATCTTACCAAATAACTCTGGGTAGCGGGTTCTCATATCTGCCTTGGTCTCCCAAGTGGCTTCCTCCACTACTTGGTTCAGCCACTGGACTTTGACCAACTTGGTCACTTTATTCCGAAGTCTGCGCTCCTGTCTGTCTAGGATTTGGACGGGTGTTTCCTCATATGAGAGGTCTGGAGCAAGCTGCAACGGTTCATAGCTCAACACATGCGAAAGATTAGCCAGGTACTTCCTCAGCATCGAGACGTGGAACACATTGTGTACACCAGCCAGATTCGGCGGTAGGGCTACACGATAAGCTAGTGTCCCAACTCTGTCAAGAATCTCGAATGGTCCAATAAACCTCGAACTCAGCTTGCCTCTTTTCCCAAATCTCATAACACCCTTCATAGGTGCTATCTTTATAAAAACGTGCTCACCTACGACAAACTCGAGATCTCTCCTCCTCTTATCAGCATAACTCTTTTGGCGACTTTGGGCGGTCTTCATTCTGTCTCGGATCTTGACCACCACATCTGTAGTCTGCTGAACTATCTCCGGACCAAGTTCTGCTCTCTCTCCGACTTCATCCCAATGAATCGGCGATCTGCACTTCCTCCCATACAATGTCTCGTAGGGAGCCATACCAATAGATTCTTGGAAACTGTTATTGTAGGTAAACTCCACTAGAGGTAGTTTTGATTCCCAGCTCCCTTGGAATCGATTATACAGGCTCGCAATAAATCTTCCAAAACCTGAATAACTCGCTCAGACTGGTCATCTGTCTGCAGGTGAAAAGCTGTACTGAAAGCAACTTCGTCCCCATTGCTGCATGTAAGCTCTTCCAGAAGGACAACGTAAACCTCGGGTCCCTGTCGGACACAATAAAAACTGGGATTCCGTGCAAACGGACTATCTCCCTGATATAGAGCTCTGCATACTGCATCATGGAGAAAGTCGTCTTCACTGGCAAAAAGTGCGCTGACTTGGTAAGTCGATCCACTATCACTCAAATAGCATTGAATCCTCTGACTGACTTCGGCAACCCAACCACAAAGTCCATGGTGATATTCTCACATTTTCACTCGGGGATAGGGAGTGGCTTAAGCATTCTTGCTGGCCTCTAATGCTCTGCCTTCACCTGCTGACAAGTGAGGCATTCAGACACAAATTGGCGGATGTCTCTCTTCATCCCTGGCCACCAATACAAAATTTGAAAATCCTTGTACATCTTGGTACCTCCTGGGTGAATGGAATAGGAGATGCTTGTGCCTCTGTCAAAATATCCTCTCTGATCGAATCAACACTAGGCACCCACATTCTAGTTCTGTATCTCGCAATGCCATCGAACACTGTGTAGAGTACACTGCCCTTGGCTTCGTCTTTCAACCTCCATTTCTGCAACTGCTCATCTGAAGGCTGTTCTCTACGGATTCGGTCTAGTAAATCGGATTTGACTATCAGATTAGATAGTCTGGGGGCTCTTCCCTTGGGATAAACCTCTAACCCAAACCTCTGAATCTCAGACTGAAGAGGTCTCTGTACTGACAACTGAGCTACGACTGCAACCTTCCTGCTCAAGGCATCTGTCACCACATTAGCTTTCCCTGGATGGTAGCTAATCTCGCAATCATAGTCTTTCACCAATTCTAACCACCGTCTCTGTCTCATATTCAGCTCTTTATGCGTGAAGAAATACTTGAGACTCTTATGATCAGTAAATATCTGGCATTTCTCGCCGTACAAGTAGTGTTTCCAAATCATCAATGCAAAGACAACGGCGGCTAATTCTAAATCATGAGTCAGATAATTCTTCTCATGCAACTTCAACTGTCTGGAAGCATAAGCTATCACCCGACCATGCTGCATCAACACTACGCCTAACCCGAGCTTAGATGCATCGGTGTATAACACAAAATCTCCTTGCCCTGTTGGCATGGCTAACACTGGCGCTGAAATGAGAGTTTGCTTCAAGGTATCAAAGCTCTTCTGACATTCTTCACTCCACACAAACATGGCATTCTTCTTTGTCAGTGATGTGAGCGATACTGCTATTGACGAAAACCCCTGAATAAACTTAAGGTAGTAACCTGCTAAACCCAGAAAACTGCGGATCTCTGAAACATTTTTCGGCTCAACCCATTCCTTAACGGCTGCTACCTTTGCTGTATCCACCTCAATACCACTGCTAGACATTATATGGTCGAAAAATCCTACTTTCTCCAAAAAAAATTCACACTTACTGAACTTCGCAAATAACTTGCGACTCTGCAAGATCTGTAAAACTGTCCTCAAATGCTGACTGTGCTCCTCAAGGCTCTTCGAGTAAATAAGAATATCGTCAATGAATACTATGACGAATTGATCATGGTAAGGCTGAAATACTTGGTTCATGAGGTCCATGAAAATATCTGGAGCATTCGTCAGTCCAAATGGCATCACTAAGAACTCATAATGCCCATACCTGGTTCTGAAAGCTGTCTTATGAACATCGGCGTCCTTCACCCTCAGCTGGTAGTACCCCGATCGAAGATATATCTTTTAGAACACTGTAGCTCCCTGTAACTGATCGAACAAGTCCTCGATCCTTGGGAGTGGGTATTTATTCTTGATCATTACCTTGTTCAATTCTCGGTAATCGATACACAGCCTCATGCACACATCATTCTTCTTCACAAAGAGCACTGGTGCGCCCCATTGTGAGAAACTAGGACGGATTAATTCCTTGTCTAGGAGCTCCTGAATCTGCTTTTTGAGTTATAGCATCTCAGCTGGAGCTAATCGGTACGGTGCCTTGGAGATTGGCATTGTGCCTGGCAAAAGATCAATGGCGAACACCACCTCTCTTTTTGGTGGAAAGCCTGTGACATCATCTGGAAAGACGTCCGGAAACTCTCTGACTATTGGTACTTCAGATATAGACGGAGTGGGTACGTCAGGTGCAGAAAAAACACTGGCCAAGAAAGCCTGGCACCCTTTGTGAATGAGTCTCTGTGCCTGCATGCAAGAGATCATGCGAGGAAAACTCCTCCATCTAGCTGGCTCAAAGAGAAACTGCTCCATAAGGTCTTACTAACACCGACCTTTTCTGGAAGTCGACCAACACAATCAAATCGGCGTACACTACGTGGCCCTGCAGTTCCAGATCGATGTCTCTGACCACGCTAGTAGCTGACAATTCTTCCCCTGATGGGACTGTCACTGAGTAGCTCACGTCGAGCCCAATAGACTTGACGTCCAGGTGACTAGCGAATGTCTCCGAAATAAAAGAGTGGGTGGCTCCTGAGTCTATCAGGGCCTTCGTGGCTAGTCTCTTTATGAATATATTTTTCCTGAGAGACGTTAGCACAACACAAACTTATCTCCTCAAAATTCTAACCTTAATCTCAGGAATAGAAGAAATATATATCGCATGACACCCAAAAATATTACTAGCACACTAATAAACCCAAATGAAATTCCAACACATGCATGGCAAAGTAATACGATGCTTAATTAAATAGTTTACCAGTCAATAATGTTGTGTCTGGGTTCGCCTCCTGAGCATGCATGCGAACACTCTTCCCTGTGTCGGTTGCCTCCACTGTGTGCACTCCTTCAGCATGTGGTCACTCGCTCCGCACTTGAAACATTTACCTGACCCATACAAACACTGTCCCGGGTCCTGGCGGTTGTACTTCGGCCACACCAGGTGCTCCCCCGGCCTCTATGGCGTCCTCTGCTGTGGCATAGGACCCTTGCCCTTTGGCGGTCCCTAATAAGGCTTCTTTCCTGGCTGCCCTTGGAACAGCCTCTTAAACTGAGGTCGCTGTTGCTGCTGATGCTGTGGAGCCTGATAGGGCCTCTTGCCCTGCCTGTCAGCCTCAATATCCCTCTGATCCTACTCCTCCTCCAAAGCTCTAGACACAACAACTGCGTAAGTAGTAGGAACAGCTACTCGGACATCTCGGCGCAAGATCGGCCGCAACCCATCCATGAAATGCCTCAACTTTCCCTGGGCATCATTAGTTATCAGGGGCACAAAGTGACACCCCCTCTCAAACTTCCTTACAAACTCTGCAACACTGCTGTCTCCTTGTCACAGTGTCATGAATTCCCTGGTCAGTCTGGATCGTACTTCTTCAGTGAAGTACTTGGAGTAGAATACCTCCTTAAAGCCATCCTAAGAAGGGTCTGCAAGTTCGCTGCCACGGACGCGCTCTCCCAGCACAGTCTGGCGTCCCCGGTCAGTAGAAATGTGGCACACCTGATCCTATCTGCATCTTGCAACTCCATAAAGGCAAAAATCACCTCGATAGATTTAATCCATCCTTCGGCTATCATCGGGTCAGTGGTCCCAGAAAACTCCTTTGGGCTCATCCGCCTGAACCTCTCGTATACTGCCTCTGGTCTGGGCCTAGCCCCTGCATCAACTGTCGCCTGGTTCCCCGAAAACTGTGCAAAGAATTGAGTCATTCCTGCAAGCATCTGTGCCTGCATATCTGGCGGTGGTGGAGGAGGAGCGTCTCTCCCCTTCTCTCGAGCCTCTCTATCTTCATCCCTAGCTTCCCGGTTAATTATGCGTCTAAGAGGCATATTGTTCCAACAATTTAACCAACACGTAAACCCCATATGCATGAACATGATATCAATAGTATAAGATGCACGTAAAACGAACTTAAAACATGGATATGCTGAAATCATGACCTAATGCTTAGTACATAACATAACTTGAAACTTTAAAACTTACAGACTTGAGGTGTGACTTCGTGAGCTTCTTGCGACTAGCAGTATGCATAACCCTTTACAAAAACACCGCTCTGATACCAACTGTAATGTACCATAATTTTAACTACTTAAAATTTGCGGAAAAATTAAAAATTTTCTTAAATAAAAGGCAAACCTTCAAATTTCGATAAAATAAACTGTTCATCCCCAAATATTGTTGCAACAAAAGATCTCAACTGAAGTATACTAAAAGTACTTGTTTAAAACTCATAATTGATAACATGAAATCAGAGTATTTTGGACAGTTCATAAACTCTTAAAAACTGGGCGGTCCTCGGGTCTAGCCTCCTGCTCAGTCCAAGCCAGCTCCTTGGTCCCTACCTCCCGTCTCCTCAAATGCATCCTCACCTGCATCGATCAAGTCTAGTGAGTCTAAAGACTCAACACGTATAAACTGGAAGTAACGAGTACTATGTAATAAAATCACATGCAACTTCAAAATAGAACGTACATAGTTGAACTTGAACGTGCATATAAAAGCTTGAACTTACATACATACATAGACGTGCCATAACATGAAACTTTTCTTAAACGTGCTTGCATACTTGTACATACATGAACATACATAAACATCATCATTTTGCGTAGAGGCATGTTTCAAAGCATGTGACCCATACATAAATACGCCTGATCAGACTTAACCACAGTACTGGGCTGACAGGGAAGATCCACTTCCACATACATGAGATCCCCGTTCATGCTTTAGCGGGTGGATTGGTCACCGTTCATGCTTTAATGCTTTCCAATCCTGATCTAAACTCGTTCATGCTTTAACGGGGTGGATTGCTCCCTGGTCATGCTTTACCGCTTTCCAATCCCATACATAATTGGTCACAAGACATTTAGCATACCTCAAAAATTTGAAAAATTTTCTTTGCACGTCAAACATACTTACTTGGCGTTGAGGGATTCGTTGGATCTCGCTTGTGGCCACTGATGCACATACTAACATGATTACATGCTCTTAACTTTCATAGCTTAGACGTAGGTACTCTTGCTCACCACCCAAGTATGAAAATAGCTTATGACATTCTAGATCACTCGTGACTTGACCTCATTAAATCATCGTACTAACCCATGAAATTGAAGCCCAAAACAATCTCAAAAGGAAACGTAAACTATTCCCAAACAAGAGATACACGGACCCCGTGCCCAGGTTCGGCTTCGGGTCCGTATAGGTACTGTAAACTGCGTGTGAAGAAAAGAGAAGGCACGGACTCCGTGCCTAGGTCCGTGTAGGGGTCCGTGTAGATACTGTAAAAACACACTGAAAAGAAGGAAGGGCACGGACCCCGTGCCAGGGTCCGTGTGGGGGTCCATGTAGGCTCGCAAATCTGACACTACGAAGGAAACAAAGGCACGGACCCCGTGTCAAGGTCTGTGTACGGGTCCGTGTACGCTCGGTGAAAGTAAACCAACGGGAAGTCATATACTCAAGGCTTATTTCTCCTAACTCTATCATCCCGACCATGAATCGATGCCTCGAGACCCGGTCCCAGGATACCATAATAATGAGTCAAGCCTATACAATTGTCCCAAAACAACCACGCATGACAAGTAACCCAATAAACCCGTGAACGCGACTTTTGACAACAAAACAAATTTTACGACTACTCATTCAACAAAGTGCCTAACGACACGAAACGAAACACCAACAATCATCCCAACATCATTTTCGACATACCTAAACGCAGGAGAAATCACCCGTTGATCCCCAATGAAGCCTGCAACTCAAAAACTTCATGAATGCATCAATAACAAAATTTTCAGGAAAACGCAGTTTGACCAGCTCTACGAAAAACATCATAACTCTCTCAATTTTTATCCAAATATTTCGAATTTTATATAAAATCGAATGTATCAAAAATTTCAACCTTTCATACGTTGAAAGTTTTTCCAGAAATGCGACCGAAAAATCGCAGTATTTAAAAGAACAGCAAAAACGAGATTTTCAGATCCAGAAACGTTCAAAATGCGATCTAAACAATTTCTGCTCAAACTTTACACATCACACATGTATTTTTACGCTTAAAAACAACGCAACACATACTATGACATGATCGACGCAGGAAAAATAGAATATACGTGTCTTTTGATATTTAAAACTCACAATACGGCGATACCGAAGCGGAGACGGAGCGAGGCTTGATCCGGGACGAACGTGGTACTATTTTCTTGCAATAAAAAATCACCAAAAACTTGCTGGAAATTCAAAAGGGAGGGGCGGCTGCTGTTCTCTCAAGAACCCTAGGTTTCTCTCTTTTAAAAATATAAAATTCTGAATGATTTAAGTGTGTGTGTTATGTCGTGTGGTGTGTGTGTGTAAAAGTGTGTGTGTGCGTGTGTTTGATAGAAATTAGGGGAATAATTTTGGGCTTAATAAAATCATTAACAACTAATTAAAATGTTAACCTTCCCCTTCTTAAAATGAAAACCCTTAATTAAAGACAAAATGTATAAGTGACAACCTTAAAAACTTTAAAGTTATGAAACCACCTAATAATTACATTAGGCTTTTAAAATACTAAAAACTAACTAAATTATGTAAAATGCCCCAAACCTAACTTAAAATAAAATACCACATTTTAAAATTACCAAAAATCGTCACCGGTCTCTTTATCTCGATCCCGCATCGACTAATTGCCTGAAACATGAAACTCGAAAAAGTATTTTAACGTGCATCACCTAACATTAAAATAATGCAATTAAATAAATCATGCATCACTAAAAAAATCATTTTAATTTAAATAAATGATTTAAAAATTTAAATAAATGCACGGGTTTTACGTGTAATGATTTTGGGTTCTACAGTTGTCGTATGTTGTACCGTGTATGTACTTTACATCCATTTAGCAACTCATGGTTATATTCCTTCCAAACCAATCCTCATAAAATTAAAATTGTTTTGATCATTGTCAAATGCATGATTGATGGAAAACATTGCATCATATCTTTGTGAGGCGTTCATCTTCGATCTTCGTCCAATGTTTCCTTGTGATGCCTCCACCCCCATCTTCAGCAACAATTTTCTTCCCTTTATTTTTTGGTTTAGGAGGAGGGATTTCATAGAGATTTTGAGATATATGACTTTGGTTGAACATAAATAAGAATTTGGTGGAGTATTGTTGTCATCATTTCTCTATGAATCCATTTTGTATTTGGATTTAAAATGAAGTGAGAGGAAGAAACTTTGATTTTTGGAATGAAAGTAAAAGACATTAATATTTTTAGAAGGTGTAAATAAGGTCAATTTATAAGAGCATGGTTGGATTTTCAAAATATGGTTGTTGGTGATTTTTCATAATTTATTTTAAATAATCCTTTTTATAAGTTTTTGATTTTTACGATTTTTTGTATATTTTTTTTTAAAGAATGAGATTGATCTGGTCGTTGATCAGCAAGAGCTAGATAATCTAGCCAATTTTTTAAAATTTATTTTCATTTTTTAAGTAGCCTGATTAATCTGGTCTGCTGTGACTAAACAACAGAATAAAGCTGAAATGGCTCAGATGCACTCTGACGAAATTGAAGATGCGCAAGTGCCAACTAGCTCCGCTGCTGATCATCCCTCTCCCTCTGCTCAAAACATTCTTCAGGAACCAGTTGAAGAAATCATTACTGAAATAGTTCAAATTGAGATTGAAGCACAACACATGGCTTTAGTTATTTTCAATAAAGAAGACGAGGACGAAGCCCCAGCTACATCCGAAGTCCCATCTCCTGAAATACCTATATCCGATAACTCTATGCTTGAAGAAATTCAGTCTAGTCTGCACAATTTTATTTCCACTATTACTGACATGAAGTCAACCCAACTAATTCATACATTGAAGATTGATTCTATGAAGGTGAGTACCTTGAAAAGCCTCCAGCAGATTACTAAGGATACGACTTCCTTGTTTCTCCAAGTAGATCAATTGAAGAAGGACCGAGTGACAATTCCAGCACTTTTTCCAAACATGATAAATCAAATGGATTTTATACAAACAAGCATGACAAAAATAATGGATTTGATACAGGAACAAATGTTGAATGCTATATCCATAGTCACTTCTGAAGTTCGTAATTTGTCCAAGAAAGTTGGTGGTGTTAACAAGAAGGGGGAAGAGGAGCAGCAGCAGCTATCCAAGAAGATGTCAAGTCAACCAAGTGATCAACAACCGACTGATAAAAGAGCCAAGAAGTAAAAGAATAGTTAGAAGACAATCTCTATTCAGTTATTATTTTGGCAGAGTATCAGTTACAAGATAGAAGAATATTCTTTCATTCGTTCTTTCTTCATTTTTTGTACGAAACTGTACAGTGAAAGATTATTTTTGATGAAAGAATATTATCTACAAAGTTCAGTTCTTAAATTCTAAGTTTTGTTAAACAAAAAAAATGAAAAAACTGTTGGAATCAGAATTTCTGAGTTTGACAAATTAAGTGTTTAAAGATTGCCCGAACTGATGGACTCAACTGAACGCAACGTAACTGAACATGCGTAAGTGAAGTTGCCCGAACTGATTATTAATGCGCTAAAAATCGAAGACAACTGAACTGATAGAAGCTAACTGAAATTGTATAGTAAACTAGACGATCGTTAAGACTGATCAGTTACACAGTCAGTTCATCGAAAAGCTGCGTAGCAAACTAAACTATCAGTTACACAATCAGTTCATCAATCGGCTATGAAATTCAACTGATAAACAAGCTCGACACGTTATCAGTTAGCATATCTATTAAGGGACAATTTGTACAAGAGCAGACTGCAACTTGTAGTGGGAACGCGGTATATCAGAATGCCACAGTTTTTTTAGAAGAATGATGACGTGTCTACTAAGGACAAATCAACGGATATAATATTTGAACGCATTCAATATTACCGTTTGGAAGCAAAGTCTATAAATAGCCAAAAAGATCAGCTGAGAAGAAGACTTTTTCAACGCACATTCACTCTTGAGTTAAAGCTTTCAAACTACTCTCAGTTACAAGAAGCTCACGCTTATCAGATTTATTCATAGCTTAAAGGCTATATCTTCAGCACTAGCACCATCATTTATTGTTATTATTGATAAAGATAAATAATTGTATATTAATTAAATGTTTTATAATATAAATATATAGTTTTTGTTTTATTAAATGTTTAAATATTATATGTTTTATAATAAATTGTATAAAATATAAGTTGTTGTGTAATTATAAGTTTTTACTATTTTTTACAAGTTCGATAAAATAAGAATAACCTTGGCATTGCAAATGGGATTAAGATGATTCTTGGACCTGTAGAAAGTTGATGTTAATATCTACAATATTGATAGCAATCATGAGATAAAAATCTTCTCACAAGTGGGATCAAATTAAGCAACAAATAAAGTTACCAAAGAAGTGGCAGTTTTACCATGCTCTAGCATTTTGACCATATCTCTCAAATTACTTGGTCAAATGGTTAAAAAAAATATCACAATTCAAACAACTCAGATATCTACATGTTTTTTTTATGTGGAGAAGAAAATTCGGATGGGAAGATTTTCAAAAGCGATGTGTATTAAAATACTAATTTCTAGGAACACCAATGAAGACTTATGTGTAAAAAATAATATTTTATTTGTGGTTGTCTCCCCAAATTTGGCTATAAATAGGAGTGCATTGTAAGGTATTGAGATATATATCCCTCATTTTATGAACAAATATTTGAGATCATAATATTTATCTCTTTGTTTTTCCTTTATTTCTTCATTTAAATATAATTAGCATGTTAAATTCATATTCAAAGTTTTACACTTTGAATAATGAGTAGCTAACTTCCTAAAGTTGACATGAAAAGGTGAAACTCTTGGCATGATAATAAGGTTATTAAAAGATAAGAATCTATGTTTTATATTATTTAATCATTATTTATTGTTTATGTTATTTTTATTTCTTTAAGTATTATTATATCATATTTATAAGTGGGAGTTTTAATTTATTGTTGTTATATGTTACACTAAATTCTTGAAACCATTTAAATGTTTGTTTGGTTTTACCAACCATTTAAAGTGGGAACCTTGATTTAGTGTTTACAAATATATAAAGCACAATAAATACTTGACAACATTTACAAGTTTTGGTATATATTAACACTTATAAGATAATAATATATAACATAATATAAATATGATTATTTAATATATATTGAAATCATTTTATTAAGTGGATTTCAATAATGTTCAGTAATGATAATTTTATTAAAATACCAAGAGTGGATCCTTTAATCTCAACTACTTAAATTAAAATTTGAACAATTAAAAATTATCAATTAAAGATTCAAACCATTAAAAGGAAAAAAAAACAAAAAGATATTGCAGTGGACTTGTAATTACCTTAGCTTCCCTGTGGATACGATATTCGGACTCACCGAATTATACTACTTGTGGACAACCTACTCTTGGGAGTGCAACAATCAAAGTCGCAACAAGTTTTTGGCGCCGTTGCCGAGGAAGTATAATTTAATTTCAAGTCTATTTAATTTTATTTATAGTTTATTTTTTTATTTGAATTTTTATTGCTTTTGTGAGTTTTTATTCTTTTGCATTTGCATTTGCATGAGCATTTGGTCACGTACACTTAGTGGTCAACTCATTCGAAATAACCCTTTATTTTTACAAAACATGGCGGAATAACTCATCCAAGAAAATGAAGATGAAATTCAATCTCAACATGATCATGATAGACGAAAAGCACTTAGAGATCACATGAATCCTACACGTACTAGTGCACCTTCATGTCTAGTTTTTCCCCCTGATGCATCTCATTTCAATTTTAAGCCTGATATTATCCAACTTTTACCCAATTTTCATGGCTTAGATTCTGAAAATCCATACATGCATTTACGATTGTTTGAAGAAGTGTGCAACACATATAATGATCTAAATTGTAGCATGAACACCATTCGACTTAAGCTTTTTCATTTTTCTTTAAAAGATAAAGCTAAAACTTGGCTACAAAATCTTAGATCGGGATCCATTCGAACTTGTGATGAATTGCAACAACAATTTTTGAAAAAGTTTTTTCCATCTCATAGAAAAAATTCTTTTAAAAGGAAAATCATCACTTTCACTCAAAAACAAGGAGAAACTTTTTATCAGTGTTGGGATAGATACAAAGAATTGCTTAATCTTTGTCCACATCATGGTTTTGAAATTTGGAGAGTTGTTTCTCAATTTTATGAAGGCTTAACACCTAAAGATAGGCAAATTGTTGAATTTATGTATAATGGAACATTTGAAGATAAAGATCCAAACGAGGCAATTGAGTATCTCGATTCATTAGCTGAAAATGCTCAAAATTGGGACACTATAGGTACAATCGAACCATCAAACAAGATTCAATCTCCCATATCTGGTGGAGGTATGTACACTCTCAAAGATGAACATGATCTCCAAGCTAGATTTACCTCTTTGGCAAGAAAAGTTCAGGCAATTGAATTGAAAAAGAATGGTTAATTAAAATCTGTTCAAGAAATTGCGTGTCACATCTGTGATACAAATGAACATTCTACAAAAGATTGTCCCACTTTGCCCTCTTTTAAAGAATGTCTCCATGAACAAGCCAATGTTTTGGACAATTTCAAAAGGCCAAATTTTGAACCATTTTCTCAAAATTACAATCCAGGTTGGCGAAATCATCAAAATTTTAGTTGGAGGAATGATAATGATGCACAATTTTCACAACCACATTTCCAAAATCAACAAAATTTTCAAAATTATGCACACTATGTTCCTCCACCTAAAAGGAACTTGGAAGATATATTGAATTCTTTCATTGCAAAGCAAGAGTCTATCAATACTCAAACTGCTCAAACCATGACAGATTTGAAAGATACTCTTACTAAATTTTCATATGCACTTAATGTTCATGAAAAATATAAATTTCCTTCACAACCACAGCCTAATCCCAGGGATCATCATTCACAAACTGGAACTTCTGGAACTCAACCGATGGATCAGGTAAAATCTGTTATTACCCTTCGAAGTGGTAAGGTTGTGGAAAAATCCATTAGTGAACCTTGTGAAGATGATTATAAATCAACTCCAAAGGGTAAGGAAGTGGAACCCATAACTTGCGAAGAGGAGGTTCAACAGACAATGTCACCACCATTCCCTTATGCATTGAAAAATACAAAAAAATCAAATTTGAATTCTGATATATATGATATTTTTAAACAATTAAAAGTTAATATTCCTTTAATAAATGCAATAAAACAGGTACCATCATATGCCAAATTTTTGAAAGACTTGTGCACTGTGAAAAGAAAATTGAATGTGAAAAAGAAAGCATTTTTAGCCGAACAAGTAAGTGCAATCATTCAAAATAATAATAATTTGAAATACAAAGACCCTGGTTGTCTTACTATTTCATGTATTATTGGAGAACGACAGATTAAGAAAGCCTTGCTTGATCTTGGAGCTAGTGTGAATTTACTTCCATATTCAGTTTATCAAGAACTCAATCTAGGCGAGTTAAAATCTACTTCGGTAACACTTTTACTTGCCGATAGATCTGTTAAAGTGCCAAGAGGTATGGTAGAAGACGTGTTGGTCCAAGTTGATAACTTTGTATATCCTATCGATTTCATAGTTTTAGATACACAACCTATCGAAGCTCGTAATGCAATTCCTGTAATTCTGGGTCGTCCATTTTTAGCAACTTCTAATGCTCTTATAAATTGCAGGAATGGAATAATGAAGTTGTCATTTGGTAACATGACCTTGGAGCTTAATGTTTTTAATCTTTGTAAGCAACCACATGACAAAGGAGATGAAAGTGAAGATGAAAATCTTATTGAAACTCTTGTAGAAGAAAACATTCAAGAAGGTAGTACTCGTGATAAATTAGATATTTTTTCAATTGAAACTGTTAAAGAAAATATGAAATTGATCTTGATGATTTTATCAGGTATCACTCATTACTAGGATCAGCGAAAGAATTTGAGGCAAAATATGAGAACGAAGACGAACCACCCATATTGGAGTTAAAACCCATGCCAGAAGAATTGAAGTATGCATTTCTTGGAGAAGATGAAACATATCCGGTGGTAATTTCTTCCAAACTAGCAAGTGATCAAGAAGGTAAATTAGTTGATATACTTAAAAGACATAAAAATGCAATTGGTTGGACACTAAAAGATCTCAAGGGCATTAATTCACTAATTTGCACTCACAAAATTCACTTAGAAGAAAATGCAAAAACATCTCAACAACCACAAAGGAGATTAAATCCACACATCAAAGATGTTGTGAAAACTGAAGTTTTCAAACTACTTGATGTTGGGATTATCTACCCTATTTCTGATAGTAAGTGGGTAAGCCCAACACAAGTAGTTCCAAAACAATATGGCATCACAGTGATAAAAAATGAAAAAGGTTAATTGTTAACAAGTCGAGTCCCATCTAGTTGGCGGATGTGTATTGATTATAGAAAATTAAATGACGCCACTAAAAAAGATCATTTTCCATTACCATTTTTGGATCAAATTTTAGAAAGAGTAGCAGGTTATCCATACTACTGTTTTCTTGATGGATATTCAGGTTATTATCAAATTCCCATCGCACTCGAAGATCAAGATAAAACTACATTCACATGTCCTTTTGGAACATTTGCATTTAGAAGGATGTCATTTGGATTATGCAATGCCCCAGCAACATTTCAAATATGTATGCTAAGCATTTTTAGCGATATGGTTGAAAATTGTTTGGAGATTTTCATGGATGATTTAACTGTTTTTGAGAATACATTTGATAATTATCTTGAAAATTTGAAAATTTTTTAAAATAGATGCGAGGAAAAAGGTCTTATTTTAAATTGGAAAAAATTTCATTACATGATTACTTATGGGATTGTTTTGGGACATGTCGTGTCATCTCATGAAATTGAAGTTGATAAAGCCAAAGTTGATTTAATTGCCAATTTACCCCCTCCAAAAACCATTAAAGAAATTCGCTCATTTTTGGGACATGCTGGATTTTATAGGGGGTTTATAAAAGACTTTAGTTCAATCTCTAAACCTATTTGTAACCTTTTAACAAAACACACTGCATTTGAGTGGACTCAAGAATGTCAAAATGCTTTTGATAAAATCGTTCGACATTTAACATCAGCTCTTATTATGCAACCTCTTGGTTGGTCTTTACCATTTGAAATCATGTGCGATGCGAGTGATTATGCAGTCGGTGCAGTACTGGGTCAAAAAAGAAACGGTAAGCCTTACGTGATATATTATGCAAGTAGAACTTTAAACAATGCTCAAATGAATTACTTCACAACTGAAAAAGAACTACTTTCTGTAATATTTGCATTAGATAAATTTCGTTTTTATTTGATTGGATCAACGACTATTGTGTTTACTGATCATTCTGCTATTAGATATTTGTTAACCAAACAGGATGCAAAGCCACGACTGATACGATGAATTTTGTTGCTCCAAGAATTTGACATTGTGATCAAAGATAAAAAAGGAACCGAGAATGTCGTAGCCGATCATTTATCGAGAATAGTAACAGGATCATCTTGTGAAATGATACCAATTAACGATAATTTTCCTGATGAACATCTATTTTTGGTTACTACTACACCTTGGTTTGCAAACATAGTAAATTTTCTTGTGACAAGAAAATTGCCACCGCAATGGAGTTCCCAAAATAAAAGAAAATTTTTGAATGAGGTAAAAAACTTTTATTGGGATGATCCGTATCTGTTCAAGTATTGTCCAGATCAAATTTTTTGACGTTGCATACCCGACAATGAGGTAAGTAGTGTCATTAAATGTTGTCATTCAGAAGCATGCGGAGGACATTTTTCTTCAAAGAAAACAGCTGCAAAAATCTTGCCGTGTGGATTTTATTGGCCCACTTTGTTTAAAGACACCCACGAAATCTACAAGATTTGTGAAAATTGTCAAAAATTGGGTGCGATTTCAAAAAGAAACATGATGCCTTTGAATCCTATCATTGAAACTGAAATCTTTGACTGTTGGGAAATTGATTTTATGGGACCTTTTCCACCATCGTTTGGATACTTGTATATTTTAGTTGCAGTTGATTATGTTTCCAAATGGATAGATGCAATTCCATGTCGAATAAATGATCATAAAATCGTCATCAAATTTTTGAAAGAAAATATTTTTAGTAGATTTGGAATTCCTCGAGCCATGATAAGTGATGGGAGAACTCACTTTGTTAATAAACCATTTGCTTCATTAATGAAAAAATATGGTATTACTCACAAAGTAACTACTCTTTATCATCCTCAAACAAATGGACAAGTTGAATTAGCTAATAGGGAGATAAAGAAAATTTTGGAAAAAACTGTTAACTCAAATAGAAAAGATTGGTCTTTGCGACTTAATGATGCACTTTGGGCATATCGAACAACTTTTAAAATATCCTTGAATATGTCTCCCTATAGGTTGATTTATGGAAAACATTGCCATTTGCCTGTGGAATTGGAACATAAAGCTTATTGGGCGTTCAAAACTTTTAATTGAAGCATGGATAATTGCAACAAATTGCGCAAATTGCAACTTAATGAACTTGATGAACTCAGAAATGATGTGTATGAGAATTCAAAGATTTATAAAGCAAAAATCAAATCATTTCATGATAAAACAATTCTTAGAAAATCTTTTGAGATTGGTAAAAATGTTTTGCTTTATAATTCTCGACTTCACATATTCCAAGGAAAATTACGATCAAGATGGACATGCCCATATATTGTAAAGCATGTGTATCTTTATGGAGCTGTAGATACTGAAAATCCTAAAATGGTGATGTTTTTAAAGCAAATGGACAAATGATTAAACCATTTTTAGAAAATGAAATCTTTCAAGAAGAGTTTATTTCCCTTTCTGATCCCTAAATTTTTATGTTGCATTTAATTTTGTTTGTTTTTATTTCAGGTTTTCTTAATCTTTTCATTTTCCTGATTAAATGGCGGATAACGGTACTCCGTGACTCTCATAGTCGGTTAAATCAGTTTCCCACAATTGCTGATATAAAAATAAAAAAAATCATTTCTTTTCTTTTCAAAATGAATGAAAATCTCTCAAAAATCTGTAAATATTTTCCCTCTGTTTCTGAAAATGTTCTAAGAAAAATTTATGCAGGTAGGTGTGAAAGATTGAGATTGCTAATGAAAAAAGGAATTCCAGAAGATATTGGTCTTGTAATAGAAGCTAAGGTCCGATTAGGAGGAGAAGTTCCACAATCATTGCTCATTCGGTATTTGCCTGGATTAGGAAAAAGCACTTATGCGAAAAAACGAAGGGCCAAAAGGTTAGGGGTTTGTCATAAGTGTGCAAGATGGACTTGTGACAAACGATGCAGATCTTTGGGATGTCTTTCCAATAACAGAGAAGATAAAATTGGTTTCATTAAGAATGGGCTGAGTAAGGAGTCTTTAGATAACATCTTATTGACTCTTGAGACGCATTCTAGTGGACATGTGCATATTGAACTTCTCCGTTTATGGAAACAATTTCAAGATGAGCGTCATAGTCTTGGGAATCCGACTAAAAAAGACCCTGTTTGCCAATTTATAAGAAAATTGGATGGGAAGCATATCCTCGACTCATAGAAGGCGTTGAAGCCGTTTCTGGACGTAAAACCAGAGGAAAATTGTGAGCCACAATCACACTACTGTTTATATGTATGTGTTTCATTATTATTTTTACAGTTTATTCTGCTTACAGCTATGACCCATAGTTTTTTCATGATAAAATATTACCCCTGTAAAATCTCTCATCTTTCTCTCTATTTTCGCAGACCAAAAAGAAAATAAATACATGGTTGGATCCTCTGCACAAACATTGAAAAATATTTGTGTATTTTGTGGGTCGAGTCCTGGAAAAAATGAAGTATTTGTAGAAGCAGCGAATAATCTTGGAAAGATATTGGCTAAGAGAAAAATTCACTTGGTATATGAGGGTGGTAATATTGGTTTAATGAGATCTGTTTCAACATCTGCTCATCTTGGAGGTAGTCAGGTTTTGGGTATTATTCCTACAGCTTTAGCTGAAGGAAATATTACAGGTGTTAGGATTGGGGAGGAATTAAAAGTTTCTTCTATGTATGAAAGAATCACCAAAATGATTGAAAATTCTGATGCTTTTATCGCACTACCAGGTGGTTTTGGTACATTAGAAGAAATTTTTCACACTATTTTTTTGGCGCAACTTAATATCCATAATAAATATGTGGGCTTGTTGAATATCAATAATTATTATGACAGTTTGTTGACATTTCTTGATAAAGCTGTGGAATTGAATTTCATTTCAGAAAATTCATGACGGATGCTCATCTGTGCTTCGACTGCCGACCAATTAATTGATGATTTGGAAGCTTTTTTCATGAGCCTGATCCGATGATAACAAATATCAATTGGTCGCAATCAAGCAGTAAGAAAAGAGAGTTGGATCATTGATTCAAAAATCATGGATTGGTTTGCGTTTGTTTCAGTTTTTTATTTTCAATAAAATTCCAGGTGATATCTCGTTCATTATGTACTCTTTATTAATAGTTATTTTGACATTAGGGACAATGTCATATTCTGATTAGAGGGAGAACAAACTTAAAAAAAAAATTTAAAAAATTATTTTAAAATAAAAACATGTTTATTGTTTGTATCTTAGTAATTTTTGCAAAAATATCATACATTACATGTTTGAAAGGTTTAGATTATAAATTGTAATAATCTATCTAAGGATGTTTAAATTTTTATTTGAAAAAAAAATCAATTTTAATATTTTGATCACTATAAAAATATGATTTATGAAATCTTTTTGAATGATTAACTATTGTGATAAAATCAGTTATTAAAGTATATGACCCAAGATATATCTGATAAGAGTGCCTAAAATTTTTAAACTCACACATATTTTGTGAGTGAGTGGAAAGGATTGAGAAAACAGCTTGCGAGCCTTTATTGATCATCAGAGAGGTTATCTATTGTTTAGATCTTGAGTTCTTATTTTGAAAAAAAAATATTAATATTTCTTGAAAAAAAAGAAAAAAGAAAAAAAAGAAAGATGTTGAAGATCTATGTAATTTTTAAGTTATATGCTGCGACCCATTTATCTCTCATAAAAATACAAATGAAAAAAGAAAAAAAAAAGAAAGAAAGAGAGAAATACATTGTACAAATTAAATAAATATGTGGTCAAGAAGCATAAACTTAGTCTGATTCCATGATGTAAAAAAAAAAAGATCAGGAAAAAAATATATAATAAGAACAATTGGATTTTGAATAAATGGATTTCCTATCTTTTGATTAGTTTGGCTCGTTTGTCTGTCTGCATTCTGTAAACCATTTTCCTGAGCATTTATCTGTATTCAAACTCCATGAGAGAAATCATTCCCATAAATTGAAACACTTATTAACATGTGAGGATATGGAGTTGAGACTCTTACTAGAAATTTCTGAAGGCCATGTACATTTAACTACCTGAAAATAAGCTTTGAATTGATCAGTTCAGATTATTTCATAAATTATAATTATAATGATCTTGATATAACTTTGACAGTTTTCAAATTTAATTTAAACACTTGGATAGTTCTGATTACATTTCTATTTAAATTAATCAATATGTTTTGTGTTGCTTTTAATGCTTAAATTGCTAGGGACTAGCAATAAGCTGGTTGGGGAGTGTGATAAAAATAAAAAATTTTATATTAATTAAATGTTTTATAATATAAATATATAGTTTTTTTATTAAATGTTTAAATATTATATGTTTTATAATAAATTGTATAAAATATAAGTTGTTGTGTAATTATAAGTTTTTACTATTTTTTATAGGTTCGATAAAACAAGAATAACCTTGGCGTTGCAAATGGTATTAAGATGATTCTTGGACCTGTAGAAAGTTGATGTTAATATCTACAATATTGGTGGCAAACATGAGATAAAAATCTTCTCACAAGTGGGATCAAATTAAGCAACAAATAAAGTTACCAAAGAAGTGGCAGTTTTACCATGCTCTAGCATTTTGACCATATCTCTCAAATTACTTGGTCAAATGGTTAAAAAAAATACCACAATTCAAACAACTCAGATATCTACATGTTTCGTTTTATGTGGAGAAGAAAATTCGGATTGAAAGATTTTCAAAAGTGATGTGTATTAATGTAGTGCATTGTAATGTATTGAGATATCCCTCATTTTATGAACAAACCTTTGAGTTCATAATATTTCTCTCTTTGTTTTTGCTTTATTTCTTCATTTAAATATAATTAGCATGTTAAATTCATATTCAAAGTTTTATACTTTAAATAATGAGTAGTTAACTTCCCAAAGTTGAGATAAAAAAGTGAAACTCTTGGCATGATAATAAGGTAAGAATCTATGTTTTATATTATTTAATCATTATTTATTGTTTATATTATTTTTATTTCTTTAAGTATTATTATACCCTACTTATAATTGGGAGTTTTGATTTATTGTTGTTATATGTTACACTAAAATCTTGGAACCATTTAAATGTTTGTTTGGTTTTACCAACCATTTAAAGTGGGAACCTTGATTTAGTGTTTACAAATATATATAGCACAATAAATACTTGACAACATTTACAAGTTTTGGTATATATTATATACTTATAAGATAATAATATATAACATAATATAAATATGATTATTTAATACATATTGAAACCATTTTATTAAGTGGATTTCAACAATGTTCATTAATGATAATTTTATTAAAATAGCAAGAGTGGATCCTTTAATCTCAACTACTTAAATTAAAATTTGAACAATTAAAAATTACCAATTGAAGATTCAAACCATTAAAAGAAAAAAAAAACAAAAAGATATTGTAGTGGACTTGTAATTAACTTAGCTTCTTTGTGGATACGATATTCGGACTCACCGAATTATACTACTTGTGGACAACCTGCTCTTGGGAGTGCAACAATCAAAGTCGCAACAATTATATTCGATCTATTTTATATAAGTTGTGCTTAGAAAAACACATCAGTTGTGAACTAATAATATTGTATTAATACGAAGAGTTTCAATTTGACAGTGTTAAGATCATACTTAAATGAGTTATTACATTCATTGTAATTAGTCAAAGTCTTTTAATAAATATCATATCCTTGAGATAGAAGGGTTGACGTAGAAACATTTGAAGTCTCCGAACAACCACAAATTTTTGTTTTCCTTATTTTCAAGTATTCAATCTGTTTTTCAGTTTGTTTCCGCTCTTTAAAGTTAACTGATCAACATTGACAACAAAATTATCGAATTCAATTTTTCCCTAAACTGATTCATTTTTCGAAAAGATTTGAAAATAGTAAAGTTTTTATTCAATCCCCCTCCTTCTAAACACTTTCACTCATCCAACCGATCCTAACAAAGACGAATGAAGAATTTGAATTAAGGGGTCTTGAACTTAAAGTAATAACTCATATATTATTACCAAAAAAATATAATAATATATGATAAAAATGCATTATATTTTACTATCCAACGAAATTGTACCTTATGAGATTTTGAAACATAAAATTCATATATGATAGAACTTACATTTATATCCTTAGTTAACTCTCATTCAATATATAGAGACAAACAATTAGCAAGAAAGTCATCCTCAAGTTTATTGTAAAGTGTCTTCTTCATATGCTTTATTGCTGAAACATCTCACTTAGTAGTGGTGGTAGAAACCATTTAATGTCGAAACAAGATGAATGAATCTAGTTCAAGATCCTTAAAAATTAGTAAAACAACAATCGAACAAATAAATAAGTAATATTCAATTAATGACTCAAAAAAAATATTCAAGATTCAAGAATCAATGGCTCATTAACACATATATAAGAAATAATCAAGCTGTTGGAACATTTAATGTTCGCAATCTTGATTTTGATGTTAACAAAACTTATTATTTTGTTTCTAATGATTTATCATAGTGCACAGGAAGCTGTAACTGATCAGACTTCGAACTGATAAAATAAACGAGCCACAACTTAAGCTTTCGAAACTGAAAGTGCCAACTGATTGCAAAAACTGAACCCGTCAAACTGATATGTCAAAGACTAGTTCAACTGATGGTTCATTTAATAGGTGGTTCAGCAGAATATCTTCATAAGCCCGGCCAGCTGATGAAGCGTTCAACTGGTGAAGAGCCCAACTGATCAATTTGATTGAATCAGTGAGATCAGTTTAACTGACGAGTCAACTGATCTTACCATACCAATTCAGGACTAGTTCAACTGACCAGTTCAGAGCATCGGTAAGGAATCAATCAGTTTGCAAAACAAGACAATCTTATCTAATGGAATCCAGTTGTGCAAAAGGATACAAAAGCAATTGTACGATCAAAGTACAATAATGGACGGTGCAGCAGCGCTTAAAGCCAAAATGTTCTAGAATGGCTGTCGGAAAAGTCAAAAGTAAAAGCTGGAACCATCGGGTGTCATGTGTGATCGTAGGGGCTCGATTTTGAGACTTGTAGCTTGGCTTGGGTTTTGGTTGGGACCAGGGCTGGGCTAGGGTCTGATATGAGTCAGGGAGTGGGTCCTAGCCATGCTACCCGAGAGGAGCCATGCTGCACGCTTTTGGTGCAGCAGCACGCAAGGGCTCAGGGGCTTAGCCAGGGGGCTCGAGCAGGGCTAGATCAATAGGTTAGGGTCCTAGGAGGGTGCACAAGGTGTTGGTCTAGGGGCTGGTTCGGTTGACTAGGTCCTAGGCGTGATGGGAAAGTCCTTGTCGAGTTGGGTGTTCTCGGCCACATCATGTTTTGGTTGGGTGGTTCGGTTTTGGGGCTATGTTCAGGGTCCTTGGGTTCTTAGGGTCCAGTAGGGTCAAGAAAAGGGTTGGCTCGAGGTTGGATCATGATGGCTCGAGCTTGGCTCGAGAAAATGACAAGATGGCTTGAAGGGGCTTAGTCGATGCACTTAGGGTTTTTTTTTTGAAAATAAAATCGAAACATGGCTCACCGGGGTTGAGTCATGGTTCATGATGGCTAAAATAATATAAAAAGTCTAAGTTTTAAATTCAGGAATTTTATATGTAAGTTTGAAATTATTTGGGATTAAAACGTTTTAAATACAAATAATTAAAAAGTCTACTATTTAAGCTAAATAAAATTATGGAAAAATTAATTTAAGATTAAATAATTATTTGGGACATGTTAGAGTCAATGAAATTAAGAAAAAGTCAAAACCTGAAATTTTATGTCTAGGGGTAAAACAGTAGTTTTACATCCGAAAATTAGTAAACGTCATGGCAGTGCTCTGAATGCTGTTTTATATGCTAAAAGGCTTATTTTAAATGTTTATGGAATTTTATGATTATTTATGGAATTTTTGGAGGAAACGATAAAGTTAAAAGAAATGTTGCATGTTTGTTTTTAAAAGAAAAATGATATTAAATGCATGATTTTTATAAAGTGATGAAAATGTGAAACATTGGAGGAGGTGAAGTAACTGGGACTATTTTGATGATATGATGATATGCATGGGGATGTCGTGAGTGAAAAGGCCCCAGAGGGAGCCCATTTACGGGAGGAGGCACCAAGAAGGAGTTCATTTATGGGAGAAGGCCCTAGAAGGAGCCCGTCTATGACAATCGTATTTCCATATGATGAGGATAGTCCAAGGCTCAGTTGATGGGTGAGAGTGTCGCTGATGTCTCCGCTGCCCAGTACTATGGTTACATGTAGATGGATCCATCGACCTTATGAGGAGAGGAAAGTCACGATTAACGATCTTAATTCAATAAAAAGGAAAAATTTTATGCTCGTGATGAAAGGATATATGATATGTAATGATAAAAAGCGAAAATGTTGAGGTTTAAGTTATGCATGTTCATGAAATGTTATTTTACGTAAAAGTATTTTAACTGTTGCATTTGAGCTGTATATGTATTACTTGTTATAAAGATTATGATGTGTTGAGTCTTTAGACTCACTAGGTGTGATTGATGCAGATGAGTTTGATGGAGGTTTTGATGGTTGGCTTTGCTGGACTGTCGGTGCACATAACCCGATGACCAACACTTCTATTTTTCTGCACTTATGATTATGATTTATGTTAAAGATTTTAAGACTATTTATTTATGTTTTTGAGAGGTAATAGTATGAGCTATAATTTTCAAATTATTTCTTTTTAGGTTTGGTAAAACGTTTGACGATTTCATGTTTTGATTATTCCCTTGGATTTTCAAATATTAGTTGGTTACTTTATTTTAAAAATGGTGCAAAAATATTTTATGTATTTGTATGAGTGTTCGGCCGATGCAATAATTAGGTTGTGAAAAAAAATATTTCTAGTACTTTTTAAGTAAAACGGTTAGTGGACGTCTCAGTTGGTATCAGAGCAATGGTTCTGTAAAGGATTGTGCCACCATCAGTGCTGGGAAGATCAGTTGTCAAGCCTCAATCTGTAAGTTTACATGCTTTATATGATTTGTTATGATGTTAACTGCATGGTTACATGAATAATATGTTTATGTCACATGTTTACTAGCTTTTTGAGTATATATGCTTTGTATGCTTAATGGGTTAGGATATGAAACATTATTAGAAAACTTAGATTTAAATGCATGTTGGTTATGTTAGTATTTGGAAAAAATTAAGATAAAATG
Source organism: Primulina tabacum (assembly GCF_025594145.1). NCBI lineage: Eukaryota > Viridiplantae > Streptophyta > Magnoliopsida > Lamiales > Gesneriaceae > Primulina > Primulina tabacum. Next base: position 6,876,113 of record NC_134567.1, read on the forward strand.
TCTCTCCGACGTGCCCCTGTTACTGAGAATCAAGCTGAGAATAATGAGAACCGTCAAGAGAATCCACTCCCACCTCCTAATGGAGATGCTGATGTTCGCGTACTTGAGGGCATGACCAGTTTCTTTGAGCAGTTTCAGCATACTCCTAGGCCACAACACGATGTTTATGACCAGTTCCGGAGGCTAGCGCCGAAGGAATTTTCTGGCACCACTGATCCCTTTGCCGCTGAGGCTTGGATTCGTGCACTCGAGGTACACTTTCTGTAGAGCCCAAAATTATTACACGTAAAACCCATGCATTTATTTAATTGTTAAATTATTTAATCAAGTTTAAAATTATTTTTGAGATGCATGATTTATGAAATTACATTATTTTAAATTATTTATGTTTATGTGATGCACGTTAAAATGTTCTCTTGAGTTTTACGTTTCAGGCGATTATTCGATATGGGATCGAGGAATAGAGACCGGCGACGATTTTGGCAATTTTAAAATGTGGTATTTTATTTTAAGTTAGAAATGGGCATTTTAAATGAATTATTTTGTTTTTAGAATTTTACATCCAAATTTATTTATTTGGTGATTTAGGAATTTAAAACCTTTTAAATTTTATCAATGTTGTGTTTTAATTTTTAATTTGGGATTTTTTAGTAAAGTAAAGGTGGGTTAGCATTTTATCAGTATGTTAATTATTTAATTAAGCATTTTCTTTTCCTAAATCTAACTACAAACTCACGCACACATCCACATTTACATACACTCACACACGTTAGATACACACAACTCTTGGCCTTCTATTTCATTCAATTTTGAAGAGAAAATTAGGGTTCTTAGAACAAGAGTGCAGCCGCCCTCCCTCTTCAGTTTTCCAGCATATTTTTGTTGAATTTTCTTCAAGAAAATCGTTCCACGATCGTCTCGGATCAACCCTCACACCGTTCTCGCTTTGGTATCTTCGGTTCGGTAATTTTAAATATCAAAAGGCATGTATATTTTCTCATTCTTGCATCGATCTTGTCATATTATTCGTGTTGTTGTTATTATGCGTGAAAATTCATGTATGTTGTGCAAAGTTTGAGCAGAAATGTGTTGGATCGATTTTGAAACGTTTTTGAATCTCAAAACTCAAAATTTGCTGTCATTTTTAATACTTCGATTTTTCATTCGATATTCTGGAAAAACTTTCAACATATAAATCGTAGAAATTTTTGATATCTTCGATTTGACAGTAAATTCGAAATATTTAGATAAGAAATGAGTGAGTTATGATCGTTTTCGTGGGGATTGCTCAAACTGCGTTTTTTAAAAATGCGTTCTTGAATTTTTTGAGTTGCAGGCTTCGTTGGGCATCGTTGGGCTTGTGCTACTGCATTTAGATATGTTATGGGATGTATTTAGGTGTTATTTGTTGGTTCATTTGGGTCGGGAATGGCTTGGGATGTAATAGAAATCGTAGGAAGCGAAATGATGTCGAATTATGGGTTATTGTTGTATTGAAGTTGCTTGTCGATGCTTGGGGACGTTTGGGGTGTTTTTACGGGTTTGAATCAATGTATTACCATCCTAGGATGAGTCTCGAGGTGTTGGTTCATGGTCCCTAGTCTTGGATTGGAGGAATGAATCAATAAGTTAGTGAATTTTCGCGAGTTTGCAAGTTCAGAGGCTACTCGGACCGTTTCCCGGACCCGGACACGGAGTCAGTGCCCTTTTTTCCTTTAAAATTCGAATTTCCAGCACCTACATGGACTCTTACACGGAATCTGTGTCCTTATAAAAAAAAATTTAAAATTTTTTTAGGGATTTTTTTGGGGTTTGATGTAATTATTTAGTACGATGATTAAACGAGGTCAAGTCCCAAGAGATTTAGAACGTCATAAGAAAATTTGTCATTTTGGGTGTGAGCATGACTAATACGTCTAAGTTATGAAAGATAAGTGTTTGAACTCATGTTAGTACATGCAACAGTGGCCCCAAGCGAGATCCAACGAATCCCTCAACGTCAAGTAAGTTTGTTCGACATGCAAAAGAAAATACTTTTAAGTTTTTGAGGTATGTTAAATGTCTTGTGACCAAATTATGAATGTGTTTGGAAGTCGGTGAAAGTGGCCGAGGACCTCACCACCTCGGTAAAGCATGACCGGGTTTAGATCAGGATTGGAAAATGGTAAAGCATGACCAGGGACCAATCCACCCGGTAAAGCATGACCGGGATCTCATGTACGTGGCAGTGGATTTTCCCTGTCAGCCCAGTACTGTGGTTTAATTTGAGCAGACACATTTATATATGGGTCAGTTTCTTTGAAACATATCTCTACGCAAAATGATGAAGTTTATGTATGTTCAAGTATGTATGAAGCAAGCATGTTTATGAAAAGTTTTATGATGATGGAACGTCTACGTTTATGCTATTACGTATAAGTTTCAAGTATGTTTATGCTATTACGTTCATGTTTCAAGTATGTAAGCCCTACTTTAAAGATGTATGTAGTTTTATTACGTATTACTTGTTATATCCAGTTTATACGTGTTGAGTCTTTAGACTCATTAGACTTGATCGATGCAGGTGAGGATGACTTTGAGGAGACGAGGGGTGGGGACCAGTGAGCCGGCTTGGACTGCGCAGGGGCTAAACCCGAGGACCGCCCATGTTTTAAGATTTTATGCATGACGATTTTTAATACTCTGATTTCATGAAGTGGTTTATGATGTTTAAACGATTATTACTTATGGCAAACTTGGTTTTTGTTATTTTTATTGCAAATATTTTTAGACGAGCAAGTTATTTTAATGCAAATTTGAAAATTTATTTTGTCTTTAAGAAAATTTTTATTTTTCCGCAAATTTTAAATAGTTTAAAAGTACGGTACGTTACACATTCGTTATTTGAATATGGGGGATGCAGACCGTGTGAGGTGTGCCACCTACATTTTTAGGGATGATGCTTCTTTATGGTGGGAAGGAGCCGAGTATGGTATTGACATCGCTACTCTTACTTGGGCTCGATTCAAGGAGATATTCTATGAGAATTATTTTACTGCTGATGTTAGAGGCCGACTGAAGGGGAGTTTATGAGCCTCCGTCAAGAAGTCTCGACTGTTGCTGAGTTTGTGAGAAAATTTGATAGGGGTTGTCACTTTGTACCCGTTATTGCGAGGGATGCTGCAGAGAAGCTTAGACACTTCATGGATGGTCTACGACCCACCATACGAATTAATGTTATGATGATGTGTCCTTTTGATTATGCTACTGCTACTACTTATGCATTCCAGTCTGAGCAATCTTTGAAGGACATTGAGTTTGAGATGAAGCGCAAGAGGCAGCAACACCAAAATAATCATCAGCCAAACAAGAAGCCATATATGGGTCCTCCTAGACCTCAAGGGCCGCAAAAGCCCCAATGAAAAGTCAAGAAGCAAGGACAGCAAAAGCCACAACATCCTGGAGCACCAAAACCTGCTGAAAGGCCCCTATGCAAGGAGTGCAAACGCCCTCATCTTGGAAAATGTTAATGGGTGACATTCAAATGTTTCTTTTGCAAGGAGGAAGGGCACAAGGTTGCTGATTACCCGAAGATAAAAGCACCTACTGTGGGATGAACTTATGTTATGCATGCAGAGGAAGCTGAAAAGGAGCCAGAAACGACTCTTATTACGGGTAACCTAGTCATTTAACATTTTGATATTTCTTTTATTGCAGGAAATGTTAAAGTGGGTATTAGAATTGAATTGGGAGCAAGATTAACCTAGAAGAAATTAGGTTGCATGCTCTACCTTAGTTGGGAATTAAGATATGATTTTAGAAACCATATAATTGGTATTAATTTTGAGCCTTATTTTATGCAAATGATGAAATAATTCCAAATAAAAATTTTATGGCTAAAGATTAAAGAAAAATCATAACTAAGGGTTGATTAGGGGTTTCAAAAATTTTGATGGGTCATTGTGCAATTTTTGAAAATGTAAGGACTAAAATGTAATTATCAAAAATTGTGAGGACTAAATTGTAATTACTGAATAGATAAGGGGCTTAATTGAAATTACCGAAACTTGAGGCACCGAAAATGTAATTTTCGAATTCTTAAGGACCAAATATGTAATTTTCGAAATTTAAGAGACCAAAAATGTGAATTTTTGAAATTATAAGGGTCAAATTGATAATATTAAAAAATTTGGGGAAAAAATGCATATTTCAAAAAATTGAAGGGCTTAAATGCAAATTTTGCAAGAAAAGCTTAAGTTCAACATGCAATCTTCACATAACTTTGGAAAATTAATGATAAGCTTCAACACGAAAAGATTTAAAAGACATTTTCATCGTAGAGAGGATTATCATTCAAGATGTAGCAACCTATGCACTACTAGATTCGGGAGCTACACATTCTTTCATATCTGAAACCTTCATCAAACAACTGAATATTATTCATGAGGATATGGGTTTGGGTTTCAAAGTTTCTATTCCTTCCGGTGATCAAATTTTCACGTCTAAAATTATCAAGAATCTGGAGCTTCGTTTGTCCAAAGATGTGGTTCGGGCAGATCTTATTGTGCTCCCTATGCCTGAATTCGGTATTATTCTCGGTATGGATTGGTTATCAGCGAATGGAGCTTCGATTGATTTTCGTCAGCGATCAGTGTCTATCGACCTCCTAGTGGTAAATCCTTTGTTTTTGCCGGCGAGAAACAAGCAAATGCCGCACATTATCTTTTGCATGTGTGCGAGGAATCTTATTAGACGTGGATGCCAAGATTTTGTAGCATGTGTCACTACCACACATGCTCCCATTAGTCAAGAATTAGAGGATGTGGTTATTGTCGGAGACTTTCCTAGCGTCTTTCCCGAAGACATTTCTGGCATTCCACCCGATCGTGAGGTGGAATTTTCCATTGAGTTGATGCCGGACATTGTTCCTATATTTAAAGCACCTTATCGTCTAGCACCCGTTGAAATGAAAGAATTAAAAGATTAAATCCAAGAATTGCTAGACAAGGATTTTATTCGCCCTAGTTATTCTCCATGGGGAGCACCAATATTATTTGTAAAGAAAAAAGATGGTAGTATGCGACTCTGCATTGATTATCAAGAGCTGAATAGGGTCACTATCAATAATAAATATCCTCTACCAAGAATCAAAGATTTATTTGATCAGTTACAAGGAGCATCGATATTCTCGAAGATTGATCTTGGTTCTAGATACCATCAATTGAAAGTGAAAGGGTCGGATGTTCAGAAGACAGCATTTCGTACTAGATATGGACACTACGTGTTTATGGTCATGCCATTTGGGTTGACAAATACGCCAGCGATCTTCATGGATCTCATGAATCGCGTATTTCAACCGTATCTAGATTAGTTTATTATAGTTTTCATTGATGATATTTTGATCTATTAGAAGAATAAAGAGGAGCTTAGTCGTCATTTGAGGACAGCACTGCAAGATAGGAAGTTATATGCAAAATTCAGCAAGTGCGAGATTTGGCTTGATAGAGTGGCTTTCTTAGGCCACATCATTTTCTAATGATGGCGTTGAAGTCGATTCAAGTAAAGTTGAGGCTGTAAGAGAGTGGCCAGTACCCAATAGTGTTACCGAGATTCGTAGTTTCTTGGGATTACAGGACTATTATCGCAAATTCATTCAGGGATTCTCATCTATAGCGGTACCCATGACCGCCTTGACAAAGAAAAATGCAAAGTTTGTATGGGGATCTGAGTGTCAAGACAGTTTTGAAGCCTTGATATCAGCGCCAGTGTTATCTATGCCATCGGGGCAAGGTGAGTACGTTCTCTATACTGACGCTTCTAAACTTGGTTTGGGCACAGTTCTGATGCAAAATGACCGAGTTATAATTTATACGTCGAGACAGTTGAAAATTCATGAGAAAAACTATCCTACTTATGATCTTGAACTTGCAGCGGTAGTTTTTGCATTGAAGATATGGAGGCATTACTTATATGGGGAGAAGTGCAAAATATTCACTGATCATAAAATTTTGAAATAATTCTTCACCCAAAAAGAATTGAATATGAGGCAGCGAAGATGACTTGAATTAGTGAAGGACTCCGATTGTGAGATTAGCTATAATCCGGGGAAAGCTAATGTTGTGGCAGACACATTGAATCGAAGAGCAGCAGTTATCACTCAATTATCACTCCAAAGACCGTTGCAGTCCGAGATACAGCGATTTGAGCTTACAGTGTATGCTAGGGGCGAGGCCCCTAATCTTGCCACGTTATCAGTGCAGTCGACTTTGAGAGATAGAATCCGTGAGGGACATTCTACTGATGAGCAATTGCAGAAATGGAGAGCAAGAGATTAAGCCAAGGGCCGGAAGTTATATTCAGAGGTGGATGGTATAGTTCGTTATCGAGATCATTTATGGGTTCCTAATGAGTATTCTTTGAGGGGTTTCATTATGAAGGAAGCTCACGACACACCATATTCCATTCATCTGAGAAGTACGAAAATGTACAAGGATCTGCAGTTATTATATTGGTGGCCGGGCATGAAGCGTGATATTTTGCGTTTTGTGACCGAATGTTTGACATGTCAACAAGTCAAAGCAGAGCATCAAAGACTTAAGCCACTCCCTATTCCCGAGTTGAAATGTGAAAATATTACTATGGACTTTGTTGTGGGATTACCAAAGACTATTAAGAGATTCAATGCTACTTGGGAAACCGAGAAGGACTTGAGGAGTCGCTATCCAAAGCTATTCGCTAAGTTCTAATTTCGAGGACGAAATTTTATTTAAAGGGGGGAGGAATTGTAAGGTCCAAAATTAAGACGACGTAATCCAACTGCATGCAAATTTAGGAAATATGAAAAATGATTAACTAATCGATGTTAATTGCTAAATTGATTGTGTGACATGTTTATATGATGTTTTAGTAGTTTTTCTACTTACATGCATTAAAATATATTTTTAAGGATTATTCGAGTTGTGATCGAGGAACAGAGACCGAGAGCTGAAAAATAGACAATGTTTTTATTAAATATTTTTTTAAATTATTTAAAATATGATTGATGATTTTTCTCATTTTTGAAAATAAGGGATTTTGAGGTGATTTTATACGCCGGGACGTAATTTTTATCGGTGTTGGATTTTCAACAAAAGTACAAACGTGTTGGCAACCCGACTAATAAATTCACAAACTTTTCTACTCCAAATAATTTTTAATATTTTAATTACACACTAATGGGCATAATTAACCCCACTAATGGGCCTAAGATTTTTTAGTGATTAATTAACTATATAATATAGTAAAACCTACCCTAAACCCCATATCATCCACGTCCCCACACCCCTTGAACGTACAAACCCTCCCCCATCAGCATATACACGGCACACACAAGGAATTTGAAGGGAAAAGCATCAAGTTCTTCAAGCCAAGGTCCTCCTCGTCGTCGTTCTTCAATCGTCAACGGTTTTCGTACATAATCTACGCAAAGGCACGCCATATTCTTCTTTTTAATCATCTATCACACCATAGTAATTGTTTGAAAATATTTGTGCATGAAAACAAGTTGCATCATGAAAAAAATTTTCGTTTTTATATCACATGTGAATTGTGAAGGCATGAACTTGATCCATAATCATGTTTGTATGTGTTTAAGAGGTATTCCATGTTAGGAATATGATCAAGGCTGTTTTTACACGAGTTAGGGTCCTAGGATCACAACCAATATGCTGCAAAACATGAAAAGTAAAAGCTGGAACCATCGGGTGTCATGTGCGATCGTAAGGGCTCGGTTTTGAGACTTGTTGCTTGGCTTTGGTTTTGGTTGGGACCAAGTCTTGGCTAGGGTATGGTATGAGTTAGGGAGAGGGTCCTAGCCACGATAGGACTCAAGTTAGAGGGCTGGGGAGGAGTCCTAGCACCCGAGATGAGCCATGCTATGAGCTTTTGGTGAAGCAGCATGCAAGGGCTCAGGGGCTCGGCCAGGGGGCTCGAGCTGGGCTAGGTCAAGGGGTTAGGGTCCTAGGAGGGTGCACAAGGTGTTGGTATAGGGGCTGGTTCGGTTGGCTAGGTCCTAGGCGCGATGGGAGTGTCATTGTCGAGTTGGGTGTTCTCGGCCACATCATGTTTTGGTTGGGTGGTTTGGTTTTGGGGCTAGGGTCAGAGTCCTTGGGTTCTTAGGTTCCAGTAGGGTCTAGAGAAGGGTTGGCTCGAGGTTGGATCATGATAGCTCGAGAAAATAACAAGATGGCTCGAAGGGGCTTAGTCGATGCACTTAGGGTTTTCTTTTTGAAAATAAAATCGAAATATGGCTCACGGGTCGAGTCATGGTTCATGACGTCTAAAATAATATAAAAAGTGTAGTTTTTAAATTTAGGAATTTTATATTTAAGTTTGAAATTATTCGGGATTAAAACGCCTTAAATACGAATAATTAAAGATTAATTAAAAAGTCTACTATTTAAGCTAAATAAAATTATGAGAAAATTAATTTAAGCTTAAATAATTATTTGGAACATGTTAGAGTCAATTAAATTAAGAAAAAGTCAAAAACGTGAAATTTTACGTCTAGGGGTAAAACTGTAATTTTACACCTGAAAATTAGTAAACGTCGTGGTAGTGCTCTGAATGCTGTTTTATATGCTAAAAGGTTTATTTTAAATTTTTATGAAATTTTATGATTATTTATGAAATTTTTGGAGGAAACGATAAAGTTAAAAGAAATGTTGCATGTTTGTTTTTAAAAGAAAAATGATTATTAAACGCATGATTTTTATAAATTGATGAAAATGTGAAACATTAGAGGAGGTGAAGTAATTGTTACTATTTTGATGTTATTATGATATGAATGGGGATGTCATGAGGGAAAAGACCCCAGAGGGAGCTCATTTACGGGAGGAGGCCCTAGAGGGAGGCCGTCTATGGGAGAAGGTCTCAGAGGGAGCGCGACGATCGTATTTCCATATGATGAGAATAGGCCAAGGCTCAGTTCACGGGTGAGAGTGTCGCTGATGTCTCCGCCGCCTAGTACTATGGTTACATGTATATGGATCCATCGACCTTTTGAGGATAGGAAAGTCACGATTAACGATTCAATAAAAGGAAAAATTGTTTATGTTCATGATGAAAGGATATATGATATATAATGATAAAAAGGAAAATGTTGAGGTTTAAGTTATGCATGTTCATGAAATGTTATTTTACGTAAAAGTATTTTCACTGTTGCATTTGAGATGCATATGTATTACTTGTTATAAAGATTATGATGTGTTGAGTCTTTAGACTCACTAGGTATGATTGATGCAGGTGAGTTTGATGGAGGTCTTGATGGTTGACTTTGTTGGACTGTCCGTGAACATAACCCGAGGACCATATCTTCTATTTTCCGCAGTTATGATTATGATTTATGTTAAAGATTTTAAGACTATTTATTTATGCTTTTGAGAGGTTTATGAGATGTGATAGTATGAGCTATACTTTTCCAATTATTGCTTTTTAGGTTTGGTAAAACGTTTGATGATTTCATGTTTTGATGATTCCCTTGGATTTTCAAATACTAGTTGGTTGATTTATTTTAAAAATGGTGCAAAAATATTTTATATATTTGTATGAGTGTTCGGCCGATGCAATACTTAGGTTGTTAAAAAAAATTCTAGTACTTTTTAAGCAAAACGATTAGTGGATGTCTCAATCAGGAAGAAGCACGAAGCCTTAGTGGCTAAAGAAAAGAAATCCAAATGGGCCGAAATTGACAGTGATGCATCGTAATCTAATAGCTGAAGCAACTTTAATTATGAAGAAGAAGTGAAGTTCCTCATGGCCAATTATGCTAAACTGGAATCCAATAGTGAGCAGATATTTGATTTTAGTTAAACTGATTTTACACGTGAAGAACTTATTTCAACCCTGCATGACATGGTAAATAAGTACCGTAAGCTTGCTCTCTTCTTTGAGGAAGCAAAGCAAACTGATCCAAAAGATGAAAAAATTGAAATTGATTGTTCACAATCAGTTGATATGTCGAATCTTAAAAAGGAGACTTCTGAGCTGACAGCGGAAAAGGATGAGAACCAATATGTGATTCAGCGGATAAAGTCTAACACTCGAGACTAACTGATCTGATCCAAGTCTGGGACAAGTCATCAGTTACACTGACTGAGATGCAAGGTTTATAGAAATCAGTTGGAGATATATCTGGTTTAGGGAAATTGAATATGTGGAAAGGGAAATAAATTCTCTTTGTTAAATCAGAACGAACCTTCATCAAGCGATACAAAGCGAGAATTGAATATGTGGAAAGGGAAATAAATTCTCTTTGTTAAATCAGTTGTAGCACATGAAAAACTGGCACATGAACAAACTGAGCTATGTAATCCAGTTGAACAACCGATAGAGAAGAACAAGGTGAACAGACATGGGATTGGATATAGCCCAAATAGTTCAACTGATAGGAGCAGCTGGTCACCTAAACGGTCCAGTTATAGCAAGAACTCTGTGAATGGCTATTACAATCATTACCATAACTACAAGCCAGTTTAGAAAAGATATCAGATGAACAATAAGGAAAACAAACCTAAACTGCATATTGTGTCAACTGAACACAGCACACCTCACACACAAAAAATAGGTAAAGAAATATTGAACACAACGACTGGAAATTCAGTTCGATTGATCCAAGTATGGGTTCGTAAAGAACTAATCAATTCAGGAGCCAAATAGATTTGGGTACCAAATTTATTCATTATGTGTGTTGCATGTTGCAGGTAAGTTGACCAAAGATTTAATCTTGTACTTGGATAGTAGATGTTCGATACACATGACTGGAGACGCATATTTAATATCACAATTGGTCAAGTATTCAAATCTCGAAATCAGTTTTAAAGACGCCTCACAAGGTAGAACCATGGATAAAGGTAATCTTATCCATAGTAACTGAAGCGTCCACTACTTTAAAATTATACTGAAATATTTTTTTTAAAGAAATTTTCAGAAATCCTCAAACACATGCATTCAATAAAAGCAGTCAATCATGCATTTTGAAAAAGTCGTCCAACCACTGAATAAAAATAACTGCAGTTAATTAAAACTTAAAATGAAATCAATCTCCTAGTCTACTGTTTTAAAACAACTCAATGTCTATCAAAATCATCAATGTATAAAGAGATGCAAAAACATTTAAAATATTGTTTACACCCATGACTCATGATCATAATATGCGGAAGAATGCAAGGTTCTCGGGTTAACATGTGAACCCCTAGCTCAACCTACTCAGTCTTCAATGCCTCCAATCTCCTCATCAACATGCTCACCTGCATCATTCACACCTAGTGACTCTAAAGACTCAATACACCTAAATTGTAATAACAAGTACATATACATAACATCTAACAGTGAAAAGTACTTGTTGGAACATTTCATGTTCGCAATCTTGTTTTTTATGTTAACAAAACTTGTTATTTTGTTTCTAATGATTTACCGAGTGTGCAGATGTTATAACTAATCGAACTGATCATTTATCGAGCCTAAACTGAAGCTATCGAAGACGTAAACTGAAAAGTGCCAACTGATTGATAGAATTGAACCAGTACAACTGAAGTATCAAGAGCAGTTCAACTGATTGTCCAGTTGATAGCTGGTTCAGATGAAGACCTTCAAAAGCCTGGCCAGCTGATGAAGTGCTAACTGATGAAGAGCCCAACTGACTAGTTCAACTGAACAGTGAAATTAGTTCAGCTAATGAGTCAACTGATTTCACCTCATCAATTCAAGACCAGTTCAACTGACAACAAAAGGAACGAACCAGGTTGCAGATACGACAAGCTTAATCCAGCTGTGCAAAAAGGTAAAAAAGCTATTGTACGATCATAGTTCAATAAGAGACGTTACAGCAGAACTTAAAGCCAAATGTTCCAGATATCTATTTGGGGGAACAAATTCAAACTGCAACGGATTCATTCAATATGAGTCTTATTGTACGTTCAGCCAAACGCATATAAATAGAAGCCGAAGTTCAGTGAAGACGATGATGAGAGTTGATGGAAAATACAGAGAGGGCACGCTTATTGCAAATCAACTTTGAAGAAGCAATCAGCCCAGTTTCGGAGGGAACACTTCAACGTGTTATCAGCTTAGATTAGAAGCATATTTCCCTCAGTGTGTCAGAACACTTTCGGGTAGTTCACAGAGATCAGTTCTCACACACACACACACCACCACTCAAATTACGTCTTGCACAATGACGTAAAACATATGTATGTAGTCTTTTTCACATAGAAATTAAAGAAGTGTTGACTGGAAGGTGTTTCCTTCAGTTAAGTCTAGGAGTTCAGTTTAGGCAGTGGTGTAAGTCCTAGTTGGGTGGGTTTGTACAAGTGTTTGTATCGATCAAAGTCTTCTAGTAAATCCTACCCGAGATGGTAGAAGGGGTGACGTAGGAGTAGTTGAAGTCTCCGAACATCCATAAACATATATATTGTTATTTCAGTTTAACTGCTTGTTTTTGTTCTTAACTGATTTGATCAGTTCAGCTGATATCAGTTCAGTTCTATCCATAACTAAACTGATATAAGCCAGAACTCATCCCTAGCTATTTGTAGTTATTCAATTACACAAGATATAAAATATATCAGTGTTTCTTAACGAATGATTATTTTGAGTATTTTCCTCATGGTTTAATACCAAACTCGATCTAATTCATCGGTGTATACATTCTTAGAACATGAGCTATTGCACCTCATCGTGTTTTTTAGAGGATTTTTCCGATCCAACAATTGGTATCAGAGCTAGCTGTTCTAAGAAGGATATTTTAAAACTAATATTTCTTTTAAAATGTGTTTTAAAATTTTTTAAAATGGTTTTCAAAACCCTCTGATAATATTTTATATGTTTTCTGTGCTATTTTGTTATTTAGCTGTGTGCAGGGTTTTTGAGTTCAACTGACAGCAGGATAACTAAACTGACCAGCGGACAAGATTTTAGTTCCATCTTACCAGTTAAATTGATCAACAGACGAAAGCCAACTACCAGCTGAAACTGATGAGTTAAATGGAGCTTAATCATCATAAGTAACGCCACTTCATTGTCATATCAGATCCTAGTAGTTGATCAATGCGGTTCAGCATCAGTTGAGTCCAGTTTGCATCACTTAGACCAGTTAGTCAGCACAGAGATCAACTCCAAGGCAATTAGTTGTTCTTATGGCAAAAGAAACTCAAAATCGATGCAGCATTCTAAGAATTTTAGACGACCAATTGTTGGTACACTTAGTTCTATTTTATATAAACTGACTGTTACTTGCTGTTATTTGATATTTGCTAAGTGTAATAGCAATTCCCCTACATAAGATGGTGTGATTTATATTAATACAAAGGACGTGTGTAATGGATTAAATTAACATCATATGTATCCAGTTAGTTTGCTTGTAACTGAACTGATTTTTCAGTTTATATGTTGCCATAACTGCTTGAGTGTTTATTGCTTAAACTCTTTTTAAATCATGCAAACGATTATATTTTTGAGGGGGAGTTTTATTCAGTTCTTGAGGGGGCGTTTTTTCTTTAAAACTGCTTTTAAATTTGTTATCTCTCGAACTGAAATTTTTTTTAAAAAATCTTTTTATTCAGTTGTTGAGGGGGAGCTTTTCTTTCTGCTATCCATCGAACTGAAAGTTCTTCTATTCGCTTTATTGTTTTTAATCGTTTTTTATTCTCACAAAAGGAGAGAATTATTAACTGTTAAAATTGTATTTTAAATCGCTCAAGTTTTGTGATCATAAAAAAATGAGAGATTGTTGGAACATTTCATGTTCGCAATCTTGTTTTTTATGTTAAAAAAACTTGTTATTTTGTTTCTAATGATTTACCGAGTGTGCAGATGTTGTAACTAATCGAACTGATCAGTTACCAAGCCTAAATTGAAGCTATCGACAACGTAAACTGAAAAGTGCCAACTGATTGATCGAACTGAACCAGTACAACTAAAGTATCAAGAGCAGTTCAACTGATTGTCCAGTTGATAGGTGGTTCAGAAGAAGACCTTCAAAAGTCCGGCCAGCTGATGAAGTATTCAACTGATAAAGAGCCCAACTGACCACTTCAACTGAATCAGTGAAATCAGTTCAGGTGACGAGTCAACTTATTTCACCTCACCAATTCAAGACTAGTTCAACTGGCCAGTTCAGAACATCAGTTAGGAACGAACCAGTTTGAAGATACGACAAGCTTAATCCAACTGTGCACAAAGGTACAAAAGTTATTGTATGATCATAGCACAATAAGAGACGTTGCAGCAGCACTTAAAGCCAAATGTTCCAGATATCTATTTGGGGGAACAAATTCAAACTGCAACGGATTCATTCAATGAGTCTTACTGTATGTTCAGCCAAACGCCTATAAATAGAAGCCGAAGTTCAGTGAAGACGATGATGAGAGTTGATGGAAATACAGAGAGGGCACGATTATTGCATATCAGCTTTGAAGAAGTAATCAACTTAGTTTCTGAGGGAACACTTCAACGTGTTATCAGATTAGATTAGAAGCTTATTTCCCTCAGTGTGTGAGAACACTTTCGGGTAGTTCAATGAGATCAGTTCTAACACACGCACACACCACCATTCATATTCCGTCTTGCACAATGACGTAAAACATGTGTATGTGGTTTTTCTCACATAGACATTAAACAAGTGTTGACTGGAAGGTGCTGCCTTCAGTCTAGTCTAGGAGTTCAGTTTAGGCAGTGGTGTAAGTCCTAGCTGCGTGGGTTTGTACAAGTATTTGTATCGATCAAAGTTTTCTAGTAAATCCTACCCGAGATGGTAGAAGGGGTGATGTAGGAGCAGTTGAAGTCTCCGAACATCCATGAACATATCTTGTGTTATTTTAGTTTAACAGCTAGTTTTTGTTCTTAACTGATTTGATCAATTCAGTTCTGTCCATAACTAAACTGATATAAGCCAGAACTGATCCCTAGCTATTTGTAGTCATTCAGATACACAAGATATAAAATATATCAGTGTTTCTTAACGAAAGATTATTTCGAGTATTTTCAGCTTGGTTTAATACCAAATTCGATCTAATTCATCGGTGTATACAGTCTTAGAACACGAGCTATTGCAACTCATCATGTTTTTTAGAGGATTTTTTCGATCCAACAGTACTGTAATCAATTACATATACATAACTTCTAACAGTAAAAAGTATTGTAATCAACATACATTTCATGATCTTTAAAGCATTAACTTAAACATATCGTGCCAAAGCGTAACGTGTCTAAATCATGTATCGACATATCAGCATATACGTATTCATTTTCCTTATTTGAATTTCATTCAATAGTTGTGACTTTCGTATCATCGTATTATTCAATGGATCCATCTACGTATAACCGCAGTACTCGGCGGCGGGGACATCAGCGACAGTATTACCCATCCACTAAGATTTGGCCTTACATGTCATCATATTATCGCAATCGTATTAGTCACAACCAACGCTCATCCTTCAAAACATGTCATCATATTCATCACTTATATACGTATATTTTTCTTAAAATCAAGCATGCAACTTATTTTTTCATATTTCCATAAAAAAATCATGTTTATGGTAATATAAACATTTAAAACATGTCAAATTGTAATCAAGACGCTACCAGGACTGTAACTTGATCCGGGTGCAAAATTACCATTTTGCCACTGGAAACCCTAATTGACCATTTTACCCATGGACCTCAAAATTTCGACCCGAAGACAACCACGCTTAAATCGTAATTCAAATATTACTAATCAAACCTCGTATGACCCAATCTAAAACTCACTAAACTCGGTCATAACGATGTATCAATACCCAAACGAGACAATAACGTTAAAACTAAAGCCCCTCATACTCTGGACTAGCGCCTAGGCGCTAACACTGTGGTGTTGCGGCTGTTGGTTAGCGCCTAAGAGCCTGGCATCAGCGCTGCAGTGCTACCATCTTCGAATACCTGGCGCTGCGGCGCCTAAAGGGTAGTGCCGTGGCGCTAACCCTGCAGATAGAAAGTATCCCAAACACTTCGAAGCCCTCAACAACTCGAACCAGCCTCAAACCAACCACTCTTAGCTCACCATTGGACCCTCCTGGAGCAACCTAGCCAAGGACCCTATCCCCATTCACGTTATTGAGCCTGTTTTACTCGAATGTCATGAAACTGAGCTCTAGATGAGTTTACCCCTTTCGATATACCTTCTACCCGAGACCAGCCATGATTTGACCTCCATAGACCACGTCTTGGACCCACCAAGGTCCACACCATGGCCTGGTTCAATACTCCATGGCCGTACCTACCTTTTTCCTTCACCATTCCACCATAAACTCTAGCCCTCAAGAAAATCCGATCGGCCCTCACCCAAGCACGATCACATCTCGACTCCAGCACCTTGAACTTCTAGTTCTTGACGTGGACAGCCCTATAACCCAAGCCCTAGCCACTACAACAAAAACGCTATACGACAACGGATAAAATCTGTTGTCGTAGGCACTGTTACAACTGTTGTAATTGACAGTATTGTTGAAAGTGCGTTCTACGACAATGGTTTAAAACCATTGTCGTAGCTTCAATTAGCGACGATTTTTAAATTAGAGATGGAATTTAGCGATAGTTATAGTTTAAACCGTCGCTAATATTAGCGACGGATTATGACTAAACCGTCGCTAATTAGCGATGGCTTTTTATAAAATGTCGTCAATTAGCGTTGATTTTGAACTACACTATCGCTAATTAAATAGAACCGTCGCTAATTAGCGACGGTTTAGTCATAATCCGTTGCTAATATTTTAAGTAAAATAAAAAAAATTTACTTTTATAATCCTGATTAGGTTCTACATGTGATTTGTGCTGATCCTGAAACCCATCCATCAACTACAATCGTATATCAAGGGTTTCTTTTTTGTTCTGACATTTTTTCTGTTCGGCATATTCATGAACATCCACAGCCGTGAACAATGAGGATTCTCTCTAACATGCTCAATATCAATTTCTAGCAAATCATCATCGTCGTACCAAGATTTCATAATCTTAAATAAAAATTAGAAATTTACTAAGAATTGAAGCGAAAAAACTTATCTTAAATCGAAACCAAAATCGTACCAAAGAGGAAATGTATTGTAGAAGGTAAAGGAAATGGACCGAAAATGCGAGCATTTATAGAACATTTGCGACGGCTTTTGGTATAATTAGCGACGATATCTGATTAACCTTCACTAATAACGACAGTTATTTATTAAACTGTCGCTATTAGCGACAGTTTAGAATAGCGACGGTTTCTGTAAAAACTGTGGCTATTTTAAAAATTGTTACAGTTGTAATTCAACCGTCGCCGAATTTAAAATAACGACGGTAATTTAAAATCGGCGACAGTTCCGTCACAATTTTGATGTAGCAATGGTTTAAAAACTGTCGCTATTAGCGACGGTTTTTGTTTTAAACTGTCGCTATTTTAACAACGGTTCACCAAAACCGTTGTCGTTCTCCAAAAAAACACGCTAATTCAAAACGGTTCACTAAAACCATGGTCGTTTCTCTAAAAAAACACGCTAATCCACAACGGTTTTCAACAGTTTTAGAAAACCGTTGTTGTTAGCCCAAAAAAACAAAGCAATCCACAACGGTTTTAGAAAACTGTTGTCGTTTATCAAAAAAACACGCTAATAGACAACGGTTTATAAAATCATTGTCTTTGACTCCCCAAAAACAAGCTAAAAGGCAATAGTTTTCTAAAAACCGTTGTCTTTTAGCGTGTTTTTTAAAACTGTTGTCTTTTAGCATGTTTTTGGGGTCAGAAAACCGTTGTCTTTTGCTGCTTTTTAATAACGCTTTTCACTAAAACCGTTGTTAAAAAGTAAAAGACAACGGTTTTTCAAAAAAATCGTTGTCTTTTGAGTGTGGTTGAAAGCATATTTTGTTGTAGTGAGCAGCCCCTTGCACAAGAATCCTGAAAACGTGAGTTATATACAACAACGTATGCATATTTCATGACAAAATTGAATAAAACTTACACCACATGATAAATCGAATGCTTCTCATGAAAAAACATACAAACAACGTAATATTGATGTGAATTATGTAAAGTAACAAGATATAGGCATGCCTTTGTGATTTAAACGCTCGAAACCTTTGCGTAGTACGTGCACTGGAGAAACGGGGAGGGATTTATTTGAAAACCTTGAGAGGATTTTCGAAAGTGAAGCTGAAATAAATTAGGAATAACGCTGCCGAATGGGAGAGGGGCGGCCGTGTGGAGTATGCTAGGTTCTGATAATTGAGGTTAGGTTAATATAATTATACACTAATGGGCCCCTAATAAAAATTAAAGGGGTTAAAAATATTTTAGTCCCATTAAGTAATAAAATAATCCCAACATGCCCAATAACACTCTCGAAAAATATTTCGTTTAGGTACATTTTTTAAAATATTTTTCGAACTCTCAAAAAGTCCCCTGACTTGCTAAAATTTGCGTACTGGTTTGAAATATGACTCATTGAGTAAAATTACCTTAACAAGATCAATTTTTCCTTAATTGTCCCTGGTCTCCATTCCTCGTTCGAATGTGAAATACTGCTAAAAGCCTTATATCATGCAATCTTAATGAACCAAAATTAAACATATATATTCATGTTAAAATCATGCATTAAAAATGAATTAATTAAAATACATAAGAAATTTGATAACTTGCATGCATGTGTGGTTCACGAGGACCTTCATATTTTTGGGACGTTACATAAACATTATTATTGATGATGTTCTACTTGTTGACAACCTCAAATATAACCTGATTAGCATCAGTCAGTTATGCGATCATAATTACTCAGTTGAGTTTAATAAACATACTTGCACTGTTAAAAACAACTGGTGATATTATTATGAATGAGAATAGATTTGGAAATACATATAAGGTCAGCTGGAGTAATCAACCCAATTGACCAATTTGTTTGTCGTTTCTATTAAATCTAAGAACTGGTTATGACATAAGAGGTTGAACCACTTGAACTTCAAAACCATCGCACATCTGAGAAATCACGAGCTGGTAACCAGTCTGCCAAAAATTGAGTTTTTAAAAGGAAAATATGTCCAACTTGTTAGTTTGAGAATCAAGTTAGATCTTCTTTTAAAAACAAATAAAGTAAATCTTCTACCCGATGCTTAGAATTGATACATATAGACTTACTCGGTCCAATACCAGTCATGAGAATAGGGGGAGTGAAATACATATTAGTGATTGTTGATGATTTCCCAAGATTTACTTTGGTAATTTTTTTTAAATCAAAAGACCAAACTGTTTCATAACTGATAAAACATTTCAGAAGACTTTTAAATAAAAGGTCAGTTGAGATTGATAGAATAAGATCCGATCAGGGAACTGAAATTTCAAATCAAACTATAACACCCCAGATTCGACGATTGTCCTCACTGTACCAAGACGAGTCTTTTCAGCGTGCTTATGTCCTCACTCACACGCACTCAAGGAAACTTCACAGGAGGTCACTCATCACAAAATTGCCCCAGGTCAAAAACGCTTAACTTTTGGGTTCTTATGTGATGAGCTCCCGAAAATAAGATGCACCTTCTTGATATGAGTAGTACCTATCAAATTTTTTAAGCACTCCTCAACTGCACAGTCTCATACCTGAACAGTTTTGGAATTCCTCTACTTCCGATATAAGATTGGTTCATTCATGCTCTTTGCCTAGAAGGCTGTCATGAGCCTCTCATTGTCCATGCAACCTCATGGCACCAGTGATCACCCCCAGTCCTCTTCGGCCCGGGGCCTCACATGCCCACCATCTTCCACTTGGTTTGTCTCCGAACCACACCGTACTAGGAGAGGTTGGTTCTGAAACCAACTTTAACACCCATATTCGACGACTGTCCTCACTGTACCAAGACGAGTCTTTCCAGCGTGCTTATGTCCTCACTTACACGCACTCTAAGAAACTTCCCAGGAGGTCACTCATCCCAAACTTAACCCAAGTCAAGCACGCTTAATTTTGGAGTTCTTGAAACGACCCTAATCCTAAATTCATTTAATTTACAATAATTTTTTTTTACCATGTATAATTGATTTATCATAAATAAACTAGCACGATTGATCAAATAAATAAATTTCATACTATCCAAAACCCTTCATACAGAATAAGTAAATAAAACAATAAAAGTCTAAGATTCAACTTAATAAATTATAGCATCCTAACAGTCTATAAATAAAAGCGATAATCCATAAAATCACATATGCGAAATTTCTAGGTCCTCGAGTATGCACTGCGCCTTCCGGATAACTCGATAGTCCGCACCTCACAACTCAACATCATCATTACCTGCAACCATTCAAACTTAGTGAGTCTAATGACTCAGCATGCTCAAACCTCGTGTAGCAAGTACGTAAATATACAATCACATGCATAAAAATTACTTTTACTGAAAATAGATTTTTCCATGCAATCATGAAACCTTCAAAATATGCAACTTTTGAAATCAAGTGTATATATGAACATTTTAAATTTAAACTATCCTTTTTATGTGAAGTCCGATCCTCGAAAGTGACAATCTTTATTCGATTGATCAATCTATAAACCATTGTACTAGGCCGCCGTGTTCAACGGCCACTTTTTCGACGATCCCGCCGACTATAATAAAAAAAACTTCACTATTCCCATTTTCAACAGATCCATTATCAATGAGATTCCCGTCCCTCTTTTCGACGGTTCACTCTCTTTTCATTGCAAGTTCACCGTTCCCGTTTTCAACGGATCCCTTGCTACTTTTTCGTCACGATCAATTCACATTCCTAAAAAATATTTTCTTTTACTTTACAATTACGTAAAACATTCATGACTTTCCGTATTCTTTTAAAACTTACAAAAAGATGCTTTATATCATTAATATACGTCGAAATTGCTAAAAATAGCATATACGTGAAAAATACGTTAAACTTCTAAAAATAGCATATATCATGCATATAATTTAAAACTTCCAAAAATAACAATTTTTATGATATGGAATTGTTTTAGGAAGTTGCAAACCTCCCTCGACTTTCCTCGAACCGACCGCACAAGATTCAACGTTATACGTACCCGGACGACCTTAAACTTTGACTCAAGGAGACGACACGATTTCAAAACTTTAAAAACACCCAAAAATATCCAGTAGCTTGCTGTAAATTCAATTTTAAGACCTATGTTTCAAAAACAA
This sequence comes from Primulina tabacum, assembly GCF_025594145.1. Taxonomy (NCBI): domain Eukaryota; kingdom Viridiplantae; phylum Streptophyta; class Magnoliopsida; order Lamiales; family Gesneriaceae; genus Primulina; species Primulina tabacum. The sequence continues at coordinate 6,897,284 of NC_134567.1, forward strand.
CTCGATTCGCTTACAGGATGACTCGTTTACTACCATTTTCGCGTTTTCGGTAAAACAAATGACCAAACTACCCTTCCGACTCGAACCAACCCAAGACCAGACCTTTATTAACATCATAAGACATAATTTAAGCTTCTGGAAGTCCTGAAGCCCAAGAAAAAAACAAAAACATGAATTTAGAATTTAACCTAGGCTCACTTCGCTCCTTTTTGACACGTTCGGGCAATTTATGACCCGGAATGGACCACGGCTCAAAATAACCTCGAACTAGGCCCTAGAACCCTTCCTTAGACACTAAATAAGACCATGATTAGGCTTTTTTGACACAGACAGATTCTCAAGGCCCTGAAGATCACGCACCAGCAACACGTAAAATGCATCTTCACACTCACCTTGGATTCCTCACTCGCCAGCTGCGGTCCTAGCCCTTGGCTCGACTTTTGGCTCACAATAGACCCTCACCAGGACCCTAAGTCATGTCCCTAGCCCCTGGACCAGCCCTTGCACCGCTCCTTTAGTCCTAGGAACCACATGCCCCAAAACAACCCAACCAACGTATGTTTGTGGAGTTTCATTTCTTGCACTCAACCAACTCATCCAAGCCCTGGCCGAACCTATCCTAGCCCTTCCTAGGACCCTAACCCAAACCTCCAGACCCTGTCTAGTGCCCCATGCAGCCCCATTAGCCGTAGGGACGCCGCACCTCTACCCTCTCGGCCTTTATGGGATTGGCGTGCAGGTGTGCACAACACCTTGTGGCTCATTTGTTCATCTTTTGTCGCTTTAATTCTCTTCCTAAACGTCTAGAATAGTCCTTGGAACCCTCAGTTTGCATCCTTCCCTTAATGATTTAATAAACTTCAAAAATCTTTTATGAAAACATGAGATGCACATACATGAGATTAAAAACAATCATTTTTATAAATTTTTCACAAACATCATCATACATGCAATAATATGGATTGAATTGTGCTTGAAAAAGGGTTTGAAAACATGCCTTGTTCCTTTATTCTTACAATATACGAGCGACGGCGCGACAAGAGACAAACACGACGCGAAAATTTCTTCCTTCCCTTGTTTCCTCTAGGTTTCGACATCCCCTAGGACTCTAGTGCGTGTTTGTGTGTGCCGGTGGTGTGAGAGACGTGTATTGTGGGTGGGTGCAGGTTAGATTTTATTTAATTAAGTTGTTAGATTGCTAATTGGGCTTTAGTTTACTTGATGGGCTCTAATTATTTAATTAAATATTTGCTAATCTAGGCCCAATTAAAGAATTAATTAAATACATATTTAATTCTACTAAAAAGTACCATCATTATTTAAAATATTTAGTTCTACTCATTTCTAATATCGCACGCCCGAAACTACTAATTTTCTTCATAAAAGTTCGTTATCGATTAAATTTGTCCTTTACTTTAAATAAGTTACCGCTTTCCTAATTTGAACTTACTAAATATAGAGTTTTTATTTATAACTTTCTAAAAGTAGAAACTTTATCAAAATCATCCCCGGTTCTCTCGCCTTTGCCGTACATCGCGTATTCGACTACAGAAAGTTCACATTCATAGCATTCAATTAAATGATCATTAAATCATGCAAATACTTAAACATGCTTCTAGACCACTCATTTAAATATACATTTTCATGCGTGCATGTGGTTAATGTGTTCGTTTTTTGGGCGTTACAGTTCTTATGTAATGAGCTCCTGAAAAGAAGATGGACCTTCTTGATATGAGTAGTACCTTGCAAATCTTTTAAGCTCTCATCAACTGCACAGTCCCATACCTGAATAATTTTGGAATCCTTCTCCTTTCGGTGAAAGATCTATTCATTCATATTCCCTTCACCTAAAAGACTGCCAGGAGCCACTCATTGTCCATGCAACCTCATGTAACCGACGATCACCCCCCGCCCTCTTCGGCCCCGGGCCTCACAGAAACTCTCTCCCAGTTTCTTGAAAATTTTGGAATCAGACATGAGTTCTCAGCTGGAACCCAAAAATCATACTCTTAAGGAGACAGCTAGAACCATTCTTGCTGATTTTGGTATTTCTCAAAGGTTTTGGGCAGAAGCAGTTAACATATCGTGTTACACTCAGAACATATCAATAATTAATAAAAAATAATTCAAAAACACCTTATGATATATGGCATGGAAAGAAAAATGTGGTTTCATACTTTAAAATATTTGGGTGTAAATGCTTCGTTCATAATAACGGTAAAAACCACTAAACTGCTTTTGATGTTAAATCTGATGAGGGAATATTTCTTGGTTATATGTCAGTTAGTAAAGCTTATAGAGTATTTAATAAGCGTACATTTAATGTTGAAGAATCAATACATATTTTTTTTAATGAAAATGTATTAACTGATAAGCCAACTGATCAAGTTGAACTAACCAATTGCTTAACGTATATCATTTTGGAGGATGACGGTGAACATGAAGTTCACGCTGTCAGAAACTTCCTTCAAACTCAAAAACCCGAAGTGGTAGATCAACCAGTTGGACATGACGCAGTTCGTAATGATCAGTTTGTGGAACAACAAAATGATATTCAAACCCAAATTGAAGTCATTCAAACTGAAAAGAAGAAACTGGTCAGTTGCAAACTGAACAAGTTAACCGAACCAGTTACGCAAGAAATTTTAAAAATTCAAACTGCAGATGGAGCAAAAATCATGCACATGATTTGGTAATAGGTAACTCATCTAATCTAGTAAAGTTTAGAAAACAAATGTTTAATTTATTTGTACACTCTGCTTTTATTTTTCAATTAGAACCAAAGGAAACTAATGAAGCTCTAATGGATCTCGGTTGGGTAAAGGGAAAGAGGAGTTAAATCAGTTTACTCATAACAATGTCTGGACTTTAGTTCCAAGACCTCTTTCAAAATATATTATAGATACAAAATAGGCGTACATGAACAAACTGAACGAAGACGGTTCAGTTTAGCTCAACAAATCTAGGCTAGTTGTACAAGGCTATAGGCAAGAAGAAGCAATTGACTATGATGAAACATATGCTCTAGTTGCTCAACTGGAAGCTATCAGAATATTTCTTGCCTATGCATCTTTAAAGAATTTCAAAGTCTATCAAATGGATGTGAAGAGTGCATTCTTCGATGGTCAGTTACGGGAAAAAGTTTATGTATAACAACCACTAGGTTTTGATAATTATTTACTTCCTAAGCAAGTTTATCATCTTAACAAAGCTTTATATGGTCTTAAACAAGCTCTCAGAGCTTGGTATGAGATCTTATCAAAATTTCTAATTGATCATGATTTCATTATATGAACTGTTGACAAGACACTGTTAAATTTCATGGAGAACTATCATACCCTACTTGTTCAAATTTATGTTGATGATATTATTTTTGGGTTAACTAACCCCAAACTATGCAAAAAGTTTGCTAAACTGATGCAGGAAAAATTTGAGATGATTATGATGGGTGAACTGACGTTCTTTCTTGGACTGCAAGTGAAGCAACTGTAAAATGATATATATATCAGTCAGAAAAAATATACGAAGGAACTGCTCAAGAAATTTGGCATGGAAACATGCTCAGCAGCATCCACTCCCATGAGTTCATCGATTAAACTAGACAAAGATGAAAGGATAATATCGTTTGAGATGGCTCTCTAGAGGTTTAATAGGTTCATTAGTATACCTAACTGCTATTCATCCTGATATTATGTTTTTTGTATGCTTGTGTGTTAGATTTCAAGCTGATCCTAAACAATCGCATTTCTTAACTGCCAGACGTATATTGAAATATCTTAAAGGCACACAGAGGTGGGCTTATGGTATGCTAAATACTCTTCTTTCAATTAATTGGATTTTCAGTTGCAGATTATGCAGGATATAAGTTAGATAGCAAAAGTACAAGTGGATAATGTCAGTTTCAAAGAGACAGACTTATCTCATGGTTTAACAAGAAGAAATATCTATTGCAACTTCCAGAACTGAAGTTGAATACTTAGCTGCTAGAAGTTGTTGTGCCCAATTGCTCTGGATTCAGCAATAACTGAAAGATTGTGGAGTTACTGCAGAAGAATCATCAATTGTGATTACATACAATCTAGTTCTTTATTCCAGAGCCTAACATATTGATGTCACATCACTTCATCAGAGATCATGCTCTAAGGAAGGACATTAGATTGGAATACATCTCGATGGAGCAACAAGCAGCAGACATCTTCATTAACCCTCTATGCGAGACTAAGTTTTCTTACTTTAAAATATTTGGGGGCTTATTGATTTATCTTGATGCTTAATTTAGGAGGAAATATGAATTTTAGTTAGTTAACTGATAAGACAGATGTCAGTTGTTCCTAAACTAAACTGATTCAGTTTCAAACTGATCATTTAGTACTCCAACCAACTGATCTTATCAAATTGTTAACTGATTTTAATTAGGTAAGTTCTACGACGAGATTCGTGACTGATTAAAATATGTTATTTCTAAATTTTTTAATTTAACCAAATCTCTTTATTGTTTAACTGCTTAATTTTAGTTTCTGAAATAAGTAAAATGGTTAAAAAATCTGACTTTTTTGTCAAACCACTCATGGAAAGACACGTGTCCGAAATTTGCAACGTCACGAAACATATTTGAGTAACCGCTCTACTCATTTTTACTTTACGTATTCTCTAACTCTCAAATCTTCTGAGCAAATCACTTGCAATTTCTCTCTCTTTTTACATCAAATTCACTACAAATGATGAAGGATTGCCTGCTCGGCACCTTGAGGTGCTTCAAACACAATATTCTCTAAGAGCTGTAATAGCTCGTGTTCTAAGAATGTTGACAGCGATGAATTAAATCGAGTTTGATATAAAATCAAGCGGAAAACACTCGAAGTAACCATTCGTTAAGAAAAGCTGATATATTTTATATCATGTGCGATTGAATAACTCAAATTAAAGAGAATCAGTTGTGACATATATCAGTTCAATTATGGTAAAAACTGAACTGATGGATGCTTTAACTGATCAAATCGGTTTGAAAACAACAGTTAAAAAATTAAATACACAAGATATGTTTATGGATGTTCGGAGACTTCAAATGCTCTTACGTCACCCCTTCTACTATCTCAGGTAGAATCCACTAGAAGATTTTGATTCATAAAACACCTTGTACAAACCCACCAGCTTAGGACTTACCCACTACCTAACTGAATTCCTAGACTAGACTGAAGACATCACCTCTCAGCCAACACTTGCTTAACGTCTGTGTGTCAACGACTACATACACAAGTTTAATATCTTTATGCAAGACTGTATTTTGGGTGGTGGTGTATGTGTGAGAGAGAACTAAACAATGAACACTACAAGAAAGTGTTCTCACACACTGCGGGAATTGTGCTTCTAACTAAGCTAAAAAAACTTTGTAGTGATCCCTCTGGGCATGATTACTTCTAGTAACTGATATGAATTCAGCGTGCCCTTTCTTTGTATCTTCACTCACTTGTCCTACTTGTTATTATTGGTCTTCACTGATCTTCTATTTATAGGCGGAAAAATGATCGTACAGTGAGACTCAATAATTGTATCCATTGCACCTTGAATATGTTCCTTGAGATTTGTGTCTCGTCTTTTCCAATAGCCATTCTGGAACATTTTGGCTTTATGCTTTGCTGCAAACGTCCATTATTGTACTATTGATCGTACAGATGCTTTTGTACCCTTGTGTGTAGCTGGAATCCATTTAGATAAGCTTGTCTTGATATCCAACTGATTGATTCCTAACTGATGCTCCTAACTGGTCATCTGAACTGATCTTCAGTTGGGCTGGTGAAATCAGTTGACTCGTCAGTTGAACTGATTTCACTCTTTCAGTTGAACTTGTCTGTTGGGCTCTTCATCAGCTGGCTGGGCTTCTGAAGTTCTCATGTTGAACCACCTATCAGCTGAACAATCAGTTGAAATGTTCTTTGATATATCAATTGAGCTGATTCAGCTTGAAAAATCAGCTGTCACTTTCAGTTCACATCTGTTAGCTTTAGTTTTGGCGCATTTAACTGATCAATTCGAAGCCTGATAAGTTCCAGCTTCCTGCGCTCTTAGGTAAATCATTAGAAACAAAGTAACAAGTTTCGTTAACATTAAAATCAAGATTGCGAACATGTAATATTCCAACAAATGACAACCCAAACTCCTTCATTCATATTGACCGTTGTTACTATCGATTTCAATTCAATTCTATCCATCCACGATGGATTAATTCGAAGTGTTTTCCAGAAAACTAAATTTGCTGGACTTCGTCAATTTTTGAAGCTGGCTACTCAGGAAATCTATTCTTCAGAACTCTTATCCATCTACAATTCCAACTCAATCACTGATATTAGAAATATTCAAATGAAGGTCAACAATCACTCTATGATTGTTAATGAAGAATTCTTCACAAATTTGTTCCATCTGCCATTTGAAGGGCTTGTAAGCTTCTGAGAGATAGTTGCTGCAGACATTGAGAAATTGCAGACCCTGCTATCAGCCATCAGAAAGATGATTAAAGTATCAGAGGCTAAGAGGGAACTGAAGCCTGAGTTTCAAGTGCTAGCAAATATTGCTGCCAAAGGAATTTTGGCCAAGGCTAGTTCTTTCTCCGTCTTAACTCTCGAAAAATTTCAGGTGATGACGCCCATCGTCAAAGGAATAAAGATGAATTGGTCATCTATTCTGTTCAACACATTGAAGAACATGGTGCAATCGACCAAGCAGTCGAAAGGGTTTGCACTAAAACTAAGCAAACTGGTCGAAGATTCCAGGCAAACTTTGGAATTAACTTTGACAATCATGAAATTCAAGATCTACAGCGCTCACAATGTTCAGCTGAAGAAGGTTGGAGAAGAGAAGGCAGCTTTCAAGTCCAAGAAAGTTGCTAAATCTAAAGCTGCTGCTCCTCCGAAACCCAAAAGGAAACTGGTTCTATCAACCAGTGATTCTGAGAAGACTCCTTCTCCACAGCTGATCAAGAAGCCAAGGTCACAGAAAACCAAGCCTATTACAATTCCAGGTGCTCTACCTGAGCTTAGACCCCTTCAGACTAGAGCTAAGGCACCAATTTCAGCAGTTCCCATTCAATCAGTCCAAATAGTTGCAGATCTTAGATCCAAAAAGAGAGAAAACTATCCTCAAAAGATAGGACTGGAATCCCAGTGCTCCTCACTACAGTTGTCCGCACGACCATTTTTCCAAAAGCACAGCCGAAATAAGTGCTAATCAGAGAAGTGGTGGACACAACTGGCTCGAGACTAGACTTACCTCACGACCCAACTTATCCGAAGGGCAAGGCTAAGCCGATTGAAGAACCAAGGCCGAATAATTCCATTCAGAATCAAATCAACCTCATCATAGATAAAATAAATGAATATGTTGAACTGAAGATGGAACATTATGATGAATGGGTACAGTTTTGGACTGTCACCCTTTCAAAGAAGTTGAAGGAGAAATCATTTTTCAAAGATTTATTTCACTCGAGTCAGCAGTTTTGAAGCTAGATAAGGCCACTATAGTCACCCAAGCAATGGAGAGAAGAGCTTATTTCTTCGATCTTATGAGAATTAGTAAGCATATTGAAGTCACTGCTGAGCTGAAGATGAACTATGATCCAGCTCGACCTACTGCATATACTGACAGAGCAGTCTTTCAACAGCTGGACTCTGATCTCATGACTCTCCAGCTCAAAGTAAAAAATTGTGAGATAAGACAGAAGCTTCATATTCCAGTGGAGACGAGCAATCCAACACCAGATGAGGAGTCCAACCAAGCTTCTGCTGCTCAGACCTCAACTAGAACAGTCAAAGTTGAAATCAGTTTTGGGACAAACTGCTGAGAAGGCTCCAGAGACAGTTCCTCAACCATCTTCTGTAGAATCTCAACCTTCATCCACCACCACATTAGTTGTTCTACCAGTTTCTGATCAGGCAGCTCAAATGACCACGTATACAAATGAAGAATTATCCTTGGCCATCGTGGATGAGCTACTGCTTTCAGTTACTGAATACATTCAGCAGGAATTCAAGGAAGAGTAGGCATCTGAAGAGTTATTTCCTGAACAAATTTCTGAGCCAGTAAATGAGCAAGCTGTTGAAGTTGAAGTGACAATAGGAGGAGTTCAGTTCATAACTGAACAATTGAAGAAGAAAAGCTGATAGGATCGATTAACTGGGAAAAGAGTGTTTAGAAAGGGGGGTTGAATAAACACTCACGAATTTCACAATCTTTTCGAAAGTTGAGTCAGTTTAGTGACAAACTGAAACTTGGAATCTTGTCAGTCGATATCAATCAGTTAACAATAAAGTACGAAAATAAACTGACTGATAGACAGAATAAAAACTGAAATGAGAATACACGATATTTTATGGATGTTCGAAGATTTCAATCACTCCTACGTCACCTCTTCTATCACAAGGATATGATATCCACTAAAAGACTTTGATCGATACAAACACTTGTACAGATCCACTTCAGTTTGGACTTAACAATGCCAAAACTGAAACTCTTAGCTTACAAAATGTTTCACAATACTCAACTGAACTTAGTACAACTGATCTCTTTTAAGATCGAATTTACAACAAGATAATTTGTACTAATGAGCTCGAAAAGTAGCCTAGAATGCTACAAATATATCTGATAAGTGTGAACTTCTAATTTTTTTGAATATGAGTGAGAATTTTAGCAGAGTAACAACAAGATTGATAGAATAGTGAATCGTTTATTGTTAGGATTTTCAATTTCCCTTCTCTGCTATTTATATGCTTCTATTCAATTGTAATAATCAATGTAATTTGAATCTTTATATCCATTGTTTTCCACGTCAATATCTTTTTGACAATCGTACACTGCAGCTGTGGGGACCCGGGCTCTAACTCAATTCTTTTCGGGATTACTCGGATCCTTGTTCAAAAATACGGGTCAAAATTTTTGCTTTTAACATTAAGTCAAATGTTTACAACTCAAGCACAAGATAATTCTATATTCATTTCATTACAACAAACATAATATACATGCCTCATGTTATTCATATTCTACAAACCAGTAATTAAATACAGTACATATCAAAAGTACAACTACTAGTTCATCTGCTACGCCTGTGATCACCACGCTATGTCCATCTCTCATCTCTGTCGCGACCCTGATCCTTCCCCAGCTGTTGTTATGCACACATACAGACATAACAACAGTCGGAAACTCCGGTGAGAACAAATCCCAGTATAAAACATGTATACATGCTGATACATAATCATAAATCATGAATCAAAGAAATAATAATGGGCTCCATAGTCTATGACACCAATCTATATAAACATGCAATTCAAATCAAATCATGTCTTGACTCGACTCGACTCTACTCTAGGGATCCCGGTGTGAATAAGACGTCACTGTCTGTCACCTACCCTCCCAATCGGGGTAACTGTACGTCTTATTCCTAGACTTCGGTCATGTCTGTATCGAATGTCTACAATCGGAGTGAATCTAATCCGAAGCGTCGATACCACCGAACATCTAGTTTGGCAAGTCTGCCAATGACTCTCCTATCTCAAATGCTTGAATATAAATCTATAAACAAGACAGCATCCTACCAAGAGATTTGAATATAAATCTATAAACAAATCAAATTCATATCAAAAGATAAACAACAATTCTAGTATGTGATTTAGTTGGGAAACTCAAATTGAATCTCATTTGAGTTGTGTCTTCCCCAAACAAAACATGAATTATACCTTTCGTCGCACAATCTGTGTCGTAGTCAAAGTCTCGAAGACGAATCTGTCAATACCAAATCTGAAATGGAAATGTTGATACATATTCTATCAATCTCTAATCTCAATCAACACATATCCAATTCAATACTTGACCTCGGTACCATTTGACGGCATAACAACGTAATTTCTCGATACCGGTCAATCCATCTCTCAACATATATCACCAATTCATAATTCTCAACTCATAATCATCATCATAAGCACATGATAGTACTCAAAATCTGCATATTTAATTCTAAACATGCAGGAAAATAATAATTATAGCATACAACGTCCGTTCTTCGATCCGGTTGCGTTTCTACGATATCAATAATCTTAAGAACATATTATAAAACTCAATTCATCCTTCTCCTAACACATATATATCAAAATGTGCTGGAATTGAATGAAACTTACATCTTCTTGCAGCTAGTGATGAGAGGAACTCAAAACCAAAATCGGATTAAAGTTTGGATGTAAAAATCTTGTACAAGCTAGTTTCAAAAGTGAAAGAACTTTCCTTTTCCTTGATCCCTTCTCCCTCTCGATTCTCAGCTGTCCAGGAGAGGAAATGAAGACACATAATATATATATATATATATATATATATCTTGCATGTTGAGGGGCAAGTGTCATATTTTTTCATGTAACACGCATGACCGCGGGTGCGGTAGTTCATGAACCGCGGGTGCGCTCAAGCTTCGGCGGTCCATCCACATTTGCATAAACATCGACCGCGGGTGCGGTCAGTTCTGCACCGCGGGTGCGGTGTCATTTCTGTAAATAATCTCCAACTCTCTGTCCATCAACCGCGGGTGCACTCTTTCTTGGACCGCGGGTGCGGTGTCATTTCTGTAAATAATCTCCAACTCTCTGTCCATCAACCGCGGGAGCACTCTTTCTTGGACCGCGGGTGCGCCTAACTATCGGTAACCCTATCAATATCCTAGCATCGCCGACCGCGGGTGCGGTCTGGTTTGCACCGCTGGTGCGGTAGTACTACTGTAGCAGCACCGCGGGTGCACTGCTTCTGGACCGCGGGTGCGGTGACCCTACTGTAAAAATGGCCAACTTTCTGCCTATCCACTGCGGGTGCGGTGCTTCTCTAGGCGCGGGTGCGGTCTCTTTCTTCAAGCAACACTTCATCTTTTCATTCTATCCACATACAATCTAGGGCATTACATTTCTCCCCCTCTTAGATATTAGTTCGTCCTCGAACGTGAAATCAATTAATCAAAGTATGTACAAACAACAGTAAAATCAAAAGCTAAATAAATACTCACATCATGAGAATAACTCGGGATATTTTTGTCTCATATTTGCTTCTGTCTCCCAAGTCGCTTCCTCGGTGCCATGACGACTCCACTGGACTTTCACTAGTGGAATAGTCTTCGTTCTGAGCTGTTTCTCTTTCCGATCAAGGATCTGTATCGGTTGTTCAACATATCTCAACGTCTGATCCATCTCAGCTTCGTCAGGCCGAATGACATGAGAAATATCTGGCATATATCTACGCAACATCGAGACATGAAAAACGTCATGTATCCCGGATAAAGCAGGAGGAAGAGCCAGTCGATATGCTCGATCGCCAATCTTTTCAAGAATCTCGTATGGACCGATGTATCTAGGAGACAACTTCCCGCGTTTGCCAAATCTGACAACGCCTCTGAAAGGTGAAATCTTCAAAAACACCCTGTCTCCTTGTTCAAATACTAGCGGTCTACGTCTGATAATGGCATACTTGGCTTGCCTATCCTGTGCCGTCTTCATCCTCTTCTGAATTATCTTTACTTTCTCGGTCATCTCACAAATCATATCAGGCCCAAGTTCTGGTACCTCAGATATATCATCCCAATATAGAGGAGATCTGCACTTCTTGCCATATAATGCTTCAAACGGTGCCATCTCTATGCTCGTTTGATAGCTGTTGTTGTACGAAAATTCACACAACGGTAGTGAATCTTGCCAACTAGTGCCAAAGTCTAGCACTACAGCTCTCAACATGTCCTCTAAAGTCTGGATAGTCCGCTCTGACTGTCCATCTGTCTGTGGATGATAAGCAGTGCTCAGGTGCAATGTTGTACCTAAAGCCTACTGCAGACTGTGCCAAAAGTGAGAAGTGAATCGTGGATCACGATCTGATACGATAGACTTGGGCACACCATGTAATCTGACTACCTCTCTGACATATATCTCAGCCATCTGATCATGTCTATACGTCATTGTGTACGGAATAAAACAATCTGATTTGGTTAATCTGTCTATCACAACCCAAATCGCATCACAACCCCGGGATGATCGAGGTAACTTCGTCACGAAATCCATGGAAATGTGATCCCATTTCCACTCAGGAATAGACAAACTCTGAAGTAAACCTCCAGGCTTCTTTCTTTCGGCCTTCACCTGTTGGCAGTTTAAGCACTTAGACACATATTTGGCAATATCTGATTTCATCTGTTTACACCAGAACTGTGTGTTCAAGTCGTTGTACATCTTTCTGCCACCAGGGTGAATGCTGAACCGACTACAGTCCGCTGCTGACAATATCTGTTGTTTCAACTCTGAAACATCTGGCACTACAATACGGTTATTCACATACAAGACAAAATCACGTACCTGATATTCAGACTGATGTCCTGACTTGACCATCTGAATTGACTGCTGTATATTCTGATCTGTTCTTTGAGCTTCTTTGATTTTAATAATCAAATCTGGATCAACTTGAATCGTGGCAAGTCTTAATGGTCTACTATCTGTGTCAAATGCTAAACCAGACAAACAACAATCCTCAACTAAATTCGAAACACCTATCGTCGATAAGGATAGGGCACAAACCTTTCGACTTAAGGCATCTGGTGCTGCATTTGACTTCCCTGGATAGTACTTGATCTCGCAATCAAAATCTTTCAGTAGATCAAGCCATCTACGCTGCCTCATGTTCAACTCTGACTGAGAAAACAGATACTTCAGGCTTTTATGGTCAGAGTAAATCTCAAATTTCTCACCATAAAGGTAATGACGCCAAATCTTTAAGGCAAAAACAATAGCTGCCAATTCAAGATCATGAATGGGGTATCGAATCTCGTGTGGCTTCAGCTGTCTAGAGGCATATGCGATCACATGACCCCGCTGCATAAGAACACATCCCAGCCCTCTGTGAGATGCATCATCATATACAACGAAATCGCCAGTACCTGAAGGAATCATCAAGACAGGTGCACTGGTCAGCCTCTTCTTCAACTCTAGGAAGCTAGACTCGCAATCCTTCGACCACACAAATGGTGTATTCTTTTGCGTCAACTGGGTAATCGGCTTCGCAATGCGGGAGAAATCTTTGATGAATCGTCTATAGTACCCTGCTAGACCCATGAAACTGCGTATCTCAGGCACCGAAGTCGGTCTCGGCCAACTGATTACAGCTTCCACTTTACTCGGATCCACGAAAATACCATCTCCAGATATGATATGACCCAAGAAGACAACATGTCTCAGCCAAAACTCACACTTTGACAGTTTCGCATATAATCTTTCATTTCTTAGTGTTTGCAACACAATTCTCAAATGATTGGCATGCTCAGTCATACTCTTGGAGTACACCAAAATATCATCGATAAAAACAATCACAAACTCATCTAAATACCTCTGAAAGACACGGTTCATCAACCCCATGAACACCGTTGGAGCATTCGTTAAACCAAAAGGCATGACAACAAACTCATAATGTCCATACCTGGTTCGGAATGCTGTCTTTGGTATATCAATATCTCGTACTCGCAGCTGGTGATATCCAGATCTCAGATCGATCTTGGAATAGATAGATGATCCCTGCAACTGATCAAATAAGTCTTCGATACGAGGCAAAGGATATTTGTTCTTTATCGTTGCCTTGTTCAGTTGCCTGTAATCTATACACAATCTTATAGAACCGTCTTTCTTTCGCACAAATAGCACTGGTGCGCCCCAAGGAGACACACTGGGTCTGATATATCCCTTGGCTAGAAGATCTTCTAGTTGTGCTTTCAATTCCTTCAACTCTATAGGCGCCATCCTATACGCAGCTCGAGATATAAGAACGGTACCTGAAATAAGATCAATACTAAAATCTACCTCTCGAGCTGGAGGTAACCCTGGAATCTCGTCAGGAAATACATCTGCAAACTCCCGTACTACTGGCAAATCTGCCAATGCCGGGCTCGATTTCAGTAAATCTACTGAATAAATAAGGAACCCTTCTGCTCCTTGTTGCAACAATCTACTCATAGTCAGCGCAGATACTAAGGGAATCCGAGATCTGGAACCCTTACCGTAGAATTTCCACTCTTCTGTCATTTCAGGTCTGAATCTGACAATCTTGTGAAACAATCTACGGTAGCTCTGTACTTAGTCAACATGTCAATCCCGACAATACAATCAAAATCAGATAAACCAAGTACAACACATTCTAAATCGATCTCGTGCCCTTCAAACTGTAGTAAGCAATGTCTAACTGAAGTCACAGATATCAGACCACTCCCCAACGGAGAAGAAATAGACACTACAGTAGACAATGACTCTACAGGCAATGCATGTGTCAATGCAAAACGTTCTGATATGAATGTATGTGATGCACCTGTATCTATCAATACATATGCAGGATAACCGCAAAGAAAACAGTTACCTGCAATCACATCGTCTGGTGCATCTTGGGCTTGCTCTTCCGTCAATGCAAACACCTGAGCTTGTTGTCTGAGAGGTTGGCTCACTGTCTGGCCACCTCTGGCTCTAGGCTGGGACTGTGTAGGCGTGGGCTGGAAGGAATGGACAGACGAAGCTTGCCTCTCAGGCTGAGTCACTGATGCTGATGACCCTGCACTCTGAAATCTCTGGGCACCTCTCTGGGGACAAACTCTGGCAAAATGTCCCTGTTGCTTACATATGTTACATCTGCCCATCACTCCTTGACACTGCTCTGTGGCATGTCGGCCTCCACAAGTAGTGCAATACACACCTGTCACATCTGTACTCTAGCCAGGACCTCTCTCTCTTGATCCACTGGAGCTCGACGAACTGCTCCCTGATCTCTTAAACTGCTTACCCTTGGCTTTCAAAGAATCTTTCCTTCCACTACTACTGCTTCCACTATCAAATCGAGGAGGAGGTGGTGGAAACTTTGTGGCGAGCGGTGGCGGTCTCTGACCCTGAACACTATAGGAAGCTCCTCGCTGCCTAATCAAGCCAGCCTCTGCTCCCTTCGCTCGATTCAGCACCTCAGAAAAAGTGTTGGGTCGCCCCGTGTTCACTAGGGTGAAGATATCCGGATTCAAACCATTTATGAATCGATCGGCAACTGCCTCATCATTCCCTGCTACATGAGGTGCAAATCGAAGCAAGGACGAGAATTTGGCAACATACTCCTCTATGTTCCATTGCCCCTGTCTCAAGTTGGCGAACTCTGCCCCTTTGTCTTTTCGGTATGACACTGGAAAGAAACGTTGATAAAATTCATCTTTAAAAACTTTCCAAGTAATATCAATACCTCGATGTTCTAAGGCTCGTTTCGCCGTTAGCCACCAACTCTTGGCCACTTCTTGCAATTGATGCCCAATCAGCTTCACCCTACGTTCATCGTATAGGCAAGTGATTCAAATAACATCTCTATATCATCCAACCAGCTTTCACAATCCACTGCATTTTCTGTGCCCTTCAAGGTAAGTGGATGGAATGATTGAAATCTCTTCAACAAAGTCTCCATCGGTGTCGCAGTAACATCCATCTGAGTACCTGACGTACTACCCTGTTCTGGCACTTGACCTGCAGCTGGTTGTGGTATTCTTCTAGGCGGCATATCTGATTATCAAACAGATTAGGATACAATCTATACAATCTGTCTCAGCCCTCCTCTGACCATATACCTCTGATCCAGAATCGGTTCTGATTCAGTCTTTACAAATATATGTTGTAAATCAACTCAGATACAATACAACATATAATAGGGAAAGCATTAAATCATGCTAGCACATCAAAAGCAAGGAAGAAGACTCGATCTACCCCGCTCATTCTATTCTATCTCAGTCTACAGAAACCTACGGCTGTGATACCACCTGTTGTGGGGACCCGGGCTCTAACTCAATTCTTTTCGGGATTACTCGGATCCTTGTTCAAAAATACGGGTCAAAATTTTTGCTTTTAACATTAATTCAAATGTTTACAACTCAAGCACAAGATAATTCTATATTCATTTCATTACAACAAACATAATATACATGCCTCGTTTTATTCATATTCTACAAACCAGTAATTAAATACAGTACATATCAAAATTACAACTACTAGTTCATCTGCTACGCCCGTGATCACCACGCTATGCCCATCTCTCATCTCTGTCGCGACCCTGATCCTGCCCCACCTGTTTTTATGCACACATAAAGACATAACAACAGCCGGAAACTCCGGTGAGAACAAATCCCAGTATAAAACATGTATACATGCTGATACATAATCATAAATCATGAATCAAAGCAATAATAATGGGCTCCATAGTCTATGAAACCAATCTATATAAACATGCAATTCAAATCAAATCATGTCTTGACTCGACTCGACTCTACTCTAGGGATCCCGATGTGAATAAGACGTCACTGTCTGTCACCTACCCTCCCAATCGGGGTAACTGTACGTCTTATTCCTAGACTTCGATCATGTCTGTATCGAATGTCTACAATCGGAGTGAATCTGATCCGAAGCGTCGATACCACCGAACATCTAGTTTGACAAGTCTGCCAATGACTCTCCTATCTCAAAGGCTTGAATATAAATCTATAAACAAGACAGCATCCTATCAAGAGATTTGAATATAAATCTATAAACAAATCAAATTCATATCAAAAGATAAACAACAATTCTAGTATGTGATTTAGTTGGGAAACTCAAATTGAATCTCATTTGAGTTGTGTCTTCCCCAAACAAAACATGAATTATACCTTTCGTCGCACAATCTATGTCGTAGTCAAAGTCTCGAAGACGAATCTGTCAATACCAAATCTGAAATGGAAATGTTGATACATATTCTATCAATCTCTAATCTCAATCAACACATATCCAATTCAATACTTGACCTCGGTACCATTTGACGGCATAACAACGTAATTTATCGATACCGGTAAATCCATCTCTCAACATATATCACCAATTCATAATTCTCAACTCATAATCATCATCATAAGCACATGATAGTACTCAAAATCTGCATATTTAATTCTAAACATGCTGGAAAATAATAACTATAGCATACAATGTCCGTTCTTCGATCCGGTTGCGTTTCTACGATATCAATAATCTCAAGAACATATTATAAAACTCAATTCATCCTTCTCCTAACACATATATATCAAAATGTGCTGGAATTGAATGAAACTTACATCTTCTTGTAGCTAGTGATGAGAGGAACTCAAAACCAAAATCGGATTAAAGTTTGGATGTAAAAATCTTGTACAAGCTAGTTTCAAAAGTGAAAGAACTTTCCTTTTCCTTGATCCCTTCTCCCTCTCGATTCTCAGCTGTCCAGGAGAGGAAATGAAGACACATAATATATATATATATATATATATATATATCTTGCATGTTGAGGGGCAAGTGTCATATTTTTTCATGTAACACGCATGACCGCGGGTGCGGTCAGTTCTGCACCGCGGGTGCGGTGTCATTTCTGTAAATAATCTCCAACTCTCTGTCCATCAACCGCGTGTGCACTCTTTCTTGGACCGCGGGTGCGCCTAACTATCGGTAACCCTATCAATATCCTAGCATCGCCGACCGCGGGTGAGGTCTGGTTTGCACCGCGGGTGCGGTAGTACTACTGTAGCAGCACCGCGGGTGCGCTGCTTCTGGACCGCGGGTGCGGTGACCCTACTGTAAAAATGGCCAACTTTCTGCCTGTCCACCGCTAACGGTCACATCGAATGCATTTAATAATAACAATTACAAACAACAATAACAACGAGAACAATCATTTATCGAGTCAGTTGCGATTAATTTTCAAGTTTGTATTCAGTTTGAAAATTGAAAATTAAAGCTCACACTTCACTAATTTATTTGTAGCAATCAGGCTACTCATTTGAGCTATTCAGTTATTGTTGGAAACTAAATTTTGGATGTTTAACAAACTCAATGCTTAAACGATTGAATTAACTGATCTAAATTATGCAAACTGACAGTTGCCTATAACTGAAGATTAAAGCGCAGATTATCAAAGGCAACTGAACCAACTAAACTGAACTTACGTAGACAACTGACTGATCAGTTGGATATTGATCAGTTGCTATAATCAGTTGTGAGCTTATCAGCTATTTCTTAACAGCTGATCTTTCAGCTGTACATGTCAAGAAAAGGGCGTTCAACCGACAACAGTACAAAGCCGACTGCAACTAACAGCAGAAATGTCGCATTTCAAAAATGCTACAGTGTACGACTGTCAGAAGAATGTTGACATGGAAAACAACGGATAGAAAGATTCAAATCACATTGAATGTTACCGTTGGAAGCGAAGCCTATAAGAAGCGGAGAAGAGCAGTTAAGAAATATACTATTCCATTAACTAAGTTGCTACTCTGCTGAGATCTTTACAAAGTTTTCTACTCTTTTCAAAGCTCACGCTTATTATATACATTTATAGCATTCAAGGCTATATCCCGAGCTTATAAGCACAGACTCTTATTATTGTCAGTTGTGTTGTGTGATTTCAGTTCAGATTGAACACTGTAAATCGTGTTGTAACTAAGAGTTTCAGTTTGGCATTGTTAAGTCCAATACTGAAGTGGGTCTATACAACTGTTTGTATTGATCTAACTATAGAGCTCAAAATCAGTACACGTAAAACCCATGCATTTATTTAATTGTTAAATCATCTATTTAAGTTTAAAATGATTTTAGTAAAGCATGTTTTATGAAACTTCATTATTCTAAATTGTTTATGTTTACGTGATGCACGTTAAAAATATTTTCTGGAGTTTCATGTTTCAGGCGATCATCAGATACGAGATTGAGGAAAAGAGACCGGTGACGAGTTTGTCAATTTTAAAACGTGGTGTTTTATTTTAAGTTAAGGATGGGGCATTTTAAATAATTTATTATGTTTTAGCATTTTAAAGCCTAAAGTATTTATTTAAGTGATTTTAGAATTTTAAAACTTTTAAGGTTAGTGAGTGTGCATCTTATTTTAAATTAGGGGATTTGGTGTAGGTAGGGAGGATTAACTTTTAATCAACACCTTTATTTTTAATTAAGCAAAATTATTATTCCTTAAATTACTAAAACACACGCACACACACCACTAACACACACATATACATGCTAAACACACAACACACACATACACATTTCAATTACACAATTTTAATAGTAAAACTTAGGGTTCTAAAAGGGAGAGCATCCGACCCATTCCCTTCATCATTCCAGCAAATTTTTGTGAGTTTTATTTCAAGAAAATCGCGCCACGTTCGTACCGGATCGTCTCTCGCATCCTTCCCGCTTCGGTGTCGTCGTTCGGTAACGTTAAAGATTTAAAGGCATGTATATTCTGTTTTTCCTACGTCGATCTAGTCATATTATGTGTTACGATGTTTTTATGCTAGAAAATCCATGTGTGATGTAAAGGTTTTGAGCAGAAAATTTGTTTGATCAATCTACGCAACGTTTTTAGATCTCAGAATTTCGTTTTCACTGTATTTGAATTACTGCGATTTTTTGGTTGAGAATTTGGGAAAACTTTCAATATATGAAACATAGAACTTTTTGATACCTTCGATTTGATATAAAATTCAAAATATTTGATTGAAAATTGAGTGAGTTATGATCATTTTCGTGGGACTGCTCAAACTGCGTTTTTCTGGAATTATGTTATTGATGTGTTCTTGAAGTTTTAGGGTTGCAGGCTTTGTTGGGGATCAACGGGTGATCGCTGCTGCGTTTAGGTATATCTTTATTGATGTTGGGATGGTTATTGACGTTTTGTTTGGCGTCGTTAGGCACTTGGGAGATTGAGTAGCCGTCAAAATCGTTTTGTTGTCAAAAGTCGTGTTCACGGGTTTAACGTGTTACTTGTGATGCGTGGGTGTTTTGGGACAATTGAATAGGCTCGAGTCAGTGTTATAGTATACTAGGATGGGTCTCGAGGTGTCGATTCATGGTCAGGAGGATCGAGTTAGGGAGATTGAGTCACAAGAACAGAATTTTCGTTGGTTCGCGTCAACAGTGGGTACACGGACCCTGGCACGGGGTCCTTGCCCTTGTTTCTTCTGAAGTGTCTTTTTACAGAGTCTACACGGACCCTGACACGAGGTCCGTGTCCTCCCTTTTCTTCGATTATACAGATACAGTACCTACACGGACCCAGACCCGGAGGGGTGCACGGGGTCCGTGTACTCCAGTTTTGGGAAATATTTTATTGATTGTTTTGGGGTTTTATGTCATGGTTTAGTACGATGATTAAACGAGGTCAAGTTCAGAGCGAACTAGAATGTCATAAGCTATTTATTCACTTCGGTGGTGAGCTCGAGTACCTACGTCTAAGTTATGCAAGATAAGTATTTTAAACTCATGTGAGTATGTGCAGCAATGGCCCCAAACGAGATCAAACGAATCCCTCAACACCAAATAAGTATGTTCGACGTGCAAAGAAAATACTTTTAAGTTTTTGAGGTATGCTAAATGTTTTGTGACCAAATTATGTATGGGATTGGAAAGCGGTAAAGTATGACCAGGGACCAATCCACCCCGTTAAATTATGAACGGGTTTAGATCAGGATTGGAAAGCGGTAAAGTATGACCAGGGACCAATCCACCCTTTAAATTATTAACGGGGATCTCATGTATGTGGCAGTGAATCTTCCCTGTCAGCCCAGTACTGTGTTTTAGTCTGATCAAGCGTATTTATGTATGGGTCACTTGCTTAGAAACATGCCTCTACGCAAAATGATGAGGTTTATGTATGTTCAAGTATGTACGATGTAAGCATGTTTAAGAAAAATTTTATGTTGAAGGCACGTCTATGTATGTATGTACGTATTGTAATGCCCGGGATATTTATTTGATAATTCGCGATTATTGATTTATAATTTGCTGTTATTATGGACGTAAAGGATCGGACCGAGAAAGACGAGAAAATACATGATATGTGTGCGAGGAACAGTACCCCTCGCGCATATGCGCGGCACTGATGCGCGCATATGCGCGAAGTGGGCAGAGGACCTCGCGCATATGCGCGGAGGGTGTGCGCGCATATGCACGAGCGTATGCAAGGAAAAATGCCGAGTCCAGAGAACCTCACGCATATGCGCTAGAGCGCGCATATGCGCGAGACATGCAGAAGGAAAAATCGACACTTGGTTAACCATGCCACTTGATATATATAAATGATGTAATCCTTCAGAATCAGTGAGGAAAAAACGGAAGAAGCTCCAGGGGAAAAGCTCAAAATTTCTTGGATCGTAGAGTTGTAATTTTTGCAAAATCCGACCGTCTGATTTGTAATCCGACTTCAGTACCGTGTTTCTATCGACGAGAGCTTCAACTGAACGTAAGTTTTGTTACGTTTTGTTATGATTTGAAATTATGATACTGCCAGAATCAGATATGATCCATATATGTTGTTCTTGCGATATCAGACATTGTATAATCGAAACCGGATCGAAGAACAGACTGTTTATGCAATTGTTATGAATTTTCAGAGTTGATTTGATTGTGATTAGACCGATTTGATATCAGAATTATGTTATTATCGATTATGAGATGTTGGTATTGATATCTGATTGATACGGTATCGCTGGGTATATTTATATAATTCAGATTTGGATCAGATGAGTTTTTGATTTTATATATTGATATTGTATTGCCGGTATTTCGAGATTGTACAGTTATGCCATTAAAAAAATTTGATTGAGTTCTGATTATATCCAGTACTGATTTGATTGAGAAGTATATTGATATCGTGTCTATTCGATATTGTCATTGCCAGATTGATATGGACAGATTTGAATTTGAGACTTCGACTTCGTCAGACCGAGAAGAGAAAGGTATAAATTAATGTTGATTCGGGATTGCACAACTCGAGTTTGATTCAACTTAAGTTTCCCAAAATCACATACTTTACCTTATTGCATTGATATTTGCAATTGAATGAGATTGATATCTTTGGTCTATTGATTTATGTATTGAGTCATAGGCGGATGCGCCTAGTCGTAGGCGATTGATCTCATGACAGAGGTGCCCGATAGTGATGGAATCGTCACTGGGCCATTGCACATTGTCACAGAGGTTTGGCAGATATGCCAGGACGGATGTGCCTAGTCTGTGGCTGATTCGCCAAGACGCCGGACGTTTGGTCGTATCGATATGTTGGGGAGTAGAGCAGCTCCTATCGCTGAGATTCGATACGGAAAGGGCCAAAGTCCGTGAATGAGAACGTACCACCACCCCGATCGGGATTGTAGGTGGGTGTATGTTCTTATTCAGATCGGGATCCCTAGATTAGGATGAGTCGAGTCAGAGTCTAAGAGTTACATAGTGTGATTCAGAGTTTGTATTGATTCATGTTTCTGATTTTGATACATGTTATGAATATCTGTTTCTTGCTGTTATATCTGTTTATATGAAATGCATGTATACATGATTTATACTGGGAATGTAATTCTCACCGGAGTTATCCGGCTGTTGTCTTGTTTGTATGTGTGCACGACAACAAGTGGGACAGGATCAGGATCAGGAAGAGGATGAGAGATTATAGTTAGCGTGGAGATCCGGGCTCAGAAGCAGAATAAGATTCAGCACTGGATGTATAGTCGTTGAACCTAGTTGAGATAGAGACATGTAGTACCTGAATTGTACTTTGATTTTGACATGTATATCAGATAGATTACTGTTACGTTTCCGCATTTATAATTTAAAAAGAAAAAAAAATTAGTCCCACTTTTTTTTTAATTGTTATATTTGACATTAATAATCATTAAGACATGAATTAGCGTCCGGATCCCTAGACGTATGCTCAATCTTATTTATGCAAGTTCAAGTTCCAGTATGTACGTTCTATTTTAAAGCTGCATGTGATTTTATTACGTAGTACTCGTTACTTCCAATTTATACATATTGAGTCTTTAGACTCACTAGACTTGATCGATGCAGGTGAGGATGACTTTGAGGAGACGAGGGGTGCGGACCAGTGAGCTGGCTTGGACTGAGCGGGAGGCTAAACCCGAGTACCGCGCATGTTTTAAGTTTTTATGCAATGTTTCAACTACTTTGATTTCACGTTTTGTTTACAATGTTTAAACAAGTATTTATTTCTTTATCAAATTTTATTGGCAATCTCTTTTAACGCAAATATATTTGGATGAACTATTGATTTATGAACGAAAACTTAAAGTTATTTTATATTTAAGAAAATTTTTATTTTTCCGCAAATTTCAAGTAGTTTAAAAGTACGGTACGTTACACAAAGTCTTTTAGTGAAAATCCTATCTTCGAGATAGAAGGGGTGACGTAGGAGTATTTGAAATCTCTGAACATCCGTAAAATTCTGTGTGTCTTTATTTCAGTTTTTATTTTATCTACCAGTCAGTTTATTTCCGCACTTCATTGTTAACTGATTGATATCGACTGACAAGATTGCAAGTTTCAGTTTGTCACAAAACTGATTCTATATTTTTAAAAGATTGTGAAAATCGTGAGTGTTTATTCAACACCCCCTTCTAAACACATTTTCACCAGTTAACCAATCCTATCAAGCGGTATCTGAGCGGTTGAATCTTGTCCCTGAATATTCTTATCCACAAAACTGATCACCATGTCTTTGTTCAACAAAATTCAAATATTTTCCATAGGAGATTTCGACGACTGTAAAATCATAATGCAAGCTCATCTAGCTGCACAGAACGATGACATGAGGTACGTTATTACTGACGGACCCATGAAAATATTAAAAGCAAACACAGCTGTTTCCATCTCTAATGGGGCACCAAATCGCATTGAAAAACCCCAAAATGAATGGACTACTGAAGACAAGAGAAAAGCCAACTTGGACAACGTAGCAAAAGACATTTTGTATAAAACGCTGGATAAAGTCACTTTCAGCAAGATAAAAATGTGCAAAAATGCCAAGAAAATTTGGGAGAAACTGATCCAGCTCTGCGAAGGAAATGAGCAGACAAAGGAAAATAAGCTATCAGTTGCGATCCAAAGGTTCGACAATATCAAAATGAAAGGTGGAGAATCAATGCATGATTATGATGAAAGAATCAGCAGCATAGTAAATGAACTGAATGCACTCGGAAAGGTATACTCAAACAAATAAATAGCATTGAAAGTAATCAGAGATCTTCCCAAAGAATGGGATGTCAAGACCATGGCAATGCGAGAATCAAAGGACATACATAAGGTCGAACTTCATGACTTATTTGCATATTTAAAAGCATATGAGTTTGAGCTGCAAACCAGATAAGGGGGAACCTTCTACACCAGCTCCTACAACTGCTCTAAGTTTTGTCAAGCTGGAACCAACTGGTTCGTGGAAAGATCTATTGATCAGTTAAGCAATGACGCAATGTCATTGTTTGTCAAAAATTTTGGAAGATTTATGAGAAGGAATCAAGGAAACTTCCAAAAACAATATCAGAAAAATCACTCCAAAGAGGAACCTTATGCTTGCTACAACTGTGGCAAAGCTGGTCATTTCGTTGCTGACTGTCCCAAGCCAAAGAAGTACAGTCAAGGCTCAACTGAAAAAAGGAAAAAATCTTATGAGCATAAGAAAATATTCAGGGATGACAAGAAATACAGAAAGAAGCATGAGGTGCTTCTAGCTGAGGAAAGCAAGTCAAAATGGGCAGAATCTGATAGTGATCAGAACCCGAGAGCTTGAATTGCTCTAGTGATGATGATGAAGAGGTCAAATGTCTGGTGGCGGATGACACAGAAATAGAGTCAACCAGCCAACAAGTATTTGACTTTAGCTCAATTGATTTCACACGAGATGAACTCATCTCTACACTTCGTGACATGGTTAATGAGTATCACAAGCTTGCCTTATCTTTTAAAAAGGGCAGAGCAAAGCAAACTGATCTCAAAGACGATAAAACTGAAACTTATGAATCAGTTGATTTGCTGTCTTAAATGGGAGATTGCTGAGCTCAATGCTGAAAGAAGTAAGAATCAATCAAAGATTCAGCAGTTGATGGTTGAAAATTCAAAGCAAACTGAGCTTATTCAAGCTTGGAATAAATCAACTGTTGCATTAGCTGAAATACAAGATAAACAAAAATCAGTTACTGATAAAACTGGTTTAGGGTTCAGCAATCAAGATGAAACTTCAACTAGTGATACTCAGCTGAAACTGAACATGAGCAAAGGAAAATATATTCGCTTGGTAAAATCAGTAGCAGTACAAGAACAACCTAAGCCAAGTAAACCAATTGAACAGCCTATTGAAAATAAGAACAAGGATAGAAGGTATGGTATTGGTTATAGCCCAAAAATTTCAACTGATTCAAAAAATCAGTCATAAAAAAGGTTTAGAGATAACTATTCAAATGGCTACTCCAATTACTATAACAGCAAGCCAGTTCGGAAAAGATATAGGCTCAATAACCAGTTGAAGAAGGCCAAAACTCATATTGCTTCATATTCACACTACACATCAAGCAAACACAAGCCGAGAAAAACTATCTGGAACACAGCAACTGAAAAATCAGTTAAACTAATCAAAGTCTGGGTTCCTAAAGGACTAATTAGTTTAGGACCTAACTAGTTGTGGGTACCAAAATTATATATTGTGTGTGATTGCAGGTGAGAGGTGCAAACAAAGAATCAATCTGGTATTTGGACTTTGGATGCTCACGACACATGATAGGGGATGAAAATTTGTTATCCCAACTAATCAAATACAATGGTCCACACATCAGTTTCGGAGACAACTCTAAAGGTAAAACGTGGGTAAGGGTAAGCTTATCTATGGTAACTTTACAATCAATGATGTGTTACTAGTTGAGAATTTGAAGTATAACTTGATAAGCATCAGTCAGTTATGCGACAATAAATTCTCAGTACAATTCGACATACACAATTGTTCAGTTAGAGATTCAACTGATGAAGTCATTCTAATTGGCAAACATCGATGTGGGAACACCTAGAAAGTCAATTGGACAAATCAACCTTATGATCCAGTTTTTCTTATGACTTTTAAATCTTCTAAAAATTGGTTGTGGCATAAGAGGTTAAACCACCTAAACTTTAAATATATTGCCTATCTGAGTAACCATGATCTTGTAACTTGTTTGCCCAAAATAGATTTTTCAAAAGATAAAATTTGTTCAGCATGTCAATTTGGTAAGCAAGTAAGATCTTCATTCAAAAACAGAGGTTGTAAATCATCCTCTCGATGCTTAGAACTGTTATATATGGATCTTTTTGGTCCAATACCAATCATGAGTTTAGGGGGAATGAAATAAAACTTAGTGGTTGTGGATGATTTTTCAAGATTTACTTGTGTCATCTTTCTCAAATCCAAAGACCAAACTGCTGTACAACTGATTAGGCTCTTCAAAAGATTATTAAATGATAAGTCAGTTGGAGTTGATCGAATAAGGTCTGATCGAGGAACTGAATTTATCAATCAAAATCTTTCATAATTTTTAGAAAATACTGGGATCAAGCATGAGCTTTCAGCAGCTAGAACCCCTCAGCTAAATGGTGTAGCTGAGAGAAGAAATCAGAACCTAAAATAAGCTGCTAGAACAATGCTTGCTGATTATGGTATTTCTCAAAGGTTTTGGGCAGAAGCAATAAACATTGCATGTTACACTCAGAACAGATTAATGATTAATAAGAATCATTTAAAAACATCCTATTAGATCTGGCATGGATGAAAAAGTGTGGTTTCTTATTTAAAAATATTCGGCTGCAGATGTTTTATTCTTGCTAATGGCAAAAGTCATTTAAAAGTTTTTGATGCTAAATATACAGAGAGAATATTTCTTGGATATTCAGCAGTTAGTAAAGCTTATAGAGTTTTTAATAAAAGCACTTTAAATGTTGAAGAATCAATTCATGTCGTATTTGATGAATCTATGCTAACTGTTAAGCCAACTGATCTAGTTGAGCTAGTTGATCGCCTTGCAGATATAAGTTTAGAGGATGATATTGAAGAAGAGAATCATATTAATCGAAACATCCTTCAAACATCAGAACCAGAAGTACTGGATCAATCAGTTGAACAAGAAATTGTTATTGATAACAGTTTGTGGAGCATAATGAGAATATTCAGTTACCAACTGATACAGCTCCAACTGAAACTGAAGAAAACGTTCAGTTGCCATCTGAAGCAGTTGCTAATATAAACGCAACAAATACTGATTACAGATGGAAGAAATCACATCATCTAGAATTGGTTATAAGTAATCCATCTGATCCGGTAAGAACTCGAAATCAAATGTTTAATTTATTTATTCATTCAGCTTTCATTTCCCAACTAGAACCGAAGAAAACTGATGAAGCTTTTGCTGATCCTAACTGGATAAATGCAATGCAAGAAGAGCTAAATCAGTTTACCCATAACAATGTCTGGAACTTAGTTCCAAGGCTAGTTTCTAAAACTGTTATAGGTACAAAATGGGTATTCAGAAACAAACTGAACGAAGATGGTTCAGTTGTAAGCAACAAAGCAAGACTTGTACAAAGCCTTATATGGTCTACCTGATCATGTTTATCATTTCAACAAAGCCTTATATGGTCTTAAACAAGCTGCAAGAGTTTGGTACGAAACTCTTTCAAAATTTCTAACTGACCACAATTTTACTGTTGGATCAGTTGATAAGACGTTGTTCAAATTTTCAAAGAATGATCATACTTTAATTGTGGAAATATATGTTGATGATATTATTTTTGGGTCAACTAACCCCAAATTATGTGAGAAATTTTCCAAGTTAATGCAGGAATAATTCGAGATGAGCATGATGAGTGAACTGACATTTTTCCTCGGTCTGCAAGTGAAGCAACTGAAAACTGGTATTTTTATCAGTCAAACTAAAGACACGAAGGAATTGCTCAAGAAATTTGGCATGGAAATGTGTTCAGCTACAAGTACTCCCATGAGTCCATCGATTAAATTAGATAGTGATCAAGGGGAATATCATTTGTGACGACACTCTACAGAGGATTAATAGGTTCATTATTGTACCTAACTGCTAGTCGCCCTGATATAGCATTTGATGTTTGCATGTGTGCTAGATTTCAAGCAGCTCCTAAGCAATCGCATTTTTCAGCTGCCAAACAAATTTTAAAATATCTTAAAGGCACACAAAATGTGGGTCTATAGTATGCTAAATACTCTTCTTTCAATTTAGTTTGATATTCAGATGCAGATTACGCATGATGTAAGCTAGATCATAAAAGCACCAGTGGATCTTGTCAGTTTCTAGGAGACAGACTGATCTCATGGTTCAGCAAAAAGCAAACATCCATAGCTACCTCAACAACTGAAGCAGAATATCCTGCTGCTGGAAGCTGTTGTGCTCAGCTGCTCTGGATTCAGCAACAACTGAAAGACTATGGAGTCATTGCAAAAGAATCACCAATCTTTTGTGATAACACCAGCACGATTGCAGTCACATACAACCCAGTTCTTCACTAAAGGACCAAGCATATTGAGGTCAGGCATCACTTCATCAGAGATCATGCTCTGAAGAAAGCAATCGGACTGGAATACATACTAACTGAACAACAAGCAGCGGATGTCTTCACAAAGCCATTACCCGAGACTAAGTTTTCTCACTTTCGGAATATTCTTGGCTTAATATATTTGTCTTTATTCGCTTTATGTTAGTATGTTTGATCAGTTGTCAACAGTCAGATCGCAGAAAATAAAAATGCAGTGAGAGTAAGACAGCATTTAACTAATATAAAAGTTTATTTAACAAAAAAACAGCGTACATGGATTATTTATTTTTTAACTACGGACCTCCAGGAGGACAACCACGAGGTTAATCCTCCAATAGAGGTCCTTAGGAAGTCTTCTAAGATAGCAATCTTTCTCAGAGACCTCCGCTCCTTGAGGAGGAGAATAAGGTAGACACCTTCATCGGTGAAGATGTCCACATTATCTGTGACACGAAGGCACCACCGATACTTCCTCAGTGTTGCCACCCTTTTGGGGGTAGCAACCTCTCCTTCCTCAAAAAAGGTTTGAAACTCCTGGATTTTTATCCAGAGCTTCAGTATTTTTCAAAGATACTGTCTCCATCACAGTCTTCCTAGCAGCAACAATGGATGTCAAAAACTCCTCCACAAAGTCTGGCTGAGGGAAACTCCCTGCTTTGTCCATTGCTATTTAACTATCGAACTTTACCTGCTGATACATGTTACTTAACTCTTCCACTCTTATTTATAGCTGAGAATCGAAGGAGTTGAAGAGACGTAACCATTATTCCGGACGATTCATCTTCTGAGAATAAGATTTCTTTTATTTTTGCATCATTATTTTAACCGTCATTTTAATTTCCAGATTAAAATATGCATAAATTGAGGGGGAATGATGAATTTAAACATTTAACTGATAAGACAATAGTCAGTTGATCTACGACTGAACTGTTTCAGTTTCCAACTAATCACTCAGTCACTGATTGAACTGATCTTATCCAATAAGTTAACTGCTTATTTGAATAATATTCCAAATTGAGTGATATGACTGATGTTTACGTATTTAATCACTATATTTAAATAAATAGTATTTTGAAACATGGACCCACGTAGTCCACTTAAAATTCTATATGCAATTTCATCACACGAACACACGTTTCTCTTACTCAAATTATCTTGGACTGACACGTGTCCAAAAATAACCCGCTTCATTTCAGTTCAGTTCTTCTTTATGAGCATTTCAATTTACAAAGAAAACCCACAAACGAAGATTTCTTTCTCGCAGATAATCAATTCTTCAGAAATGGAAAACCAAATTCCAGCATATATGTTGAACTCCATTGCTATTGATTTTGATTCATTCCTGTCTGTTCAGGACGAAGCTATCAAAAGTTTGTGTATCAAAACAGAAGCAGCTGGACTAAAGACATTTCTGGGACTTTCTTCCCAAGAAATCTATCCTAAAGAGATTCAGGATCTCTATACCAATGGTTTTGTCTCTGCTGATGGCAACATCACAACTATTGTCAATGGTCAACTGTTGATCATTGATGAAGACTCCTTCAGCACTCTATTTCAGCTGCCTACTGATGGGCTAGCTAATATATCTGAAATTAAAAATGCTGATGTTGAGGAGATGCAAACTGCTCATTTTGCTGATGGACGGAAAATCAAAGTTTCCGATCCAAAGAAGGAACTGAAGCTGGAAGTACAGTTGTTGGCTGATATTGTGGTCAAAGGACTACTGGCCAAGGCAGGATCATTTGCCGCCCTTACACTCGAGAAATTTCAAGCCATGACTGCTATCATGGCTGACAAAAGACTAAACTAGAAGAGTCTCATATTCAACATTCTGAGGAACATGTTTCAATCTTTAAAACAATCAAAAGGATATGCCGTTCAGCTCAGCTATCTGCTGAAAACTAAGGGCATGGTGAATGATGTTTCTGAGAGATCATCCAAGTTCAAAATCTTTAATTCCAAGAGTGTCCAGATGCCAAAGCTCAAACTAAACATCTCTCTTGAGCAATTTTTTAAGGTCAAGAAGGAGATTGGGACGCATGAGGCTCCCAAATCGCAGAAAACCAAGAAGACACTTCAGAAGAAGACAATCAAGCGAAACTGATTGTCAGCGAGTCTGATTCTAAAAAGACTCCTCCCAAAGTCACAAAGAAGCACCGGACTCTGAAGACCAAACCTGCTGCTGCAGTTGGCACCATTATAACTGAACGATTGATGCAGTCAAAAGCTCAACAGCCTATTCAGACTACTCTCTGAGAGCCGTACTAACTGAACCATCAACTGAGGTTCAGTTACCTCTTTTTGCTGATCAGTCAAAGAAGAAGAAGAAGATAACCGAATCTGGTGATAAGAAGAAATCAACAGAATTCAAGGCTCCATTGATCACTATTTCTTGCTTCACCACTCTACCACTTGCCAGACCCGAAGGGATAGTGATCACCGAAAGAATTGATGCAACCACATCAAGATTGAGTGTCCCTCATGTCCTGATTGATCCCAAAGGCAAGGGCAAGATACAAGAAGAGCCCCGGCCAACCTACATAGTACAGACTCGCATTGATCTTATCTAGAAAGAGATCAATGAATTCTCTACGACTAAGCTAAAAGTTTACAAGGAATAGGTCAGATTCAGAACTGAAGTTGTTACCAAGCAACTTAAGAAGAAATCAGTTCTGAAGAAATTTGTTGACCTGGAAAATGTTGTTCTGAAAGTGGTCAAAGATGCTTCGGTTGTACAGGCTTTGCAGTGCGAGAAGTATTTTTTTGATCAACTACGAGCCAAGAAGTTATCAAAAATGGTTGATCAATTACGCTTGAATTATTATTCTAACAGCCCAACTGCCTACAATGACAGAGGTGTTTATAACCAGCTGGAAATGGATCTTATCTCGTTGCAGGGGGAGATTAAACAATGGGAAATGGATCAAGAACTGATCATTCAAGCAGGTTCCCCAGATCTTTGATCAGATGAGCCAACTGACCAATCAGATCAACAAGAACCATCTAAGGACCCAGTTGCTGAATCTTCTCAGCAAGCAACTATTCCTTCTTCAACGAATGTGCAACCATCATCTTCTGCTCCTCCATCCTCAACTACAGAACTTACGCTTTATTCTGATGCTGAACTATCACTGGCAAATATTGATGAGGTTATTAAATCAGTAGCCACTGATATCCAGCTAGAAACTACAAGAGCTGTTGAAGAAATTCTTGCTACAGAAGAACCAGCCGAACATGCTATTTTTTAAAATGAAGATCCAGTTCAGTCAGCTGCCATGACTGAACAGTGTTTTTGAAGAAATCGTAGTGGCTCAGTCACACTCAGTACAAACTGAAGATGTGCCAGCTGAAGAGCAAGTCGGAGTCTCAGCTGGTCAACCTACTGATAACTTTGTTTTTGAATCAGCTGCACTACAAACTGAACAACCATCTATTGTTTCAGCTGATCAGCAAACTGAAGAGCCAACTAGTACGACTGATGATCTGAATCTTTCCTCTCCTCCACAGCTTCAACAAGAAGCCATACCAGAAGATGTCCCAGAAATGGTGACCTTTGAAATTGAAACATCTCACAGGGCTCTGGTCTTATTCAATCAAGGAAACAGGGAGGAGATACCAGAAAATTCTGGAGCCAAGTCTCCTAGTATATATATGGATATTGAACCATTGCTCAAAGAAATCCAATCAATTCAAACAAACCTTACCAGTATGATGAATGTCATTTCTAACATCCATTCATCCCAGCTCGCGCTCAAATTGAAACTCAACTCTTCAAATAAGTTTGCCACGGGAAAACTACAGCAAATTCAAAAAGAAGTGACAGCTCTATTTCTTCATATGGATGCAATTAAAAAGGATAGAGCGTCGGTTGAAGATCATTTTCAGACTCAAGCCTTATTCGGAAGATGCCTTGACTTTCTGGAAAGCACTGTCTCCAAAAAAATGTATTTATTACAGGAAATTGTGCTAAATGCTGTATCTAACGTCGCCTCGGATGTTCGCATATTATCCAAAAAGGTAGATACGTTTGACAAAAAAAGGGGAAGATGGAAAAGATAAAGATCAACAGTAGTAACCAACTATGTGAGCAGTTAGTGGTTGAAGCTTATGGCAGAATTTTGAAGATTATAAGAAGTTTTTTATGTACGAATCTGTACATTGGAAGAACCATTTTATCTACAAAAAATTCAGCTGATCAATTCTTATACTCCAAGTTTTGTCAAACACCAAAAAGGGAGAAATTGTTGGAAAATAACTTTCGGATGTTTGACAAACTGAATGCTTAAATGATTGAACTAACTGATCTAAATTATGCAAACTTACAGTCGCTTATAACTGAAGAATAAAGCGCAGATTATCGAAGGAAACTGAACCAACTAAACTGAACTTACGTAGAAAACTAACTGATCAATTGAAAATTGATCAGTTTCTATAATCAGTTGTAAGCTTGTCAGCTATTTCTTAAGAGCTGATCTTTCAGCTGTACACATCAAGAAAAGGATGTTCAACTGACAACGGTACAAAGCAGAATGCAACTAACATTAGAAATGCCACAATCCAAAAATACTACAGTGTACGACTGTCAGAGGAATGTTGACATGACAAACAACGGATAGGAAGATTCTAATCACATTGAATGTTACCGTTGAAAGCGAAGCCTATAAGAAACGGAGGAGAGCATCTAAGAAATATACTATTCCATTAACTAAATTGTACTCTGCTAAGATCTTTACAAAGCTTTCTACTCTTTTCAAAGCTCACGCTTATTATATACACTTATAGCATTCAAGGCTATATCTTGAGCTTATAAGCACAGACTGTTATTATTGTCAGTTGTGCTGTGTGATTTCAGTTCTGATTGAACACTGTAAATCGTGTTGTAACTAAGAGTTTCAGTTTGGCATTGTTATGTCGAATACTGAAGTGGGTCTGTACAACTGTTTGTATTGATCAAATTCTTTTAGTGAAAATTCTATCTTCGATATAGAAGGGGTGACGTAGGAGTATTTGAAATCTCCGAACATCCGTAAAATTCTGTGTGTCTTTATTTCAGTTTTTATTCTATCTACCAGTCAGTTTATTTCCGCACTTCATTGTTAACTGATTGATATCGACTGACAAGATTCCAAGTTTCAGTTTGTCACAAAACTGATTCTATATTTGAAAAGATTGTGAAAATCGTGAGTGTTTATTCAACCCCCTCTTCTAAACACACTATCACCAGTTAACTGATCCTATTAGTTATTAACTGATAAGTGTTAGAAAAACTAAGGGTTTCAATTTGACAGTGTTTAATTCCAAACTGAAGTAGATTATTGCATTTTATTATAATTAATCAAAGTTTTTTAGTGAAAACATATCCTTGAGATAGAAGGGGTGACGTAGAAGCATTTGAATTCTCTAAACATCCATAAAAATCTTCATGTTCATTTCTTCTTACTTTCAATTATTACAGTACCCTAGTCAAGCTATTCAAATCTATCCTTCATTTTATTTCAGCACTATTTTGATTAACTGATCGATGTTGATATACAAGATTTCAAGATTAGTTTCTCAAATAACTGACTCACATTTGAAGAAGAATTCAAAAAGCCTAAATGTTTATTCAACCACCTTCTAAACACTTTACCCGTATTAACCGATCCTAACATATGAATCAAATATTTAAAATTTAAAATATAATAAAAGAATATTTATAATCAATGAACACTTACGAAACATCTAATATTAACTACAAACATTATACAGTGACAGAAACTAAATATAAACTACTGAAAATATGCCCTGCTTTTTTCATTTAATAGAATTCAACAATTATTGAATCAGTGTCTATTTTTGTGGTAAAATCTATTTCAATGTAGACAATCATAGAATCTACCAATAACTATTCTTCAATCTTATTTGGGAGTGAGGTTTTAAGAAGTATCATAGTTCAGAATAATCGTTTTGTTGTTGTGGTAGAAACATGAAGGGTTAAAACAAGGCGAATCAATCTGTCAATTAAGTGATAATGATGTTCCTTTTCACTCTCTACTGATCATCGACATAACTCAAAAATGGTATAAATATTCTGAAAATTTTCATGATGAATTATATAAAACTTATAATTATCCAACTGATTTATCAAATAATGTAGTTCTTGTCCACTGTAATCATTAAGATAGAATTTATCTGCAATATTGTAAATATAATCATCATTAAATAACTTAAAGTTGTCTCGAGGTTTCAAAGCATAGTTAAGTCTAATAAGTTCTACAGCCACATCATCGATTCTGCTATTGAGCTCTTCCACTTTAAAATTTATTGCAATAAAAAATACATCAAAATGATAATAGTGCTCAACTATAATAGAATCTCTTTGTTGGCACGAATTTCCTTTAGCAAATCTTTAACGAGCATTAATATCCGGTATCTCAATACCATTATTTTCACAAACTGATTACACAATCATTATAAGTGTAACGACACTAACCCTTTCTGGAATTTTTTTTAAAACCAGCAATCAGCCAAAGCATAAACATACGCCAATACATACAAAAATTCGAAATATGCTTTTAAAATAATCCGACTATCGAATAAATCATTGCATTTAAAATAATAGAAATGAACCACTGTACGTGTCTACTGAGTAAAAAAAAAAGCTTCAAGCAAAGCGCAAATTTGTCCAACCATAAACACATTAAAAACATAAACCATTTAAAATGTTTTTTAAACATATCCTCAAAGATCATACGTGAAAATAACACAAGGTCTTCTGGTTCTCGTGCTCCACCATCTCAGCCATATCAGTCATCTGCACCTCCTGTCTCCTCAAACTCATGCTCACCTGCATCAATCACAACTAGTGAGTCTAAAGACTCAACACACCTTAACCATGATAGCAAAATACATGTACATATAAAACAATAGTAAAAAGTACTGTAATTAACATAACTTTCATGATCTTTCATAAGCATAAAAATATTCATTTTACTGTCATCATATACGTATATGTTTTCCTTAAATGAATCCAGATCATTAATTGTGACTTTCGTATCAGATACAGGTTGATTGATCAATCTTATGTAATACCATGGTACCAAGTGGCGGGGACATCAGTGACACTCTCACCCGTCAACCGAGCATTGGCCTTACATGTCATCATATAATTTGCAATCATATTCGTATTAGTCACAATCAAATCACCCCCTTCAAGACATTTTATCATAATCATCACTTAAAAAAAATTCATGCATATAACATTTTCTTGAAACCAAACATGAAACGTATTCTTTAACAATTTACATAAAAACCTATATTCATTCAAAAATAAACATTTTGAAACATAAACTTTCAGTTATCAGGACACTGTCAAGACTGCTAACATAATTCAGGTGCAAAATAATCATTTTGCCCCTCAAACCTAACTTTACCATTTAC
This sequence comes from Primulina tabacum, assembly GCF_025594145.1. Taxonomy (NCBI): domain Eukaryota; kingdom Viridiplantae; phylum Streptophyta; class Magnoliopsida; order Lamiales; family Gesneriaceae; genus Primulina; species Primulina tabacum. The sequence continues at coordinate 6,933,127 of NC_134567.1, forward strand.
CCCTGGACATTAGATCTTCGATCCGAATCCATGCAAACTTACTAAACCACCTTTAAACACACTTTTATCATTTCTTAGACATAAACTCAAGCCCATTGGCTAAGTTTCATAATTCATTTTAAAAATTGAACCGGAGTCCCAGTTTTAACCGGAATCAACTTGAAAATTAACCAAACTTTCCCAAACTTTCTCAAACTTTAACCATGGCTTAGTAACACCAAACCAGACCTTATCCAACTCAATTCAAACCAACTAAGACCCTCTAAGGACGCCCAAAAACATGATGGAATTTTATGCATTCAACGGCGAAAACCCTCGCTTCACTACCGAGCCATATGCTCGACCCTAGCCCAAACCAGCCAAGACCGATCCAAGCCACACACTACGACCAGCCACCCATGGACCATCCAAAGCCTCCACCCAGATTCACCAGGGTCTGAACCATGGCTAAGATCTGACCCCTGCATATTGTCCCTCTTCCCTTACCCGATCGAGCCAAAAACGACCCCAAAACCCTACGATCTTATCGACCCTCTACATGGCTTGATACAGATTTGATTGTAGTACTTAAACACCTTCAAACATGTTGTGATTCGACCCCTAAGCACAAAAACCTAGCAGCCCCTTCAAACCATGACAAAAAACGTAAGAATCAAGTGAAGAAAAAGAGATTTTCCATGCGTAAGCCTTCAAAACGTACATAAATCGGTAGATCTATCACATATCATGCAAGATCAATAAAAAATATATAATATGGTGTGAACGATAAAAAATGAAGGTATATGACGTGCCTTTGTGTCAAAACGCTCGAAAAACTACACAAATGATGCGAGACACGAACACGAGATGGACGAGAAGACGTTCCTTATGAAATCTCCTTGAAAATCCGGCCAAATTTTCTGATGTGTGTGTGTGTTGCCGTGAGGGAGTGGGGAGGGAGCTAGGGTTTTGAGTGAAAATAATGAAAGAAAAAGGCCCTAAATTCTACTATGTACAAGAGTAGAAACTTAGGCCTAAAATCATACTAAAACAGGCCCAATAACACACACGTAAAATATTTCATTTTGATAAATTTTCAAAAATATTAATCGATCCCTCAAAAAGTCCTTAATTTTGTCAAAATCAATTATCGGTTCAAAATATGACTCGACATTTAAAAATATAGTAAAATACCCTATTTTTGAAAATTATATCATATATTAAATTATTAAAAATAATTATTTAATAAAAAATTTACTTTAATCAGTCATCGGTCTTCGTTCCTTGTTCGAACATCGGATGATACTAAAAGCCCTATTTCATGAAATCTAGTAAATCATTCAATAAAATATATAATCATGTCTTAAACATGCATTTAATGCATTTAAAACAATTGATTAAACATTTTTTCTGATACCCTAGATTTGCATGCAGTTGGATTACATTATCGTATTTGGACCTTGCAATAAGAATATTATAACCTTCATATCTCAAACTATAAAGTAAAGCTTTGATAGTTGAGACAAATTCATTGCATTTAAAATTTCTAAAGACTTCTCTTGAAAAGCTCGACAAAGAAAATCTATGATCCCCATTAATCCCATGTATTAAAATAAGATAAATATGAAATCAAATGATCTAAGTGTAATCAAAGAACATGTAGTTTCTCCCATTCTATTGTGTGCTCAACCACGATAATCACATATTTGTTTATATCTATCATATTTCAAATAGACTCAAAATGAGAACTCCAACTCATCTTGCTAGCTCAATGCAAAGCACCAATCTGATTAAGGCCAGCTCCTTTATTGCAAACAAATGATTAATGAAAAATCAAATGAGAACTCAATTTTATTGATGAGAAATCATATGATTAATGTTAGAACCTGTCTCACGAATACCAGTAGCTACCATATTTGCAATTTCAATATCTTAGGCGGATTGCAAATTAGTGTATTGTTTTGGAGTTGCCTTAATCATATTGCAAATATAATTCAATTTTGAGAAAAATATCCAAATAGAACTCTCTTTTTCAGCAACCGCTACCAACGTCAATTGAAATCTATGTGTAAAACAATGTACATAATGTGTTTGAGGAGAATCCTTCAGAAAAAGAGCATACAGTACGTTCCATGAGCCAAACATATTGATAGCTCCATCTTATCATTGACTCCGAATATCTTTGATATGTAACTCATGTCGAACAAGCACGTTACATATTTATTTTTTCAGTCTTATCGCAGTGGGGTCAAAACATGGACAATATCAAAGAAAAGCTCCATCGATAACCCTTCACGATCGACAAATCTCAACACAATAGCCACATGTTCTTTGTCGTATATGTCTTTAGCTTCATGAACCAAAAACAAAATTTTGCACTCCCAACCTCCTCACATATTTTTTATCTCACTTTCTCAACAATAATATGTGAAATATTTTTTTGAATGTCTAATGATATATACTTTGCATTTTTTTGGTGTTTTTTCTAAAATAATATCATTGATGTTAACATCCATTTTTTTATAATAAGTTTTATCATCTCTCTAAGATTACTTGATTTTTGAAAGATGAAGTTTCATCATTTTGTCCAAATACACATTCTTACAAACAAAGCCAACAAATAATTTCAGTTTTAATTGTAAGCTTCCATCGAATATTCTTATTTTTTCTAATGTTTGTTCGTGTTCACTTTATCGAATTGGGCCCAACCAAACAAATCGAATAAGATACCGACGTTGTAGAACACCACGTGCCACTCCACCCACCGCCAAGCGCCACCTACCTCCATTGTTGCCGGTGACGTTCATCTCTCTATATATGCTGCGCAGATTCCATGGCTTCCTCCTTACAATCTTTCTACGTTAAAACCTGCAAGTTACCGAACTCTTCCTCTCCCCGATCGTCGCCCTGCATCCCGTTGACTTCACCATTTCTGGCCTCGAAGCCCCAATTCAGACCGATCAGAATAAAGTCTGCTGATTTGAGATACAGAACGAAGGCATCGATGGCGGATATCGTGACTCCGAAGAGCAAAGGAAAAGTCCAAGTGTTTGGGTCGGAGGAGGAGCTGGCAGTGTCGCTTGCGAAGCACACTGCCGATCTATGTAGTGCAATTTCCAAAGAGAGAGCCTCTTTCACCGTTGTTCTGTCCGGCGGTTCCCTTGTTAAGTCTCTCAGGTAATTAAACACCATATCTTATCTGTTGTGCAGCTACTTTATGAGTTCTTGAGTGATTGATTGTGATTGCTACTTTCGTTGTTTCGAGTAGTTTGAAACAGAGCAAGAATTTATATAATTTTTGTTTCTTGAATTATGGCGATGGGATTGAAGGAAATTGCTGGAACCTCCTTACATTGATTCGGTGGATTGGTCGAAATGGCATGTGTTTTGGGTGGATGAGAGAGTGGTGCCCAAGGATCATCCTGATAGCAATTACCTCCTCGCGTACAATGATTTTCTGTCCAAGGTATTGTCCATAAAGTACTTGTCTTTGTATTCAGAATGTGCTTGGATAATCATATAGTAGCCTTAGATTTGGTGCTTTTGATTCTTGTGAAAAACTTGAATTTTTATTTTTATTTTTTGTGTTGCACTAATGGAATTCGGTGTGATCCATGAAACTTGAAAAAATAAATAAAAATAGGACTGATTATGTTTTTCACCTAAAGTTCGTGCAGTAAGTGTGATGGTGAGAAACTCACAGCACAGTTGGCTTTAGTTATAGTTTATTGATGAATGTTCATTTATGCCGAGTAAGATGTGAAACCGATGTATCTTCAGGAAACATTGTCTTAATACCTTGTCTTAATACATGCCTATGGACGGGTGGGTGATGCAAGTGATTAAGGGCCTTGAATTTGTGGATGTTCACTCGTTATGAGTTTTGCGTGGGACAATAATCAAAGTTTATTTGAAATCAACTGTTAGTGCATGATAGTCGTTTTGTGTCTTGCCTTGTCTTGTACGTGTACAGATTTTGTGTATGATTGGTTATGAAAGTAAATAGCATCAGGAATGCATGTAAATTTCATGCCTCATAACTTCCTGATCCTGGATCAATATTTATCATTTCCTGATCCTGGATCAATATTTATCATTCTCGCTCATCTACAGTTTACCACTTCATGCATTGTGTGCCATCTGATGATTTATTGCATATCATGGTTTTCAATTTGTGGAGTTGTCAAAGTATTTCCTGCCCCAACAAACAGGATAGAGTAAAAAACTGTCTGAGTTGAATATCTTATGGCAGTCGATTGTGTGTTTTTTAATAACTGTATTTTAAATTATATTTACCGATATTTCAGAGATTGGAGCTGCTCTGTACTTGCATTTTCTGTCATATCTACCAAAAAGTAATGTCTTTGTAAAATAATGTGATTTCTCTTATTCCAAAGAATATATTCTACTGGTGCACGAGTATGAATTTTTACTGGTGCACGAGTATGAATTTTCACTCAATTCATGATATATGTTGTCATAAACACATATCTTCATGCGTAAAACTCGAGATATACTGCATAACTGTGTGAGAGAGTATGAATTTTCACTCATTCATGATATATATGTTGACGGAAACACTTCTTTTCATGCGTGAAACTCGAGATATACTAAAATAACATTGTGTGAGTTTCTTTCCTTATACTTGTCCTATTGCAGATTCCAATTCCTGTCGGTAACGTGTATGCCATAAACGACGCCTTGTCAGCCGAGGGTGCAGCAGATGACTACGAGACCTGCCTCAGGCAATTGGTGAAATCCAAAATAATCGATAACTCAGAGGGTACTATGTTCCCCAAATTCGACCTTATGCTACTTGGTATGGGTCCTGATGGGCACATTGCTTCTTTGTTTCCGGGGCATCCTCTTGTTCAAGAAAAAGAGAAGTGGGTTTCATTCATCAAGGATTCCCCTAAACCTCCTCCAGAACGGATTTCCTTCACTCTCCCGGTCATTAATTCTTCGGCACACGTTGCACTGGTCGTGGCAGGTGTGGGCAAGGCTTCAGCCGTGTATTCAGCACTTGGGGATGTTTCGAATTCTGAGGTGCTGCCCGTGCAGCTGGTCGCACCCCAAGGGGAGTTGACTTGGTTTTTAGACAAGGGTGCAGCTTCAAAGATATAGAGTTATGTTGCTATGTATCAAAAAGAAAAAGTGTGATAAATACCCCTTTTGACTGAAAATAAAGTATTATCTTTTGCGTGGTGTTGCGGTCATACCTGTCCCAATTCCGGGCTACATACCGGTTCCGATTCGAAGCCCGTTAAGCATGCCTAGTATTGCTTGTGCTTCACCATTGCTCTAAATTTAATGCATGCGTGTAGTCTACACAGACCTCTAAATTTAACGAATGGTATTTCAGTTTGTGACATTTGTTCATCCACCAAGTAAAATATATAGGTGATGGATCGGTTTTGACACGTGTGAGGGTGTTTTAAATACAATATTCTTCATGAACTTTAATAGTTCGTGTGTTAAGAATATATACTCCAGTGAATTAGATTGAGTTTGGTTCTATATCAAGCGTAAAATACTCGAAGTAATCTTTCGTTAAGAAAATTGATTGGTTTATATCTTGTGCAAATAAATAGCTGAAAATTACATGTGATCAGTTTTGGTTTATATCAGTTCAGTTATGGATAAAATTAAACTGATATCAGCTGAACTTATAACGTCCGGGAAAAACCAAACTTGTGTAAATCACATAAATACAAATTATTTGAATTGCTTAATTGTATTATTTGATATTTATTAAATGATTAAAGCTACGATTGCATGATTAAATTATTATATGACATGATTTCATGAAATTGAATGATTTTACCTGAATATTCGATAATAGGCAGGCGAAATGAGACCGGGAACGACCTAGACAAGAATAAGTATTTTTCATTAAATATTCTCAAGGCTTCTCAATACGATTTAGATTTTTATAAACTTTTATGTTTTAATTAAAAAAGTGTTCTTGAGCTCAATTTAACCAAATTAGATAGGTTCAATTGCTCCCAAACTTGTAAGCCCAAAACTCAAGCTAATTTTCATGTTAACTAAAATATAAATAAGTAAACCAAGTGTTTTTCACCTCATAATTTCACACTATCAGCCGCCACACACACACACACAATAGCACACACTAGGGTTCGAAAATTTGAAGGAAGGAAAAGCTAGGGTTCTTCATCATCCGGTCATCCATCTTCGCACCCTCGCCAACGATTGAATATTCGAACGTTATAAACGCAAAGGCATGTTTTCTAAACCATTTTACGCAACATTCAAATCATAATATGCATGCTTTAATTGTTTATGCATGGAAAATATAGGTGTTTGATTACTTTTACGGCAGAACGATTATTTTAAAAAATATGATGATTTTACGCTTATATGAAAAACGTTATGAATCCACGGACACGCTGCCAATAAAATGTGTAAGGGACGAAAAAGAGTCGTCAAAGTGAAAAAACGAGGGTTGGAAATCGAAGGGAAAGCAAGGATATGAACCTAGGGTTTGGAAGGGTTTGCACTTGATTTAAGGGACGACTCGACGCATGGCTCGGTAGGGGCTGGGCTAAGGGGTCGTGCTGGCCGTGGTTAGGTCCTAGGAAGAGTCCTAGCCATGCTAGGACTCGAGGGAAATGCTAGGGAAGAGTCCACGAGAAGTGGGACTCTTCCCCGTGCGCGATCAGGTAGTCTCGAGCAAGGGGACTCGCGGCTAGAGAAGGGAGGTTTAGAGCTGGTTTTTTAGGGTCTTAGGAAGATGGTCAAGGGTCGGGTTATGTAATGCTCGAGATTTAATCACTGTAATCAGACATTAATTAATTGACAGAATTGAGGTTACAGGGGCTAAATAAGACGTGAAAGGAGAAGCCGGGCGTTGGTGCATAATAAGCCAAGATGTTGGACAGAACATCTGGCGCCCGAGCGGTAGGAAAAGACCGCCCGAGAGCCAGTGCACCATAAGTTTACCATTCGGACAGAACGTCTGGCGCCCGAGCGGTAGTTTTTTACCGCCCGAGCACCAGTGGATGATAAGATGAGGGCTTGGACAGAACATTCCGCGCCCGAGAGATAGTTTTTGACCGCCCGAGCGTCGACTGAAATGAAAGAAGAATGAGACACGTTTCTTCAGCATGCAAGTGGATGTATATATATGTATAATCATTCATTTCCTTCAGTAAAAGAAACGAGAAGAACGAAAAGAAGCTCGAGAAAATCCTCCAGAAATCCTTATGCCTTTTATGTTAGGAATTTGAAGGTTACGCAAAATCCTTCCGTCAGAATTTTGATCTGAATATATTTCTGTGATCCTCGTGTTAGCGGCTTCACCCGAACGTAAGTTTTATTGATTTTCTTTATGATTTGAAATATGATATTGAAAGAATCGGACATGATTCATATATGGTGTTCTTGATATGTTAGACATCGTAAAATCGAAACCGGATTGAAGAACAGATACCGTCTGGGATTGTTATGATTTTGGAATATATTTGATTGAGATTTGATATCAGATTTGTATTGTTATTGATTCTGAGTTGTGGGAATTGATATCTGTTGATTTGTATTGCTGGGTATATTGAGATTGTGCCGTTATGCCGTTGAAACATAATTTTATCTAGTTCTGATTATATCCAGTATTGATTGAGTGGCGTATTGATATTATACCCCTCTATATTGTCATTGCCAGATTGATATTGACGGGCTTTGAATCCGAGACTTCGACAGAGTCAGATTTACAGAAAAGAAAGGTATAAATCGATGTTAACCGGGAGATCGACCCGAGTCAGATTGGACTCGAGTTTCCCATAAAACCACATACTTTACTTTATTGAATTGATATTTGCAATTGAATGAAATTGATATGCTTAGTCTATTGATTTATAGCAAAGCGTGTATTGAGTAATGGGCGGATATACCTAGTCATTGGCGGATATGCCAAGACACTTGATGTTTGATTTATATCGATGTTGCATAGGAGCGGATTGACTTCTGTTGCGGAGATTCGATATATTGTAATATCTAGGAAACAGGATCCCTAGATTAGAAATGAGTCGAGTCTGAGATGACGAGTCCAGAGTTTATTTACAGCTTTATATCGATACATGTCATTCTGATTTGATACATGCTATTGATATCTGTTTCATGCTTTTATATTTGTTATATGATTGCATGTATACATTATTTATACTGGGATTATATTCTCACCGGAGTTATCCGACTGTTGTCGTGTTTGTGTGTGTGCATGACAACAGGTGGGACATGATCAGGATCAGGAAGATGATGAGAGATTAGAGTTAGCGTGGAGATCCGGGCACGGAAGTAGAATAGGATTCAGCACTTGATGTATAGTTGTTGGACCCTAGTTTGAGATAAAGAGATGTTGTACAAGACTTTTAATTTTATGTTGACAAGTACATCAGATTGATTACATTACGTTTCCGCACTTGCATTTTTAAAAAAAAAATTATGTCCAACACTTTTTAATTGTTATATTGAATCTTAATATTGATTAAGAAAATAAATTAGCGTCCAGGTCCCCATAGCAGGTGGTATCAGAGCAATAGGTTGCTTAGACTGAAATAGGAGCTAGAGAGCGGGGTAGAATGAGTTTTCTCTCCTTGCTTTTGCAATGCTAGCAAATCTGTTATGCTTTACTGCTTTGAAATGCGTGTTTACCTGTTTATCTAATTTGATTGGTAACGTGTATTATTGAGAATGGATCAGAATGGATTCTTGATCAGCAGTAAGATGATCAGGAAAAGACTTAAACATGTTTGTTGTATTTGGTTGCTAACCCTTTTGGTAATCAGATATGCCTCCTCGAAAAGTACCAGAACAGGGTAGCACTTCATCTAATCCGATGAACGTGATAGCAACACCGATGAAAACGTTACTGAATAGGTTTCAGTCGTTCAAACCGCCAACCCTGAAAGGAACAGAGACTTCTGTTGACTGTGAGTGTTGGTTAGATGATATCGAGATGCTGTTTGATTCCTTGGATTACACAGATGAGCGCCGAGTTAGACTGATTGGACACCAATTGCATGATGTTGCAAAGAATTGGTGGATCACGACGAAGAGGGCTTTGGAGCATCGAGGTAAGACTATTACTTGGAATGTCTTTAAAGCTGAGTTTTATCAGAGATTTTTCCCAGTGTCGTACAGGAAAAACAAGGGGGCAGAGTTTGCCAATCTGAGACAGGGTCAGTTGAACATAGAGGAGTATGTGGCCAAGTTCTCTACTTTGTTGCGTTTTGCTCCACACGTGGCTGAGAATGACGAAGCCGTTGCCGATTAGTTTATCAATGGATTGAACCCCGAAATCTTTACATTGGTGAATACCGGACGATCGAATAATTTTGCTGATGCCCTGAATAGAGCCAAAGGAGCAGAAGCAGGTTTGATGAGATAGAAATGAGCTTCGTATGTTCCTCCAGCACCGAGACCACAACAACCCCCTCCCAGATTTGAGAGTGAAAGCAGCAGTGGTGGAAAGAAAGATTTTCTGAAAGCCAGAGGTAAACAGTTTAAGAAGTCTGGCAGCAGTTCTTCTAGCTCCACTGGTTCTCGACAGAGCCAGAGTTATACCGGGACTTATTGCAGAACTTGTGGAGGGAGACATTCGACCGAGCAATACCAAGAAGTGATTGGTAGTTGCCGTATCTGCAGACAGCAGGGACATTTTGCCAGAGTCTGTCCACAGAAAGGTTCCCAGGGATCCCAGGGAGCAGAGTCATCTGGATCAGTGGCTCAGACAGATAGACGATCATCTGCTGTTCATTCTTTCCAGCCACCACCAACTACTACTCCGTCACAGCAGAGGCCAGGAGGAAGCCAGATAGTTAGCCAGCCTCCTAGACAGCAGGCCAGAGTATTTGCTTTGACAGAGAAACGGGCTCAGGAAGCACCAGATGATGTTGTTGCAGGTAACTGTTCTTTATGTGGTTACCCTGCTTATGTATTGATAGATACGGGTGCTTCTCATACATTTATATCTGAACGATTTGCATTGAGTCATGCATTGCCTATTGAGTCTTTATCTGCTGTAGTGTCTGTCTCTTCTCCTTTATGGACAGGTTTGATATCAGTGAAATCTGTGAAACATTGTGTACTACAGTATGAGGGGCATGAGATTGATTTAGATTTTATTGTACTTGGATTGTCAGATTTTGACTGTATTATCGGTATCGCTATGCTGACCAAGTACAGAGCTACCGTTGATTGTTTCCATAAGATTGTGAGATTCAGACCTGACATGGCTGATGAATGGAAATTTTACGGTAAGGGTTCTAGATCTAGAATTCCTTTGATATCTGCTGTCTATGACTTGATTGTTACATAAAGGAGCGAAGGGATTCCTTGTCTATTCAGTTTATTTACTGAAGTCGAGTCCATCATTGGCTGATTTGCCAGTGGTATGTGAGTTTGCTGATGTTTTCCCAGATGAGATTCCGGGTTTGCCTCCGATTCGAGAGATAGATTTCAGCATTGAGTTGATGCCAGGTACAGTTCCGATTTCTAGAACTTCGTACAGAATGGAACCGATTGAGTTGAAAGATCAGTTGGAAGATTTACTGGCCAAGGGTTACATCAGACCGAGTGTTTCTCCTTGGGGTGCTCCAGTATTGTTTGTGAGAAAGAAAAACGGTTCAATGAGGATCTGCATTGACTACCAGCAATTGAACAAGGCTACGGTAAAGAATAAATACCCTTTTCCTCGTATCGATGATTTATTTGATCAGTTGCAGAGTTTTTCTGTTTATTCCAAGATCGATCTGAGATCTAGATATCATCAGCTGAGAGTCAGAGATTCTGATATCTCGAAGACAGCGTTCAGAACCAGGTATGGACATTATGAGTTTATTGTCATGCCGTTTGGGTTGACTAAAGCTCCAGCTGTATTTATGGGTCTGATGAACCGTGTGTTTCAGAAATATCTTGATGATTTCGTGATTATTTTCATTGAAGATATATTGATTTATTCGAATAATATGATTGATCATGCTGGCTTTAACTGTCGAAATGTGAATTCTGGTTGAGACAGGTTGTATTTCTGGGTCATATTATATCCGGAGAAGGTATTTCTGTTGATCCTAGCAAGGTTGAGGCAGTGATCAGCTGGCCGAGACCGTCATCTGTGCCAGAGATACGCAGTTTCATGGGTTTGGCATGCTACTACCGTCGATTTATTAAAGATTCCTCCAGTATTGCTAAACCTATTACTCAACTGACTCAGAAGAATGCACCATTTATTTGGTCAGAAGACTGTGAATCCGGTTTTCTTGAGTTGAAAAAGAGACTGACCAGTGCTTCGATCTTGACTATTCCATCAGGTACTGGTGATTTTGTCGTTTATTGTGATGCTTCTCACAGAGGATTGGGTTGTGTTTTGATGCAGCGAGGACGAGACAGTTAAAGCCACATGAATCTCGCTACTCAATTCATGATCTTGAATTGGCGGCCATTGTATTTGCACTGAAGATATGGCGACAATATCTATACGGTGAGAAGTTTGAAATTTATTCTGATCACAAAAGCTTGAAATATCTGTTTTCACAGTCATAATTAAATATGAGGCAGCGAAGATGGCTTGATTTATTGAAAGATTTTGATTGTGAAATCAAGTACTATCCGGAAAAATCCAAAGCAGCAGCTGATGCACTAAGTCGAAAGGTATGTTCTTTGTCCTTATCGACGATTGGTGTTTCAAATTTGATTGAAGATTGCTGTTTGTCTGGATTAGTATTTCAGACAGATTGTAAACCGTTGAGATTATATGCTGTCCAAGTCAAACCAGAGATGATTTTGAGAATTAAAGCGGCTCAGAAAGTTGATCAGAATGTGCAGAATTCGATATCGATGGTCAGAGAAGGGCATCGATCAGAATATCAGGTACATGATCAGGTACTGTATGTGAAAAATCGTATTGTTGTGCCAGATGTTTCGGATTTGAATCGACAGATATTGTCAGAAGCACACAGAAGTCGATTCAGTATTCATCCTGGTGGCAGAAAAATGTATAACGATTTGAAAAGACAGTTTTGGTGGAAACAGATGAAAGCTGATATCGCTGAATTTGTATCCAAATGTCTGAATTGCCAACAGGTGAAAGCCGAAAGAAAAAAACCAGGAAGGCTGTTACAGAGTTTATTTATTCCTGAATGGAGATGGGATCACATTTCCATGGATTTTGTAACGAAGCTACCGAGATCCTCCCGAGGTTGCGATGCAATTTGGGTCGTGATTGATAGATTAACCAAATCCGCATGCTTCATTCCGTACAAGATGACGTACCGACATGATCAGATGGCAGAGATTTATGTCAGAGAAGTGGTCAGATTGCACGGAGTGTCGAAGTCGATTGTTTCAAAGCATGATCCTCGGTTTACTTCGCACTTTTGGCAGAGTTCACAGCAAACTCTAGGTACGAAGTTACATCTGAGTACCGCATATCATCCACAGACCGACGGACAGTTAGAGCGGACTATCCAGACACTGGAATATATGCTGAGAGCTGTAGTGCTTGATTTTAGCACTAGTTGGCAAGAATCTTTGCCACTTTGTGAGTTTTAGTACAACAACAGCTATCAAACGAGTATTGAGATGGCACCGTTTGAAGCGTTGTACGGCAAAAAATGCAGATCCTCGCTTTAATGGGACGATATCTCTGAGGTTCCTGAGATTGGACCTGATATGATCAGAGATATGACAGAAAAAGTGAAGCTAATTCAGAAAAGGATGAAGGCAGCTCAAGACAGACAGGCCAAATATGCCAATGTTCGACGTAGACCGTTGGTATTTGAGGCAAGAGACCGAGTATTCTTGAAGATTTCACCTTTTAGAGGAGTCGTCAGATTTGGCAAGTAAGGGAAACTGTCTCCACGTTATATTGCGCCGTATGAGATTCTCGAGAAGATAGGAGATCGTGCCTATCGACTCACATTACCGCCTTCTTTATCTGGAATACATGATGTCTTTCATTTATCGTTATTGAGGAAATATATCTCTGATGCTTCACATGTTATTCAGCCAGACGAGGCCGAACTGGATGAGACACTGAGTTACTTTGAGAAGCCGATTCAGATTCTCGATCGTAAAGAAAAACAGCTCAGGACGAAGACTATTCCGCTTGTGAAAGTTCAGTGGAGTCGTCATGGCATTGAAGAAGCTACCTGGGAGACTGATTCAGATATGAGACAGAGATTCCCAGAGTTGTTTCACAGATGTGAGTTTTCTGTTTAACTTCTGTTATATATTTCTTCTGATATGATTTATCGCCTGTGATTTCGAGGATGAAATCGTATCTTAGGGGGGGAAGAAATGTAATGCCCGAGATTTAATCACTGTAATTAGACATTAATTAATTGACAGAATTGAGGTTCCAGGGGCTAAAATAAGACGTGAAAGGATAAGCCGGGCGTTGGTGCATAATAAGCCTAGATGTTGGACAGAACATCTGGCGCCCAAGTGGTAGGAAAAGACCGCTCGAGCGCCACTGCACCATAAGTTTACCAATCGGACAGAACGTCTGGCGCCCGAGCCGTAGTTTTTGACCTCCCGAGCGCCAGTGGATGATAAGATGAGGGCTTGGACAAAACATTCCGCGCCCGAGCTGTAGTTTTTGACCGCCCGAGCGCTGACTGAAATGAAAGAAGAATGAGACACGTTTCTTCAGCATGCAAGTGGATGTATATATATGTATAATCATTCATTTCCTTCAGTAAAAGAAACGAGAAGAACGAAAAGAAGCTCGAGAAAATCACGAGAAGAACGAAAAGAAGCTCGAGAAAATCCTCCAGAAATCCTTACGCCTTTTATGTTAGGAATTTGAAGGTTACGCAAAATCCTTCCGTCAGAATTTCGATCTGAATATATTTCTGTGATCCTCGTGTTAGCGGCTTCACCTGAACGTAAGTTTTATTGATTTTCTTTATGATTTGAAAATATGATATTGAAAGAATCGGACATGATTCATATATGGTGTTCTTGATATGTTAGACATCGTATAATCGAAAACGGATTGAAGAACAGATACCGTGTGGGATTGTTATGATTTTGGAATAGATTTGATTGAGATTTGATATCAAATTTATATTGTTATTGATTCTGAGTTGTGGGAATTGATATCTGTTGATTTGTATTGCTGGGTATATTGAGATTGTGCCATTATGCCGTTGAAACATAATTTTATCTAGTTCTGATTATATCCAGTATTGATTGAGTGGCGTATTGATATTATACCCCTCTATATTGTCATTGCCAGATTGATATTGACAGGCTTTGAATCCGAGACTTCGACAGAGTCAGATTTACAGAAAAGAAAGGTATAAATCGATGTTAACCGGGAGATCGACCCGAGTCAGATTGGACTCGAGTTTCTCATAAAACCACATACTTTACTTTATTGCATTGATATTTGCAATTGAATGAAATTGATATGCTTAGTGTATTGATTTATAGCAAAGCGTGTATTGAGTCATGGGCGGATATACCTAGTCATTGGCGGATATGCCAAGTCTGTGGCGGATATGCCAAGACACTGGATGTTTGATTTATATTGATGTTGCATAGGAGCGGATTGACTTCTGTTGCGGAGATTCGATATATTGTAATATCTAGGAAACGGGATTCCTAGATTAGAAATGAGTCGAGTCTGAGATGACGAGTCCAGACTAGAAAGCGTGGTGATCCGGGCACGGAAGTAGAATAGGATTCAGCACTTGATGTATAGTTGTTGAACCCTAGTTTGAGATAATGAGATGTTGTACAATACTACTAATTTTATGTTGACAAGTACATCAGATTGATTACATTACGTTTCCGCACTTGCATTTTTAAAAAAAAAATTATGTCCCACACTTATTAATTGTTATATTGAATCTTAATAATGATTAAGAAAATGAATTAGCGTCCGGGTCCCCACAGGTCAGGGGCTCTTGCGGCTTGGCTTGCTGATGGCTCGACCATCGCTTTGGAGGGACGTGCAGCTGCCGTTCTTCGAGCAAGGGCTCGCTACGTGGTTCAGGGGCTTGGGCTGGGCTTGGTTGGGTCTGGGCATGGTCCAGGGTCGTTGAGGGTCAGGTGGGCTTGGTGGTGGCTCGAGTAGGAGAGTCCTAGGGTCACTAAGAGTCTTAGGAGTGAGAATCCCTTGCGCGAAGCTTTTGTATATTTGGTGCAGGGCTCGTGCGCGAGATAGGGTCTTGTTCTAAGGGTCAAGGTTGGTCTGGAGGGTACCTAGATGGGTTGGCTAGGGTCTGGCTCGAGGTGGCTCGAGAAAATAGGGAGATGGCTCGGTGAGTTCTATTAAGGGTCAAATTACGAAAATTAAAGAATAAGTTTCGAACCATTGGTCCACTGGGTGGTTCATGGCTCACAAGGGTAGTTTAGGTAATAAAAATTCTATGTTTAAAGTTTAGGAATAAAATATTAAAGTTTGAAATTAAATCGGCATTAAATCGCTTCAAGAATTATTAATTAAATAATTAAATTGAAAGCCTCGAATTAAGCTGAATAAAATTTTGGAAAAATATATTTAAGCTTAAATAATTATTTGGAATAAGGCCACGTCATTGACGTACGAAAAAGTCAAAATCGAGAAATATTACATCTAGGGGCAAAATAGTAATTTTACACTTGGGTAATATGAAAAAACTTGGCAGTGTCCCGAAGGATCATAACGTATGTTAAATGATTTAGCTTAATTTTTATAGTAAAGCTGTACGATTTTTACTATTAAAATGCTATTTTTTAAAAGTTTTGACATTTTATGCTTTGAAATAAAAGAGAAAATATTTTGAGGGATGTGAATTGACTGTGACAAACGACAGAGGATATATGGGGGATACGCTTTAAAAAGAAACGGTGATGTAGAACCCGTATATCAGTAGACGTATAAGCCATGCATAATTCTAGATTTTTAAATTTAATTGACTTCATTGCATGATTATTTTAAATGCATTTGTTTGAAGTTAATTATTTTATTATTTCAGTTCAGTAGTTTGATCTTTAGCATTTCAGTTATTTCAGTGAGGCCGGACCGGAGTTGGAGTTTTGAGATAGAATTTAAGATTCGAGAAATATTTCCAGAAGTTAATTTAGCTAGCAACCAAGTTCATTTAAGTTAGAAAGGGAGGTTTGAGGATTTAATTTAATTATTTGAGGTGATTAAGAAATGAACTCATTTAAGTTATTTAATTAAGGGGTTAGCTCACTAAAATTATTTAAAGGATTAGTAAGGCTTTCAAGGATTATTAGTTGACTAGATAATCAACATTTCCCTTTATTTTATCATGCATTTTTTGGCCACCCTTAGTGCTAGAAGATTCATTTTCCAACTCATCAACTTTGACCAATTCTTTGCATGTAATTAGTAGGATAATTCTAGGATTTTTGGGAGCACAATTTAATTAATTAATGGACATATCCTAGACTAGAAAATAAGCAAAATTTCGGCCACTACCTCCTAGAAGCATCCACCAACTCATTTGATATCAATTCAAAATTTAAAATTCAAAGGGGAGTGGACTTGGTCTTGATTCTTCCTTATATTGTGCACCCTTCTCCTCACCCCTCATAACCATTTCCCCCCCCTCTCCTTTTCAAAAATTCAGAGTGAATTCACACTCATTTTTCAGTAGAAAAATCGTGTGGTACCTAGCCAAAAAGAAGAGAGAAAAATCGAGAGCAAGGTAAGGTAGAAAAGAGAAGCGCTCCACCTCCTCCGTGCCGCGTCGTCGTTGTTTCGTTCGTTTTCTTTCGAAACGAAACCAGGCATGTCTAGATTTCTTTCAAACCTCAATCAAGTCATATTATCATTTATTTTTCAGTACATGATCATGTTTATTCAAGTAAAAATCGAGATCCATGTCAAAACATTTTGAAACCACACATGCAGAATTTTCGAATTCCTTGGCAAGCTTCACGGTTTCTTTTGTTTTGTGAGTTTCAGGTATTGGATCGACTCCAGGCTCCCAAGGCGGCTTATATACATGTAGTAGGATGCATTAGGACCATGTTGGTCCATTCAAACCAGCCCCATGCTTGCTGGAAATTCAGAATGACAGCAACCTCCCCATAGGTGCAGAAATGTTGTTCGAAAAATTCAGTTTCTTGTCATGGAGGAAGGATCTGATCTTGGCTGCCCCAAGGGCCTATAGCCATGGTTGGATCACTTCCCTAGCAAGTCTAAGACGTGACTAAGTTGCCCTTTTGGTGGCTTGGTCCATGGTTCATCGGTTTTTAATAAAAACATCACAACAGCCCCTATACCCCTTCGGCTACTTCGGTTGGACAGCTTTTGGTTTCGGTTTGTGTTTGCTTGGTGTGGATCTTGGTTGGCCTATGGCCCTTAGCCATGGTTCATATCATGCTCCTAGATGTCTAGATTGTGCCATGGTCAATCAAATGGCCATTGGAACGACACGAGACATCGATCCTAGCATAAACACTACACACGCATGCACGTTGCTCTCGGTTGGACCCTTCGGTTGAGTTATGGTGTGATGCGGATTGTGGCTGGCCTAGGGCCCTTAGCCATGGTTCAAATCATTCCTTGGGATATTGGTAAGAGTCTCTGGTCGGTGGTTCACTCCCCTAATGGCCGATAGTCTCGAAACCAACGCAAGTCTTGTAGTTGCGCAGCTGCTGGAAATTACAGCAAGTTGCTGTGTCGGTTCAGAGGCTCGTTCGAGTTCTTGGTTGGCTTTTAGCCCATGGCCTTGGACTGGACAGTGCCTCATTGAGTTAGGAAGGTCATTTTTTTGACCGTTTGTCATTTGGATCATTTTTGAGGTCGTACGATAATTTACGGTACAATGTGCCAAATTGACTCTCGAAAGAGCGTTTCGTGTTTTGGCCTCCATTTCACCTAGATTTCGACCCTATCATTTTAGGAGCATTATTTTATGATTTTTCAGCGTATTTTAATCATGACTATACATCGGTTCAGTGTCGGTTCAAGTTGGCTTGGAGTCATGATTAAATGCGAAGTCATTAGGCGTCATAGTCGCATCTTTTGAACGTAAATTGCGTAGTTGGTCAAGTTTAAGCTATTGCATATTTTTCATGGCACAGTTAGGTTGCAGCGAGCCTGGGAACGATCCAATCCAATCCAGTTGGTAAAATTACGGGACATTTTCATTATGCCAGTTAATTATTTTACGTGCATTAAATAGAAAATGATTATTTTTGAGATTTATGCGATATGGCTTGTGGTTCATTCACTATGTGGGAGTGTTATTTTATACGGTCGCCAGTGACCGATCAGTTCAGTATGGTACCACCCGGTCGCCAGTGACCGGCCAGCTCAGCTCAGTTTCAGCCTCCCCGGTAGCCAGTTACCGATCAGTTCAGCTTAGTGCAGTGGCCACAGGCGTAAAACATAATCTCAACAGAAAATTTTACCAGATATTTCAGTACAGGCTCCAAGGAGCAAATATTTTTACAGTGATTTCCAGTTCAATTATGCACGTATTATAATTGCTCAGTACAGATTATTTTCAGTATGCCTCAGGACAGGATATGTTAACTCATGCATATTTTAATTCAGATTTTTACTCGTTACCTGCGATATATGCATGCTGAGTCTTTAGGCTCACTAGACTTGATTGTTGTAGGTACTGATGAGGCTAGGGCCGAGGGCGGGGACCAGTGAGCCAGCTTAGGTCGGCAGTAGTGGCACCCGAGGACCTCAGAGCAGCAGTTGTTAATTTTTTTCCGCAAACAATTTTATCAGTCGTTGGATATTTTTAAATCGTTGTTGTTGGCAAAACTTTAATTTTCTTCCGCTGCAATATTTTGAAATATTGAACTTGATTCACCAGTGATTTTATGAATGAGGCCATTTAAGTTCTTTTAAAAAGAAAATTTTTAATTTTCCGCAAATTTTCAAGAAATGAGTTTTAGGCCCTTCACAGGTGAACTTACAATTTTGTGGGGATGTCGTGAGGGAAAAGACCCTAGAGGGAGTCCGTTTACGGGAAAAGGCCCCAGAGAGAGTCTGACGATCTTATTTCCACGGCGGAGCCTAGTGCCCGCCCCATGCGCCATGTAGAGCTAAAGACTGATCAGTCGACCAAAGGATAAAAGTTAATCACTTTCAAGGATCAAACTTCACCCAAAATTATAAAGAATTGAAAGCTTTACAATTTAGGATTAATTCATGCTTAAAAGCTATTTTAAATAAAAGTGTGATTTTATTGCATGTGATTGTATATGTATTACTTGTGTTGGAAACTTAATTTCGGTTGTTTGACAAACTAAGTGATTACTTTATTGGACTAACTGATCAAGTAACTTGTAGTAACTGAACTACTCAAACCAACTGACAGTTGCCTAATTGAAGATTAATGTGCAGTTTATCGAAGGCAACTGAAACCAGCTGAACTGGACTTACGAAGACAACTGACTGATCAGTTGGAAACTGATTAGTTGACATATTCAGTTGTGAGCTTATCAGCTGATCATTCAGCTGTACACGTCATCAGTTGAAAAGGACATTCAATCGACAACAGTACAAAGCAGACTGCAACTCGTAGTGGAACGCCGTATTTCAGAACTTATAGTGTATGAATGTCAGAAGAATATCGACGTGTCAATCAACGGATATATTGATTCAAATTATATTTAATATTACCATTGAAGAGAAGCATAAAAATAGGTGAGAAGAGCAGTTGAGCAAGCAACCAATCGATCTATCTATTCTCAAGCTTGCTGTTATCCTGCTGAATTCATAGCTCTTACTCAAAGATCAAAAGCTCACACTTATCTGATTTATCTGTAGCATTTGAGGCTACCTTTCGAGCTTACAAGAACAAATAGTTTATTTATTTATTTGATCTTATCTAGATCAGTTGTGCTAAGTTCAGTCGAAGAACTGTGAGATATTTAGTAAACTAAGAGTTTCAGTTTTGGCAGTGTTAAGTCCAAACTGAAGTGGGTCTGTACAATCTTTGTATCGATCAAAGTCTTTTAGTGCATATCATATCTTTGTGATAGAAGGGGTGACGTAGGAGTTATTTCTATAACGTACCGTGCTTTTACTACTTACAATTTGCGGAAGAATTTAAAATTTTCTTAAATATAAACATCCATACGGTCGTCAACTCATCGGAAGAATTTAAAATTTTCTTAAATATAAACATCCATACGTCGTCAATTCATCATTCATAAAATACCTTTGAAATCATCCATCACCAATAAAATTTTGCTAAAAGAAACGCTTGCTCAAAACACCTCGTATCAAAACGTAAAATCAGAGTATTAATATTTTCATGCTTAAAATCTTAAAATAACGTGGGCGGTCCTCGGGTCTAGCCTTCTGCTCATTCCAAGCATGCTCCTTGGTCCCCACCTCCTGTCTCCTCATAAACATCCTCACCTGCATCGATCAAGTCTAGTGAGTCTAAAGACTCAACACGTATAAACTGGAAATAACGAGTATTACGTAATAAAACCACATGCAACTTTAAAATAGGACATACAATACTTGAAGCTTGGCTTTGAAATGAACTTGAACTTGCATACATACATAGACGTGCCTTAACTTGAAAGTTTTCATAAACATGCTAGCATACTAGATCATACTTAACATACACGACTTCATTTTGCGTAGAGAATTTTTCAAAGCTAGTGACCCATAACATAATTGCCTGATCAGACTAAACCACAGTACTGGGCTGACAGGGACGTATCCACTGCCACATACATGAGATCCCCGTTCATAATTTAACGGGCTGATTGGTCCACGTTCATGATTTAACGCTTTCCAATCACGATCTAAACCCGTTCATGATTTAACGGGGTGGAGAGGTCCTCGGCCACGTTCACCGACTTCCAAACCCATTCATAAATTGGTCACAAGACATTTAGCATATCTCAAAAATTTAAAATATTTTCTTTGCACGTCGAAATTGGTCACCCGACACAATCTGAAATTGCCACCATTTGTTTTCCTACGACTCTTGGATCAACTTATTGCCTATCAAAACGAAACCAAACGTTAATAACCATCCCAACATCATAAAAATTGTGCCTATATGCAACAGTGATCACCCGTCGATCCCCAACGAAGCCTGCAACATAAACTTCAAGAACGCATCAACATCATAATTTTCTGAAAAGCGTAGTTTGAGCAGTCCCACGAAAAACGCCATAACTCACTCAATTTTCATTCAAAAATTTCGAATTTTATATCAAATCTAAGGCATCAAAAATTTCTACGTTTTTCGTATTGAAAGTTTTCTCAAAATCTCGACTGAAAATTTGCAGTTTTAACAAGAACAGTAAAAACGTGATTTAGATCTAAAAATTTTCCTTCAAAATTGATCCAAACAATTATCCGCTCAAACTATGAACATCATACATGAATTTTACGCATAAAACAATGCAACACATAATATGACATGTTCGACACAGCAAAAGAGAGATTATACGTGCCTTTTGATGATAAACTTTACCGAAACGGCGATACCGAAGCGGAGATGGCGTGAGGATTGATCCGGGACGAACGTGGCGCTAAAATCTTGCAATAAAATCAACAAAGATCTTGCTGGAAATTGACGAGGGAAGGGGCGGATGCTGTGGTGCCAAGAACTCTAAATTTTTCTTATCAAAATATGCAATTGAAATGTGTATGTGTGTGTTGTGTGAGTTTAACATGTAGAAGTGTGTGTTAGTGGTGTGTGTGCGTGTGTTTGGGTAGAATTTAGGAAATTAAATTGTTTAATTACCCTATTAAAATGCTAAATAAAAGGCTAATCAAGTTGCTCCTTAACAATGCAAGTTAAAATATTATAAAGATGCTAATCCACTATTAACTTTAAATAAACTCTCTTAATTTAAAAAAAATGCACAAATGCCAACTTTAAAAGTTCTAAAAATTCTAAGCTTCCTAAATAATAATTTAGGCTTCAAAATACTAGAACTAAATAAATCGTTCAAAATACCCCTCCCTCACTTAAAATAAAAATACCGCATTTTAATATTGCCAAAAATCGTCACCGGTCTTTTCCTCGATCTCGTTTCGAATAATCGCCTGAAAATGAAACTTCGAAAAATATTTTAACGTGCATCACATAAACATAATTAATTTAAAATAATGCATTTAAATAAATCATACATGGCTAAAAGATCATTTTAAACTTTGAATAAAAAGATTTAACAATTAAATAAATGCATGGGTTATACGTGTACTGAATTTGGGCACTACAGTTCCTCTCCCACTTATAAAATTTCGTCCTCGAAATTAAGTCTTACCGAACAACTTTGGGTAGCAAACCCTCATATCTGCCTCTGACACCCAAGTGACCTCTTCCAATGACTGGTTTAGCCACCGGACTTTGACTAGCTTAGTCACCTTGTTCCGAAGTCTACGCTCCTGTCTGTCTAGGATTTGGACGGGTCTTTCCTCATAAGACAGGTCTGGAGCAAGCTGCAACGGCTCATGACTCAGAATATGTGAAGGATTGGCTAAATACTTCCTTAACATCGAGACATGGAACACATTGTGTACCCCGGCCAGATTCGACGGAAGGGCAACACGATAAGCTAGTGTCCCAACTCTGTCAAGAATCTCAAACGGCCCAATAAACCTTGGACTTAGCTTGCCACTTTTCCCAAATCTCATAACACCTTTCATAGGTGCTATCTTGACAAAAACGTGGTCGCCTACGGCAAACTCGAGATCTCTTCTCCTCTTATCAACATAGCTCTTCTGACGGCTCTGGGCGGTCTTCATCCTGTCTCGAATCTTGACCACCACATCTGCGGTCTGCTGAACAATCTCTGGACCAAGTTCTGCTCTCTCACCGATTTCGTCCCAATGAATCGGTGATCTGCACTTCCTCCCATACAATGCCTCATAGGGAGCCATACCAATTGATGCTTGGAAACTGTTATTGTATGTGAACTCCACTAGAGGTAGCTTCGATTCCCAAGTCCCCTGGAAATCTATCATACAGGCTCGCAACAAGTCTTCTAAGATCTAAATCACTCGCTCAGACTGACCATCTGTCTGCGGGTGAAAAGCTGTACTGAAAAGCAACTTCGTCCCCATGGCTGTATGTAAGCTCTTCCAAAAGGACGATGTGAACCTCGGGTCCCTGTCGGACACAATAGTAACTGGGATCCCATGCAATCGAACGATCTCCCTGATATAAAGCTCCGCATACTGCGTCATGGAGAAAGTCAGTGCGCTGACTTAGTGAGTCGGTATACTATAACCCAAATGGCATTAAAGCCTCTGAATGATCTAGGCAATCCAACGACGAAGTCCATCGTGATGTTCTCCCATTTCCACTCTGGGATTGGGAGTGGCTTAAGCATCCCTGCTGGCCTCTGATGTTCAGCTTTCACCTGCTGACAAGTGAGGCATTCAGACACAAATCTGCGGATGTCTCTCTTCATCCCTAGCCACCAATATAGAATCTGTAGGTCCTTATACATCTTGGTACCTCCTGGGTGAATAGAATACGGAGATGCGTGTGCCTCTACTAGAATATCCTCTCTGATCGAATCAACACTAGGCACCCACATTCTACCTCTGTATCTCACGATACCATCTGACACTGTGTAAAGAACACTGCCCTTGGCTTCGTCTTTCAGCCTCCATTTCATTAGTTGCTCATCTGAGGACTGACTTGTCCGGATACGGTCTAGTAAATCGGACTTGACTGTCAGATTAGACAGTCTAGGAGCTCTGTCCTTACGATAAACCTCTAAATCAAACCTCTGAATCTCGGATTGAAGAGGTTTCTGCGTTGACAACTGTGCTACAACTGCCACTTTTCTACTCAGAGCATCTGCGACAACATTAGCTTTTCTCGGGTGGTAGCTAATTTCGCAATCATAGTCTTTCACTAGCTCTAACCACCGTCTCTGTCTCATATTCAACTCTTCTGTGTGAAGAAATACTTGAGACTCTTATGATCGGTAAATATCTGACATTTCTCGCCATACAAGTAATGTCTCCAAATCTTCAATGCAAAGACAACGGCGGCTAATTCTAAATCATGCGTCGGGTAATTCTTCTCATGCACCTTTAACTATCTGGAAGTATAAGCTATCACCCGACCCTGCTACATCAACACTGCGCCTAATCCGAGCTTAGATGCATCGGTATAAAGCACAAATTCACCTTGCCCTGTCGGCATGGCCAGCACTGGCGCTGAAACAAGAGCTTGCTTCACAGTATCGAAGCTCTTCTGGCATTCTTCACTCCACACAAATTTAGCATTTTTCTTGATGAGTGAAGTGAGTGGCACTGCTATGGATGAAAATCCATGAATGAACTTACGGTAGTAACCAGCTAGACCCAGAAAACTGTGGATCTCTGATGCATTCTTTGGTTCAACCCATTCCTTAACGGCTGCTACCTTTGCTGGATCCACTTCAATACCACTGCTAGACACTATATGTCCCAAAATCGTTACTTTCTGCAACCAAAACTCGCACTTACTGAACTTCCCGAACAACTTGCGACTCTGCAGAACCTGTAAAGCTGTCCTCAAATGTTGGCTGTGCTCCTCATGGCTCTTCGAGTATATGAGAATATCGTCAATGAATACTATGACGAACTGGTCAAGGAACGGCTGAAATACTCAGTTCATGAGGTCCATGAAAATAGCTGGAACATTCGTCAATCCAAATGGCATTACTAAGAACTCGTAATGCCCATACCTGGTCCTGAAGGCCGTCTTGTGCACATCTGCATCCTTCACTTTCAGCTGGTGGTACCCTGATCGAAGATCTATCTTAGAGAACACCGTGGCTCCCTGCAACTGATCAAACAAGTCTTCGATCCTAGGCAGTGGGTACTTATTATTTATCGTTACCTTGTTCAACTCACGGTAATCGATGCAAAGTCTCATGCTTCCATCCTTCTTTTTCACAAAGAGTACTGGCGCTCCCCACGGTGAGAAACTAGGGCGAATGAATTCCTTGTCGAGAAGCTCCTGAATCTGCTGCTTGAGCTCTAACATCTCAGCTGGAGCTAATCGGTACAGTGCCTTAGAGATTGGCACTGTGCCTGGAATGAGATAAATAGCAAACTCCACCTCTCTGTCTGGTGGAAGACCTGAAACATCGTCTGGGGAGATGGAGTGGGCACATCAGGCGCTGAAATAATACTGGCCAAGAAGGCCTGACACCCCTTGGAAATCAGCCTCCTCGCCTGCATGCACGAAATCATGCGAGGGAAGCCTCTCCATCTGTCTGGCTCAAATGGAAACTGTTCCATGCCCAACGGTCTAACCAATACTGATCTTTTCTGGAAGTCAATAAGGACTCTGTTCTTTGTCAGCCAGTCCATTCCCAAAATAATGTCGAACTCTGGCATCGGCAAGACGATCAAATCAGCATACACCAGGTGGCCGTGCAATTCTAGATCAATGTCTCTGACCACACTAGTAGCTGATAGTTCTTCCCCTGATGAGACTGTCACGGAATAATTCACGTCGAGTCCAATGGTCTTTATATCCAAGTGACTAGCAAATGTTTCCGAAATAAAAGAATGGGTGGCTCCTGAATCTATCAAGGCCTGAGTGGCTATTATCTTAATAAAAATATTTCCCGAGAGACGATAGCACACACAAAACTTTCATTCCCGAAAATTCTAACATTAACCTCAAACATAGCAGAAAATTTACTATCCCAAATCACTCAAAATATTAATAGCACCTTAATAATTCCAAATAAAATTCCACATGCAAGGCAAAATTAATACTGAGCTTAGGCAGAAAATTTACCTGTCAGTAAAGTCGTGTCTGGGTTCGCCTCTTGTGCGCATGGCGAACACTCTGCCCTGAGTTGGCTGCTTCAACTGTGGGCACATTTAAAGCATTTCCCGGATCCCCATAAGCACTGTCTGGAATGCTGGCGATTGCACTTCTGACACACTGGGAAATTACCGGGCTTCTGAGGCGCCCCTTGCTGCTGAATTGGACCCTTGCCCTTTGGCGGTCCCTGATATGGTTTCTTCCTTGGCGGCCCCTGAAACGGCCTCTTAAACTGGGGCCTCTGATGCTGCTGCTGCGGGTGTTGTGGTGGTGCCTGATAGGGCCTCTTGCCCTGCCTGTCAGCCTCTATATCCCTCAGATCTTGCTCTGCTGCCAATGCTCTTGACACGGCAATTGCGTAAGTAGTAGGACCAGCAACTCGAACGTCACGGCGCAAGATCGGCCGCAACCCATCCATGAAGTGCCTCAGCTTACTTTGGGCATCATTAGCTATGAGGGGCACAAAGTAACAACCCCTCTCGAACTTCCTGACGAAGTCTACTACGCTGATGTCTCCCTGTCGTAGCGACATGAACTCTCTGATAAGACGGGATCGTACTTCTTCAGTGAAGTACTTGGCGAAGAACACTTCCTTGAATCCAGTCCAAGACAAAGTCGGCAAATTAATTGCCACCGACTCACTGTCCCACCAACGTTTGGCATCGCCTGCTAAAAGGAATATGGCACAACGGACTCGATCTGCATCCTGCAGCTCCATGCAGTCAAAAATCACTTCGATGGACAATCCATCCCTCTGCCACCATCGGGTCAGTAGATCCCAAAAACTCCTTAGGATTCATCCTCTGGAACCTCTCATACACTGCTTCCGGTTGGGGCCTCGCCCCTACACCCGATGCTGTAGCCTGGTTCCCCGCAAATTGCGCGAAGAACTGTGTCATACCTGCAAGCATCTGTGCCTGCATATCTGGAGGTGGGGGTGGAGGTGGAGGAGCGTCTCTCCTCTCCTCTCGAGCTTCTCTATCCTCGTCCCTTGCTTCATGGTCAAACACACGTCTAGGAGGCATACTGTTCCAATAATTTACCCAACACGTAAACCCAATATGCATGAACATGATATAAATGACATAAGATGCACGTACTACAACTTGAAAATATGCACATGCTGAAATCAGAACTTAATGCTTACTACATAACATAAATTTGAAACTTTAAAACTTACAGACTTGAGGTGTGACTTCATGAGCTTCTTGCGACTGGCAGTAGGCATAACCCTTTACAAGAACACCGCTCTGATACCAACTATAACGTACCGTGCCTTTACTACTTACAATTTGCGGAAGAATTTAAAATTTTCTTAAATATAAACATCCATACGGTCGTCAACTCATCGTAAGAATTTAAAATTTTCTTAAATATAAACATCAATACGGTCGTCAACTCATCGTTCATAAAATACCTTTGAAATCATCCATCACCAATAAAAATTTTGCTAAAAGAAACGCTTGCTCAAAACACCTCGTATCAAAACGTAAAATCAGAGTATTAATATTTTCATGCTTAAAATCTTAAAATAACGTGGGCGGTCCTCGGGTCTAACCTTCTGCTCAGTCCAAGCCTGCTCCTTGGTCCCCACCTCCTGTCTCCTCCTAAACATCCTCACCTGCATCGATCAAGTCTAGTGAGTCTAAAGACTCAACACGTATAAACTGAAAATAACGAGTACTACGTAATAAAACCACATGCAACTTTAAAATAGGACATACATACTTGAAGCTTGGCTTTGAAATGAACTTGAACTTGCATACATACATAGACGTGCCTTAACTTGAAAGTTTTCATAAACATGCTAGCATACTAGATCATACTTAACATACACGACTTCATTTTGCGTAGAGAATGTTTCAAAGCTAGTGACCCATAACATAATCGCCTGATCAGACTAAACCACAGTACTAGGCTGACAGGGACGTATCCACTGCCACATACATGAGATCCCCATTCATAATTTAACGGGCTGATTGGTCCACGTTCATGATTTAACGCTTTCCAATCACGATCTAAACCCGTTCATGATTTAACGGGGTGGAGAGGTCCTCGGCCACGTTCACCGACTTCCAAACCCATTCATAAATTGGTCACAAGACATTAAGCATATCTCAAAAATTTAAAATATTTTCTTTGCACATCGAACATACTTACTTGGCGTTGAGGGATTCGTTGGACTTCGATCGGGGTCATCGCTGCTGCACATACTAACATGAAACTGCATACTTAACTTGCATAGCTTAGACGTATCAATCATACTTACTTACAAGTCATTCAATTCCTTAGGACGTTCTAAAATTCCCATGACTCGACCTTGTAAATCATTGCACTAACACATGACATCAAACTTAAAGCATACTATAAAATTTTCCCAAAATATGAAGGACACGGACCCCGTACTTAGGTCCGGGTAGGGGTTCGGATCCGTGCGCTAAAATGTGTCGTGCAGAAAAAGGAGGGCACGGACCCCATGTCTAGGTCCGGGTGGGGGTCCGTGTGGGTGCGCAAATTTGACGCCGAAAAGAATACAAAGGCACGGACCCCGTGTAAGGGTCCGGCTAGGCACTGATGGTCGAAACCTGCGTGAAGGACTTGACGTAATATTTCATTCTCCTCAACCAAACTCGATGGCTATGAGTCGACACCTCAAGACACTTCCTAAAACACTAAAGCATTGTATCAAACTCAAGTAAACCATTAAAATTATTCCCAAGAGCAACAACAATCAACAACCCCGACACAATCTGAAATTGCCACCATTTGTTTTCCTACGACTCTTGGATCAACTTAGTGTCTATCGACACAAAACCAAATGTTAATAACCATCCCAACATCATAAACATTGTGCCTATATGCAACTGTGATCACCCGTCGATCCCCAACGAAGCCTGCAACATAAACTTCAAGAACGCATCAACATCATAATTTTCTGAAAAACGTAGTTTGAGCAGTCCCATGAAAACGCCATAACTCACTCAATTTTCATTCAAAAATTTTGAATTTTATATCAAATCGAAGGTATCAAAAATTTTTATGTTTTTCATATTGAAAGTTTTCTCAAAATCTCGACCGAAAATTTGCAGTTTAAACAAGAACAGTAAAAACGTGATTTAGATCTAAAAATTTTCCTTCAAAATTGATCCAAACAATTATCCGCTCAAACTATGAACATCATACATGAATTTTACGCATAAAACAATGCAACACATAATATGACATGATCGACGCAGCAAAACAGAGATTATATGTGCCTTTTGATGATAAACATTACCGAAACGGCGACACCGAAGCGGAGATGGCGTGAGGATTGATCCGGGACGAACGTGGCGCTAAAATCTTGCAATAAAATCAACAAAGATCTTGCTGGAAATTGACAAGGGAAGGGGCGGCTGCTGTGGTGCCAAGAACCCTAAAGTTTTCTTATCAAAATATGCAATTGAAATGTGTATGTGTGTGTTGTGTGAGTTTAACGTGTATAAGTGTGTGTTAGTGGTGTGTGTGCGTGTGTTTGGGTAGAATTTAGGAAATTAAATTGTTTAATTACCCTATTAAAATGCTAAATAAAAGGCTAATCAAGTTGCTCCTTAACAATGCTAGTTAAAATGTTATAAAGATGCTAATCCACTATTAACTTTAAATAAACTCTCTTAATTTAAAAGAAATGCACAAATGCCAACTTTAAAAGTTTTAAAAATTCTAAGCTTCCTAAATAATAATTTAGGCTTCAAAATACTAGAACTAAATAAATCGTTCAAAATACCCCTCCCTCACTTAAAATAAAAATACCGCATTTTAATATTGCCAAAAATCGTCACCGGTCTTTTCCTCGATCCCGCTTCGAATAATCGCCTGAAAATGAAACTTCGAAAAACATTTTAACATGCATCACATAAACATAATTAATTTAAAATAATGCATTTAAATAAATCATACATGGCTAAAAGCTCATTTTAAACTTTGAATAAAAAGATTTAACAATTAAATAAATGCATGGGTTATACGTGTACTGAATTTGGGCACTACAATTTCAATATCCGAACATCCATAAATCTTCGTGTTATTACTTCAGTTATTTATTCTATCTTTCAGTCAGTTTATTTCCGCAAATGTTATCAGTTAAACTGATTGTCATTGACTGACAAGATTCCTAGTTTCAATTTGTTATAGAACTGACACTTCATTTGAAAAGATTCAAAAATCGTGAGTGTTTATTCAACCTCCCCTTCTAAACACATCTCAACCTATCAGCCGATCCTAACAAGTGGTATCAGCGCAGTTGAATATTGTCTCAGAATACTCTTATTCACAAAAATGATCAACATGTCTTCATTCAATAAAATGCCGATGTTTTCCAGAGAAGATTTTGATGACTGAAAAATCAGAATGCAGGCTCACTTAGCTGCACAAGATGATGACATGTGGTATGTCATTACTGATGGTACCATGAAGATCCTAAAAGCAAATACAGCAGTTGCCATTACTGGTGGGGTACCTCATCGCATAGAAAAGCCTAGAGATGAATGGACAATTGAGGACAAAAGAAAAGCCAACCTAGACAAAGTGGCTAAGGATATCTTATATAAAACGCTGGATAAAATCACTTTCAGCAAAATCAAGATGTGCAAAACTGGCAAAGAAATATGGGAGAAACTGATCCAGCTGTGTGAACGAAACGAGCAAACAAAAGAGAACAAGCTGTCAGTTGCTGTTCAGAAATTTGATAACATCAAGATGAAAGCTGGAGAATCCTTGCACGAATATGATGAGAGGATCAGTGATATTATCAATGAGCTGAATGCACTTGGAAAAATGTATTCGAACGAAGAAGTGGCACTGAAGGTGGTCAGAGGTCTTCCCAAAGAATGGGATGTCAAGACCATGGCAATGAGAGAATCTAAAGACCTGAACAGGGTCGAACTTCATGACTTGTTTGCTGATCTAAAGGCTTACGAGTTTAACTACAAACCAGAGAAGGAGAACCTTCTACACCTGCTGCAACAACTGCTTTAACTGTTGTCAGACTGGAACAAACTGGTTCAGTTGACAAATCTACTGATCAACTGAGCAATGATGCTATGTCATTGTTTGTGAAGGAATTTGGAAGGTTTATGAGGAGGAATTAAGGAAACTTCCAGAAGCAGTATCAGAAAAATCAGTCCAAAGAAGAATCCTATGCTTGCTACAACTGTGAAAAATCTGGTCATTTCATAGCAGACTGTCCTAAGCCAAAGAAGGACAGTCGAATATCAACTGAAAAGGGAAAGATGCCCTATGAGCACAGAAGAAGGACCAAGGATGACAAGAAGTCTTTTAAAAAGAAACATGAAGTGCTTTTGGCTGAAGAGAGAAAATCTAAGTGGGCTGAAACTGACAGTAATGAGTCAAAATCAGAAAGCCCAATCAGTTCAAGTGAAGCTGAAGAGGAAGTCAAGTGCTTAAGGGCAGATAATGCTGAACTGGAGTCAACAAGTGAACAGGTATTTGACTTCAGCTCTTCTGATTTTACTCGTGAGGAACTCATTACCACATTGCATGACATGGTAGATGAGTATCACAAACTTGCTCAATCATTTCAAAAGGTTAGAACTGAGCAAACTGATCCCAATGACAACAAAAAAGAAACTGATAAGTCAGTTGAACTGTTGAGTCTAAAAAGGGAGATTGCACAGCCAAAAGCTGAAATGATTGAAAATCAAGCCTTGATATTTCAGTTAAAAATAGAAATTTCAAAACATACTGAACTGATTCAAGCTTGAAACAAGTCTTCAGTTGCACTGACTGAAATGCAGAATTCACAAAAATCAGTTGATGATAAAACTGATTTAGGCTTTAACAATCATGTTGAAAATTCTGCAAGTGATACTCAACCAAGGTTGAATGAAAACAAAGGAAAGTACATTACCTTTGTAAAATCAACTATGGTAAATGAATTGTCAGAACCTAGTAAACCATCTGTTCAATTGACTTAAAGTAAGAACAAAGGCAAACGGTATGAAATTGGATATAGCTCTGAGAGTTCAACTGATACAAGAAATTGGTCATCTAAACGTTTCAGTTACAAAAATCAGTATTCAAGGAATGGCTATTACAATTACTACAACTGTAAGCCGATTCAGAAATGATATCAAAACAATAGTAAGTTGAAAAAGGATACGAATCATACTGTTTCATCCTCACATCACACACATATTGCCAAGAATTCGAGAAAAACCATTTGGAACACAGTGACTGGGAAGTCAGTTAAACTGATCCAAGTCTGGGTTCCTAAAGGACTAATCAATTTAGGACCCAAATTAATATGGGTATCAAAATTATATATACTGTGTGATTGCAGGTAACAGGTACAATCAAATAATCAACTTGGTATCTAGACAATGGCTATTCGCGACATTTGACAGGAGATGCAAATTTGCTATCTCAACTCATCAAATATACTGGAGCGAACATCAGTTTTGGAGATAACTTCAAAGGTAAAACTGTGGGTAAGGGTAAGCTTATCCATGGTAACTTTACAATTAAAGATGTTTTGCTAGTTGAGAATTTGAAGTATAACTTGATAAGCATCAGTCAGTTATGCGACAATAATTTCTCAGTTCAGTTTGACAGACACACTTGTTCAGTTAGAGACTCAACCGATGAAGTCATTTTAACTGGAAATCGTTGTGGAAATACTTACAAAGTCAGTTGGACTGAACAACCTCATGCACCAGTTTGTTTCATTGCTTCCAAATCTTCTAAAAACTGGTTGTGGCATAAGAGGTTGAACCACTTTAACTTTAAATCTATTACCTATCTGAGTAACCATGATTTTGTAACTGGTTTGTCCAAAATAGATTTTTCAAAAGATAAATTTTTTTCAGCATGTCAGTTTGGTAAACAAGTAAGATCTCCATTCAAAAACAAAGGTTGTAAATCATCTTCCCGATGCTTAGAACTGTTACATATGGATCTTTTTGGTCCAATACCAGTCATGAGTTTAGGGGGAATGAAATACACTCTAGTTGTTGTGGATGACTTTTCAAGATTTACTTGGGTTATTTTTCTCAAATCTAAAGACCAAACTGCTCCACAACTGATTAAGCTCTTTAAAAGACTTTTAAATGAAAAATCGGTTGGGATTGATCGAATAAGGTCTGACCGAGGGACTGAATTCATCAATCTAAATCTTTCAACTTTTCTAGAAAACACTGGAATCAAGCATGAGCTCTCAGCAGCTAGAACACCTCAGCAAAATGGTGTAGCTGAGAGAAGAAATCGGACCCTTAAAGAAGCTGCTAGAACAATGCTTGCTGATTCTGGTATTTCTCAAAGGTTTTGGGCTGAAGAAGTAAACACTGCATGTTATACTCAGAACAGATCAATTATTAATAAGAATCATGTGAAAACACCATATGAGATCTGGCATGGAAGAAAAAGTGTGGTTTCTTATTTCAAGATATTTGGCTGCAGATGTTTTATTCTTCATAATGGTAAAAATTATTTAAAAGCCTTTGATGCTGAATCTGCAGAGGGAATATTTCTTGGATATCTTCAGTTAGCAAAGCATATAGAGTTTTTAATAAAAATTCTTTAAAAATTGAAGAATTCATTCATGTTGTTTTTGATGAAACTGTACTAACTAATAAGCCAACTGATCCAGTTGAGCTGGTTGATCGATTTACAGAGATCAGTTTGGAGGATGAAAGTGAAGAAGAAAATCATATCAATAGAAATATCCTTCAAACACCTGAACCAGAAATACTAGATCAATCAGATGAATAGGAACTTGCTTCTGATAATCAGTTGGTGGAGCAAACAGATGATATTCAGTTACCAATTGATACAGCTCCAAGTGAAACTGAAAACATTCAGTTGCCAACAGAAGCGGTTGCTGATATGGAAACAACTAATGCTGAACTCAGATGGAAGAAATTACATCCACCAGAATTGGTGATAGGTAATCCATCTGACCCGGTAAGAACAAGAAATCAAATGCTTAATTTGTTCATTCATTCTTCTTTTGTCTCACAACTGGAACAAAAAAAAACTGATGAAGGTCTTGCTGATCCTAACTGGATAAATGCAATGCAAGAGGAGCTAAATAAGTTTAGCCACAACAATGTCTGGAACTTAGTTCCAATACCAGTTTGCAAAACTATTATAGGTACAAAATGGGTATTCAGAAATAAACTGAACAAAGATGGTTCAGTTTCACGCGATAAAGCAAGACTTGTTGCACAAGGATATAGGCAGGAAGAAGGAATTGACTATGATAAAACGTATGCACCAGTTGCAAGACTGGAAGCAATCAGAATGTTCCTTGCCTATGCATCATTCAAGAACTTCAAAGTCTATCAAATGGATGTAAAAATTGCATTTCTGAATGGTCAGTTGCAATAAAAAGTTTATGTTGAACAACCTCCAGGTTTTATCAATCATTCTTTTCCTGATCATGTCTATCAGTTGAACAAATCCTTATATGGTCTTAAACAAGCTCCAAGAGCTTGGTATGAGACACTTTCAAAATTCTTAACTGATCATGATTTTACTGTTGGCTCAGTTGACAAGACTTTGTTCAAATTTTCTAAGAATGATCACATTTTACTTGTGCAAATATATGTTGATGATATTATATTTGGGTCAACTAACCCCAAATTATGTGAGAAGTGTGCCAAGTTAATGCATGACAAATTTGAGATGAGTATGATCAGTGAACTGACATTCTTTCTTGGACTACAAGTGAAGCAACTGGAAACTGATATTTTTATCAGTCAGACCAAATACACGAAAGAATTGCTCAAGAAATTTGGCATAGAAACATGTTCAGCTGCAAGCACTCCCATGAGTTCATCAGTAAAACTGGACAATGATCAAGGGAGAATATCAGTTGAGACGACACTCTACAGAGGTTTAATAGGTTCATTATTGTACCTAACTGCTAGTCGTCCTGATATTGTATTTGTTGTTTACATGTGTGCTAGATTTCACGCAAATCTTAAGCAATCACATTTTATAGTTGCCAAAAGAATTTTAAAATATCTAAAAGGCACTCAAAATGTGGGATTATGGTATGCTAAAGACTCTTCTTTCAATTTATTTGGATATTCAGATGCAAATTATGCAGGATGTAAGTTAAATCGTAAAAGCACCAGTGGATCTTGTCAGTTTCTAGGAGACAGACTGATCTCATGGTTCAGCAAAAAGCAAACATCCATAGCTACTTCCACAATTGAAGCAGAATACCTTGCTGCTGGAAGCTGTTGTGCCCAACTGCTCTAGATTCAGCAACAACTGAAAGATTATGGATTTGATGCTAAAGAATCTCCCATATTTTGTGATAATACAAGCACGGTTGCAATAACCTACAATCCAGTTCTTCACTCAAGGACCAAGCACATTGATGTCAGGCATCACTTCATCAGAGATCATGCTCTGAAGAAAGCTATCAGACTGGAATATATGTCAACTGAACAACAAGTTGCTGACATCTTCACCAAACCATTGCTAGGGACTAATTTTTCTCACTTTTCGCAATATACTTGGTTTAATTTATTTATCTTAATTATATCAGTTTTATTGCTGCTTTGTCAATAACTGTTCATTCAGTTTGTCACTTATTATTTAATTGTTTGTCAACTGATTTCAGTTAGTCATTTATCAGTTACTATATTCAGTTCGTTAACTGTTTGTCAACTGATGTCAGTTAGTCATTTGTCAGTTCTTGTATTTAGTTTGTTAACTATTTATCAACTGATGAAAGTTAAGTTTTGCAGAAAGACAAAGAGACAACAAAAATGATACAAATCAAGATTTTATTACGAATAAAATCGATACCATATAACATCACTTAGTCCACTACCTATGGCATCTTGCCATAACATCAACCAATTATTCAAGTCGTGACTCCTATTATTCTTGAAGGCTTCGGCATTTTCAATTCTCTAAAGCAAGTGCCATTCCTTCAACTGCATCATGTGATCAGCACATCATCCTTGACTAGATCAGATACATGATCGACTTGAGCAAGCCTTTTAAGATTCCTTGCAAGTGATCTCTGCTGAGCAGAAGCATGAAATTCTCCATCATTGATTGATTGGATGTAGTGAGCAGTAGTCCAAACGGACATAACCTTTGTAAAGACGTATTCTTCAGCATCTCATTTAAACTTCTGAATACGTGAGGCGTCCATGAAGGAGGAGGGACATGAGCGCTGCTTTCACAATCCATTAGAGTTCAGATGTCATTACCAAATGACAATGTTCTTAATTTATAGAAAAGAGACAGGAGGAAGACAAAGAGTCATCAGGCCTTAACTGATTCAGACTAAGTTTCTCTTACCCTTATTTATTTGCATTTATTAAGGGGGAATATCGAGCAAAAAGTTAACTGAGAAGACAATAGTCAGTTGGACTTCAACTGAACTGACTAAGTTTTCAACTGGTCACTTAGTTGCTGACCCAACTGATCTTCTCATATATGTTAACCGATAAATCGAATAATATTCTATATTAAATGATGTGACTGTTTGTCGAAGTATTAATTGATTCCTTTCATTGAATACTATTTTGAAACGTGAACCCACATAATCCATTCATATTCTATACATGTTTTTATCACACGTACACGCGTTTTAAATTCAAATTTTCCTGGATTGACACGTGTCCAAAAAATTTGAACAGTCACTTACATCAGTACTATACCCCGCTCCAATTTAGTTTTTCTTCTTACGCACGCATTCAGCATTCAGAACAAATATCTACTCAAGCATACTCTTTTTTGGCAGATTTCACTCAATCAAATGGCAAACCAAATCCCAGCTCATGTTATGAACGCTATGGCGATCGACTTTGATTCAGTCTTGACTGTAAAAGAAGAAGAAGTCAAGAACATTTTTCTGAAACTGCAAGCAGCTGGACTGAAACAATTTCTGGGATTATCTACTCAAGAAATTTATCCTGAAGAGATCCAAGATGTCTATGCCACCGGCTATGTCACTAAGGAAGGTAGTATCGCAACTACTGTAAATGGTCAGCTGCTGATCATTGAAGAGGACTTCTTCTGCAACCTTTTTCAACTGCCTACTGATGGTCTAGTTAACCTTTCTGAGGTAAAAGCTTCTGATGTTGAAGAGATGCAAACTCTTCTCTCTGCTGATGGTCGGAAAATCAAAATTTCCGATCCCAAGAAGGAACTGAAGCCCGAAGTACAACTGCTGGCAGATATTGTAGCGAAGGGGTTCTTGGCAAAGGCAGGATCCTTTGCTGCACTTACTCTGGAGAAGTTTCAAGCTATGACTGCAATCATGGCTGAAAGAAAGATGAACTGGAAGAATATTATTTTCAACATCTTGAGGAACATGTTTCAATCTTCCAAGCAATCTAAGGGTTTTGTGGTGGCAGCTCAGCTATTTGCTGAAGGTCAAGGGGATGGTGACTGATGATTCTGAGAGATCATCTAAACTGAAAATATTCAATGCCAAAAATGTTCAGCCACCCAAGCAGAAACTGGACATGACTCTTGAGAAGTTTATTCAAGTGAAGAAGGAGATTGGGATGGAAGGAGCTCCCAAATCAGTTAATAAAGCTAGGAAGGAGACTCAAAAAAAGATGCTTAAACTTAAACTGATTATCATTGATAGCGATTCTGAGAAGACTCCATCTCCCAAAATTTCCAAGAAACCCAGGACCAAGAAGACAAAATCAGTGATGGATGTGAGCACTATCCCAACTGATAAGACCATCCAATCTGCAGCTAATCCGCCGATCAAGGCTACTCCACTCAGAATTGTACCAGTTGAGCCGTCAACTGATGATCAGTTACCACTGTCTGCAGTTCTCAAAAAATCTATCACCGAATCTGGTGAAAATAAGAAGCTTGCTGGAGTTAAAGCTCCATTTATCACTGTCACCAGACCTACTCCTCTGCCGATGGCAAGACCGAAAGGAGTAGTGATTCGAGAACAGATGGATGCGACAAGATCAGGACTGAGCATTTCGCATGTTCTAACTGAATCTAAGGGGAAAGGGAAAATGGTTGAAGAGCCCAGATCAACCAATACCATTCAGACACACATTTACCTCATTTGGAAGGAAGTCGATGAATTTTCTGAAGGTAAACTCAAAACTTATGAACAATAAGTAAAGTTTAGAACTGTTGTGTTTTCCAGGAAATTGCAGAAGAAATGAGTTTTAAAGAAATTCATTGCCATGGAAACACTTGTTCTGAAACTGGTCAAAGCTGCCTCGGTGGTTCAAGCACTCGAGAGGAAGAAATATTTCTTTGATCAGGTACGGGCAAAGAAACTAAGTCAGTTGATCGGTCAGTTGTGTCAGAACTACGATCGCACAAGCCCAACTGCTATTAATGATAAAGCAGTTCATGACCAACTGAACTTGGACTTGTTAGCTCTGCAAATGGAAATCAAGCATTGGGAAATGGATCAAGAACTTATTATTCCAGATAATTCCCAAGATCTTTCTTCAGATGAGCTAGCTGATCAATCAGTTCAAACATATCAGCCATCCAAGGATCCAAGTGCAGGCTCTGCTGAACAGACAACTGATTCTTTTCTAAAGATCTGTCAAAGCCAACTGATGTTCCTCAGTCTTCAACTTCTGAAGCTACACTCTACATCAGTTGAGCATTCTTTACCAGAAATAACTGTTGTTTCAACTAATCATCCCCTTGAAGCATCATTAGACCCTGCAACTGAACCAACTTCTCCTCCACAACCTCAACAAGAAGTCTTACCAGAAGAGACTTCAGAAATGGTCAATACTACAACTGAACCAACTGATGGGGCACTGGTCATTTTCAATGAAGAGAACGGAGGGGAACCAGAAACTTCCGGAGCCATGTCTCCAGGCATCACAATAGAAATTGAGTCTCTGTTCGAAGAAATTACAGCTATTCAGACCAACCTCTTCGGTATAATGACTTCCATTTCTGACATCTGATCAACGCAATTCTTGCACACGATGAGGATTGATTCTATTAAGGATAACACCATGGGTAAACTGCAGAAAATCCAGAAGGATGTTTCTTCCTTATTATTTCAGATGGAAGAGCTCCGCAAAGACAGAGTTTCAACTGAAGCACATTTCCAGACGCAAGCATTAGTGACAAGACGTCTAGACTATCTGGAAAGTACTGTTTCAAAGCGAATAGATTTACTTCAAGATATCCTAATGAATGCAGTTTCTAATCTCTCTTCAGA
The DNA here is from genome assembly GCF_025594145.1 of Primulina tabacum. NCBI lineage: Eukaryota > Viridiplantae > Streptophyta > Magnoliopsida > Lamiales > Gesneriaceae > Primulina > Primulina tabacum. The sequence continues at coordinate 6,972,073 of NC_134567.1, forward strand.
TTTGCGGAATTTATCAAAAAAGGCTGATGAGTTTGACAAAAAGGGGGAAATAGGAGAAATTAAATATCAGAAAGGGGAAGACAAAGGAAAGAAGAAGAAATAAAGATCAGTTGAAGACTTTAGCAGGAATTCTTTATTCTTTTATTCTTTGTACGAATCTGTACATTAGAAGAATTATTTTATCTACAATGAGTTCGAAGAGTATTTTTGAGTTCAGTTATCAGTTCATACTTTACAAGTTTTGTCAAACACCAAAAAGAGGAAAATTATTGGAAATTTAATTTCGGTTGTTTGACAAACTAAGTGATTAATTTATTGGACTAAATGATCAAGTAACTTGTAGTAACTGAACTACTCAAACCAACTGACAGTTACCTAACTAAATATTAATGTGCAGTTTATCGAAGGCAACTGAAACCAGCTGAACTAGACTTACGAAGACAACTGACTGATAAGTTGGAAACTGATCAGTTGACATATTCAATTGTGAACTTATCAGCTGATCATTCAGCTATACACGTCATCAGTTGAAAAGGACATTCAACCGACAATAGTACAAATCAGACTGCAACTCGTAGTGGAATGCCGTATTTCAGAGCTTACAGTGTACAAATGTCAGAAGAATATCGATGTGGAAATCAACGGATATATTGATTCAAATTATATTTAATGTTACCGTTGAAGAGAAGCCTATAAATAGGTGAGAAGAGCAGTTGAGCTAGCAATCAATCGATCTATCTATTCTCAAGCTTGATGTTACCCTGCTGAATTCATAGCTCTCACTAAAAGATCAAAAGCTCACACTTATCTGATTTATCTCTAGCATTTGAGGCTATCTTTCGAGCTTACAAGCACAAATAGTTTTATTTTTTATTTGATCTTATCTAGATCAACTATGCTAAGTTCAGTCGAAGAACTGTGAGATATTTAGTAAACTAAGAGTTTCAGTTTTGGCAGTGTTAAGTCCGAACTGAAGTAGGTCTGTACAATCTTTGTATCGATCAAAGTCTTTTAGTGCATATCATATCCTTGTGATAGAAGGGGTGACATATGAGTTATTTCAATCTCCGAACATCCATAAATATTCGTTTTATTACTTCAGTTATTTATTCTATCTCTCAGTCAGTTTATTTTCGCAACTGTTATCAGTTAAACTGATTGTCATTGACTGACAAGATTCCTAGTTTCAGTTTGTTACAGAACTGACACTTCATTCGAAAAGATTCAAAAATTGTGAGTGTTTATTCAACCCCCCATTCTAAACACATCTCAACCTATCAACCGATCCTAACAACTTGCTACTCATGCTTAGAACGTGCTGAGCCATTAGACTCACTAGGTTTGAATGTTGCAGGATTTGATGACTTGAGGAGGCGTTGACGCTTGAGTGGATCGAGTGCGACAGTACACTCCCGAGGGATGTTTATATTCCGCACTAGCTTAATATATAAAAGATTATTTTCCGCATTAGCTTGATAAATATAATATTTGAAGAATTTAAGTTTAAGAATTTATTAGACATTTTTATGCTTTATTTTATTGTTAGTCTTAATTTATGTTTAAGAATTTATTAGACATTTTTATGTTTTATTTTATTGTTATTTGATCTTTTTAAAGGTTGATGTAGGATTTTTGAGTAGTTGACGATTTAGGATTTTTATGCACTCGAAATTTCAAATGTTAAACTATTGTGATTTATGAAAATGTTAAGTTATTTTAGTTGTTAATTTTCGAGTTTATGATTTATATAAAAAAAAAGTAGTGGACGTTTCAGAAATGATCAAATCAGTTAAGAACAAAAACAAGTAGTTAAACAGAAATAACACAAGATATGTTTGTGGATGTTCATAGACTTCAATTGCTCCTACGTCACCTCTTCTACCACCTTGGGTAGGATCCACTAGAAAATTTTTATTTATACAACACCTTGTACAAACCCATTCAGCTTAGGAGTTACTTCACTACCTAACTGAACTCCTAGTCTAGACTGAAGACAACACTTTCCAACCAACACTTGTTTGACGTCTATGTGGCAAAGACTACATACACAAGTTTTACGTCACTGTGCAAGACCCACTCAACTATTCTATAAGCTCAACTTTCTGTATTTGTGAGTGGTGGTGTGTGTTTGTGAGAACTGAACAGTGAATACAACGAGAAGATGTTCTCACACACTAAGAGAAATAAGCTTCTAAACTAAGCCGATATAACTTTGGTGTATTCCCTCGACTGGGCTGATTGCTTTTTTTAAGTTGATATGCAATATGCGTGCCCTTTCTTTTCTATCTTTTTTATCCGCTTACTTCTCACTGATCTTCATCTTCTATTTATAGGTGGGAAACTTGATCGTACACTAAGACTCAATAATTTTATCCGTTGCAGCTTGAATGTGTTCCTTGAAATTTGTGTCTCAACTTTTCCGGCAGCCATTCTGGAACATTTTGGATTTAAGCTTTTCTGCAATGTCCATTATTATACTATGATCGTACAATTTCTTTTGTACTTTTGTGCACAACTAGAATCCACTTAGGTAAGCTTGTCGTGTTCTGCAAACTGGTTGATTCCTAATTGATGCTCTGAACTGGTCTGGAACTAGTACGGTGAGATCAGTTGACTCGTCAGCTGAACTGATTTTACTGATTCAGTTGAACTGGTCAGTTGGGCTGTTCATTTGTTGAAATCTTCATCAGCTGGCCGGGCTTCTGAAGGTCTTCTGCTGAACCACCTATCAACTGAACAATCAGTGGAATTGTTGTTGATGCTTCAGTTGGACTGGTTCAATTTGGGCAATCATTTGGCACTTTCAATTTGCTTCTCGAAAGCTTCAGTTTTGGCTCGTTAACTGATCAGTTCGAAGTCTGATCAGTTTCAGCTTACTGCACACTTCGATAAATCATTAATAACAAAATAACAAGTTTTGTTAACATCAAAATCATGATTGCGAACATGAAATGTTCCAAAAATCTTCCCCTTTTTATTATGACAAAACTTGAGCAATTAAAGCGATTTTAAAACAAAATTTTAAAAAGTAAAACTGATTAGTTTAAAGTAAAATTGATTCTCCCCTTTTGTGAGAATCAAAAACTTTTAATCAAAAAGAAAAATTTCAGCTTGAGGGATAAGAAAGCTCTCCCTCAAAAACTTAATTCAAAACGAGTTTAAAAACATTTTTCAGTTCGAGGTATAATTTTAAAGAAAACTCACCCTCAAGAACTGAATTAAAAACTCCCCCTTAAAATATATTCATTTACGTGATTTGATGAAGTTTTAGCATCTTTTAATATTAAAGCAGTTTAGGCAACACATTAACTGAAAATATCAGTTTAGTTACATTCAAACCAACTGTATAAACATGATGTTTATTTAATAAAATAGGCGTCCCTTGTATTATACATTAAGCACACCAACAAGTGTAAGAGAAATTCTACAATACTAGCAAATATTAAACAACGTCAAATATCAATTAGTTTATACATAATAGAACTGAATATACTAATAACTGGTTGCCTTGAATGCTTTGAAATGCTGCATCGATCTTGAGTCTCTTTTTGCCAGAAGAACAACTAATTTTCCTTGGACTTGATCTATGTGCTGTCTAACTGGTCGAACGAACTCAAACTGGACTCAACTGATGCTGAACCAGATAGATAATCTACTCTGATATGATATGGAAATGAAGCGGCGATACTTTTGCTAATTAAGCTCCACTTAAATCATCAGTTTCAGCTGGCAGTTGAGTTTCGTCTGTTGATCAGCTGAACTGGTGGGTTTGCAACTGAAATCTCATCCACTGATCAGCTTATCTACTCGAATGACAGTCTGAACTCAGGAACCCTGCAAGCTGCTAAAATATCAAAATTAAGGATTCGAGAGAAGTGGCTACAATAATAGACAAGAACCTTCTCTCTTCACGCAGTAAACTCATAAAATTTTTAAGAGGATTTTGAAATCCATTTTAAATACCATTTTGAAACATATTTTAAAATAACAGCTTTAAAATGTCTTTCTTAGAACAGTTAGCTCTTATATCAATTGATGGATCGGTTCTGACACCTGTGAGGGTGCTTCAAACATAATATTCTCCATGAGCTTCAATAGCTCGTGTTCTAAGAATGTATACACCGATGAATTAGATCGATTTTGGTGTTATACTAGGCGGAAAATACTCGAAATAATCTTTCGTTCAGAAAACTGATAGGTTTTATATCTTGTGCAACTGAATAACGGAAAATTGCATGGGATCAGTTCTGGCTTATATCAGTTTAGTTATGAACAGAACTGAACTGATATCAGCTGAACTCATCAAATCAGTTAAGGAAAAAAACAAGCAGTTAAACAGAAATAACACAAGATATGTTTATAGATGTTCGAAGACTTCAACTGCTCCTACGTCACCCCTTCTACCACCTCGGATAGGATCCACTAGAAGACTTTGATTTATACAACACTTTGTACAAACCCAGTCAGCTTAGAACTTACACTACTGCCTAACTGAACTTATACTCTAGACTGAAGACAACATCTTTCAGCCAACACTTGTTTAACGTCTATGTGTCAAAGACTACATACACAAGTTTTACGTCTTTGTGCAAGACCCTCTCAGCTATTCTATAAGTTCAACTCTCTGTATTTGTGAGTGGTGGTGTGTGTGTGTGTGTGAGAGAGAACTGAACAGTGGATACAACGGGAAGATGTTCTCACACACTGAGGGAAATAAGCTTCTAAACTAAGCCTATATAACATTGGTGTATTCCCTCGACTGGGCTGATTGCTTCCTTGTAAGTTGATATGCAATATGTGTGCCATTTCTTTTCTCTCTTGTTTTCCCGCTTACTTCTCACTGATCTTCATCTTCTATTTATAGGCGGGAAGCTTGATCGTACAGTGAGACTCAATAATTGTATCTGTTGCAGCTTGAATGCGTTCCTTGAAATTTGTGTCTCTACTTTTCCGACAGCCATTATGGAACATTTTGACTTTAAGCTTTTCTGCAACGTCCATTATTGCACCATGATCGTACAATTGCTTTTGTACCCTTGTGCACAGCTAGAATCTACTTAGATAAGCTTGTCGTATTCTGCAAACTGATTGATTCCTAACTGATGCTCTGAACTGATCTGGAACTGGTATGGTGAGATCAGTTGACTCGTCAGCTGAACTGATGTCACTGATTCAGTTGAACTGGTCAGTTGGGCTCTTCATCAACTGGTCGGTTTTCTGAACGTCTTCTGCTGAACCACCTATCAATTGAATAATTAGTTGAACTGTTATTGTTGCTTTAGTTGGACTGGTTTAGTTTAGGCAATCAGTTGGCACTTTCAGATTGCTTCTCGAAAGCTTCAGTTTTGGCTCGGTAACTGATCAGTTCAAAGTTTGATCAGTTTCAGCTTCTTGCACACTTCGATAAATCATTAATAACAAAATCACAATTTCTGTTAACATCAAAATCAAAATTGCGAACATGAAATATTCCAACAATACGATATTACGAAGCATCAGTGGGAAATGGATGGAAAGGAATGTTGAATGCTTGGGAGTATGGAATCCAACTCTCTTGTTCATCCCGAAAGGAATGTGCCTTGCTTGCCCATCCTTGTTTATTAATTTTTAGAAAATTTGTTTTTTCTGCCTTTGTGTGGAAAAATTGAGTTTTAGTCTTCTATTTTTTATATGATTTTGTCATTTATTTTATAATTCTAGTTTTTTTTTACATAAAAGTGTTTGACACGCATTGGTGATACATGGAAAATGACTAAAAGTTATTTTTTTAAAAAAAAATTGAATTAAAATTGAAATTTATACCGTATAGAGGACTTAAAATATAAATGAATAAAAATCATAAAGAAGTAAAAGTAGATTTGAGCCCTAATTATAATTATTATCGAATTAGTAAGTAGTAACTTTGAAGCTAAACGGGCCCTATAAATATTGGGCCTGAACTCCAAGCCCGGAAAACCCAAATTGCATCAACATGGAGTCCTATTATAACACGTGCATGATAATTTTTCTCTCATTTTGGCTAAATTCATAGCCCTTTTGGTATCCATGGCTTCTGCTGCTCCGGCAAAAACCAACACGAAAAAAATACTGAAATTCGATTCCGAGGATGATGTGGCCATTGCTCTGGCGGAATACACCGCCGATCTCTCCGAAAAGTTTATCAAACATAAGGGTTCTTTCTCTGTTGTTCTCTCCGGCGGCACTCTGATCGAAACGCTCAGGTGAATATCATTTTATTATTCTTTGTCGTGCCCGCCGTTGTTCGGCAAATTGGAACATGAAAATTTAATCAAATGTTATTTTTCCATTTTTGTTCTAGTGTAGAGGAAGGGTGAAAACTGTAAAGGCGAGATTTTTCCGCGATTTTTTCCCTGGAAAATTAGCATGCTGCGTATAGATTTTTCTTCAGTTGGATGAAGTGAAAAAGTTTGATGAAAATATGTTTTAGATTGGAAATTTTATCGGTAAAGATGTCAGGAAAATAAAATTGAAATGAAAATCTATCACATATTACTAATTTACGAGGTATTTTGTTTTCTAACCACTGGATTTTCTAACTAAACAGTTGGTGGATGTTATTTTACAAATTTTCCACTAATTTACATGTTAGTTTCTTGATGTCTTTCTTTCTTTTGACAAGCTAAAAATGATATTCCATGATTTGTGGCATTTAATTTTGGAATCTCAGGAAGCTAGTGGAGCTTCCGTATAGGGATTCAGTTGATTGGTCGAAATGGCTGATTTTTTGGGTGGATGAGAGAGTAGTTCCCCTGGATCATGATGATAGCAATTACAAGCTTGCCAAGCTTGGTTTTTTTTCGAAAGTAAGTGAAATTCATGGTTTTTTTTTTTATTATTATTATTATTATTATCCTGAAACGTTTAAATTTTATGTATTTTTAGATTTCTGAATGATTATCAAATTAGAAGAACGGAAACTTTTGGAATCTGGGATGATAATAGAAGGATAGCGAAATGAAGTTATGATAAAAGTCCTTGTTTATGAAAATTTTTGAACCTTTCCACAACCATGAAAGTTGCCTCAATTTTTATTGGTTCCGGTAGGTACCAATTCCTTCCAGCAACATTTATGCCATCAACGACAAGAAGTCTCCAGAGGGTGCAGCTGACGATTACGAGGAACGTCTCAGTCATCTGGTTGAGAGCAAAATTCTACCCATTTCAGATGCTAGTGGGTTCCCAAAATTTGATCTTATGCTCCTAGGAATGGGACCAGATGGACATGTAGCCTCACTATTCCCTACCCGTCACCAACGCTATGAAAAGAAGCGCTGCGTCACCTTCATTACTGACTCTCCCAAACCACCTCCACCGAGGATAACGTTCACATTTCCTGTGATTAACTCAGCTTCAGAGATCGCAATGGTGGTCACTGGGGCTGAATTAGCCAATACTGTGAAGATTGCATTGGGTAACAGCCATACTCCGGATTCAACTCCCCTGCCTGTTACTGAAGTTTCAGCTGAAGGGGAATTGACATGGTTCTTGGACCAGCATGCTGCTTCGAAACTTTAGATTTTGTAGACTTTGATCTATTAATAAGGATGATCCACCCCAAATATGCGGTAGAACTTGGGCTGCTTCAGTTACATAATCATTTTCTCTGCTCTATCAGCTCTTCCATCCATTAACATGTATGGTGGAAGCTAGATTTGAGTCATGTTCTATGTAATGATTAAATTAATAATATCCTATATGATAACTGATGAGTCTAAATTTCTTAAAAATGTTCCAGTACTTCTGTTCAACTTCAAAATCTTGGTAGTGCGCTTGTGGTAGGAGTTATTTTCTTGGACATTGAATTTGATATCTTTTGCAATAATTTTCGTACTAACAGCATGGAACTAGTTTAGCTTGAAGCGAGGTTCTTCGTTTCTATCTTTGAAGCATTTCATTTTTAACTTCCGTATGAGAAACACATGTTGGGGAAAGCCCATAAACCGCATAATCTATCATGTTAAATCATTAAGAATTTGACTAAAAACTTAAACGGAAGCGTACCTGAAACTAGACATGTCAAAATGGGTTGGCGGGACGGGCCAGCCCGCCACCCGCCGCAACCTGCCATTAGACGGGGCGGGGCGGGCCTCTAAATGGTCAACTCAGCCCAACCCACATTGGACCGCGAGTTAGGCGGGCCGACCCGCTTATTTTTTTTAAAAAAAATATTAAACATATTTCAGTCAAATAGTTTCATAAAATAATTAAAAGCATTGAAATAAGAAATTAAGAAAGCATACAACATAATCCATAAAAAATAAAGTGTTTAAAACAAACATGAAGATTGAGACATGGAAGATAACATAAAGTCAAGGAAAGAGACGGTTGTAAATTTTAAAAAATATTATGTCTTCAACAATACACATAATTAGCAAACCTTCGTCGGGTCCACAAAATTTCACTGCAAGTCGTCGGACTTCAAATGAAACCATTCTTGAGTTCACAAACAATTGCTATGCTTAAAAATTATTTTAAAATTCATGAATAAAATTTACAGGAATTTCTTCCCTTTTGTTTTCTTTATGTATATTTGTAAATTTATCTTTTTTTTATTTTCTTTATGTATATTTGTTGTAAGAGTAAATTATCAATAAATTTGTTCTAAGACATGGAGGCGCATGAAACTTATTCCAACTTTTATATAAAACTTAAAACTTAAAAATATAAAATTTTATCCTAATTTGGCGGGCCAACCCGCCTCGTTTGGGCTCGACCCGTCTTGGCCCGCAACCCAAACGGGCTGTTTTTTTATCAACCCAACCCGTTAAATTTTTATAGCGGGGCGGGCCGACCCGACGGGCCTAACCCAATTTGACAAGTCTACCTGAAACCATAATCCTAAATTCTTTAGAACGTGTCTTGATCTTCCAGATCTACGCGCTATTTCCTTGAGAGAATCCTTTAGTTTCTCTTCAGAACTATTTTCTTAATGGGAGAGAGAATAGTGAAAGTGATAGCACGAGATCTGAGGACCATGACCCATATATATAAATGATGATTGTTCTTATCTTCTTATATTTCTGTTTTAGCCCATCATAATTACACTTATGTCTCTACACATTAAAGGCCACAACCTATTAGATACATTAAAGTCCAATAACCCAAAACCTTATTTGATCACTTTATTTTGGGCTTAACTTAATAGACAACTCACACACATAATTATTCACATATAAGCCCATAAAAATAAAATTGATCCAACAATCTCCCACTTGAGCTATATGTGCAACCTTATAATTATGTTTGTGAAAATAACCTTATGAGCTCAAAATTGTTGTCATTCTGAAATGTATCTATAACCAATCTGGTCCATCAATCACATCAATATAAGATCAAAGCAGTCTTCGCTATACTCAAGATAACTAGACCCATCAATGGTCACATATGCCAACACAACTGAATGACATGGATCATGAAGTGGATGTGTAGCATGGAAATTTTATGCAATGTGACCGTAACATGCCTATTTCCAACTGGTCCTCCCTTTAACCTTATTGAGATCAAACTTTAAACCATAATCAGAGTGTAACTTAACTTGAAATTTATTTCTGCAGAAAATAAATTTACATAATTGTAACTGAAAATGTCTACAACTGAAGCATTTAAAATAACAAACTCCCACTAAAACTGAATTTCTTCAATTGACATAACAGTCATACTAGAAATGTGCTTATGAAACTATTTGGGTGGTAATCCCTTAGTAAGCGGATCCGCAACCATGAAGTTTGTACCGATATACTGAATAGACAACTTTCCACTCTGAATTCTTTCTTTAACAAGCAGAAACTTGATGTCAATGTGTTTTGACTTCGTCGAGCTTATGTTGTTATTGGAATACATAACTACTGATTTATTGTTACAATGTAACCTTAGTGACCTTTCAATGCCACCAACAATGCGCAGTCCCGTGACAAAATTTTGCAGCCATATTCCATGATTGGATGCCTCATAACACGCTACAAACGCAGCTGCCATGGTGGAAGAGGCTATAAGTGACTGTTTAGCACTCTTCCAGGAAATGACACCTCCAGCAAGGAGATAGATATAGTCCAACATAGATTTCATACTGTCTTGGCATCCAGCAAAATCGGAGTCAGTATATCCAATGATTTCAAGCTGATCCAACCTCCGATATATGAGCATGTAATCTTTTGTTCTCTGTAAGTACCGTAAAACCCTTTTGACTGCTTTCCATTGTTCCACTCTCTGATTACTTAAATATCGTCTCAACATTCCTGTCACGTGCGCAATATCTGGATGTGTACAAACCTGAGCATACATCAGACTCCCCACTGTAGATGCATAAGGAATCTTCTGCATTTCTTTTTCCTCAAAATCATTCTTCGGGCATTGTTTGAGACTAAATTTGTCTCCCTTAGCCACAGGGGTATCCGTTGGTTTATAATCTTGCATCCCATATCGCTTGAGAACTTTCTCGATATAGCTTTTCTGAGACAATCTAAGAATGCATCGAGAACGATCCCGATGTTTGAATACCCAGTACAAAAGATGCATCACCAAGATCTTTCATCTCAAAATTCTTAGTTAGAAATCTCTTGGTGTCATGCAGCAAATCTATATAGTTGCTAGCGAGCAGAATGTCATCAACATATAAAACCAGAAAAATATACTTACTCCCACTGAACTTATGGTACACAAAATTATCGATCAAATTCATCTCAAAACCAAACGAGATGATCACTTGATGAAATTCGAAATACCATTGTCGAGATTTCTGCTTGAGCCCAAAGATGGATTTCTTTAATTTGCAAACCATATTATTTGTGTCTTTGAACACAAAATTTTCTGGCTGCACCATATAAATCGTTTCATCAATGTCACCATTTAGAAACGCAGTCTTTACATTCATCTGATGAAGCTCAAGATCGAAATTCACCACCAAAGCCATTATAATCCTTAAAGAGTCTTTCGAATAAATCGGAGAGAAAGTCTCTTTATAATCAATGCCTTCTTTCTGTGTAAAGCGTTTAGCGACAAGACGAGCTTTATATCTTTCCACATTGCCTTTCGAATCCCTCTTGGTTTTAAATATCCATTTACAACCAATGAGATTCGTACATTTAGGCAATGGGACAAGATCCCATATGTCATTGTCCTTCATGGACTTTATCTCCTCATTCATGGCATCATTCCACTTTTGAGAGTTAGAACTTTCCATGGCTTGACGGAAGTTAATAGGATCATCCTCCATCAATCCAATGTCTGCTTCATGTTCTTGAAGAAATACAATGCAGTCATCTGGCACTGCATTTTTTCGCTCTCTAGTGGATTTTCTTAATGGCATAGGTTCTAGAGGTGCCTGAGTTTGTTCATCTGGAATGGGAGAATCTCTAATATTATCTTCCTGTATTGTATCTTGGTCAAAGTGAGGAATGTGATCCTGATCAATGTCCAAGACACCTGTGGGAATATTTACATATACCTCTTCAAAGACAATATCTCTTACTTTATCTCCCCCCACAAACTCAACATCCTCAAAGAACTGGGCATTTCCTAACTCAAAAATCGACTTACTCGTGGGATCATAAAACTTGTACCCCCTGGATCTTTCAGAGTATCCTATAAAATAACATCTGACCGTCCTTGAGTCCAATTTCTTTTTATTAGGCTTGATAGGCCTTGCCTCAGCTGGACATCCCCAAACATGCAGATGCTTAAGACTAAGCTTTTTACCCGTCCAAAGTTCATAAGGGGTTTTGGTCGCTGCCTTAGTTGGAACCCTGTTAAGGATATATACTGCGGTCTTTAGTGCTTCTCCCCAGAGTGATTCTGGTAAGGTAGAATGACTGATCATACTCATCACCATGTCCTTAAGCGTTCTGTTTCGTCTTTCAGCAACACTATTCATAGTGGGCGAACCTGGCATGGTGTACTGTGGGACGATACCGCATTCCTCTAGGAATCTAGCAAAAGGTCCTGGACGTTGTTCACCTGAACCGTCATATCTACCATAGTATTCACCACCACGGTCAGATCTAACGCTTTTAATCTTTAAGCCAAGTTGATTTTCAACTTCAGCTTTATAGTTTTTGAACACATCCAATGACTGTGCCTTTTCATGAATGAGATAAATGACATATCTTGAAAAATCGTCTGTGAACATTATAAAATATTGTTGACCATTCCAAGAAGCCGAAGGGAATGGTCCACAAATATCATTAGGTATAAGTTTTAAGACGCCTAAACACCTGTTGGATTCAAATCTCCTTTTGTTGGTTTGTTTTCCCTTTATACAATTAACACGATTATTAAAATCTGTGTAATCTTAAGGTTCGAGAATTTCGTCTGACACGAGTCTTCTTATTCTCTTTTCAGAGATATAACCCAATCTTTTGTGCCATAACGCAGCTGAATTCTCACTAGTTAATTTTCTTTTAGTGCCTCTACTTGTTTGCAGTGATTCATTAAATGAAGCAATATTATCCAAAGAATAAAGATTATCATACCCTGATAAAGAACCAGAACCAACCAATTTTGAATCGAGAAACAAACTGAATATTCTATTTTCAAAAGAACAAGAATAACCAAATTTGTCCAAAGCAGAAATGAAAATCAAATTCAGTCTAAAAGACGGCACAACAAATGTTTCATAAAGATCCAAATATATTCCAGTCTTCAACAATAATCTAAATTTTCCTATTGCCTCAACTTCAACTTTGTTGCCATCACCAACATAGATGAATCTTTCAGCATAACTTGGTTTTCGGCAATCCAGGCAACACTGCATAGACACACTGATGTGAGTTGTTGCGCCAGAATCTATCTACCACGTGTGTCTAGGCACTGAAGTTAAATTAACCTCAGAACAAACCATATTCAGAAGCATACCTTTCTTAGCACGCCAAGCGTGATAATTACTGCACTGCTTCTTCATATGCCCATCACTGCCACAGAAAAAACAACAAGAACTTTGAGAATCACTAGGATTTTTCTGTTGTTTCTTCGGAGGCTGTGTATCCGCAGCTTCCTTATCCTTTCTTTTCTTTCCTTTATCTTTCGAGGTAGAGGCATAATGAGCACTTTTTGTCTTGTCTTGCTTCAACCTTTCCTCTTCATGGACACAATGCGAGATGAGTTCATTCAGAGACCAAGTCTCTTTCTGACAGTTATATCTCACCTTGAACTGGTTAAACTGAAGAGGAAGAGAAATTAAAACCAGATGCACCAGCAAGTCCTCAGAGAGGTCAAGCTTCAGTGCTTTCAACTTTGAAGCAAGATGAGACATTTCCATAATGTACTCCCTGATGTTGCCCTTACCCTTGTACCTCATTAAAACGAGGCTTGCCAAAAGTGTACCAATTTCAGATTTTTCACTTTTCGCAAACCTCTTTTCGAGGTCTTCAAGGAAATTCTTAGCCGTAGCAATGTCGCTAGACATTGTGCCCCTGAATGTTTTTCGAATGGCCCTCTTCATGATTATCACACACATGCGATTCGATGTCTCCCATCTTTCAAACTCCCTCTTTTCATCAGAGGTACTCTTATCCGTAATGGCGGGAGGAGAGTCAACCCTTATCGCAAGGTCTAAATCCATGACTCCGAGAACTATCAATAAATTCTCTTGCCACGATTTAAATTCGAGCCATTTAACATTGCAATAGAATTTATGTTGGAATGAATATTTGCAGGAGTCAAATCTGAACAGAGAACAAAAAAAACAAATATACATGCTCAACCAAATATCCAAATGAAATAATCAATAAATTCAAATAATGTAGACCCATAAACAGAATATCGAGCACTCCATTAATATTTTATCTTTGGACAAAAAATTAACTTGTAAGTAATATCCTGGTGCAGCAGTCAAACACTAATAGTAACTATCATGTCAAATAACAACCTTCCTTTGGGTCGATTTATTATTCACATGAAAAACCGAACAACTATCACATATTTACCACCACAAGTGCATATGTAATTATATTAAATATTAACCTTCCTTTGAGCCGATTAATATTCATGTAAATCACATATACCAAAATTTTTTTATATTTCAAAATAAAATTAATTTTCAAAAAAGAGGTCACTTTGGAGACATTTTATTTCAATTAATCAATTTTAAAAATACATATAACTTTATCATTATTTGAATAATTGAATATGTAACATTAACCGAATAAACCTGAACCGAATTTATTTTTTTAAAAAAATTTCGGAAATTCCGAACGGGTCGACCCGGATCCGTACGGTTACTTTTTTTTTGAAAAAAAAATCCAAATTTTCGATTTTCCTCCAAAAGATTTTTGTTGAACAAAAATGGAAGGAAAATCGAAATCTTATACCAAATCCTTAAAATTTTCAACCAAATCTTTTTTAACAAAACTGAAACTTTAAAAGATTTGGTTTTCAACCAAAATATTTTCCAGATCTGAAGCCATATCAAAATATTTTTCACATCTGAAGCCATATCAAAATATTTTTCACATCTGAAGTCATATCAAAATATTTTCCAAATCTGTAGTCATATCAAAAAAAAATTTCCAGATCTGAAGCCATATCAAAAAGTTTTGAACAAAATTTTCTATTCCAGATCTGGTTTCAAATAATATCCAAAACTTTAAACAAATCTCAATGATTCAAACATGAGTGGCTCTAATACCACTTGTTGGGGAAAACTCATAAACCGCAGAATCCATCACGTTAAATCATTAAGAATTTGACTGAAAACTTAAGCGGAAGCGTACTTAAAACCATAATCCTGAATTATTTAGAACGTGTCTTGATCTTCCAGATCTACGCGCTCTTTCCTTGAGAGAACTATTTAGTTTCTCTTCAGAACTATTTTCTTAACGGGGGAGAGAATAGTGAAAGTGATAGCACGAGATCTGAGGACCATGACCCATATATAGATAATGATTGTCTTTATCTTCTGATATTTCTGTTTTAGCCCATCATAAAAACAGAAATTACACTTATGTCTCTACACATTAAAGACTTAAAACATATTAGATACATTAAAGCCCAATAACTCAAAACCTTATTTGATCACTTTATTTTGGGTTTAACTTAACAGACAACCCACACACATAATTATTCACATATAAGCTCATAAAAATAAAATTGATCCAACAACACAATGTCGGATAATTTTTTTGGGGAAGGGTTAAATCTGATTTCTCAAATTTCCGTAGGAGAAACACTATGCCGTAATATGAGTATTAACTTCGTGTATACGATGAATCAAACTTCAAATTTGAATTATATTTCGAAATAGAACCTTAGCAAACTTTTTAAGTCTTTGGAGTAAAAATACCAGAGCTCAGAATAAAAATATTTAGTGTCGTATTGGATCAAATAGCACCGCATGCATGCATTTAATTCACATTTTTATTTTTTTACCATGTAGGAAAAAATTATCACTAAAATAGTATTTTGCACATTTACATTGAATTTTTTTTTGTGTTAAGCAATTATTCCGCGCCTTATATTAAAATTTTTGTTTGTTTAATAGTGTTATTGTGTAAAAAATCTAAAGATAAATTAAAAACTTTGGAGATTATTTTCAGATTAGTAAGAATAATTATATAAATACGATAACTGTTAGATCAGTTTGAGATTTCTTCAAAGGTATTTTTGAGTTTGTTTTATCAATTGATGAAACTATTTTTTTTAATCTAAACTGATTAGTCGTGTAATATTCTCAAAAGTGATACAGTGAATATTTTGATCAAATTCATATAAAAAGTATGAAATAGATAAAGAGTGTGTTTATATCAGAACTGATTATAAAAAGCAGATAAACGTGGGGATATTATAACATACTGTACTGAAAATCGTATATCGTATCGAAATTACGATATACAAATATATATATATAACAAGATCTTTCGGTTCGATTTTATCGATATATACAGTTTTATATCGAAAAAAAACTTTATGTATATATTTTAATTTATAACTTTATTATTTAAACATATTATATATTTTTTTATTTATATATATTGTTTCGCTATTTTGTCGTATATTGAAATTTTCAAATTTAATATCGTTGTCAAACTGAAAAGTTCGGTATCGTTACCGTACCATACCGGAAAATTTCAATATTTTTTGGTATTGTAAACTCGGTGTGCTGAAATTTTTTGTATTTTTTCCCACCCTAATAAATGAAGACATGAATATTTTTTTGGAAATCCGAGGGCCAAATCCCCATATGTCTTTTTGTTAGGTAAGTAGGCCATTGTATTTATTTGTATGCAATGCATTTTGCCAAAATGCATTTCGTCAAAGCCGTGTCCAATTGGTTGATGGCCGCAAGAAAAAATGAATATTGCTTTCTTTGTTCACATGAAAGAATTCACCTATAAATACATGCATAATTTGCATTGTAAAGATGATCCCAAAACAAACAAAGCAATTACAAAGTTTAGTAAATAAAAGAGAAAAAAAAAAGAGTTTTTTTTTTGTTCTCTTGTGTGAGTTAGAGAAAATATTTTCTCGGTTATACTCGGGTTGGGAGTGTGAGATATTTAGTGTATCATTGTGTACACTTGTTGTAATATTTCTTCTGTTATAAAAGATCTGCAGTAGCTCCGTGGACGTAGCCTATCTTGGGTGAACCACGTAAATCTTTGTGTCATTGTTGATTATTTTATTCCGAAATTTTTTGGGTACTATTATCATCGTGATCGACATCACTTCGGTGTAATTTCCCAACAACTGGTATCAGAGCCTTGTGAAAATTCTTAAGAATTCTGAGTATGCTCTGTGGTTGCAGCTTTGTCTGATCTTCCACATCAGAAAAGATTTTTTAGATTTTTTGCTAAGGTTAGAGAAGTGATGGCCGGAGATGATGGATCAGGACCAGGAATCAACAAGTTCGACAGAACAGATTTTTCGTTCTGGCGGTTACAGATAAGAGATTATCTGTACAGTAAGAAGCTGCATCAACTTCAATCAGGAAAGAAACCGGAAAAGATAGAGGATGATGATTGGGAGCTTCTTGACCGATAGGTGTTAGGTGTGATACGACTGACCCTAACGAAGAATGTGGCACATAACGTGGCGGAGGAAAAAACCACAGAAGAGATGATGTCCATTTTATCGGACATATATGAGAAGCCATCAGCAAACAACAAAGTACATCTCATGAAAAAGTTATTCAACTTGAAAATGGGTGAAGGTGCTTCGGTGGCTAAACACATCAATGAGTTCAACACGATTGTTTCTCAGCTAACATCGGTTGAAATTAATTTTGATGATGAGATTCGTGCACTTATTCTTTTGGTGTCTTTACCAAATGTTTGGGAACTAATGCGGGCAGCGGTTAGCAACTCTGTTGAAAAAAGAAAGCTACAATTCAATGATGTCAAAGATCAAATTCTTGCTGAAGAAGTTCGCAGGATGGATTCGGGTGAAGGAACATCATCGAGATCTGCTCTAAATCTCAAGAACAGAGGAAGGGGCAGGAGTGGCGAAAAGAGTTCTAACCGATGGCGCGGTAGGTCCAAGTCAAGAAATGTAAAAGACAAAAGAAACTTTGAAAAGAATTTGAAGTGCTGGAGCTGTGGTGAAACTAGTCACTTGAAAAAGAACTGCAAATCAACAAAGAATAATGCAAATGTTGTCATTGAGGAAGTACATGATGCTCTGCTATTATCCATGGAAAGCCCTGTTGATTCTTGGGTTATGGACTCGGGAGCTTCGTTTCATACCATCGGTGATCGTGGTGTATTTGATAATTACATCGCTGGCAATTACGGAAAAGTTTTCCTAGCTGATGGAAAACCCTTGGAAATTGTTGGTATGGGTGATGTACGGATGAAGATGTCAAATGGATATGTCTAAAAAATCAACAAAGTCAGACATGTACCAAAATTGACACGCAATCTGATCTCGGTGAGACAGCTCGATGATGAAGGCCACAATGTGACCTTCGGTGATGGTTCTTGGAAAGTGAACAAAGGAACCATGATTGTTGCTCGAGGAAAGAAAACTGGAACATTGTATATGACTTCCAGTTGCAGAGACACATTAGCAGCTGTGGATGCTGGAGCCAATTCAAGTATGTGGCATTATAGACTTGGACATATGAGTGAGAAGGGAATGAAGATGTTGGTGTCAAAAGAAAAGCTACCAGAATTAAAGACTATTGAACACCAACTATGTGAAAGCTGTATCTTTGGAAAGCAGAAGAATGTGAGCTTTTCAAAAGGCGGTAGAGAACCGAAAACAGCAAAGTTGGAGCTGTTTCATACTGATGTATGGGGACCATCTCCTGTGACATCCCTTGGAGGCTCGAGATACTATGTCACATTCATTGACGATTCGAGTAGAAAAGTTTGGGTTTATTTTCTAAAAAATAAATCTGATGTTTACGAGACCTTTAAAAGGTGGAAAGTCATGGTGGAAAATGAGACCAACTTGAAGGTGAAGTGCTTACGGTCTGACAATGGTGGAGAATATGAAGATGATGAGTTTAAGAAATATTGTGCACAGAACGGGATCAAGATGGAGAAAACCATTCCTGGTACACCTCAAAAGAATGGTGTAGCTGAAAGGATGAACAGGACCCTGAATGAACGCGTAAGGAGCATGAGATTGTATTCTGGATTGCCAAAATCATTCTGGGCTGATGCTGTTAACACTGCAGCATATCTGATCAACAGAGGACCTTCGATACCGCTTGACTGCAAAATACCCGAAGAGGTTTGGAGTGGAAAAGAAGTAAACCTTTCTTTCTTGAAAGTCTTTGGATGTCTATCCTATGTTCATATTGATTCAGCAAGCAGAACAAAACTTGATCCAAAATCAAAAAAGTGCTTCTTTATTGGTTATGGAGATAATGAGTTTGGTTATCATTTCTGGGATGACCAAAATCGGAAGATCATTCGGAGCAGGGATGTAATCTTTAATGAGCAGCTTCTGTACAAGGACAAGTCAGACATTGGAGCTGGAGATGAATGTCCTGAAGTCAAGAAGACTGATGAAGTGCCATTGACATATATTTCTGTCAATGAATCGAAAACCAGTAACCAGGAAGATGAAGAAGAAACTGCACAAGATGATGACCCACAAACTCCGGTGATTGAACTCAGGAGATCTTTGAGAATCATTAGACCACCTGAGAGATACTCCCCTGCACTTCACTATATTTTGCTGACAGACAAAGGTGAACCGGAGACCTATGAAGAGGCAATGCAAAGTGATGATTCAACCAAGTGGGAGTTGGCCATGGAAGATGAGATGGATTCACTGTCATCCAATCAGACGTGGGAGTTGACAGAACTTCCGCAAGGCAAAAAGGCGTTACATAACAAGTGGGTGTACAGGTTAAAAGAAGAGCATGATGGTAGCAAGCGGTACAAGGCAAGACTTGTTGTAAAAGGCTTCCAACAACAGGAAGGAATTGATTACACCGAGATTTTCTCTCCGGTGGTTAAATTAACCACTATCAGTACAGTACTTGGACTAGTGGCGAAGGAAGACTTACATTTGGAGCAGTTGGATGTAAAGACAGCGTTTCTTCACGGTGACCTAGATGAAGAAATTTATATGAAGCAGCCACACGGATTTGAAGTACGGGAAAAAGAGAAAATGGTGTGAAAACTTCAGAAGAGCTTGTACGGTCTCAAACAAGCTCCAAGACAGTGGTACAAGAAGTTTGATGGATTCATGAATGAAAATGGTTTCCTAAGGTGTCAAGCTGATCATTGCTGTTATGTGAAAAAGTTTGACGATTCTTATATCATACTACTGCTATATGTAGATGATATGCTGATAGTTGGAGCTTGTCTAGAAGAAATTGATAAACCCAAGAAAGATTTATCAAAGGAATTTGCCATGAAGGATTTGTGTGCTGCAAAGCAAATCCTTGAAATGAGGATCTTTAGAGACAGGGTGTAATAGCCAAGCTTGGTGAACGGTACGATTTAAGATTTCGTATGTTTATGGACTATTTGGTTAAGTTTAAGTATAGTTTTGATGTTAAGAGTTGTGATCTATGATTTATGGTGTTGTGACTATAGATGATGTGTGGTGATATTGTAGCGTCGTTGCGATTAAATTCATGATTATTCGTATGTTGAGCCAATTGGTATGAGGCTAATTGGAGTGGTTAGATAAGACATAGAGGTGCAACTTTCATATTGAGAGTGTTGCCAAAATATGAGGAGAAGCGACTGTTGCGATTCGATTTTTAGATGCAAAGTTTATTGTTGGCTACAGAGGAGAGAGCACCCGCACTCCTTTATGTAGTGCACCCGCGGTGACTGGACAGAAGAGTCAGTGCACCCGCATTGAAAAAGAGACCGCACCCGCGGTGTTTGGGCAGAGCAGCCACCGCACCCGCGGTAGAAAAAGAGCGCACCTGCGGTAGTCTCCTTTGGATTTTCGGAAGTTGTTCAGCAAGCCTAGCGCACCCGTGGTATGATCAGTAGCGCACCCGCGGTGCGTGAACAGTATAAGCGTGTTTTGTGATTTTAAGTGATATAATTGAAGTGTTGGCTCTTATTTCTCTCATTTCTCTCCTCACTTCTCGATTCTTCAGCTCCAAGGAGACTAGGGTTCCTACTTTTCCATCTTTGATCCTTTGATTCAAGCTTATTGTTGGATTATTGAAGTGAGAACAAGGTTCATTTGGGGTTCAAGGAGCTAAGGTAAGCTTATGGTTTAGTTATTCTTTGGATTTTGGTGTTGGGGAGAAATCATGGGTTTGTTTATTGTGTTGATTTTATGGGTTTTATGTTATGGGTTTGTGATTATTAAGTTATTGATGGTGCAATACATGGTTTATTGTTGTAGGTTTTTTACTAAGAGATTAGATTCAAGGTTTCCATTGGTTGTAAGTGGAATTCATTCCTTGTGCTCACATGAAGTATATGTATTGTATTTCAATAGTTTTAACATGTTATTCCCTTCCATTTGATTCATGTTATGCATAGAATATACTTTGTTGTATATTAGAGACATTTTTATGTCTCAATTATGTAAAGGGAATGCAAAAGAGAAGAGTCTTCAAAGTGTTTGATATAATGTCAAAGAGAGAGTTCAAATGATTTATTGGATTGATAAAGAGATAGTCAGAGATTGGATGCAATTAGTTGATCAACGATCATAGGCTTATATCCCAACAGAGTAATCGATTTATATCGATGGGATATAAGTACAGAGACAGAGATACTATTGAAATATCAATCCATCAGAGAAAAGAGTAATACCATCATTATTGTTCATGTTCTACTATATTATTAATGTTTAAGAGTTAGATGGTATTTAATGATTTCAAAGCCATGTTTTACAGAGTATGATATGTACAGATTGTTATGTAAGAGTTCCACTTGCTGAGTTTTATACTCATTTCAGTTATTCCATGTGATGCAGATAAGAATGACGGGCCAGGACGTTGATTAGAGCCGAGGTCATATGCATAGAAGATGGAAGGAAGAAGGCTATTTTGTTAGCATTTTTGGACATGATCAAAATGATGTTTTGTATTTTGATGCAACACTTATTTAATCATGTATATACTTTTGATTGTATATATTGAAAATGTGTTTATGTCAAGAAAATTTTAAATCCTTCCTCCCTTAAAATAAATTTTAGAAAAATTCCGCTGTTATTTTATGAAATCGGTCAGAGGTGTTACATTTAGTGGTATCAGAGCAACGTTCTTCGGACCAATGCATATGACTTCGTCTACTTTCAACAGTCCGGGTATGTCTTCTTCTACATCTATTTATTGTTATTGGTTGATATGTATTATGTGAACAGATTGTAGGAGTTAATGTCTCCTAAGAGAAAGGCTTCAAAGGGTGAGGATAGCTCCTCATCGAGAGTTGTCGACGAGTTCGGAAAATTACTGAAAGAGCAAGCTAAGGTTCACAGTGAACAGATTCAGCAGTTGCTCCGTTTGCAATGTTCAGGTCAAGGTAGAGGCAAAGTGAGAGGCCAAGTGGTTCAACCAGTTGGAACTTATGGGATCTTTACTGCTTTTAAGAGGATGGATCCGCCTGAGTTTGCAGGAAGTACTGATCCATTGGTGGCTGTAGAGCGGATTAAAGCACTTGAGGCGATATTTGATCATCTCAAGTATGAAGACAAGGACAGAGTTGGATGTGCAGTATTCATGCTAGTTAAAGCTGCACGTATTTGGTGGAATGCTACCAAGGTAGGTGTTGATGTTTCGGCATTGAAGTGGCAAGATTTCACTGATCTTTTCTACGACAAGTATTTTCCGGATGCACTTCGAGCTCGGAAGGTGATTGAGTTTTTAGAGCTTTGATAGGGAAGTATGAATGTTGATGAGTACATTTTGAAGTTCGAGGAGGGCTGTCTGTTTGCCCCATATATTGCCTCCAATGACAAAGATAAGGGTGCTCATTTTGTTAAAGGACTTCGAGCAGAGATCAGAAGAGATATCAATATGTCTAAGGCGGTGACATTCAAATAGATTGTGGCTAAAGCATTGTTAGCCGAGAAAGATGAAAAGGATATTGCAAGAGAGAGACAGGCAAGGCAGCAGGCTATTGCTCAAAGGGGTCAAGGTTCGAGCCAAAGAGGTAAAGGCAGTTTCAAAGGGAAAGGAAGGTTAGAGCCGAGTTCTAAAGCACCGACAGTTCCATCTGAACCAGAGAAGCCGTTGTGTTCCAAGTGCAGTAGGCATCATAGGGAAGAGTGCAGATTTGGTACTCACACTTGTTACCGATGTGGTACTGCAGGCCATATCGCCAAGGACTGTCCGCGAGGATCGAGTAAAGAGAAGGTGCAGGGTCGCATCTTCACCATGACGAAGGAAGGTATAAACCATGATTTTTCTGTGATCTCTAGCACTATCTTAATTTTAGGCAGAGTAGCTACGACATTGATTGATGCAGGTGCTACTCATTCTTTTATGTCTGAACTATTTTTGAGATCTTTGGGTTTAGTTCCTTCTGTTCTTCCCCTCCAGTTTAATGTTGTATTGTCTTCTGGAGATGTGTTATGCCCGATGTCTATTGTGTATGCGTGTTCTGTTCAAATTGATGAGCGAATGGTTTATGCCGATTTGATTGTTATTTCGATGGTTGCGTTTGATATTATACTTGGCATGGATTGGCTATCAACTTACCGTGCAATGATTGATTGCGTTGCCAAGACTGTGAAATTTGCAGATGATGGAAATAAGGAAGGTATGCTCGCCAGTGCAGGTACTTCGCTGATCCTACCTTTTATTTCATGTCTTGAGGCTAAGAAGTTGTTGTTTAGAGGTTGTGATGGGTTTTTGGCTTCGATTGTTGATGTGGATAGAATTGTGAAGTTGAATATTGATGATATTAATGTTGTGAGAGAGTTCCCTGATGTATTTGAGGATGATGTGCTGGGTTTACCGCCGGACAGAGATGTAGAGTTTGTGATTGATTTAGTCCCCGAGACGGTTCCTATTTCTAAGGCACCGTACAGAATGGCCCCGACAGAGATGAAAGAGTTGAAGACGCAGTTGCAGGATCTATTGGATAAGGGTTTTATACGGCCGAGTTCTTCGCCTTGGGGAGCTCCGGTTCTTTTCGTCAAAAAGAAAGATGGGTCTTTGCGGCTGTGCATTGACTACAGAGAAATCAACAAAGTGACAATCAAGAATAAATATCCGTTGCCACGGATAGACGATCTTTTTGACCAACTGCAAGGGGCTACAGTGTTTTCGAAGATTGATCTGCGATCTGGCTATTATCAGTTAAAAGTTAGGGAGTCTGATATCCCTAAGACGGCGTTCCGGACCAGGTATGGTCATTACGAATTTCTTGTTATGTCGTTCGGTCTGACTAATGCTCCTTCAGTCTTCATGGATCTTATGAACCGGGTGTTCAAGCTGTATTTGGATAGCTTTGTCATTGTTTTCATCGATGATATATTGATTTATTCCAAGATCAGAGAGCTTCACGCAGAGCACCTTAGAGTCGTTCTTCAGTTGTTGAGAGAGAAGAGGTTGTATGCTAAGTTGAAGAAATGTGAGTTCTGGTTGGAGCAGATTTCTTTCTTAGGCCATGTTTTCTCGAAGGATGGTTTAGCTGTTGATCCAGTAAAAATAGAGGCGATACAGAAGTGGCCTATCCCTACCACTGTATCAGAGGTACGCAGTTTTCTTGGTTTGGCGGGTTATTATCGTCGTTTTATTTCAGATTTTTCCAAGATTGCCCTGCCGTTAACCAATCTGATGAGGAAGACTGTGAAGTTTGAATGGTCCAATGAATGCCAAAGTGGATTCCAAGAGTTGAAAGATAGGTTGACGACAGCTCCGGTACTTGCATTGCCCAGTGGTTCCGAGGACTTTGTTGTTTATACCGATGCGTCGAAGAAGGGCCTCGGTGCAGTGCTGATGCAACGTGGAAAGGTTATAGCCTATGCTTCTCGTCAGTTGAAGGACTACGAGAAAAAATATCCAACGCATGATCTGAAGCTGGCAGCTGTGGTATTCGCCCTGAAAATCTGGAGACATTATTTATATGGCGAAAAGTGTGAAATTTTTACTGACCACAAGAGTTTAAAGTATTTGTAAGAACTCAATATGCGTCAGAGATGGTGGTTAGAGCTTGTCAAAGACTATGATGTGACAATTAGTTATCACCCTGGGAAGGCGAATGTTGTAGCGGATGCATTGAGCCGTAAGTCAAGTTCTTCTTTGAGTTCTATGATTCAGAAGCCATTGTTGTTAGAATTGCAACGAGAGGAGATAGCTTTGGTGGTTCCGGGAACCATTGCTCGCTTTTCAGCGTTGATCATTCGGGCTACATTGACGGATAGAATCCGTAGAGAGCAGGCCAATGATGTACAGTTGACAGAGATGAGAGCCAGAGCATAAGAGAGAGGTAATTCAGAGTTTGGGATGAATAAG
Source organism: Primulina tabacum (assembly GCF_025594145.1). NCBI lineage: Eukaryota > Viridiplantae > Streptophyta > Magnoliopsida > Lamiales > Gesneriaceae > Primulina > Primulina tabacum. Next base: position 6,996,920 of record NC_134567.1, read on the forward strand.
GATGGTTTGATGACATTCAGAGGCCGTATATGCATTCCTACTGGTGATGATATTCGACGAGACGTCTTGACAGAGGCACATATCGCGCCATACTCGATACATCCAGGTAGTACCAAGATGTATCAGGATCTTCGTAGACTCTATTGGTGTTCAGGTATGAAGAAGGATATTGCCATGTTTATTTCTCAGTGTTTAACTTGTCAGCAGGTGAAAATCGAGCATCAAAAACCTGCTGGGACATTGCATTCATTGCCGATTCCTCAATGGAAATGGGAGCACATTACAATGGATTTCGTGATTGATCTTCCCAGAACGCAGAAAGGCTATAACTCTATTTGGGTTATTGTTGATCGGTTGACCAAGTCAGCGCATTTTATCCCAGTCAAGACAACGTATTCCATGAACCAGTATGCCGAAGAGTACATAGCAGAGATTGTTAGACTTCATGGTGTTCCTGTGTCGATCGTGTCTGATCGTGACCCTAGTTTTACTTCAGAGTTTTGGAAGAGTTTACACAGAGCCTTGGGTACACAGTTAGCATTTAGTACAACATATCATCCCCAGAGCGATGGTCAATCAGAGAGTGTTATTCAGATTTTAGAGGATATGCTCAGAGCTTGTACTATCGACTACTCTGGTAGTTGGGATTCCAAATTGCCTCTGGTTGAGTTCACGTATAATAATAGCTACCAAGCACCGATTGGCATGGCACCATATGAAGCACATTATGGCAGAAACTGTAGATCCCCCTTATATTGGGACGAGATTGGTGAGAGAAAGATGTTGGGTCCAGAGTTGGTCCAATAGACAGCTGATGTTGTTGCTGTTATCCAAGAAAGGATGAAGACAGCGCAGTCAAGATAGAAGAGTTATGCTGATGTGAGACGAAGGCCGTTGCAGTTTGAGGTTGGCGATCACGTGTTCTTGAAGATTGCACCTCTTAAAGGTGTGATGCGGTTTGGCAAAAAGGGAAAGTTGAATCCAAGGTTTATAGGCCCATTTGAGATCTTGGATAGAGTCGGTGATCAAGCTTACAGGTTAGCCCTACCGCCAGATCTTGATAGAGTTCATAATATTTTTCATTTCTCCATGCTCAGGAAGTATATTGCAAATCCTTCCCATGTACTTCGTCACGAGCCATTGGATTTGACGCCGAATTTAACGTACCAAGAGATTCCAGTTCAAATTCTGGGTCGCAAAGTTAAAGTATTGAGAACCAAAAAGATCGGCATTGTTAAAGTCCTTTGAAGGAATCAATTGGTTGAAGAAGCCACGTGGGAACCAGAGGATGAGATGAAAGGAAAGTATCCTGAGTTGTTTACGTAATGACTTCAATTTCGGGGACGAAATTCCTTTAAAGAAAGGAGATTGTAATAGCCAAGTTTGGTGAACGGTACGGTTTAAGATTTCGTATGTTTATGGACTATTTGGTTAAGTTTAAGTATAGTTTTGATGTTAAGAGTTGTGATCTATGATTTATGGTGTTGTGACTATAGATGATGTGTGGTGATATTGTAGCGTCGTTGCGATTAAATTCATGATTATTCGTATGTTGAGCCAATTGGTATGAGGCCAATTAGAGTGGTTAGATAAGACATAGAGGTGCAACTTTCATGTTGAGAGTGTTGTCGAATTATGAGGAGAAGCGACGTTGCGATTCGATTTTTAGATGCAAAGTTTATTGTTGGCTACAGAGGAGAGTGCACCCGCACTCCTTTATGCAGTGCACCCGCGGTGATTGGACAGAAAAGTCAGTGCACCCGCACTGAAAAAGAGACCGCACCCGCGGTGTTTGGGCAGAGCAGCCACCGCACCCGCGGTAGAAAAGGAGCGCACCCGCGGTCGTCACCTTTGGATTTTCGGAAGTTGTTTAGCAAGCCTAGCGCACCCGCGGTATGATCAGTAGCGCACCCGCGGTGCGTGAACAGTATAAGCGTGTTTTGAGATTTTAAGTGATATAATAGAAGTGTTGGCTCTTATTTCTCTCATTTCTCTCCTCACTTCTCGATTCTTCAGCTCCAAGGAGACTAGGGTTCCTACTTTTCCATCTTTGATCCTTTGATTCAAGCTTATTGTTGGATTATTGAAGTGAGAACAAGGTTCTTTTGGGGTTGAAGGAGCTAAGGTAAGCTTATGGTTTAGTTATTCTTTGGATTTTGGTGTTGGGGAGAAATCATGGGTTTGTTGATTGTATTGGTTTTATGGGTTTTATGGTATGGGTTTGTGATTATTAAGTTATTGATGGTGCAATACATGGTTTATTGTTGTAGGTTTTGTACCAAGAGATTAGATTCAAGGTTTCCATTGGTTGTAAGTGGAATTCATTCCTTGTGCTCACATTAAGTATATGTATTGTATTTCAATGGTTTTAACATGCTATTCCCTTCCATTTGATTCATGTTATGTATAGAATATACTTTGTTGTATATTATAGGCATTTTTATGTTTCAATTATGTAAAGGGAATGCAAAAGAGAAGAGTCTTCAAAGTGTTTGATATAATGTCAAAGAGAGAGTTCAAATGATTTATTGGATTGATAAAGAGATAGTCAGAGATTGGATGCAATTAGTTGATCAACGACCATAGGCTTATATCCCAACGAAGTAATCGATTTATATCGATGAGATATAGGTACAGAGACAGAGATATTATTGAAATATCAAGCCATCAGAGAAAAGAGTAATACCATCGTTATTATTCATGTTCTACTATATTATTAATGTTTAAGAGTTAGATGGTATTTAATGATTTCAAAGCCATGTTTTACAGAATATGATATGTACAGATTGTTATGTAAGAGTTCCACTTGCTGAGTTTTATACTCAGTTCAGTTATTTCATGTGATGCAAATAAGAGTGACGTGCCAGGACGTTTATTGGAGCCGAGGTCATATGCATAGAAGATGGAAGGAAGAAGGCTATTTTGTTAGCATTTTTGGACATGATCAAAATGATATTTTGTATTTTGATGCAACACTTATTTGATCATGTATATACTTTTGATTGTATATATTGAAAATGTGTTTATGTCAAGAAAATTTTAAATCCTTCATCCCTTCAAATAAATTTTAGAAATATTCCGCTTTTATTTTATGAAATCGGTCAGAGGTGTTAGACAGGGTGAATGGATTCTTGAAGTTATCTCAAGAAGAGTACGTGAAAAAGGTGGTTAGCAGATTTAATATGGATGAAGCTAAACATGTGAGTACTCCTTTGGCTAGTCATTTCAAACTAACCAAAGCACAATCACCATCGACGGAGCAGGAGCAGGCTTATATGAATAAGGTTCCTTATGCTTCTGCTGTCGGAAGCCTCATGTATGCAATGGTGTGTACAAGACCAGACATAGCACATGCAGTGGGAGTTGTGAGCAGGTTTATGAGTAATCCAGGAAAGCAACACTGGGAAGCAGTTAAGTGGATTCTCAGGTATTTGAAAGGTACTGCTAGTTGTTCTTTATGCTTCAGGAGGTCAAAATTGGGCTTACATGGTTTTGTCGATGCCGATATGGGTGGTGACCTGGATGGCAAGAAAAGTACTACTGGATATGTGTTCACATTAGGTGGTACAGTTGTAAGCTGGGTGTCTAAGCTGCAAAAGATTGTTGCGCTTTCGACTACTGAGGCTGAATATGTTGCAGTTACAGAAGCTAGTAAGGAGATGATATGGTTGAGATCCTTTCTGTAAGAATCGGGTCAGAAGCTTGAAGATAGCACATTACATTGTGACAGTCAGAGTGCTATTCATTTAGCAAAAAATCATGTTTATCATTCTAGGACAAAGCATATATAGGTTAGGTACCATTTCATCATATCAGTACTGGAAGATGGAGTCTTGATGCTTGAGAAGATTTCCGGAAGTAAAAATCCAGCCGATATGCTCACGAAGACGGTAACCATTGAGAAACTGAAGTTGTGTTGGACTGCAAGAATAAATAAGGAGATCTGAGCTGCTGCATTAATGGTGTGAAGACACGATTGAAATCAAGTCTTCAAGTGGAAGAAATGTTAGGTAAGTAGGCCATTGTATTTAATTGTATGCAATGCATTTTGCCAAAATGCATTTCATCAAAGCAGTGTCCAATTGGTTGATGGCTGCAAGAAAAAAGGAATATTGCTTCCTTTGTTCACACGAAAGAATTCACCTATAAATACATGCATAATTTGCATTTTAAGGATCATCCCAAAACAAACAAAGCAATTACAAAGCTTAGTAAATAAGAGAGAAAAAAAAAGAGAGTTTTTTTTTGTTTTCTTGTGTGAGTTAGAGAAAATATTTTCTCGGTTATACTCGGGTTGGGAGTGTGAGATATTTAGTGTATCATTGTGTACACTTGTTGTAATATTTCTTCTGTTATAAAAGATCTGCAGTAGCTCCGTGGACGTAGCCTATCTTGGGTGAACCACATAAATCTTTGTGTCTTTGTTGATTATTTTATTCCGTAATTTTTTGGGTACTATTATCATCGTGATCGGCATCAATTCGATGTAATTTCCCAACACTTTTTAGTGTCAACATGATATTTCGGATGTTTGAGTAAAATTTATAAAATTGGCCTCTCAAAATAATAGGTCAGCTTTTTTTTTTCCCAAAAGATACCAAATCATTTCTCTTTGGATCAATTGCAATTAAGATTGCCCTAATGTTTTTATCAGTTTTTTTCCTCAATTATGTGGTCATAAACATTTAGAGATAAATTATCTCTCTTAATTTATATTTTCATATTTAACATATTTGATGATATTAAAATTATCTTCTTCATTCAGTTTGTGAATCTTGAATAACTTCGTATTAATATCGTCATTTATTGAGGAATCAAATTTTTTAGCATTATTGTTGTGTTGGTTTTCTCGTTCAGTCGTAAAATATTGATATATATCTGAAATACAACTTTGACTTAACCCTACTTCTCTTTGATTACTCTTTTTTTCCTACTCAAAAAATTTTCTTATTATAATTGATTATTGACTATATCTAACAAAACAAATTAATTCTATCTATTATAACTATAAATTATATTATTGAATATTTTGAAATGCATTAGTAAATTAATATGCACGTTTCATTTGTATAATTTTGTATTAATTTCACTGACGAGACTAGTCAAATTGACAGCGGAAGAAACCAATTCATATATTATTTATTAACATAACAGGAGATTTTGCTTTCCGTTAAGTAGCTATTAATTGTCTTATCAAATACAAACAAAGAGTAGATATAAATGATTTTAAAAAAATTATCATTAGTCTGCATAACCCAGAAAAAATAAAAACATAATGACAGTTCTTAAAAAAACTGCTTTAAAAATTCTCAATATCAAAATTTAATAATTAAAGAAAAGTATAATCTTAAAATTTGATTACCTAAACCACTTATTAATATAAGATAATACCAAATAAGATGATGAACAAATAATTCTATTAATATATATAAAAGCGTCAATATATAGTTAAGAAAAGTGAAGTCTCTTTGCTAGGATTGGATTAGAGTTTGGAGGGGGTGAATAAAATCTTTTAAAAAAAATTCTTCTAAACTCTGTTAAATAGTGCGACCGGTATTGATATTGTTAAATATCAATACCAAATTTTTTCAACTCTTAAGAAACAGTCGAACCACAACTTGTGCGGAAACAGTATGATGAATCTTATGACTACTTTATACTCAAATAAGGTAATTTATACGAGATAAGAAAATTTATACAAGATAAGAAAATGTAGTAATGAAGTAACACAGTTGATGTTTATGGATGTTCGGAGAGTCGAGCTCTTATGTCATCTCTTCTACCACTTATGGAAGGATTTTCGTAGAAGACTTTTGTTTTAAAAAACCTATAATAACCTACTTCAACTTTAGAACTGATCTGCTGCCTAAATTGAAACTTCTAATAACTCAAACGGTTGAGACACACAGTCTAACAACCAATACAATAAGTAAATAAGTGAATCTTCATATTCAAACTGTCGAACAATTCTTCAAATATTTTATACAGAAATGGTCGAATGGTTTGACAGAGGACCTTGATGATTCTTGAGATCTGATAAATGTTCTTTGATGCGAGGACTGATGAGTAGTAGTGAATAATAAATAGGAGTGCTCATAAATACTTTTAAAGAACGTAATCTTGAATGTGTGTTCTTGTGAATTTCGTATTTTCAACTCTTCTTGGAATTCTCTATTTGTAGTACCTTTTGAATTTATCTATTCAACGATAACTTCTATTGTTTCCCGAAAATATGGACATGTCACTAATAGTCGTTGCAAATATCATTTAAGGCTCATTAATATCCTTCCTGCTTTACCACTTTCAGTCAATACTCTATGATAAAGCTCGTCAGGCTACAGACTTTCTATCATTCAAGAGTTGGTAGGATCCTTTTGCAATCTTTTTATTTTAAGCTTTCTTCTCTGTTGTTGACTTGCAATATCCTTATGGGAAACCTCAAATCTGACCGTTTGCAAAGTTGTTGGGAATCAATGGTTTGAAATTTGTACACAGCTTTAAATGTTTTCGATCGGTCAACTAGAGTAAAATAAATACAACGGTTGGATGGCTCTGGATTATGAGACCGAATGAACGTAGCGTTGAGACAAGTTGAACGTTTATCTATTGAATATTAAGTAGAACTGTCAAGTACTTATAGTACACAGTAAATGATAGCTTGATCTAACGCAATAAGTTATTGTTTGTCATCATAAAAACTAAAGGATTTAACGATTTATCTGTTTTTAGTGATGACAAAACCTGATCTCTGGAGATAATACGCGATAAATAGAAGATGAATTCATTGAGAATAAATTTCATTGTTGCAAATAGAGACTGGTAAAAGCCTACTACACCTACGTAAATAAAAAAATCTATGAGGAAAATGATCCGCTAAAATAAAACAAACGCATAGAGTTGAATCATCTTGTATCACATTTATTTTGCAAGGCACACATCTTAATCTTACTAAATGGTTTTTTGTCAAGGGTCTAGTATAATATATCACTTTATCAATATATGCTTTCTTCTTATCATCCATAGTCCATTCTGAACGATGTTTCTCGATCATCTGAGCTGATCCATATGATACAACAACTAGAGTATTAACTTTCAGTATCTTGATTGTTCTGTCAGTGATGACGTATTACATATCATTGTCTTGGGCTGGCAGATGAGCATATATTTTATTTTTTCAGTGATCAAAATTTTCATCTGAGAACATGAGAATTTTGCTTAATGATGCCATCGTTTATGAATATATGGATCTAGAGGTCGAGAAAACCCACTCTGATACCACTTGTTAGGATCGAGATGTGCTTTAAAGGGGGGAGGGATGAATAAAGCACAAAGATATTTTCTTTTTTCAATGAACAGATGACCTCCACTAGTGGTAGTAGTAGAAATATGATCTCTATCTTCAAAGATAAGTAGCCAATGTATAATGCAGAATGAGGCTATTGAATATTATGAACATTAATGACAGAAATAATAATAACACAATACTTGTTTCTGGAATTTCGAAGAATAAATGACTTCTGGGTCTCTCCTTCTTCTGTTTCAATTCATAATTAAACATGCTACTAAACAGAAAAGTTATTTATGTTCGTTACAATGACTTACTCAAATGATGAAATTCAAGTAAGATTATAGTGAGTACAAAGTAGTATAAGATGATATTTGATAAGATCTGATCTGAACTTGAGAACGTACTTCTAATAATTTCAACAATGGTTCTGAGTTGTAAGAAAATGATCGCGTAAGTGTATATCTTATTTAAGATAAGAAATAGCCTTATATTGATAATATTCAAACGTTCAGATTTGAACGGCTATAAATTGGTCGAGTCATGATAATTAATGCACTTGTCTAATATGTCAAATATAATTTCACATGCTCCAGAAGTATAAGGCAATGTTAAATGCTTTACACGGTTTGTCAAATCAGTCAGAAATTTTTTTTCTTAAATAAAGTGCAGAGCATTCTGAATGTTCAATATGCTGATTTTATGTCATATTAAATACACGGATAAATTGAATGATCGTAAATGACCATTGTCGATATTCAATAGTTATTATTCATTTAATTTGATAGTATGCATTTTCCATATCGGAAGCGAACGATCGGTCTGCTTAATTTTATCTATTGAGTTTTAACAAATACATCATCAAAACTAAAATGCTCCAACAATTTATACTATTTTAATGCATTATAAATAATACATTCACTTATGATAACATAATTTTTATAACATAAAAATATTATTTGAACTTCATTCATGTTGCATAGACATAAAAAAAACTATTAAGATATTATATATATGGGGGCGAGGATGGGGACTCGGTCCTGCGGGGATGGGGAATCTCCTAAAAGAAAAAAACGGATATTGGGGCGAGAATGGGGTTGGGTTTTTTATTCGGACATCTCCGCCCCATTGCATTCCTAGTTTGGGGTTACATATTAGGAAATTACCCCATACTTTATCAGCCACTTCTAACACTTATCACACACCAATGATTTTCCCCTGGAATATCATCTTGTTTTGCCCATTTCATAATGCCCACCGCAACATTTCAATGGGGGAGAATTGTCTAAGTCTATACATAAAACTATCAAAGACTTAATCTAGTCAATGTGAAACATTTAACACACCCCTCTCATGCTCAAAAATGAACATCTGGAGTGTGAAGTATACAAGATCGAATAACACATAGGGCACTCCAATACATATGGTGAACCTGAGCCAGGATCAGAACATGTCTCTGATACCATGTTAAGATTGAGATTGAACCTAACTCAACCTCAAAGCTAGCTCAAGGAGAAATGATTGTCCAAGTCCATATATACAACTTCAAATTACTTAATCCAGCCAACTTAGGTCACCTTTCATGCCCATGAACGAACATTTGGAACGTGAAATATACATGATCGGGTGGCCCATAGGGCAGTCTAATATATAATGATGGGCTAGCCTAGGTTCTGATACTATGTTATGATTGGTACTTGGACCTAACTCAACCTCAAAAGCTAGTATAAGGGAATATTGTCCAAATTCATATATACAACTCCCAAGAAATTAATTTAGTCGATGTTGAACATTTAATACTACCCAACCAAATAATTCAAGGAAATTTCTTCCTCTAAAAACATGAAGTATGTGCCAACAAGCGGGCATCTATCATACCTCTTGTGACTTCTCACACTATCACATCGAATGAAAACCATCCTCGAGCCTGGACAAACGGTTGATATATGCAAACACCTCCGAGCCAGATTAGCCCTAGTACAGACTGCTTCATAGTATTTTCCCATTTTTATTACATATAATTTTCTAAAATTATTCCACATTTGTTTAGGGTCGGACCTAAGGAGAGGTCCAAGAGACAGCAGCCTCAGCCCATGTAATAAAGGATCACAAATTTTTTTTTTACTATATATTAGTATATATCCAAAAACAAAACTCCCATGACATATGGTTCGGGTTCAATTCTCATCAATGTGGATTGTTGGATAGGATTTTTCATCTCCCCATTTTTATAAAAAAAAACTCCAAAGAACCCAATTATCCAACTATATTGATGGCTCAATAAATTATTTGGGCTCCTTCAAATCATAAGATAAAAATAAATTATGTGAAAAAAACCTTTAAATCAGAAGTAGTAAACAAATTTTGGTAAAAATATGCTTACAACGACAAAGCGGCAACAATACATTTTTGCTTCCTTCTAAGCTCTGACAATCAGTAACCACGCCTCTTCTATGTGATCTAGGGTTGATACTTTGAGAGATACTGTTAGAGTATTAGATTTTGATGATGTCGAATAGTATCTACATGTTACCAAATCGAGCCGTCTTTTCATTGTATTAATAGGTATCAAGCCGGATGACTCTAGTAATCAAACTGTACGAGCTCTTGAGTCATCTCATTTAAGTATCTTCAAGTCGTAAGAGCTTTCAGACCTTAGTTCCCAAGTATTGTGTGACGGCGCCTTTTCAAGTCGGTTTTTCAAAATCCTCAAGCTGTATTTCACTAAGAACATGGCAATTGTATCTACCAACTTGATGTTGGGATATCATATTCTCGCACCCAAGACGCAGTGAAAGTTTAAAATTTTTCGTTTCGACAATCGAAACGTTGCTTGGGCGTGGTATCTTTAAAATTTCATTCATATGGTGTAAGGCTTTATACATGCGCGTATACTATGCTGGACTCAAAACTATTCATGTTTTAAAGCGGAAATAGCCCTTCCTGTAAATCTATAAGAACGGCTCTTCAACCTTGACGCCTAATTAGGTCCACGATCGAAGAATGTCCTCCTCGCTTGGATTGCACTAGAAATCGCAATCGATTTGTGATTGAGACTGTAGCCTCCGAATTTCTAAAATCTGGAGACTGTACGGCAGCGATGGAAGAACAATAGGCCGAAAATTTCTCCTTGAAAAATCAAGGTGGCCGAAACTTGATGTGAGAAAAGAAGAGAACTTTTGTTTTGTTTTTGTGTGCAAAACTTGTTGTGTTAAATTATGAGCCTTCATGGTGTATATATAGAGGTTGACTTTTAATCTAATTAGGAGTCCCTCTCCCACAAGGATTCTAAATCCTTGTGGTACTAGGACTCTAATTTAATTATATTAAATATTTATATTATTATTTATTATATTATATTATATGTTTATCAACTTTTGATAACACATGATATATATAAAAATAATGTGTACATGTAAGTAAGTATTCACCACTACTTGTACCAAAATGTAATTACTAAATTCTAAATCCATTAAATAAATGATTCCGAACTCATTGTTACTCTGGTCGACGATCCGAGAGCACCGAAGTATCAAGGATACAAGTCTTGTTTAAATAATGAAAATTGAAAATTTCGAAAGATCAAAATTTTCACTTACCATATTGGGCAGCTGCCAATTTTAGTGAACTCTTTCACAAAACAGGCAGTTTCACTCTCCTTCCTTAATTAGCAATTAAGATAACTTCCATTTCTTTCATTTTAAGGAATCGATTTATAAAATCCTTTATAAGCTTCATGTTTGATCCTCATCAAACTATAAGTCGCCAAATTTCAACTATAAGTTGTAGTGCTAAACTGAATTCGCGAATCTTGTTGTTAATGTCAATCAGTTAACTAATGAAAGTGCAAAAATAAACTGAATGACAGATAGAATAAAAATGAGAATAAATAACACAAGATATGTTTATGGATGTTCGGAGACTTCAACTGCTCCTACGTCACCTTTTCTACCACCTCGGGTAGGATCCACTTAGGGATGGCAACTTTCCCCACGGGTTTGAGGCACAGCGGGGAAAGCCCGAAACGGGGATGGGGATCCCCGATTTTTTCGGGTTTGGGTTTGGGTTCGGGTTCGGGGATTTAAAAAAATCCCCGATGTAATTCGGGGCGGGTATGAGATTACTATCCCCATCCCCGAAATCCCCGAACCCGTCCCGAAAATAATATCAATAATAAAATGATAGTATTTTTAATATTAATAATAAAATAATATTATTATTTTTTAAAATATTAATAGTCTTATTATTATTAATATTGATGTTAATATTAATATTATCTCCAATAATAATAGATAATAATAAGTTTTGGTTTGAGAAAACATCCGAATTCGTCATCATCTTGCCATATTAATATTTTTGAAATGAGGATGGGGGCGGGGATGGGAAGCTGATCCCCGAAGTTTCGGATTTGGGGATTTCCCGAACCCGAAAAAACGGGGATTTGGGCGGGTATGGGAGTGGGGATGGAATTCGGGGATGGAGATGGAGATGACAAACCCGTCCCGGCCCATTGTCATCCCTAGATCCACTAGAAGACTTTGATTTATACACTTTGTACAAACCCACTCAGCATAGAACTTACTCTACTGCCTAACTGAACTCTTAGTCTAGACTGCAGCCAACACTTTTTTCACGTCTATGTGTCAAAAACTACATACAAAGTTTTACGTCTTTGTGCAAGACCCACTCAGCTATTCTATAAGCTCAACTCTCTGTATTTGTGACTGGTGGTGGTGTGTGTGTGTGTGTGAGAAATGAACAGTGAATACAACAAGAAGATGTTCTCACACACTGAGGGAAATAAGCTTCTAAACAAAGCCGATATAAATTTGGTTTATTCCCTCGACTGGATGATTGCTTCCTTGTAAGTTGATATGCAATATGCGTGCCCTTTATTTTCTTTCTTGTTTTCCCACTTACTTCTCACTAATCTTCATCTTCTATTTATAGGCGGGAAGCTTAATCGTATAGTGAGACTCAATAATTGTAACTGTTGCAGCTTGAATACATTCCTTGAAATTTGTCTCGAATTTTCCAACAGCCATTCTGGAACATTTTGGCTTTAAGCGCTGCTGTAACGTTCATTATTGTACCTTAATCGTAAAATTGCTTTCGTACTCTCGTGCACAGCTGGAATCCACTTAGGTAAGCTTGTCGTGTTCTGCAAACTTATTTATTCCTAACTGATGCTCTGAACTGGTCTTAAACTGGTACGGTGAAATCAGTTGACTCGTCAGTTGAACTAGTCAGTTGGTCTCTTCATCAGTTGTACTTATACATGTCAAAATGGGTTGGCGGGGCGGGCCAGCCCGCCACCCGCCGCAACCCGCCACGGGGCGGGGCGGGGCGGGGCGGCCCAGCCCGCAATTTTGGCGGGCCTCTAAATGGTCAACCCAGCCCAACCCACCTTGGGCAGCGGGTCAGGCGTGCCGACCCGCTTATTTTTTTAAAAAAAAATATTAAACATATTTCAGTCAAATAATTTCATAAAATATTTAAAAACATTGAAATAAGAAATTAAGAAAGCATACAACATAATCAATAAAAATAAAGTGTTTAAATCAAACATGAAGATTGAGACATGGAAGAGAACATAAAGTCGAGGAAAGAGACGGTTGTAAATTTTAAAAAATATTATGTCTTCAACAATACACATAATTAGCAAACCTCCGTCGGGTCCACAAAATTTCACTACAACTCGTCGAACTTCAAACGAAACCACTCTTCGGTTCACAAACAACTGCTATGCTTAAAATTTATTTTAAGATTCATGAATAATTTTCTTCCCTTTTGTTTTCTTTATTTATATCTGTAAATTTCTCTTTTTTTATTTTTTTTATGTATATTTGTTATAAGAGTAAATTATCAATAAATAAATTATCAATATATTTGTTCTAAGACATGGAGGCGAATGAAAGTTATTTCAATTTTTATATAAAACTTAAAACTTAAAAATATAAAATTTTATCCTAATTTGGGAGGCCAACCCGCCCCGTTTGAGCCCGACCCGTCTTGGCCAGCAGCCCAAACGGGCTCAGCCCATTTGGCCCGCCTCCAAACGGGCTGTTATTTTATCAACCCAACCCGTTCAATTTTTATAGCAGGACGGGACGGCCCGACGGGCCTAACCCAATTTGACAAGTCTAGTTGTAATCTTCATCAGTTGGTCTCTTCTTCTGTTGAACCACCTATCAACTGAACCATCAGTTGAACTGGTCTTTGATATATCAGTTTGACTGGTTCAGTTTGGGCAATCAGTTTGCACTTTCAGTTAGCATCTCGATAACTTCAGTTTTCGCTCAGTAACTGATCAGTTCGAAGCCCGATCAATTCCAGCTTTCTGCGCACTTAATAAATTCATTAGAAACAAAATAACAAGTTTTGTTAACATCAAAATCAAGATCGCGAACATGAAACGTTCCAACAATCTTTCCTTTTTTGATGATCACAAAACTTGAGCAATTAAACCGATTTTAAAATAAAATTTTAAAATTTAAAACTGATTCTCCCCCTTTGTGAGAATAAATTACTTCTAAGAAAAAAAATCTTTCAATTCGAGGGATAAGAAAGCTCCCCCTCAAGAACTGAATTCAAAACGAGTTTAAAAACATTTTTTAGTTCGAGGTATAATTTTAAAGAAAACTTCCCCGCAAGAACTGAATTTTAAAACTCCCTTAAGAATATAAACAGTCACGCGATTTTAAAAATATTTTCAACAGCAATTATCATGCAAGTAGTTAAGGCTACACAAAAACTGAAAATATCAGTTCAGTTATATTTAAACCAACTGGATAACAAGATGTTTATTTAAACGAATAAACTTCCCTTGTATTATAATTAAACGCACCAGTTATGTAAGGGAAAAATGCTACTACACTTGGCTGAATTTTAAAAAAACATCAGTTATCAATCAGTTTACACATAGTAGAACTAAATGTACCAACTATTGGTCACCTTGAATGCTTGAAATATTGCATAGTCTCGAGTTCCTTTGCCAGATGAACAGCTAGCTGCTTTGAACTTGATTTCTGTGCTAGCTAACTGATCTAGCTGATGCAAACTGGACTCAACTAATTGCTGAATCGCATTGATCATCTCTTCTAATGTGATACGGCGGCGGTATACTGCTGATGATTAAGCTCCTAATAATCCAACATTTCAGCTGGTAGTTGGGTTTCGTTTGTTGATCAGTTGAACTAGTAGACTTGCGACTGAAATCGTATCCGCTAATCACTTTTTCTATATTGCTGTCATTTGAGCTCAAGACCTGCAAGCTGCTAGAATAACAATAAGCGGAGTCGAGAGAAGTGGATACAATATTAGTTGCAGAGCCAATCCTCTTTTATCTAAGAAACGCTTGAAATAAAAAATTTTTAAAAGGTTTTGGAAACCATTTAAAATAGCATTTTAAAGCAAATTTTAAAAAATCAGCTTTCAAATATCCTTCTTAGAATAACTAGCTTTGATATCAATTGACAGATCGGTTCGGACACCTTTGAGGGTGCTTCAAACACAATAAATCAATGAGCTGCAATAGCTCGTGTTTTAAGAATGTAAATACCGATGAATTAAATCGAGTTTTGTTACAAACGAAGCGAAAAATACTCGAAGTAATTCTTCGCTAAGAAAACTGACCGATTTTATAACTTGTGCAACTGAATAACTGAAAATTACATGAGATCGGTTCTGGTTTATATCAGTTCAGTTATGGACAGAACTGAACTGATATAAGTTGAACTTATCAAATCAGTTAAGGAAAAAAACAAGCAGTTAAACAGAAATAACACAAGATATGTTTATGGATGTTCGGAGACTTCAACTGCTCCTATGTCACCCTTTCTACCACCTCAGGTAGGATCCACTAGAAAATTTTGATTTATACAACACCTTGTACAAACTCACTCAGCTTAAGACTTACTCTACTGCCTAACTGAACTCCTAGTCTAGACTGAAAACAACACCTTCCAGCCAACACTTGTTTAACGTCTATGTGTCAAAGACTACATACACAAGCTTTACGTCTTTGTGCAAGACCCACTCAGCTATTCTATATGCTCAACTCTCTATATTTGTGAGTGGTAGGGTGTGTGTGTGTGAGAGAGAGAACTGAACAGTGAATAGAACAGGAAGATGTTCTCACACACTTAGGGAAATAAGCTTCTAAACAAAGCCGATATAACTTTGGTGTTTTCCCTCGACTGGGTTGATTGCTTCCTTGTAAGTTGATATGCAATATGCGTGCCCTTTATTTTCTCTCTTGTTTTCCTGCTTACTTCTCACTGATCTTCATCTTCTATTTATAGGCGGGAAGCTTAATCGTATAGTGAGGCTCAATAATTGTATCTGTTGCAGTTTGAATCCGTTCCTTGAAATTTTTGTCTCCACTTTCCGACAGCCATTCTGGAACATTTTGGCTTTAAGTGCTGCTGCAACGTTCATTATTGTACCTTGATCATACAATTGCTTTTGTACCCTTGTGCACAGCTGGAATCCACTTAGGTAAGCTTATCGTGTTCTGCAAACTGATTGATTCATAACTGATGATCTGAACTGGTCAGTTGAACTGATCTTGAACTGGTACGATGAAATCAGTTGACGCTTCAGCTGAACTGATTTCACTGATTTAGTTGAACTGGTCAGTTGAGCTCTTCATCAATTGAACTCTTTATCAGTTGGCCGGGCTTCTGAAGGTCTTCTGCTGAACCACCTATCAACTGAACCATCAGTTGAACCGGTCTTTGATAATTCAGTTTGACTGGTTCAGTTCGGGAAATCAATTGGCACTTCCAGTTAGCGTCTCGATAGCTTCAGTTTTGGCTCAGTAACTGATCAGTTCGAAGCCTGATTAGTTCCAACTTTCTACGCACTTAGGTAAATTCATTAGAAACAAAATAACAAGTTTTGTTAACATCAAAATCAAGATTGCGAACATGAAATGTTCCAACATATGTATACGATGATGATTTAAGGCCAAGACTCAGTGTATGGGTAATACTGTCGTTGATGTCCCCGCGGCCGGGTACCACTGTTATATGTAGATGGATCCATCGGATAGAGCTGATACAAAAGTCACAACTAACGAACTGAATTCGATTAAAGAAAATGAACAAGTATATGATAATATGATGAGATGTTTTGACATGTCATGCTTTTACGATATGTGTACGTTTACGCTTTTAAGATCATGAAACGTATTTTTAGCACAGTACTTTTCATTGTTGCTTGTTATGTATATGTATTCGTTATAACGTTACATGTGTGTTGAGTCTTTAGACTCACTAGGTGTGAATGATGTAGGTGAGCAAATTGATCAAGAAATTGGAGGTGCTGAGGATTGAGTAGGCGGAGTTGGATGTGCGCATGCGAACCCGATGACCTTATTTATTCCGCACATCACGTTTATGGGATAGGAGTGGACATGAATATTTTTACTCCTTCATTTTATTATGTTATTGGTTATCAGGATTTTTACTCGTTCATATTTGTTTTGCTTTTTTTATTGCAATATTTTCATCCGGTAGATTATTACTATTATTTTTGAAAGGTGGAATTTTCAGCAGTGTTGCATGCATGCATAATTTATTAATTTTCGAGAATGAGCATGTAAAAAAATTTAGTAGCAGTTTTAAGTAGTAGATGTTTTAAAAAAGTTCACGACTGCTTACACACCACCACATAATGGAATGGCGGAGCGGATGAACATGACCTTTTTGGACAGAACAAGATCTAGTTTGAGGACTGCGGGTCTAGACAAGGCATTTTGTGTACGCAAGAAGTAAAAATTGCTTGTTATATTATCAATCGTTCTCCTTCAGTAGAGATTGATCTGAAGACGCCGATGGAGATGTGGATTGAGAATCCGACTGATTATTCTCATTTTCATACATTTGAAATTCATTTGTACGTTATATACAATGATAAAAATAGATCGAAGTTGAATTCAAAATCCAAAAAGTGTATCTTCTTAGATTATGCTGATAGAATAAAGAGGTTTCGCTTGTAGATCTTACTTTTTACAAGCTTATCATCAATAGGGATGTTATTTTCGAAAAAAATAAAGTAAAATGAGACAAAGACACACTAAATTCAGAAACTACTATATTTCAGGTGGAAAATAAGACAGATGAAGTTCAAATTTCTTGTGAATCAATCCCGGAGCACGAGGAACAAGAACATGTTGAGTCTGAGGTTTCAAATATGTGGCAGTTTGATGCGACTTTGATTGTTGCACTCCCAAGAGCAGGTTGTCCACATGTAGCATAATTCGGTGAGTCCGAATATCGTATCCACAGGGAAGCTAAGGTAATTACAAGTCCACTATAATGTCTATTTGTTTTTGTTTTCGTTTAATTGTTTGAATCTTTAATTGGTAATTTTTAATTGTTCAAATTTTAATTTAAGTAGTTGAGATTAAAGGATCCAATCTTGGTATTTTCATAAAATTAAAATTAATGAACATTATTGAAATCCACTTAATAAAATGGTTCCAATATATTAAATAATCATATTTATATTGTGATATATATTATTATCTTATAAGTATATATACCAAAACTTATAAATGTTGTCAAGTATTTATTGTGCTATATATATATTTGTAAACACTAAATCAAGATTCTCACTTTAAATAGTTGGTAAAACAAAACTAACATTTAAATGGTACCAAAAAAATAATATTATGATATATTGATATATAATAAATCAAGGCATCCACTTTAAATGGTTGGTAATACCAAACTAACATTTAAATGGTTCAAAAATTTAGTGTAACATATAACAACAATAAATCAAAACTCTCACTTATAAGTAGGATATAATAATGCTAAAAAAAAAATATAACATAAACATAAATAATGATTAAATAATACAAAACATAGATTCTTACCTTTTAATAACCTTATTATCATGCCAAGAGTTTCACCTTTTCATTTCAACTTTGAAATTTAGCTACTCATTATTCAAAGTGTAAAATTTTGAATATGAAATTAACATGATAATTATATTTAAATGAAGAAATAAAGGAAAAACAAAGAGAGAAATATTATGAACTCAAATATTTGTTCATAAAATGAGGGATATCTCAATTCATTACAATGCACCCTTATTTATAGCCAAATTTGGGGAGACAGCCAAAAATAAAATATTATTTTTTTACACATAAGTCTTCATTGGTATTCCAAGAAATTATATTTTAATACACATCACTTTTGAAAATATTCTCATCCGAATTTTCTTTTCCACATAAAACAAAACATGTAGATAATTAAGTTGTTTGAATTGTGTTATTTTTTTAAAATCATTTGACCTAGTAATTTGAGAGATATGGTCAAAATTCTAAAGCATGGTAAAACTGTCACTTTTTTGGTAACTTTATTTTTTTGCTTAATTTGATCCCACTTGTTAGAAGATTTTTATCTCATGCTTGCCACCAATATTGTAGATATTAACATCAACTTTCTACAGGTCCAAGAATCATCTTAATCTTATTTGCAACGCCAAAGTTATTCTTATTTTATCGAACTTGTAAAAATAGTAAAAACTTATAATTACACAACAACTTATATTTTCTTATAATTTATTATAAAACATATAATATTTAAACATTTAATAAAACAAAAACTATAAATTTATATTATAAAACATTTAATTAATATACAATTTTTTATCTTTATCACACTCCCCAACCAGCTTATTGTTAGTCCCTAGCAATTTAAGCGTTGATAGCAACACAAAACTTATTGATTAATTTAAATAGAAATGTAATCGGAACTATTCAAGTGTTTAAATTAAATTTGAAAACTGTCAAAGTTATATCAAGATCATTATAATTATAATTTATGAAATAATCTGAACTGATCAATTCAAACCTTATTTTCAGGTAGTTAAATGTACACGGCCTTCAGAAATTCCAAGTAAGAGTCTCAACTCCATATCCTCACAGGTTAATAAATGTTTCAATTTATGGGAACGATTTCTCTCATGGAGTTGGAATACAGATAAATGCTCAGGAAAATGGTTTACAGAATGCAGACAGACAAACGAGCCTTTAGTTGTTCTTATTATATATTTTTTCCTGATCTTTTTTTTTAACATCATGGAATCAGACTAAGTTTATGATTCTTGACCACATTTTTATTTAATTTGTACAATATATTTATCTCTTTTTTTCTTTTTTTTATATTTTTATAAAAGATAAATGGGTCGTAGCATATAATTTAAAAATTATATAAATCTTTAACATTTTTCTTTCTTTTTTTCCTTTTTTTCTTTCTTTTCAGGAAATATCATTTTTTTTCAAAATAAAAACTCAAGATCTAAACAATATATAGCCTCTCTGATGATCAATAAAGGCTCGCAAGCTGTTTTCTCAATCCTCTCCACTCACTCACAAAATATGTGCGAGTTTAAAAATTTTAGGCACTTTTATCAGATATATCTTGGGCCATATATTTTAATAACTGGTTTTATCACAATGGTTAATCATTCAAAAAGATTTCATAAATCATATTTTTATAGTGATCAGAATATTAAAATTGACTTTTTTTCAAATAAAATTTAAACATACTTAATAGATTAATATATTTTCTAATTTAAACCTTTCAAACATGTAATATAATGATATTTTTGTAAAAATTACTAAGATAAAAACAATAAACATGGTTTTATTTTAAAATAATATTTTTAAATTTTTTTAGTTTATTATTTTTATAAGTTTGTTCTCCTCCAATCAAAATATGATATTGTCTCTAATGTCAAAATAACTATTAATAAAGAGTACATAATGAAAGAGATATCACATGGAATTTTATTGAAGATAAAAAACTGAAACAAACGCAAACCAATCCACAACTTTTGAATCAATAATCCAACTTTCTTTTCTTACTGCTTGATTGCGACCAATTTATTTTTGTTATCATCGGATCAGGCTTATAAACAAAAGTTTCCAAATCATCAATTAATTGGTCAGCATTCGAAGCAGAGATGAGCATTCTTTGTGAATTTTCTGAAATAAAATTCTGTTCCACAGCTTTATCAAGAAATATCAACAAACTGTCATAATAATTATTGATATTCAACAAGCCCACATGTTTATTATGGATATTAAGTTGTGCCCAAGAAACAGTGTGAAAAATTTCTTCTAATCTACCAAAACCACCTGGTAGTGCGATAAAAGCATCAGAATTTTCAATCATTTTGGTGATTCTTTCATACATAGAAGAAACTTTTAATTCCTCCCCAATCGTAACTCCTGTAATATTTCCTTCAGCTAAAGTTGTAGGAATAATACCAAAAACCTGACTACCTCTAAAGATGAGCAGATGTGGAAACAGATCTCATTAACCCAATGTTACCTCTCCCATATACCAAGTGAATCTTTCTCTCGGCCAATATATTTCCAAGATTATTCGCTGCTTCTACAAATACTTCATTTTTTCCAGGACTCGATCCAAAAAATACACAAATATTTTTCAATGTTTGTGCAGAGGATCTAGCCATGTTTTTACTTTCTTTTTTATCTGCAAAAATAGAGAGAAAGATGAGAGATTTTATAAGGGTAATATCTTATCATGACAAAACTATGGGTCACAGCTGTAAGCAGAATAAATAGTAAAAACAATAATGACACACATGCATATAAACAGTAGTGTGATTGTGGCTAACAATTTTCCTCTGGTTTTACGTCTAGAAACGGCTTCAACGCCTTCTATGAGTCGAGAATATGCTTCTCATCCAATTTTCTTATAAATTGGCAAAACAGGGTCTTTTTTAGTCGGATTCCCAAGAGTATGACGCTCAACTTGGAATTGTTTTCATAAACGGAGAAGTTCAATATGCGCATGTCCACTAGAATGCGTCTCAAGAGTCAATAAGATTTATCTAAAGACTCCTTACTCAGCCCATTCTTAATGAAACTAATTTTATCTTCTCTATTATTGAAAACGCATCCTTAAGATCTGCATCGTTTCTCACAAGTCCATCTTGCACACTTATGACAAATCCCTAACCTTTTGGCCCTTCGTTTTTTGCATAAGTGTTTTTTCCTAATTCAGGCAAATATCAAATGAGCAATGATTGTGGAACTTCTCCTCCTAATCGGACCTTAGCTTCTATTACAAGACGAATGTCTTCTGGAATTCCTTTTAGCATTAGCAATCTCAATTTTTCACACCTACCTGCATAATTTTTCTTAGAATATTTTCAGAAACAGAGGAAAAATATTTACAAATTTTTTAGAGAAGTTCATCCATTTTGAAAAAAAAAGAAATTATTATTATTTTTTTATTATTGTATCAGCGATTGTGGGAAACTGATTTAACCGACTATGAGAGTCGTGGAGTATCGTTATCCGCCATTTAACCAGAAAAATAAAAATATTAAGGAAACCTCAAATAAAAACGAACAAAATTAAATACAACACAAAAAAATAAAAAAAATCAAGGATCAGAAGGGAAATAAACTCTTCTTGAAAGATTTCATTTTCTAAAAATGATTTAAACCTTTGTCCATTTACTTTAAAAACATCACCATTTTTAGGATTTTCAATGTCCACAGCTCCATAAGGATATACATGCTTTACAACATATGGACCTGTCCATCTTGATCGTAATTTTTCTGGGAATATGTGAAGTCGAGAATTATAAAGCAAAACTTTTTTACCAATCTCAAAAGATTTTCTAAGAATTGTTTTATCATGAAATGATTTGATTTTTATTTTATAAATCCTTGAATTCTCATACGCGTCATTTCTGAGTTCATCAAGTTCATTAAGTTGCAATTTGCGCAATTTGTTGATCGTCCAATAAGCTTTATGTTCCAATTCCACAGGCAAATAGCAAAGTTTTCCGTAAACCAACCTATAGGGAGACATATTCAATGATGTTTTAAAAGTAATTCGTGTAACGCCCCAGATTCGACGACTGTCCTCACTGTATCAAGACGAGTCTTTCCAGCGTGCTTATGTCCTCACTCACACGCACCCTGGGAAACTTCCCAGGAGGTCACCCATCCCAAAATTACCCTTAGACAAGCACTCTTAATTTTAGAGTTCTTATGTGATGAGCTACCGAAAAGAAGATGCACCTTCGTGATGTGAGTAGAGTACCAATCAAATCTTTTAAGCCCTCTTCAACTGTACAGTCCATTACATTGAACAGTCTCGGAATCCCTCTCATTCCGGTGTGGGTCGGTTCATTCATGTTCCCTCCACCTAGAAGCCTGCCAGGAGCCGCTCATTGTCCGTGCAACTTATGGCACCGGCGATCATCCCCCGCCCTCTTCGGCCCCGGGCCTCACATGCCCACCAGCTTCCGCTTGGTTCGTCCCCGAACCACACCGTACTAAGAGAGGTCGGCTCTGATACCACTGTAACGTCCCAGATTCGACGACTGTCCTCACTGTATCAAGACGAGTCTTTCCAGCGTGCTTATGTCCTCACTCACACGCACCCTGGGAAACTTCCCAGGAGGTTACCCATCCCGAAATTGCCCCAAGTCAAGCACGCTTAACTTTAGAGTTCTTATGTGATGAGCTACCGAAAAGAAGATGCACCTTCGTGATATGAGTAGTACCAATCAAATCTTTTAAGCCATCTTCAACTGTACAGTCCATTACATTGAACAGTCTCGGAATCCCTCTCATTCCGGTGTGGGTCGGTTCATTCATGTTCCCTCCACCTAGAAGCCTGCCAGTTGCCGCTCATTGTCCGTGCAACTGATGGCACCGGCGATCATCCCCCGCCCTCTTCGGCCCCGGGCCTCACAGTTCGATATGCCCAAAGTGCATCATTAAGTGCAGAAACCAATCTTTTCTATTTGGGTTAACAGTTTTTTCCAATTTGCTTTATCTCTCTATTAGCTAATTCAACTTGTCCATTTGTTTAAGAATGATAAGGAGTAGTTACTTTGTGAGTAATACCATATTTTTTCATTAACGAAGCAAATGGTTTATTAACAAAGTGAGTTCCCCCATCACTTATCATCGCTCGAGAGATTTCAAATCTACTAAAAATATTTTCTTTCAAAAATTTGATGACTATTTTATGATCATTTATTCGACATGGAATTGCCTCTATCCATTTGGAAATATCATCAACTGCAACTAAAATATACAAGTATCGAAATGACGGTGGAAAAGGTCCCATAAAATCAATTCCCCAACAGTCAAAGATTTCAATTTCAATGATAGGATTCAAAGGCATCATGTTTCTTTTTGAAATCGCACCCAATTTTTGGCATTTTTCACAGATCTTGCAGATTTCGTGGGTGTCTTTAAACAAAGTGGGCCAATAAAATCCACACTGCAAGATTTTTGCAGCCGTTTTCTTTGAAGAAAAATGTCCTCCGCATGCTTCTGAATGACAAAATTTAATGACACTACTTACCTCATTGTCGGGTATGCAACGTCAAAAAATTTGATCTGGACAATACTTGAACATATACGGATCATCCCAATAAAAGTTTTTTACCTCATTCAAAAAATTTCTTTTATCTTGGGAACTTCATTGCGGTGGCATTTTTCATGTCACAAGAAAATTTACTATGTTAGCAAACCAAGGTGTAGTAGTAACTGAAAATAGATGTTCATCAGGAAAATTATCGTTAATTGGTGTCATTTCATAAGATGATCCTGTTACTAGTCTCGATAAATGATCGGCTACGACATTCTCGGTTCTTTTTTATCTTTTATCACAATGTCAAATTCTTGGAGCAACAAAATCCATCGTATCAGTCGTGGCTTTGCATCCTATTTAGTCAACAAATATCTAATAGCAGAATGATCAGTAAACACAATAGTTGTTGATCCAATCAAATAAGAACGAAATTTATCTAATGCAAATATTACAACAAGTAGTTCTTTTTCAGTTGTGGAGTAATTCATTTGAGCATTGTTTAAAGTTCTACTTGCATAATATATCATATAAGGCTTACCGTTTCTTCTTTGACCCAATACTGCACCGACTGCATAATCACTCGCGTCGCACATGATTTCAAATGGTAAAGACCAATCAGGAGGTTGCATGATAGGAGCTGAAGTTAAATGTCGAATGATTTTATCAAAAGCATTTTGACATTCTTGAGTCCACTCAAATGCAGTGTCTTTTGTTAATAGGTTACAAATGGGTTTAGAGATTAAACAAGAGTCCTTTAAAAACCTTCTATAAAATCCAGCATGTCCCAAAAATAAGAGAATTTCTTTAATGATTTTTGGAGGGGGTAAATTGGCAATGACATCAACTTTGGCTTTATAAACTTCAATGCCATGAGATGACACAACATGTCCCAAAACAATCCCAGAAGTAATCATGTAATGACATTTTTCCCAATTTAAAATAAGTCCTTTTTCCTCGCATCTTTTTAAAACTTTTTCTAAATTTTCAAGACAATTATCAAATGTATTCCCAAAAACAGTTAAATCATCTATGAAAATCTCCAAACAATTTTCAACTATGTCGCTAAAAATGCTTAACATACATATTTGAAATGTTGCTGGGGCATTGCTGTAATGCCCGAGAATTTGACTATTGTAATCTGAGATGATTTATTGATTATGAACTGAGGTGATTATAGCCGGGCCATTCCGAGATCAGACTGAGCAAAACATATGAAAAGTACAATGTTTGGACAGAACTGTTGGCGCCCGAGCGGTAGGAAATGACCGCCCGAGCGCCAGTGTTCAATAAGAATACCATTCGGGCAGAACCTGTGGCGCCCGAGCGGTAGAAAATTACCGCCCGAGCGCCAGTGGATAACAAATGTAAGTCACGGATAGAGGGTTCCGCGCTCGAGCGGTAAAGATCGACCGCCCGAGCGCCGACTGAAAGTTAAGAAAAACGAGACACGTTTCTTTATCATGCAAATGGATATATATATATATATATCATTCCTTCAATAAAAGGGACGAAAGAAAAGAAGGGAAATCAGAAGGAAAGAACCGAGAAAGCTTTGGAAGAAATCCTTACGCCTTATAGTTTGATCCGTCCGTCTGATTTTGAATCCGACTTCGGTACTGTGTTTATATCGACGTAGGCTACAAGTGGACGTAAGTTTTGCTACGTTTTGATATGATTTGGAATTATGATATTGTCAGAATCTGATAGGATTCATATATGATGTTCTTGACATGTTAGACATCGTATAATCGAAACCGGACTGAAGAATAGATATCATATGGGATTGTTATGATTTTCAGAGTTGAGTTGATTGAGATTTCATATCAGAATTGAATTGTTATCAAATATGAGATGTTAGAATTGATATCTGACTGATATGGTAGTGCTGGATATATTAAAATTATGACGTTATGTTGTTGAAACAGAATTTGATTAAATTCTGATTATATCCAGTATTGATTGAGTGGTGTATTGATATCGTACCCTCAATATTGTTGTCAGATTGAGTAGTGACATGCTTGGGGTTCGAGACTTCGACAGAGTCAGAGTATCAGAAAGAAAGGTATAGATTAATGTTGAGTTGGGATTGCACAACTCGAGTGAGGTTTGACTCGAGTCTCCCTAAATCACATACTTAGTTTATTGCATTGATATTTGTAATTGATGAGATTGATGTTTGTAGTCTATTGATTTATAGTCACTGCATGTATTGACTACTGATTGTTTAGTCATTGGCTGATTCGCCTGGTCACCGGCTGATTCGTCTGGTTATTGGCTGATTCGTCTAGTTATCGACTGATTCGTCTAAACTTTGGCTGATTCGCTTAATTACTGACTGATTCGTCTAGTTATTGGCTGATTCGCTTAATTCTTAACTGATTCGTCAATTCTGCGGCTGTTTCGCCCAGACACTGGATATATGAATTATATCGATGCCGTTTAGGGTTGATTCATTCCTATTGACTGAGATTCGATATAATTATCAATATCCAGACATTGGGATCCCTAGGTTAGAGTTGAGTCGAGTCTGAGACGACGCGTTGTTTGAGTGAGTCTGTGATGACATGTTGATTTACAATGTTTATATCATTCATGTTGGTTGAATTGCTACATGTTAATGATATCTTATTTATGCGTTTATATATGTTTTTATATGATTGCATGTTTACATTGTTTATACTGGGATTTATTCTCACCGGAGTTATCCGGCTGTTGTCTTGTTTTGTATGTGTGCATGACAACAGGTGGGACAGGTTCAGGGTTGAGAAGATGAAGAGAGATCGTGATTAGAGTGGAGGCTCCGGACTTGGATTAGAGATAGGGTTAGACACTTGATATTAGCTGTTAAACCTTAGTTGAATAAATGTATGTGGTACATGATTCGTACTTTTATACTGAAATGTATATATGTTTTATGTCACTAGGTTCCGCATTTTAAAAAAATTTTAGACCCTGTATTACTAATTTATTAATTAGTCTCAATGATGTTTAAGAACTTGATTAGCGTCCGGGTCCCCACAACAGGTGGTATCAGAGCGATAGATCCTTTAGACTGAGATAGAAGCTAGTGAGCGGGGTAGATTGAGTTTTCTTTCCTTGCTTGTGATTGCTAGTATGCTTTACTGCTTTATATAATACATGTTACTTGACTTATCTGATTCGATTGTGTAATATGTATTATTGGGAACGAATTTGAACCGATTCTTGATCAGCAGTAAGATGATCGGAGGAGGGACTGAATTGAAACAGGTTTGTTGGATTGGGGTTACTAATCCTTTTGATATTCAGATATGCCTCCTCGAAGAATACCAGAACAAGATAGCACATCGAATCCTCCAATGGATGTTACAGCCACTCCAATGGAGATATTATTGAAAAGGTTTCAGTCGTTCAAACCACCGATACTGAAGGGTACTGAGACATCAGTTGAGTGTGAAAGTTGGTTAGATAACATTGAGATGCTGTTTGATTCACTGGAGTACAGTGATGAGCGTCGAATTAAATTGATTGGGCACCAGTTGC
This sequence comes from Primulina tabacum, assembly GCF_025594145.1. Lineage (NCBI taxonomy): Eukaryota > Viridiplantae > Streptophyta > Magnoliopsida > Lamiales > Gesneriaceae > Primulina > Primulina tabacum. The sequence goes on from NC_134567.1 coordinate 7,024,117, forward strand.
TTGATGTTGCAAAGAACTGGTGGATTACGATGAAGAAGGCCTTGGAACAGCGAGGTACGACTATTACTTGGGATGTATTTAAAACTGAGTTTTATCAGAGATTTTTCCCAGTGTCGTACAGAAAAGACAAGGGGGCGGAATTTGCCAATTTGAGACAGGGTCAGCTGAACATTGAAGAATATGTGACCAAGTTCTCTACCTTGTTGAAGTTTGCTCCACATGTGGCTGGAAATGACGAAGCCGTTGCTGATCAGTTCATCAATGGCTTGAATCTCGATATATTTACATTGGTGAACACAGGGCGACCGAATAACTTTGCTGATGCCATGAATAGAGCAAAGGGCGCTGAAGCGGGCCTGATAAGGCAGAGAGGAGCTGCATCTGTTCCCCTAGAATCGAGACCACAGCAACCACCTCCCCGATTCGAGAGTGACAGTAGCAGTGGTAGAAAGAAAGATTTTCTGAAGGCTAGAGGAAAGCAGTTTAAGAAGTCTGGCGGCAGTTTTGCTAGCTCCAGTGGTTCCGAACAGAGTTATACCGGAGTTTACTACGGAAATTGTGGAGGGAGACATTCCACTGAGCAATGCCAAGGAATACTTGGTAGTTGCCACTTCTGCAAACAACAGGGACATTTTGCCAGAGTGTGTCCACAGAAGGGTTCTCAAAGATCCCAGAGAGCTGAATCATCTGGATCAGCGGCACAGTGGAGTAGACGATCAGCTACTGTTCCTTCATTTCAGCCAGCACCATCTCAGTCACAGCAGAGGCCAGGAGGAAGCCAGACAGTTGGCCAGCCTCCTAGACAGCAGGCCAGAGTATTTGCTTTGACTAAGGAGCAGGCTCAGGAAGCACCAGATGATGATGCAGGTAACTGTTCTTGATGTAGTTATCCTGCTTTTGTATTGATGAATACGGATGCTTCCCATACGTTTATTTTTGAACGATTTGCATTGAGTCATGCATTACCTGTTGAGTTTTTATCTACTGTAGTATATCTCTTTACTGGTTGGGGAGAGTTTTTATAGCAGTGAATTCTGTAAAATATCGTATACTACAATAGGATGAGAATGAGATTGAGTTAGATCGTCTGGTAGCTGGTATTGTACTAGTGTTGTCTGATTTTGGGACTGCATTACTGATATTGATATGCTGACTAAGTACAGAGCTACCCTAGATTAGTTCCAGAAGATGGTGAGAATCGGACCTGAGATGGCCAAGGGATGAATAGTGTACGATAAGGATTCTAGATTGAGAATTCCTTTGATAATTCGTACTATCTATGACTCGATTATTACAGAAAGGAACAGAGGGACTCCTTATGTATTCAGTTGATTTACTGAAGTTGAGTCTATCATTGGCTGATTTACCAATGATAAGAAAGTTAATAATGTTTTCCCCGATAAGACTTCTGATTCGATTCCAATCAGAAAGATTGATTTTAGCCTTGATTTGATATCAGAAACTGTTGAAATGGTGAATCCTGATTGAGACAGATTACATTCAGGGTGTGTTATATCTGAAGATAATACATCTGTTGAATGTAGCAGAGTTAAACCGGAATTCGTTGGTCGAGGTGGATATCAGTGTCAAACATTTGCGGTTTATGAGGTTGGCAGATCGGTACCGATGAGTGATGTTTTGAATCTGATTGAAGCTTGTTGTTGTCTTGAATCCGTGTTTGAATCAGGTGTACGGGACAATGTACAGATAAGATCAGACGATCAAGAGTTATGTCAGAAAAATGATTAGACTGCATTGAATGCCAAAATTGACTATATCATACCATGATTTTCGGTTGATTTTGTATTTTTGGCAGAATATATTATAAACTCCTTCACCTATCGTCTATAGATTGACGGATAGTCGGAGCAAACTATCCGGATACTGGAGAATATCCAAGAACTGTAGTGCTGGATTTTAGCACTAGTTGACATGATTTATTGTCATTTATGAATTATCGTACAACCACAGCTATCAGACGAGTATTGAAATGACTTCTTTCGAAGCGTTGTACGAAATGAAATGTTGATCCCCTCTTATTTGGGATGATATCTCTGAGGTTCCTGAGATCGGACCTGGCATGATCAGAGATATGACTGAAAAAGTGAAGCTGATTCAGAAGAAAATGAAAGCAGCCCAAGACAGACAAGCCAAATGTGCCAATGTTCGACGACGACCGTTGGTATTTGAGGCTGGAAACCGAGTATTTTTGAAAATTTAACCTTTCAGATGAATTGTCCGATTTGGCAAGAAAGGGGAGTTGTCTCCACGATAGATTGGGCCTTATGAGATTCTTGAAAAGATAGGAGATCGTGCCTATCGACTCACTTTACCGCTTTCATTATCCGGAATACATGATGTCTCTCATGTAATTTTATGGCAGAAGTACATGCAAGATACTACACATATGATTCAACCAGACGAAGTTGAATTGAATGGGACATTGAGCTATTTTGAAAAGCCGATTCAGATTCTTGATCGGAAAGAATAAGCAACTTAGAACGAAGACTATTCCACTTATGAGGATCCAGTGGAGTCGTAATAGCATTGAAGAAGTTATCTGAGAAACTGAGTCAGATCGGAGGCGGAAGTTTCCAGAGTTATTTCACTGAGGTGAATTATGTGACCTAGCTTCTTCTGTTATACCTTTTAATGATATGATTTGATTGCCTGTGATTTCGAGGACGAAATCATATCTTAGGGGGGGAGAAATGTAATGCCCGAGAATTTGACTATTGTAATCTGAGATGATTTATTGATTATGAACTGAGGTGATTATAGCCGGGCCATTCCGAGATCAGACTGGGCAAAACGTATGAAAAGTACAATGTTTGGACAGAACTGTTGGCGCCCGAGCGGTAGGAAATGACCGTCCGAGCGCCAGTGTTCAATAAGAATACCATTCGGGCAGAACCTGTGGCGCACGAGCGGTAGAAAATTACCGCCCGAGCGCCAGTGGATAACAAATGTAAGTCACGGATAGAGGGTTCCGCGCTCGAGCGGTAAAGATCGACCGCCCGAGCGCCGACTGAAAGTTAAGAAAAACGAGACACGTTTCTTTATCATGCAAATGGATATATATATATATATCATTCCTTCAATAAAAGGGACGAAAGAAAAGAAGGGAAATCAGAAGGAAAGAACCGAGAAAGCTTTGGAAGAAATCCTTACGCCTTATAGTTTGATCCGTCCGTCTGATTTTGAATCCGACTTCGGTACTGTGTTCCTATCGACGTAGGCTACAACTGGACGTAATTTTTGCTACGTTTTGATATGATTTAGAATTATGGTATTGTCAGAATCTGATAGGATTCATATATGATGTTCTTGACATGTTACACATCGTATAATCGAAACCGGACTGAAGAATAGATATCATATGGGATTGTTATGATTTTCAGAGTTGAGTTGATTGAGATTTCATATCAGAATTGAATTGTTATCAAATATGAGATGTTAGAATTGATATCTGACTGATATGGTAGTGCTGGATATATTAAAATTATGACGTTATGTTGTTGAAACATAATTTGATTAAATTCTGATTATATCCAGTATTGATTGAGTGGTGTATTGATATCGTACCCTCAATATTGTTGTCAGATTGAGTAGTGACATGCTTGGGGTTCGAGACTTCGACAGAGTCAGAGTATCAGAAAGAAAGGTATAGATTAATGTGGAGTTGGGATTGCACAACTCGAGTGAGGTTTGACTCGAGTCTCCCTAAATCACATACTTAGTTTATTGCATTGATATTTGTAATTGATGAGATTGATGTTTGTAGTCTATTGATTTATAGTCACTGCATGTATTGACTACTGATTGTTTAGTCATTGGCTGATTCGCCTGGTCACCGGCTGATTCGTCTGGTTATTGGCTGATTCGTCTAGTTATCGACTGATTCGTCTAAACTTTGGCTGATTCGCTTAATTACTGGCTGATTCGTCTAGTTATTGGCTGATTCGCTTAATTCTTGACTGATTCGTCAATTCTGCGGCTGTTTCGCCCAGACACTGGATATATGAATTATATCGATGCCGTTTAGGATTGATTCATTCCTATCGACTGAGATTCGATATAATTATCAATATCCAGACATTGGGATCCCTAGGTTAGAGTTGAGTCGAGTCTGAGACGACGCGTTGTTTGAGTGAGTCTGTGATGACATGTTGATTTACAATGTTTATATCATTCATGTTGGTTGAATTGCTACATGTTAATGATATCTTATTTATGCGTTTATATATGTTTTTATATGATTGCATGTTTACATTGTTTATACTGGGATTTATTCTCACCGGAGTTATCCGGCTGTTGTCTTGTTTTGTATGTGTGCATGACAACGGGTGGGACAGGTTCAGGGTTGAGAAGATGAAGAGAGATCGTGATTAGAGTGGAGGCTCCGGACTTGGATTAGAGATAGGGTTAGACACTTGATATTAGCTATTAAACCTTAGTTGAATAAATGTATGTGGTACAGGATTCGTACTTTTATACTGAAATGTATATATGTTTTATGTCACTAGGTTCCGCATTTTAAAAAAATTTTAGACCCTGTATTACTAATTGATTAATTAGTCTCAATGATGATTAAGAACTTGATTAGCGTCCGGGTCCCCACAATTGCATAATCCAAATGGCATCCTTCTGAATGCAAATGTTCCAAAAAGACATGTGAATGTAGTTTTATCTTGATCTTCGAGTGCAATGGGAATTTGATAATAGTCTGAATATCCATCAAGAAAACAATAGTAGGGATGACCCGCTACTCTTTCTAAAATTTGATCCAAAAATGGTAATGGAAAATGATCTTTTCTAGTGGCGTCATTTAATTTTCTATAATCAATACACATCCGCCAACTAGATGGGATTCGACTTGTTAACAATTTACCTTTTTCATTTTTTATCACTATGATGCCAGATTTTTTTGGAACTACTTGTGTGGGGCTTACCCACTTACTATCAGAAATAGGGTAGATAATTCCAACATCAAGTAGTTTGAGAACTTGAGTTTTCACAACATCTTTCATGTGTGGATTTAATCTTCTTTGTGGTTGTTGAGATGTTTTAGCATTTTCTTCTAAATGAATTTTGTGAGCGCAAAATAGTGGATTAATGCCTTTGAGATGTTTTAGTGTCCAACCAATTGCCTTTTTATGTCTTTTAAGCATATCAACTAATTTACCTTCCTGATCACTTGCTAGTTTGAAAGAAATTACCACCGGATATGTTTCATCTTCTCCAAAAAATGCATACTTCAATTCTTCTTGTAAGGGTTTTAACTCCAATATAGGTGGTTCGTCTTTGTTTTCATATTTTGCCTCAAATCCTTTCTCTGATCCTGGTAACGAGTGATACCTGATAAAATCATCAAGATCAATTTCAATATTTTCTTTAACAGTATCAATTGAACAAATATCTAATTGGTCACGAGTACTCCCTTCTTGAATATTTTCTTTCACAAGGGTTTCAATAAGATTTTAATCTTCACTTTCATCTTCTTTGTCATGTGGTTGCTTACAAAGATTAAAAACATTAAGCTCCAAGGTCATGTTACCAAATGACAACTTCATTCTTCCATTCCTGCAATTTATAAGAGTATTAGAAGTTGCTAAAAATGGACGACCCAAAATTATTAAAATTGCATTACAAGCTTCGATAGGTTGTGTACCTAAAACAATGAACTCGACAGGATATACAAAGTTATCAACTTGGACCAATACGTCTTCTACCATACCTCTTGGCACTTTAACAGATCTATCGGCAAGTAAAAGTGTTACCGAAGTAGATTTTAACTCGCCTAGATTGAGTTCTTGATAAACTTAATATGGAAGTAAATTCACACTAACTCCAAGATCAAGCAAGGCTTTTTTAATCTTTCGTTCTCCAATAATACATGAAATAGTAGGACAACCAGGGTCTTTGTATTTCAAAGTATTATTATTTTGAATGATTGCACTTACTTGTTCGGCTAAAAATGCTTTCTTTTTCACATTCAATTTTCTTTTCACAGTGCACAAGTCTTTCAAAAATTTGGCATATGATGGTACCTGCTTTATTGTATCTAATAAAGGAATATTAACTTGTTTAAAAATATCAAATATATCAGAATTCAAATTTGATTTTTTTGTATTTTTCAATGCATGAGGGAATGGTGGTGACATTGTCTGTTGATCCTCTTCTTCGCAAGTTATGGGTTCCATTTCTTTACCCTTTGAAGTTGATTTATCATCATCTTGACAAGGTTCAAGAATAGATTTATCCACAACCTTACCACTGCGAAGGGTAATAACAGATTTTACTTGATCCATTGGTTGAGTTCCAGAAGTTCCAGTTTGTGAATGATGATCCTTGAGATTAGGCTGTGGTTGTGAAGGAAATTTACCTTTTTCATGAACATTAAGTGCAGATGCAAATTTGGCAAGAGTATCTTTTAAATCTGTCATGGTTTGAGCAGTTTGAGTATTGATAGACTCTTACTTTGCAATGAAATAATTTAATATATCTTCCAAGTTCCTTTGAGTTGGAGGAACATAAGGTGCATAATTTTGAAAATTTTGTTGATTTTGGAAATGTGGTTGTGAAAATTGTGCAGCATTATCATTTCTCCAACTAAAATTTGGATGATTTCGCCAACCGGTATTGTAATTTTGAGAAAATGATTCAAAATTTGGCCTTTGGAAATTGTTCAAAACATTGGCTTGTTCATGGAGACATTCTTTAAAAGAGGGCAAAGTGGGACAATCTTTTGTAGAATGATCACTTGTATCACATATGTGACACACAATTTTTTGAACAGATTTTAATTGACCATTCTTTTTAAATTCAAGTGCCTCAACTTTTCTTGCCAAAAAGGTAAATCTAGCTTGGAGATCATGTTCATCTTTAAGGGTATATATACATCCACCAAATGTGGGAGATTGAATCTTGTTTGATGGTTCGATTGTACCTATAGTGTCCCAATTTTGAGCATTTTCAGCTAATGAATCGAGATACTCAATTGCCTCGTTTGGATCTTTATTTTCAAATGTTCCATTACACATAAATTTAACCATTTGCCTATCTTTAGGTGTTAAGCCTTCATAAAATTGAGAAACAACTCTCCAAATTTCAAAACCATGAAGTGGACAAAGATTAAGTAATTCTTTGTATATATCCCAACACTGATAAAAAGTTTCTTCTTGTTTTTGAGTGAAAGTGATTATTTGCCTTTTGAAAAAATTTGTTCTATGAGATGGAAAAAATTTTTTCAAAAATTGTTGTTGCAATTCATTCCAAGTTCGAATGGATCTCGATCTAAGATTTTGTAGCCAATTTTTAGCTTTATCTTTTAAAGAAATGGAAAAAGCTTAAGTCGAATGGTGTTCATGCTACAATTTAGATCATTATATGTGTTACACACTTCTTCAAACTCTCGTAAATGCATGTATGGATTTTCAGAATCTAAGCCATGAAAGTTGGATAATACCAGACTTAAAATTGAAATGAGATGCATCAGGGGGAAAAACTAGACATGAAGGTGTACTAGTACGTGTAGGATTCATGTGATCTCTAAGTGTTATTCGTCTATCATGATCATGTTGAGATTGAATTTCATCTTCATTTTCTTGGATGGGTTCTTCCGCCATGTTTTGTAAAAATAAATGGTTATTTCGAATGAGTCGACCACTAAGTATACGTGACCAAATACTCATGCAAATGCAAAAGAAAAAGAATAAAAACACACAAAAGCAATAAAAATTCAAATAAAGAAAATAAACTATAAAGAAAATTAAATAAACTTAAAATTAAATTATACTTTCCCGGAAACGGCGCCAAAAACTTGATGCGACTTTGATTGTTGCACTCCCAAGAGCAGGTTGTCCACATGTAGCATAATTCGGTGAGTCCGAATATCGTATCCACAAGGAAGCTAAGATAATTACAAGTCCACTACAATGTCTTTTTGTTTTTGTTTTTGTTTTCGTTTAATTGTTTGAATCTTTAATTGGTAATTTTTAATTGTTCAAATTTTAATTTAAGTAGCTGAGATTAAAGGATCCACTCTTGGTATTTTAATAAAATTTACATTAATGAACATTATTGAAATCCACTTAATAAAATGGTTCCAATATATTAAATAATCATATTTATATTATGTTATGTATTATTATCTTATAAGTATATATACCAAAACTTATAAATTTTGTCAAGTATTTATTGTGCTATATATATATATATTTGTAAACACTAAATCAAGATTCTCACTTTAAATAGTTGGTAAAACCAAACTAACATTTAAATGGTACCAAGAAATTAATATTATGATATATTGATATATAATAAATCAAGACATTCACTTTAAATGGTTGGTAATATCAAACTAACATTTAAACGGTTCCAAGAATTTATGTAACATATAGCAACAATAAATCAAAACTCTCCCAGTCAAAAAAAAAAATTCAAAACTCCCACTTATAAGTAGGATATAATAATACTTAAAGAAATAAATATAACATAAACAATAAATAATGATTAAATAATATAAAACATAGATTTTTACCTTTTAATAACCTTATTATCATGCGAAGAGTTTCACCATTTCATCTCAACTTTGGGAAGTAAGCTGCTCATTATTCAAAGTGTAAAACTTTGAATATGAAATTAACATGCTAATTATATTTAAATGAAAAAATAAAGGAAAAACAAAGAGAGAAATATTATGAACTCAAATGTTTGTTCATAAAATGAGGGATATCTCAATTTATTACAATGCACCCCTATTTATAGCCAAATTTGGGGAGACAATCAAAAATAAAATATTATTTTTTTACACATAAGTCTTCATTGGTGTTCCAAGAAATTATATTTTAATACACACCACTTTTGAAAATTTTCTCATCCGAATTTTCTTTTCCACATAAAACAAAACATATAGATAATTGAGTTGTTTGAATTGTAGTATTTTTTTTAACTATTTGTCCTAGTAATTTGGAGATATGGTCAAAATTCTAGAGCATGGTAAAACTACCACTTCTTTGGTAACTTTATTTTTTGCATAATTTGATCCCACTTGTGAGAAGATTTTTATCTCATGCTTGCCACCAATATTGTAGATATTAACATCAACTTTCTTCATATCCAAGAATCATCTTAATCCCATTTGCAACGCTAATGTTATTCTTGTTTTATCGAACCTGTAAAAATAGTAAAAACTTATAATTACACAACAACTTGTATTTTATATAATTTATTATAAAACATATAATATTTAAACATTTAATAAAACAAAAACTATAAATTTATATTATAAAATATTTAATTAATATACAATTTTTTATCTTTATCACAGTTAAATCGAGACAGAATAGCACCAGGTAATTGGCTTTTAGATTATGTCACATATTGCATATTTTCTATTAACAGAATATGATAAACCATCGAGTTTGCACGAGATTACTCAAATCTTGGATGTATCCTTGTGGATGACAACAATGATGGAAAACTTGTTACACTACCATAAAGGAGGAAAGTAATTATAACAGACGGGTCTATAAAATCAAGTGTGATGGCCATAACCAAGTGAAGAGGTATCGTTCTAGATTGGTGGCAAAAAAATATGCTCAGAAAGAAGGCAATGACTTCAATGAGATATTTTCTCATGTGGTTCGACTTACAACAGTCAGAGTAGTGTTGACATTGTGTGTGGTTTTTGAACTAAATCTAGAATAGCTAGATGTGAAAACGACATTTATTCATGAAGATCTTGAAGAATAAATTTATACGCTCCAGCAGAAAGGTTTTGCAGGTTGAACAAATCTCTTTACGGTCTTAAAACAGAAGCCGAAGTATTGGTACAAGAGATTTGATTCCTATATCATGAGCCTTGGATACAACAAACTGAGTGCAGATCTTGTATATATTTCAAGAGTTTTGGTGATGATTATATCATTTTTTCTATTGTATGTGGACGAAATGTTGATAGCAGGCCCCGACAAAGATCAGGTCCAAAGATTGAAGGCACAGTTGGCTAGAGAATTTTATATGAATGATTTGAGACCAACAAACAAGATTCTGGGGATTCAAGTTCATCGAGACAGAAGTAACAGAAAGATTTGGCTTTCCCATAACAATTATTTGAAGAAATTCATGCAACGCTTCAACATGCAAGATGGTAAGCCAATTTCGACCCTCTTCCTATTAACGTCAAGTTATCCTTCGAGATGTGTCATAGTAGTGAAGCAGAAAAAAATGGAGATGTCTCAAGTGCCGCATTATGTTATGGAGGATCAGATTTTACACTCAAAGTCTATGTCGATTCAGACTATACAAGTGATTCTGATAAGATTAAATCTACTACTGATTATGTGTTTACACTTGCAGGAGGAGCAATAAGCTGAGTTTCAAAACTGCAAATAGTTGTGGTATTATGTACAACGGAGGCAGAATATGACAATTACTCAAGCTTGCAAGGAGGAAAGATAGATTAAAAGGTTATTGGGGGAGATCAGGCACAAACAAGAAAAGATTCTTTTATTTTATGACAGTCAGAGCTTTTATTTCAGGATGAAATACATTGGAGTTCAATTACACTTTGTGCGAGAAGTAATAGAGGAAGAAAATGTGAATATGCGCAAGATCCATACAAAAAATAATATAGCTGATATTCTAACCAAGCCAGTAAATACTGATAAGTTTGAGTAGTGTACATCCTCGAGTATCCTAGTGGAAATGTAAGTAGCAGGGAATGTCAAGATTGAAAGGATGTGTGGAGATGTGTTTGATTCTCAATCAAATCTCTAAGTGGGAGAAATCTTGGCAAATTAGGTGCATTAATGGTAGTAGCATAAAAACATTAATGGCGGTGGTTGGCTGTTGTCATTATGCAGCAGATTTTTCGGGTTTTCAGTAGCCTTGTTGACAAATGAAGGAAACACGTTTTCGTTAATATGAAAACGAGTTTCACAGTAATATGGGAGTTCTATCTCCTTTGATTGTAATGTATCCCATTCGAGTTTTTCTCTCATCTCATAACAATTGAGTGCTTAGTTCTATAATATTTGTGAGGTGTTTGTTCTCTTGTATTATGAGAGCGTGTGTTCTCGTTGGAAACACAATGAGTGATTGTAAATCATAAAATATTATATTGAAATTCTTTTATTTTACCTGTGGTTTACCCTAATTATTTTTAGAGATTTTCTACATAAATCTCGGTGTCCAATTTTATACTTTATTTTCATATTATTATCTCAAGAAGTCACATATGATATTAACATTTACGTGTTCTAATATATTTTTAATATTTTACTAGTTATAAATAGTGAATAATGGGTCCCAAATATTTGTATGGTACTCAAAAGAGAAAAAACGAAGGGAAAAATCTTTAATTCAATGCTAGAGAGGTGATATTAATAAATATTTTATATGTTATTTGGTATTTTATATTTTAATTTATTTTTTTAGTTGTTTTTCTTTAGGAAACATCCCATTAATGAAAAAAATTTGCTGCATTTTATTGTTTGAAGGTCTATTTTCTAAAACTCGTCAAAGACCTAAAAAATATCAAGTCCCGCTCTACTTTTCTTATCTTATAAACTACAAGAAGTTGTTGGCTATTACAAACAAGTTTATTTATATTATTAGCTCTTCAAAGACCAAAGTATATGATATATTTTGTTATTCACACACAAAACACATGTGGGTTTATTATGGTTTATGTAAATGTATATTTCCGAGCTTCTTCCAAAAAAAAAAAAAACCCTAATTTTATGGTTTATTTAGTCAACTAAATAAGGCGTAGCATATATTTGAACACTGAAAGCAAAAGATTCGCGGGAAAAAAGAAAGCACCAAACCCGATAAATCAAATAAATGAAGTCTCTTTCTTCGGGTTTTCGTTCTCATTAATTGTTTTATTATAATTTACATTATTTATATTTATATTTATATTTAGATAAGACAGAAAGTTGTGTGAGACGGTCTCAAGGGTCGTATTTTGTGAGACAGATCTCTTATTTGGGTCATTCATGAAAAAGTATTATTTTTATGCTAAGAGTATTACTTTTTATTGTGAATATCGATATGATTGACTCGTCTCACAGATAAATATTCATGAGACCGTTTCACAAGAAAACTACTCTTTAGATAAATATGTGTGTAGAAAAAGCAACGTAGGTTCACCGATAGCAATATGGGACAATTTATTAGAGATTGTTTAAATCGATTAATACGAAACGAAATAAAGTCATCTTTAAATTTGAAACGAGATTTCGAGTTCAAAATATAATTATAATAAATCTATCTCGTAACTCAAAAAAAATATATGAATTTGAAATTGTCTCCTCCAATTTGGTTTTAATAAAAAATGAAAAATTCTCATTCAATTGATTGATCTCAAATTACTATAACACTAAGTCATTTGGAATTTGTTGTCCAAATCATTTTCCTCAAAATCAAAATAACTCATTCTTGATGCACCTTAAAGTTGTATTTGAATCGAAGCATTTGGTGAGTTTGGATTTAAATCCTCGATCCAAATCAACAGATTCCATGAATTTCGATCTTCTAACTTCAATTTTTAAGTTTATATTTTAAGATTGATTAAAGATATGTCAAACTCTCGATCATTTTAGTTATTTCAAATCCATTTGCCCAAAAAATCGAGCTCGATTGTTGGAGTTATTTCAAATCCATTTTTCTAAATCTACTCATCAAATTATATTGTTAAATCCAAACACGATCTAACTTGATTATTACATTAATAAATTAAGTGCAAAGTGTAATCAATGAACCCTAATTGTAAATTTCTTGCTTTTATTTTAAGCATATAATATAAAACAAAAAATAAATATAAATAAATAAACGTGTTTAAGCATGAAAATCATTATGTCTAGCGTGCATTGGCTGGATGAATCGTTGGTAAAACGTTCGAGAACTTCTTTGTGTCATTGAGGACACAATTACAAAAAAATTAATTTAGAAACCAACTCAATATTTTCTTTAAAAAAAAGTGTAAAAATTACACTCAATATATCAAATAAAATTGAATTATTTTATTTAAAAATTTTAGATACTCTAGTGTTTATGGGATATATATAGTTAATTAATTTTAATGTTAACAATTTAATGATTGGATAAAATAAATCATCAAAGAAAGGAAAGTAAAACGAGCAAGAGAGATAAAAAAAATAGTAAAAAGAAATTTAGGATGATTTAGCGTACTAAGAAAAGCTTATTCTAAATAAACTTTAGGTGATTCTGAAAAATTAATTTGTATAATCTTTTTTTTTTTTTTCATGATTTTACAATTAGCGGTTAAGATGGTCTTAATCATATAATTACCTTTTGAATTTCTGATTTAAAATATCGAGTATGTCTTTTGATGAGATGGTCTCGGGATCTGGACCATCTCTACAATGAAAATTAATATTTTTGACATAAAAAATAATATTTTTTCATAAGTTGCGTCAGATGACAAGTTGGACAATTTCATAAGAATTTTTACATAAAATATTTTAATAATTTATAAATTCCTAAATGTAAATTTAAAACTAAAATTTTCTGAAAATAATATACTTAATCCGTTATGAATAGTATTTGAATCCCGTAACAAGCCATTAATATTATTTCTTGAAAAAGGAAAAAGAATGTTCACCAATTTATGTGGAATCATACAATTTCATGGATCATAGATCGACTACAGAACCATGTTCGACAAGTGGAGGATGAGATGTTGCAATAATATTCAATTCTATGTTGAGTTATGTGTAACGTTTGCATTGGTTAATATTTATCAAGATTATTTATTTTCGCAAATAAGATCTTTTCTATAATAAATATTAATATAAAAAAATTTATTAGACTTTGTAGTCGACCTTTGAATCCATACTAATTACTAATAAACAACTAGCAACCGAGGCACACGCGTTGCGTGTGTCATGAATATATGAGCTTGATATATTAAACATTCATGACATCACAACACCATGACACCAAAATATTTTGTATCATGAATATATTATTGAAATGCAATGGATTCCGAAGCTTAAATATATATGTCGACATTAATTTGTTACCTTACATGATATAGTTTTTTATCATTAAAAATAATATTATTTTGAAGCCGTAATATCATATCATATGAAATAATATTAAACTTCAATGTAAAAAAAATAAACAAATAGTTAAAAGATTGTCCAAAAAATATCAGAATTGCATCAAATATTCAAATACACCAGATCAGTATATATATGCAATTGTGCTAGTTGAAAGTTTGGATTTTTGTTATCGCAACTCTGCTAGATCTTGAAACATTTGAGTCCAAAATCTATAAACCAAAATCTAAATTTGTCTGAAAACATTATAATAAAACAATGTCTAAGAAGACATAATATAATGATTTAGTGACTCTGTTGAGAATATGTGAAAGATTAGATCATAAGACCTTGAAGCTCGTAATAAATACATTATCACCTGCAAGATCAAAACGAACAAACTAATTTGATATAAAATTCGATTAATTCTTTCACACACTCAAAAATATGAAATAAAATACAAAATTCAATTAATAGTTGATATAAAATTCGATTAATAGAGGAAAGTTACCGACCTGCTTGGAGTGCGATAAAAATTCGAGTAATAGTTGATATAAAATTTGATTACCCCTTTTAAATGAAGAAAAGAGAATGGTTATTCAAGCAACTCACAATCTTCGGCTGTAACTGTTATGCCTGATGAGTCTTTTATGACTTGTGACTATATTCATCAAAATTGCAACACACCACAGAGAAGAGCTCTATGACACGGCCATCTATATTTACAATAAGACCATTACATGAAGTAACGACTAAAATGCAACCAACATTACAATTCTCATTTTTTCATAGAACATTACCAGAATTGACGTATTGGCACAATTTGAGAAGAAAATATTCTGTTGAAAAAAAAAAAACATGAGAAAGGAAACTGATGTGTACAGATAAGATAAGAAACTGGTTTGTATGATGGAAATGTGGCAGGGTGGTGGAAGCATGATAAGAGGAAGGGTAGTGCGGTGAAGTTGAAACATAGAATACACAACTACAATCTCCAATTGTACGCTCAATTTTCAGAGAATAAAAATTGAAAGATGATATGAACATAAGCAAACACAGACATCCCATTTAGAACAAAAAGAGACTCATATCAAACATCAACAATTAATCAAGATATTGGTAGCATCTGAATACAAAAATCAGGAGATTCACGTTCAAATAACTCTTAGTGGAATATAAAAAATAGGACATTCACATTAAGAGGCAAGCATTCCGGAAGAAATGTGTCATTCCGTTTTTTGTCTTTAACATTGGATTTTCTCTCAGCCAACACATACATGTCCCTCATGAGAAATCTCTGTCATCGTAAAAATGTAAGTAATTAAAACAGCAAATTCGTGAAGATAGTCGTTAATAAAGTGGCGTGCTTTATGATTTTCTGTAACTTTCTCTAAGTTTAAATGCTTCTAGCCCGTTAATGAACCGCTCCTCTTGAAGAAATTTGACAATAGCCACATACTGTCAGTACATTGCAATCTTTATAGCCAAGATAGCAAAATCATGAGATCTCCGTATCTTCAGTATCATTGCTATTGATACCAATGAAGAGAGGGGGGAGCAGTACAATATAAAAACGCAAGACTATTGATGGCTTATTAGCAATTTTTACTAAAAGAATACCTTTAGCGTCCTAAGCTTCATTAAGTGGCCAACAATGTCCATCAGACGAAGAAGCATGTGCTTTGGCATCTTACCATAAATATCTTCCTGCAACATAAACACAAAAGATAAATTTCTCCCAAACAAAGCCTAATGGAAGCACAAATAGCAATTAGGTACAACAACTAATATGAACCAATAAGACATTTGCAAGCCGTTAAGTACCGTCAATCTAGCAAAAATAACTCTTAGTGGACTAATTCTCTCTATATATATATATGTCAGTTGCAATTGTTTCACCTTCTTTGCTTTGCCTCTTTATCCTTTCCATTCTGATCACATTCTCGATCGCCAATAAAAACATCATGTGCCTACACACACATCACCATATCAACCTCCATAAATACCATCACCTCCTTTATCATCGGCCTCTTTCAGCATCCCCACCATAGCGCATGCGCCTAACAAAATGTTTATTTTTTCTTCCCGATGGCAGTAAATTACAAAAGTTTCAGGTAAATGACAATTCATGACTTAATTTAAAGTTTTCTCATCAATGAAATCACGCATTATAGTGAACTACACAAAAATTCTATATAACTAATAATTCAATTTAGATCAATTACTCTTACCCAAAAAATGAGGGTGAAGCCTGGACACCTGCAAAAGCATTGGTGGGCTCGAGGCCTACCATAATAAAATATTAATAAATTTTTTATGTAGTCTAATTATAAATGTCATACCCCCAGCCAAAGCATTAAATAAACCTTCAAGCTATCAACTTTTGAAAGAAAATTTGACCACTTAATAATAAAAATTAAATTAAACACATTAAAAACCATTTAAAAAACGCATAGAAACTTGAGAAGAACACGATAAAGAAAACTGAGCACAATTTTCACACCAATTGTACAAAAATAAAATAAAATTAGATAGATGATAACAAACCAAAAAAAATCAATTCACGACTACATTAACATTGAACATCGAAAACAAAAATGCAAAAGGTTCCAATCACAGCGTGAGCGTGGGCAAAATTTTAAAAAACAAAACACACACAGAGGGAATTCACAGAAAATATGAGAAACATAAATATATAAAATCAAATGAATTTGACGGTAACAAAGAGAAGATGAGAGAGATTAACCTACCTCTCACTTGTACAGAAACGTGTATAAGCCATCCTTACATAGTAAATGATAACCAAGAAAAACCAGTGAGATTAAGAGGGAGGAAACTTACATTATTTGAAAAAGTTAATCCAAATTCGTGAAACCAAATCAAAAAATTCAGAGGAAAGAAATTCTTGTGTGAAAGATCTTCACCAACGAATTCAAAGGAAAGAAAGTCTTATGTGAAAGATTTCCGAGACAGAAAATTTGAAAGAGGGAAGCGAATTTGGTGAAGCTAAACCAACAACCATAGAGATTCCGAGGAAAGAGATCGGTCTTCTGTGAATTATAAGAGAGAAGTTTTGTAATAGACGTGGAGTGAATGTGAGAGAGGAAAATATTTCTAAGGTGAAGTAAGAGGACAAAAGGGTGAAGAAAACTTGGTGCCGCACATTAGATAGATGATGATAAGCAGTTTTTCTGGGTTCGGTCGACCCTACCTCTGCGGGCAGTGATGATGATAAGCAGTTTTTCTGGGTTCGGTCGACCCTAGTGCCCGCAGGGGTCGATCCAACGGCTAGAATTTTTCCGAGCCAATTTTTTTTTTTTTTACAGGGAGGTGGGCCCGGATCACTCATGTGGAGTGATCCGGGCCGTTCATTGCCCGTGCAGGTTGAAACAAACCGTTTTTCTGAACATCTAAGCTTTAACGAAATAATAGAGATACATAAATATATTTGAGTACTTAAATAGCGCAAAAATTTCCGCAGTAATAAATTAAACTATTAATCCATACATCATATAATGAAATTTTTAAAAATATGAAAATAAACATGAAAACGAACCTAAAAAAATTTATAGAATCAATACAACGCAAAAAAATTAACTGTAAATTTCTGCGAGGATTAAACGAAAAGAAGGATCTATGCGAAGAAAGTCGATGGCAGAAGATGATAACATGTTATGATTGGATAAACTACTGTGAAATCATGAACAAGATTTTGTGTTTTTAAAATCCAAAATAAAATAAGTCTCAAATATTATATAATTACATTATTATACATTCTTTTGTTGAGCATAACTATAGCACGCACCTGAATTCGCATTTTACGATTTTCATATTGCAATAACTATTATTTTTTATGCCATGTTGATAATTTAGTGTTGCCATACGAACATCAGAACATAATTAAGGAACCTTTATTTGACCAACGCATTACAACAATGACAAAGCTAGTATCAGTAAACTCATTAGCCGAAATTACATGCACAGACAGCAGTTAAATTCCTAGGTAGGTGAATATAAACATAGATAATATTATATCAATTCCTCGTACGAAATTATAAAACAAATATGTTACTGATTTGAACACAATTACTTTAAATGAAACAATTAGAATCAATTTCAAAGACACATCAGTATGATCAAGAAACATAAACTGCATAATATTGCTGCCATCAATTATATCAAAATGCTGAAGCAAGTAAAAATAATCATCAAGCAAAGCATCAATAAGTAAGACAATCGACAATTAATTTGAAGTTTCCTAAGTTCACATGTTCTTTGAGTTTAAAAAAACCAATGAACAGTACAACCAAGATTGCCCTCAAAATTAGGACATTCAAGCAGAGGCAGCCGCAGTCACCAAGTATATGTCATTGAAATTACCAAAAACATCTATGAAAACTAAATTTATAAAACCATGCTATAATAATAATAATAATAATAATAATAATTTTATGAAACTTGTTCTATTTAAATTAAATTTATAAAACCATGCTATAATAATAATAATAATAATAATAATTCTAATTTGTTTGAAAAAAACCCAAAAAAAATAAAAATAAAAGGACAAAAAATGACACGGATTATATGCTAAACTACTGGTATGTCTATATTAGAAAATGTAAAATAATCAAAGGTTTTATAGAGAGTTGTACTGGTTTTCATTGATTTCGTTAGCATTGGTTAATATTTATCAAGATTATTTATTTTAGCAAATAAGATCTTTTCTATAATAAATATTAATATAAAAAAATTTATTAGACTTTGTAGTCGACCTTTGAATCCCCATACTAATTACTAATAAACAATGATTATTGTCTCCACTTGCAAACATATGAAAATAAATTTATTTTATTTAAAAAAACACACACACACACACACACACAGAGGCAGTACGACGTCGTGTGATCGAGAAGCAGGGCCTTTGTTCCTTTACATCCAAACCCTACAGTCCACATGATTGCCTCGTAAACCCAAAAGCAAAGTATCTCTCCGCAAAAATGAGAAGAGGACGAAAGATGGAGGAAATTGGATTGATTCGAGATCCATTGAAGTGAAGAAGGCGAAGAAGAAGGGTGAAATTCTTCATCGCAGTTGTTTTTTTCTCTCGGTTAATGGTGGAGAATCGACTAGGCTTATCGCGGCATCCCTGGGGCAAAATCGTGGTTCTGAATCTTCGTTCCATGCTCTCCGGAGGCTCGGCGGCGGTTGGAGCGATTTACGGCAGTATCATTCAGCTGAGGAGAGCTGTGTTCACCGCCGGCGACGGCGGATTCTGGATGGACCAGACTGCGAGTGGCTTCGTAACTCTCGCCGTCACGGCGTTGGCTGGTCTTGTGTTGGCCGCCGCCGTGTTCTACACCACTAGGTAAAAAATCATCTGAAATCCGGTGTTCAAACTGCTAGAGAGGGTAATTTATTGCACAAGTAGGAAAATAAAGAAAGGTTTATTGATGAGAGCTCTTAGACGAAGTCAGACTTCTTCATCTTCAAAATCTTCGCCACAATCATCATCCTCAAATTCGTCATTGTCTTCACCGTCATCTTCGTCGTGGAACCATTTGAGATCGGTTCTATTCGTAGTAGCTTCAACCTCACAAGCTAATTGTTCTTCTTCTTCCTCTTCTGATCGGTTAGTCTCTCTATTTCTCTTTCTTAGATTAATTCCTGTTATCTATTCCGTATTTTTTAAAAATCTTTTTCAAGCTTTAGTACATAGTTTGGCTTATTTAAGTTCAGATCTTGGGGTCATTTGTATTTTTAAACAAATCTTTGTCAGTTAACCCTTTTCGTCTGATCACTCTCATAACCCTTTGTGGCCGAATCCATTTTGAATAGTGTTTTTATCCTCCATTTTGTCTTTGAGTGAATTAGGACGAGTAAAGTTGAAATTGACTCGGTAGTTGTAAGGCTTGTATCTTTATGTAGGCAGTCAAAGATGTGCTCCAGACTTTGATTATATGTACATGTTGTGTAGTTTTTCGGATATTCTGAGTGAGACGAACTATTTATTCAATCCTTGCTTTGAAATTTGAGGAAAATCAAATTTGGAAATTTACAAGTGCTATATGTGTCATATCTTACAGCTTAAATGCGCAAGGGGCTTGTATATGAGACTAGGAAAACCAACTGATGCTGACCCTAAGAATTTTGTCTTGTCTTGACATGTCTGTTTCAGCTTTTGTGTTGCTTAACAAGGCAGGGAAGTGATTGATTGGTTTGTTTCTAGTCTTAAAGGTTACCTTGCCCAACCTCCACTTCTCGGTTTTGTCTTTCTGTCAAGTTTAGGCCTTTCCGAATTGCCATATGTCATTTGAATTAGAGGAATATTAATATAATGTTAGCTCATTCTTCAAACGTGAATCAGCATTTTCTGTTTGTTTTATAATCTGTACAAGCAAAACTGCATTCCAAGTTTCAGTCATACCTATAGCCCCATTTTGCTAGTATTATGCTTTTAATTTTTTGTAAGCACCATGTAGAGTAGTTTCTTTATAAATGAAACCATAAACATGTTTTTGGTTTGAGTGATTGAACATTAGCACATCTTATTGCATGCCGAAACCTATCCTAGACACCTGTATTTGTGTTGGTGGCCAAATAATCTCTTGTAGGTTTTGACATTATAAAGATGCTATTTGGGAAAAGAATGCCTCTAGTCGAAAGTTACTAGACTGTGTGCTGAAGTAGCTTACTCCTTTTATATGATGTTGTAGAAAACTGTATTGCCATGATTGTGTGTCTTGTTATTTTGTGAGCATAGTTTATCAGTCATTTTCAACTAAATAATTTCGTTCTATAATCATTTACAGCGGTCGTCTCAAATCCCCATGGTCTCGAAGAAAAAGAAAACATTTACTATTTCCTCATCAGTGGATAAATTTGTTCACTCCAGATGGAAAACTTCGTGACAATGGAGTTAAACTTCTGAAGAAAGTTCGCAGTGGAGTGAGTTTCGCTTTTATGTAACTTCAAGTTGTCTTGGCTTTTATATTACTTCAATTGTCTTCTCTATGGATTGACTGGATAATTGTGGCCGGTAAAAACTATTTGAATGGATTTGTGTTATTGTATTTTGTAGGGTGTTGATCCAAGTATACGGGCAGAGGTTTGGCCATTTCTTCTTGGGGTGTAAGTTAATGTATCTTTTGGAATATGGTCCTGTTGCAATTTATGTGCCTAACTTTGTGTTCAGAACTGTTATAGATTTTTTCTGTAGACACTAAAGCATTTTTGACATGGAGATCATTGCAAGATTCTTCCAACCATAGCATTGTAACATTTCTGATTTTCATCCTTGCTTGCAACAGGCTAGTTCCATCATTACTCATAATTATTGTTCCTCCATCCTAGGTTCCTCCTCTTTCAGACCTTCCATCTTTAGCTCCTCCTGCTGCCTTCATTTATTACTATTTATATGTTCGTTTACAGGCCACAAATGTGGTCTCTGCTTTCCTTTATCGCGTGTTTAAAAAGTATCCCATGCAAAAATAAATTTTTGGTTTTCCTGACTTGTTTTCTTTTTCTATGGCAGATATGACCTATCCAGTTCCAAAGAAGAAAGAGATGTCACTAGAACACAAAAAAGGTACTGTTACAAACTGAGGCAATGTTTATTTCCGTTTTCTAGAATTTTCTCATTCTTCCAAAATGCAAAACATATAGTACGTTCTTTAGTACAATTTTCTAAAATACATTTTAATCTCAAAATAGGATTGTTACTTTTGATTCGACGTCCCAATATTCTGCTAAAAATTATTATATCATATTTTATTCATTATATTATATTATTAAATTTTTATCTGTTATATACCAATGAAATAATTCAATGTAAATAATGTGACATCTCCGACCTCAAATTCTTACATGATATGTTATTGTGGTAAACAAAACTTTGTCATACATTACCTTAGTTCCATTCTTCCCCATCATTTCCCCTCCCGTAGAGTATACCTACCATTATCATTTGTTTATGTGCTTTGACTTTTGGTTATTTGATGCTTTTCAATTTTTGTTGCAAACTTATTCGAAATCGACCATGTATTGGAATCTGCTTGCAGAAAGGAATATGAGAACTTACGAAGACAATGTCGCCAATTTCTTAAACGTAACAAAGAACTTCTAAAGCAAAATGGAAGTGGTGAAACTAGCAATGGAGAAGGTGGAAGTCACACTGGAGACATGGATTCTGCTGATTCTGAAGATGTTGTGAGTGCCAGAGAATCCCTTTCAAGTGAGGAAGGGTTCCCATATAATAAGGAATCAGAACATACTCCTGGAACGAAGATGGATGGATATACTGGTTCTAAACCAATTGCAGATTCGAATCCTGCTTCTGAGTCTGAATCCTCAGACTCTGACTCGTCAGATGGTCCTGAAGTGAGTCAAACTTTCAATTTAACAGAAAGCATGGAGGAGAATGATGGTGACATGCCATCAAAGGAGGACTTGTCTCCCTCAAAAATTGAAGTTCAGTCAAAACTTAAAGGTTCAGAAGATTTTTCCACCTGGCAGCGAATTATCCGCCTTGATGCGATTCGAGCTAATGGAGAATGGATAGCATACTCCCCTGTTCTGGCAAGTGTATCAGACACCAAAGCATGTCGTTCGGCTGAGGTGGTGGGATTGAAGGATTATGATCACCTCGATCCTGCCAGAATCTTTCATGCTTCCCGTTTAGTTGCCATTCTTGAAGCCTATGCGCTGTATGACCCTGAAATTGGGTATTGCCAGGGAATGAGTGATATACTTTCTCCAATAATCTCAGTGATAACAGACGACCACGTAGCTTTCTGGTGTTTTGTGGGTTTCATGAAGAAGGCCCGTCACAATTTCAGGCTCGATGAAGTGGGAATCAGAAGGCAGCTGACCATTGTTTCTAAAATCATTAAATACAAGGACTCACATCTTTACAGGCACTTGGAGAAACTTCAGGCTGAGGATTGCTTTTTTGTGTACAGAATGGTGGTCGTACTTTTCCGAAGGGAACTAACTTTTGAGCAAACTATGTGCCTTTGGGAGGTGATGTGGGCTGATCAGGCTGCAATTAGGGCCGGAATTGGGAAAACAGCGTGGAGTAGAATAAGGCAACGAGCCCCGCCAACCGACGACCTATTACTTTACGCGATTGCAGCTTCTGTGTTACAAAGGAGGAAACAGATCATAGAGAAGTATAGCAGTATGGATGAGATTTTAAGGGAGTGCAATGCAATGGCTGGGCATCTCAATGTATGGAAGCTACTCGACGATGCACATGATTTGGTGGTAACACTCAATGACAAAATGGAGACTTCTTTATGATACACATAAAAAAGGGGTAAAAGTCGGTCATCTAATTTGTTCCTTTCGGCTACCGCCAGGCTTATTTTTTTGTCCAAAATAACGTCCCTACTTTCTCTTCGAATGCAAATTTGTGACAGAGAAGTTTGTTTATGATATGTGTGTTTTAGTGGCGAAGCTCTAATGTCAGGCTGTGGAGGCTCTTATATTATTGAGGGAAATTTCCTTCTTGAAAAAAACTTTATGATCTGTCTGTATTTTTATACTAATGTGGATTCTATACTGCCGAAGATGCGGCCGAGCCAAATTGACTTGGCTTTTGCACAATGCCTGCTTTCTGATTGAATTTATTGCTCTCGTCCACTGAAATATGGTGGACGAACTTTCGTTCTTAACGGATTTGTAGATTATATTTCTTTCTTTTTTTATGGGGAAAATTAATTTCTATTAAAAGGTCAACAGAGTTCAGTACAAATACACTGGGTGAGTCCAGGGAAAAGCGTGTAACTAACCCTCTAGTAATATCAACTCATAACATTGTCATCCGATATCTAAAGCTGGGAATTACTCCCTACACAGGGCATACCTTGGATTAAACAACTACATAGGACAAACTCTTGAATTCCGAATCAATATCAAACAGATGTAAGCAGTGTCCCAATCAGCATATTGTCATGAACATGCCAACTGCAACATCCACAAAATGGTAGGTATGTACCAAGAACCTCCCGCCACAGCGCGCTAGGTGTTGTAACATGCGCAGTAGACTCGAGAAACACATACTAGGGAGCCAAACTTGAGCGCCCCAACGCATGGTTCTGCTCCATGCTTGCTCGATCTCTTGACGCAGCATCAAAATCTGTCAAAACAAATAAATCACAGAAGATGATAGACAAGTACACGTACCTAAATAAACCTTTCGTGCACCTCCAGATTATATGTATAGGACCATTATTCACTATTTATACCTACTAAAATATTAAAAATATATTAGAACACGTAAATGTTAGTATCAGATGTAACATCTCGAGATAATAATATGAAAATAAAGTATAAAATTGGACATTGAGATTTATGTAGAAAATTCTTAAAAATCATTAGGGTAAAATCACAGGTAAAATAAAATAATTTCATTATAATATTTTATGGTGTACAACCACTCATTGTGTTTGTAAAAAGAACATACACTCTCATAATACGAGATAACAAACATTTTACAAATATTATAGAAAAAGCACTCAATTGTTATGAGATGAGAGAAACTTGAATAGGATACATTACAATCAAAGGAGATAGAACTCTCGTATTAGTCTGAAACTCGTTTTCACATTAATGAAAACGTGTTTCCTTCATTTGTCAACAAGGTTGCTGAAAACCCGAAATATCCGCTGCATAATGACAACAGCCAACCACCACCATTAATGTGTTTTTCTGCTACTACCATTAATGTGTTGGGAAATTACACCGAAGCGATAACAATTGTGATAAAAAATGCGTAATAAAATAATCAGCAAGAACACCAGGATTTACGTGGTTCACCCAAGATAGGCTACGTCCACGGAGCTACTGTAGACTATTTTATTACAGGGGAAATATTACAGCAAGTGTATACAATAATACACTAAATATCTCACACTCCCAACCCGAGTATAACCGAGAAAATTAATTTCTCCAACTCACACAAGAGAACACTCAACACTCAAATGCTCTTTCTATTTTACTAAGCTTTGAAAGCTTTTGATTTTGGGATACATAAACTGAGATGGAGGGAGCTATATTTATAGAGCTCCCCGTGCATGCAATTGCCAATCAGCTTCTTGCCACCGCCAATCAAATTTGACAATTGTGACATTGTTGGCAAAATTAATTTGTATTCTTCCGACATCATTAAATGAATGTGGCCCTTTTCACCTAACATTTCTCCCACTTGAAGAGTTGATTTCAATCATGTCTTCACACCATTAGTGCAGCAACACATATCTTCTTTTTCATACTTGCAGTCCGACTGAAGTTGAACACAACCTCAGTTTGTCAATGGTTACAATTTTCGTCAGCATATCGACTGGATTCTTACTTCCAAAAATCTTCTCAAGTATCAAGACTCCATTTTCTAGTACTGATATGATGAAACGGTACCGAACCTGTATATGCTTTGTCCTAGAATGATAAACATGATTTTTTTGCTAAATTAATAGCACTCTGACTGTCACAGTATAATGTGCTATCTTCAAGCTTCTGACCCAATTCTTCTAGAAAAGGATTTCAACCATATCATCTCCTTGCTAGCTTCTGTTACAACAACGTACTCAGTCCTCAGTAGTTGAAAGCGCAACTATCTTTTGCAGTTTAGACACCCAGCTTACGACCGTACCACCTAATGTGAACACATATCCAGTAGCACTTTTTCTACCATCTAGGTCACCACCCATGTCGGCATTGACAAAACCTTGTAAGCCCAAATTTGACCTTCTGAAGCATAAAGATAAACTAGCAGTACCTTTCAAATACCTCAGAATCCATTTAACTGCTTCCTAGTGTTGATTTCTTGGATTGATCATAAACTTGCTCACAACTCCAATTGAATGTGCTATGTCTGGTCTAGTGCACATCATTGCATACATGAGGCTTCCGACAGTAGAAGCATAAGGAACCTTGTTCATATGAGCCTGCTCTTTCTCCAGTCGAAGGTGATTGTGCTTTGGTTAGTTTAAAATGACTAGCCAAAGGATTACTCACATGTTTAGATTCATCCATGTTAAATCTGCTAACCACCTTTTTCACGTACTCTTCTTGAGATAACTTCAAGTTCCATTCACCCGGTCTCTAAAGATCCTCATTCCAAGGATTTGTTTTGCAGCACCCGAATCCTTCATAGAAAATTCTTTTGATAACTCTTTCTTGAGTTTATTAATCTCCTCCAGACAAGCTCCTGCTATCAACATATCATCTACATATAGCAGTAGAATTATATAAGAACCATCAAACTTCTTCACATGACAACAATGATCAGCCTGACACCTCAGGAAACCATTATTACTCATGTATCCATCAAAATTCTTGTACCATTGTCTTGGAGCTTTTTTGAGACCATACAAGCTCTTTTGAAGTTTGTACACCATTCTCTCTTTTCCCCGTACTACAAAGCCTTGTGGTTGCTTCATATAAATTTCTTCATCTAGGTCACCATGAAGAAATGACGTCTTTACATCTAACTGCTCCAGATGTAAATTTTTCTTTTGCCACTAATTCGATATAGTCCTGATTATGGTTAACTTAACCACTGGAGAGAAAATCTCAGTGTAATCAATGCCTTCCTTTTCTTGAAAACCTTTTACAACAAGTCTTGCCTTGTACCTCTTGCTATCATCATGTTCTTCTTTTAACCGGTACACCAACTTGTTAGGTAATGAATTTTTGCCTTGTGGAATTTCTATCAACTCGTACGTCTGGTTGGATGACAGTGAATCCATCTTATCTTCCATGGCTAACTCCCACTTGATTGAATCACCATTTTTCATAGCCTCTTCATAGGTCTCCGGTTTACCTTTGTCTGTCAGTAAAATACAGTGAAGTGCAGGGGAGTATCTCTCATGTGGTCTAATTGTTCTAACAGATCTTCTGAGTTCAATCACCAGAGTTTGTGGGTCATCATCTTGTGCAGTTGACTCTTCATCTTCTCGGTTACTGCTTTTTGATTCATTTACAGGAATATCTATCAATGGCACTACATCAGTCTTCTTGACTTCGGGACATTCATCTCCAGCTCCAATGTTCGACTTGTCATTGTACAATACTTGCTCATTTAAGAGTACATCTCTGCTGCAAATGATTTTCCGATTTTGGTTATCCCAGAAACGATAACCAAATTCATTATCTCCAAAACCAATAAAGGAACACTTCTTTGATTTTGGATCAAGCTTTGTTCAGCTAGATGAGTCAATATGAACATATGATAGACATCCAAACACTTTCAAGAAGGAAGGGTTTACTTCTTTGCGGCTCCATACCTCTTCGGGTATTCTGCAGTCAAGCGGTATCGAAGGTCCTCTGTTGATCAGATGTGCTGCAGTGTTAACAATATCAGCCCAGAATGATTTTGGTAATCCAGAATGATGTCTCATGCTCCTAGCACGTTCATTCAGGGTTCTGTTCATCTTTTCAACTACACCATTCTGTTGAGGTGTACCAGGAATGGTTTTCTCTATCTTGATCCCGTTCTGTGAACAATATTTCTTGAACTCCTCATATTTACCACCGTTATCAGACCATAAGCACTTCACCTTCAAGTTGGTCTCGTTCTCAACCATGGATTTCCACCTTTTAAAAGTTTCATAAACATCAGATTTATTTTTCAGAAAATAGACCCAAACTTTCCGGCTAGTATCATTGATAAATCTGACATAATATCTTGAGCCTCCAAGGGAATTTCTCAGGAGATGGTTCCCATACATCAGTATGAACCGGATCCAACTTTGATGCTTTCAGTTCTCTACCTCCTTTTGAAAAGCTCACATTTTTCTGCTTTCCAAAGATACAGCTTTCACATAGCTTGTGTTCAACGGTCTTTAATTCCGGTATCTTCCCGTTTGATACAAGCATCTTCATTCCCTTCTCACTCATATGCTCAAGCCTATAATGTCATAGACTTGAATTTTCTCCAGCATCCACGGTTGCTAATGTATCTCTGCAACTGGAAGTTATATAAAGTGTTCTAGTTTTCTTTCCTCGAGCAACAACCATGGCTTCTTTGTTTACTGTGCATGAACCATCACCAAAGGTCACATTATGTCCTTCGTCATCGAGCTGTCCCATTGAGATCAAATTGCGTGTCAATTTTGGTACATGTTTGACTCTGTTGATTTTTCTGACAGATCCATTTGACATCTTTATCCGGACATCACCCATACCAATTATTTCCAAAGGCTTTCCATCAGCCAAGAAAAATTTTCCGTAATCGCATCAATGTAATTTTCGAATACATCACGATTACCAGTGGTATGAAACGAAGCTCCTGAGTCCATAACCCAAGAATCAACTAGGCTTTCCATGGATAGTAATAGAGCATCATGTACCTCTTCAGTAACAGCATTTGCATTATTCTTTGTTGATTTGCAGTTCTTTTTTAAGTGATCGATTTCACCACAGCTCCAGCACTTCAAATTCTTTTCAAAGGTGTTTTTGTCTTTTTCATTTCTTGACTTGGACCTACCGCGCCATCGGTTAGAACTCTTTTCGCCACTCCTGCCCCATCTTCTGTTCTCGACATTCAGAGCAGATCTCGATGATGTTCCTTAACTCGAATCCATCATGCGAACTTCTTCAGCAAGAATTTGATCTCTGACATCATTGAATTGTAGCTTTCTTTTTCCAATGGAGTTGCTAACCACTGCCCGCATTGGTTCCCAAGCATTTGGTAAAGATGCCAAAAGAATAAGTGCACGAATCTCATCATCAAAATTAATTTCAACCAATTGTTAGCTGAGAAACAATCGTGTTGAACTCATTGATGTGTTTAGCCATCGAAGCACCTTCTCCCATTTTCAAGTTGAATAACTTTTTCATGAGATGTACTTTTTTGTTTGCCGATGGCTTTTCGTACATGTCCGATAAAATGAACATCATCTTTTCTGTGGTTTGTGCCTCCGTCACGTTGTTTGCCACATTCTTCGTTAGGGTCAATCGTATCACACCTAACACCTGTCGATCAAGGAGCTCTCAGTCATCATCCTCCATCTTTTTTGGCTTCTTTCCAGATAGAGGTTGATGCAACTTCTTGCTATACACAAAATCTCTAATCTGTAACCGCCAGAACTAAAAATCTGTTCCGTCGAACTTGTTGATTCCCGGTCCCGATCCATCATATCCGGCCATCGCCTCTATAGCCTTAGCAAAAAAAAAAAAAATTTCTGATGTGGAAGATCAGACAAAGCTGCAACCATAAAGCATACTCAGAATTTTAAGAAATTTTACAACAAGGCTCTGATACCAGTTGTTGGAAAATTACAGCGAAGCGATAGCGATCGTGATGATAAAAAAATACGGAATAAAATAATCAGAAAAAATACAAGGATTTACGTGGTTTACCCAAAATAGGCTACGTTCACGGAGCTACATGTAGATCTTTTATAATAGGGTAAATATTACAGCAAGTATATACAATAATACATTAAATATCTCACACTGCCAACCCGAGTATAACCGAGAAAAATAATTTCTCCAACTCACACAAGAGAACACTCAACACTCAAATGTTCTCTCTATTTTACTAATCTTTGAAAGCTTTTGATTTTAGGATACATAAAATGAGATGGAGGGAGCTCTATTTATAAAGTTCTCTGTGCATGAAATTGTCAATCAGCTTCTTGCCACCGCCAATCAAATTTGACAATTGTGACATTGTTGGCAAAATCAATTTGTATTCTTCCGACACCATTAAATGAATGTGGCCCTCTTCACCTAACAAAGTACATGTACCTAAATAAACCTTTCGCGCACCTCCAGATTATATGTATAGAACCAACTACAACATTAAACATAGAGTCTATATATAAGAATCTGTATTTCCCTCAGTATGGCTTCACCTTCAACCAAATCATCATCAGACAATTTTTGATTCCTCATATTCCAAATATGGTAGATTGTAGCCTATTCTAATCTTGCCTACCTTCGAAGATTCTCAGTATACTATTCTAAAAGCACGAAGCAACCAGGGGCGTATGGATAGTATGGGCTGGGCTGGGCTCAAGCCCAACAAATATTATCGATTTTTTTATATAGCCATAATGTAGTCCAATTTTTTCCTTAAGCCCATCCATTACAAAAATAAAATGAAAATAAAAAAGAGAGAAATTAAAATAACGATAGGGAAAAAAATCCCATCTCTCGCGCCTAGAAATTGGAATTTCCATCTTAATTCTCAACCCTCTTTCTTGCGCCACACCTCCCTTCTGCCCCTTGTTCTCTCATTTTACCAATTTTCTCCTTCTTTCCTATACTCTTTTTATCGTCATTTTCAAATTCTTGTTACTTGCCAGGTATCTCTCTAATAACTTAATTAATATTTTTTAAGCATAATACTTCTTGATTCTTGCTAGGTTTCGAGTTTAGATTATTTGGGGTTGGTTGGTTTGTGTTTTCCCAAAGATTCTTGTAGTTTCTAGTGTTTTAGAATCTAGGTTTGGTCTATTCTGGGTTCAAGATTAAAAACTTGATATAAATTAATTATATTCTTTTGTGGAATCCTATCACCATGAATGATATGTTTAGTGCCTTTGATGTTTGGTTACTCAAAATATAGACAAAATTGTTTTTTTTTTCTTCATATTTTAATTTAAATGAAGAGTATTTTTTAGGTGAAATTAAATGACGTTTATAGGTTTTTATTTATAGGTGAATCAAAATGTCAAAAAGAAGCATTACTGATTATTTCATTCAAAAAACAAAGAGCATTATCAAAAACTTCAAATGATCGTCTTCCGTCATATTCAAGATCTACATTGAAAACCAAAAAACTCAAACCTGACAATGAAGTTGCTCTCGATCCATTAGAAGGAAATAGTCCATATTATGAGCGTGATCCTGGGAAACAAATTAGAATATAGGAATATCCATGTGATAAACAAGATGATGTTCGAAGGGAATATGTTGATATGGGACCATATCAACCTATATATGAATATCCACTTGTTGATTTTAAGCATTAAAAACGTAGTTTTCAGTCTTCTTGGTTCGTAAAGTTTTCATGGCTCAAGTTTTCTAAAATAAAAAAAAATGCATTTTGTTTCCCGTGTTATCTTTTTGATGTTCTTTCATCATATCAGAAGAAATTTACGGTTGAATGATTTAAGAATTGAAAAAGAGTGAATTGCAAAACATGTCCACTGAAAAGACATGAAGGAGATTGCAATTCATTACATAGTACTGCTATGAAAAATGGGAGGGCTTGAAAAATGCATCTCAACATATCGATAGAAGGATGAATAAAAAATCTGAGAATATTTTAAAGCAAACATATTGCTTATAAGGACATCAATTAGAGCTCTAAGATGGCTAGCATTACAAGGTTGAGCATTTCGAGGACATGATGAGTTTGTAGATTCTCATAATCGTGAAAATTTTCTTGAACTCGTTAAATTTCATGGAGAATTGTGCAAAGAAATTGGTGATATTATCTTAGATAAAGCATCTAAAAATGTCAATTATATATCACCATCAATTCAAAAAGAGATTCTAAAATTGTTGCCGATCTTGTGCGAAGTAAAATCTGTGATGAGATAGAGGATGCTAAATTCTGTATACTTGTTGATGAAGCAATTGATGAATCTCATAGATCACAAATGGCTATTGTTTTGCGATACGTAGATTGTGATGTGTTTGTTAGGGAGAGATTTTTTGAAGTTATTGGTGTTGATGATACTAATTATTTGATGATTATATTGTGAAAATTGTGTTTTGTACTTAATCTTTATGTCATGTGGAAAATGTTGTATTGATTTCTAGATTTATTTTTTTATTTTTTATTTTTTATTTTCTGGCCCCCATATTTTGAAATTCTGGCTACGCCCCTGGAAGAAACGCATGATCCGATCCCATTAATTTCTTCAAAACCCAGCCAGTCCTTGACCATAACCCACACTTGGTTTTTTGACAGGAGAAGAACAAGTGTTCAGACGATTCATTACATTGATTACAAAGGACACATGTTTTATTTTGAACATATGGTTGGCGGTCCTTAGGAATTTCCCATGATCGAACATTCAAAGGGACAATCTGTGCTTTGGGAGGATACTCGTTCTCCAAATCAGAGGCTTCCAAGGCCATATCATTTGATTAGGAGATAACCAATTATACACTGCTTGGAATTCATGCTTCTGCACCAGAATTTCAACAGTGGTGAGTCATCGCTCTTAGATTTCCATCTCTAAAAGTCATCAAAATAGAAGTGATTTACCCATTTGATCCACAATGTGTTTTTCTTCTCGTGAATATTCCACAACACCTTTGTTAGCAAAGCTTTATGATTCCGAAGGCACAAACCCCTGCTTCAATTGGCCTACACATCTTTTTCCATGAGATTTATGGGTGCTTTGAAGACCAAAAGAAATTGCGACATAATCCATAAATTTTTCCATTGACTCGATCAGGAATTGGCAAAATCGACATCCAATAGTTTTGTGCCCCTTAAAGAACATATTTGATCAACTCCAGTCTCCCAGCATAGGATAGGGAATTTCTGGGCCACAAACAAATTTTATTCATAAGATTTTCAATAAGAGGGCCTATAGTCAGAAATTTCTGAGTTTAGCCGTCGCTAGTCGGATACCCAAGTATCTAAATGGACAAGAACCTTGTTGAAACTCAGTCATCCTCACTATTTCCTCCTTTACGTCATCCGACACTCATGCAATGTAAATATTTGATTTGAGTACATTAGCACACTCTAAATTCGTTATTAATTCTTTCTATTAACGTAGATAATCTACAAATGTGATGGGTAATTGTATCTAATCAAGCGATTGGACACTCCCATTTGGCTCCTTAAACTTGCTCAATGATGTGGGAATGTTGCCCTGCTAGGGACTGCCTGCATCATGTTCCTTATTAAAAGGGTCATAGCAAGTTTTCAAATTAAATGCGCGCGGGTGGGCGGATTGACGCTTGGCTATTAAAATACTCAAGCGACTAGAAAGACCCTGCTTCAAGAAATTTATACAAGCAATTGAAAATTACTCGAAAGACTGACAATAGTTATATACGATTTCCACATGATCACTTGAATAGTATTAGGATTACCGTTTTGGGAGCAAAACATTGATCGGAGAAAATGGTTTTCATTAACTTCTAATTGAGTAAATTTCCTCCCTTTTTTTTGTTTTTTAAATATTGATAATGACTTTCCTTTTTTTTTTTTTTGATAGAGACTAGAATTTGAATTACTAAGCAAAGGAATGGTCGTTTTTTACAACTGAATTTAACCACCTAAGGGCCCGTTTGGTTGTTAGGATTAGGGTAGGATTCATTTTTTAGTCAAGTGTTTGGTACGTTTTTAAGTCAAGCACTAGTAACCCGGGGCCCGTGAAATGTGCACTGTTGAACCTTGAAAAAGCAAGAATTAAATCCCAACTCCAGGAAGGTATTCTCTGTCCTCATTGGCACAGTACGATAGACAACTTGTTTGTTTTCCAAAAATACCCTTCACCCTAATTTAAACGAAACCTCCCATTTCTCACTCATTTCTCTTGTACTGAAAATGGCCGCCGTCTTCGTTGGTTGAGGCTTATGACAGAATGTCCATTGAAGTCCACTTCCACCTCGCAAACTGTCTCTGAATTCCTTACTATTACCAGGTAAATTTTTTTTCCAAGAAAATCTCCACAACACAGGAAGAAATTTTTTTATTTGTTACAATTTAATTACCTGTTGAACCTTTTTTGAAACAAAATGTTGCGAGCTCACCTTTTCTTCAAGTTGTGCTGTAACTATTGAACTCCGACAGCGACCTTTAAGTGCAATCCATCTTTTTATTTTTCAATCGTAGATTAAAAGTTTGATATGATAATACATTAGTTAGAGGACGTCTAACACAGCATTACGCCCCAACTGTTTTGGTTTTTATATTCTTACTTATTGATTGTGATTTTCATCATTCTTTTTTTAATTGTACTTCATAATTTAGTTTAGTTCAATTGTAATAAAATGCATATGATTACTCATATCTCTCAAATTTCATAGTTGGCAAAGACGATTTCCCTTGACTAACTGTGGTTTTTTTCAAGTTTTCTTCATATTCTTCTCTTCTGCGACTAAATTTGAATGTGTTGTCGTTTGTTGAGTGTTGTGGCAAGATGGACATGAAACGTAGAAAACTTCTACTGGTTGTAATGGTACAACAACTAATGTTTAGAAATTTATTGATGTTGTGCCTTCTAATCCGACCACGTCCGAGAATGGTTGCCCGTCGCCATCGTGCCACTCGTAATACACCTGTTTCGTACAGCATGACACAAAGAATCAATGCTCAATTTAGCCATTTGAATATGATTATTGATGCGGGTGATGTTCAATGTGTGTTGAACTTGAGAATGAATCGAAATGCATTTGGAAGGTTGTGCTATCTTTTAATGCACATAGGAGGACTAACAGATTCTCGGTATGTCCGCGTCCAAGAGAAGGTTGCAATGTTTTTGTCTATATTGGCACACCATAAGAAAAATCGGGTTACCAGTCACGATTACATGCGTAGTGTACAGACAGTCAGCGCACATTTTCATGAAGTTATGCGTGCGTTGTTGAAGTTGCATACGTTATTTCTTGTGAAGCCTACTCCTGTGGATGAGACATGTGACAGCGATCCTTGGAAATGGTTTGATGTATTATTTTGTTCAAATTTTTTTTATTTTTTTTGAAACGTCCTGTCCTCTTTATTGCTTCAAAAGTACTAGGAAATTTTTTTTTTAATTTTCGGCCCTCACATATAAATATTTTTATAAAATATTTTGCATATAAAACATCACCCACTAGCATTTTTAAAATCAAGTGCACTAGTCATAAAAATGAAATCGTCTACTGTTTTACCAAACCTAAAAAGAAATAATTTAAAGAATAGCCCATACTAAACCTCTCAAAAATATTTCAAATGCATAAATAAATAATCTTAAAAATCTTTTGCGAAGGCCAGAAAATTCTTACTTTGAAAATTTGCGGAAAAATTAAAAATTTTTCTTTTAAAATAAATGGAGTGCCTCATCCATAAAATTAACTGATGAATCAAGTTCAATGTTTAAAAAAATATAGCAGTGGAAGAAAATAAAGTTTGCCAAAAATAACAATTCAAAGAATGTCCAACAACTGGTAAAAATGTTTGAGCATAAAATGACATGTGCTGAAACTGAGGTCCTCGGGTGCCACTACTGCCGACCCAAGCTGGCTCACTGGTCCCCGCCCTCGGCCCTGGCCTCATCAGTACCTACAACAATCAAGTCTAGTGAGCCTAAAGACTCAGCATGCAAATATCGTAGGTAACGAGAAAATGTAATTTGCATGGATAAAATATCATGTCATGAGGCATACTTAAAATAACTTGTACTGAGCAATTATAATACGTGCATAACTGAACTGAAAGTCATAGTAAATAGAATGTTTGCTCCTTGGAGCCCTGTACTGAAATAACTGATAAAAATTTTCTGTTGAGATTATGGTCTACGCCTGTGGCCCCTGCACTGAACTGAACTGATCGGTAACTGGCTACCGGGGAGTATCAAACTGAACTGAGCTGATCCGGTCACTGGCGACCGGGTGGTACCAAACTGAACTGATCGGTCACTGGCGACCGTATAAAATAATGCTCCCATAATAGTGAATTGACTACAAGCAATATCGCATAAATCTAAAAAATAAGTATTTTCTATTTTCATGCACGTAATATAATTAAATGACATAATGAAAATATCCTGTATATTTTACCAACTGGATTGGATCGCTCCCAGGCTCGCTGCAACCTAAATATGCCATGAAAAATATGCAATAGCTTATACCTGATCAAACTATGCAATTAAGTTTGAAAAATGCGACAATTACGTCTAACGACTTCGTATTTAATCATGACTCCGAATCAACCCGAACCAACACTGAACCGACGTATAGTCATGATTAAAATACGCTTAAAATTATGAATTAATGCTCCTAAAATGACGAGGGTCGAAATCTAGGTGAAATGGAGGCCAAAACAAAAAAAAACTCTCTTTCGAGAGTCAATTTGGCACATCGCATCGTAAATTCTCGTACGACCTCAAAAATGATCCGAATCACGAACGGTCAAAACCACAACCTTCCTAACTCGATGAGACAGTGTCCAGTCCAAGGCCATAGGCTAAAAGCCACCCAAGTACTCAAACGAGCCTCCGAACCGTCACAGCAAGTTGCTGTCAAATTCCAGCAGCTGTGCAATCGCGTGTCTTGTGTTGTTTTCGAGACTACCGGCCATTGGGGCGTGAACCACCGACCAGAGACTCTTACCAACATCCCAAGGAATGATTTGAACCATGGATAAGGGCCCTAGGCCAGCCACAATCCTCACCATTCCAGCAACCAACCAAAAGCTCTTACCGAGGGCCCTCATGCGTGCGTGTGTGGTGTTGTGCTTCGCTTGCTGTCTCGACTCGTTCCAGTGGCCATTGACTTGACCATGGCACGATCTAGACATCTAGGGGCATGGTATGAACCGTGGCTAAGGGCCATAGGCCAACCAAGATCCATACCATTCCACAAAACTCGAACACACACATGCTATCAAAAACCGAAGGGGCCGAGAGGGGAGGGGCTGTTCTTGTTGTTTTATTTAAAAACCGATTCACCATGGACCAAGCCACCAAAAGGACGACTTAGTCACGTCTTAGACATGCTAGGGAAGTGATCTAACCATGGCTATAGGCCCTTAAGGCAGCCAAGATCAGATCCTTTCCCTTGACCTCAAAACAGAATTTTCGAAAAACACAAATGGCTATGAATGAGAAGCTGCTGTCAATATCGGTTTCTTTCATGCATGGGGCTGGTTTGAATGGACCATCATGGTCTTGACACACCCTAGTATGTGTCTAGATGTAGCCTAGTGAGCCTGGAGTCGAGCCATCCACCTGAAACGTCAAAACAAGAGAACCCGTGATGTAAAGGGGCCTAAAACTCCTTTCTTGAAAATTTGCGGAAAATTAAAAATTTTCTTTTTAAAAGAACTTAAATGGCCTCATTCATAAAATCACTGGGGAATTAAGTTCAATGTTTAAAATAATAGCAGCGGAAGAAAATAAAGTTTTGCCAACAATAACAATTTAAAAATTATCCAACGACTGATAAAAATTGTTTGCGGAATAAAATAACAACTGCTGCACTGAGGTCCTCGGGTGCCACTACTGCCGACCTAAGCTGGCTCACTGGTCCCCGCCCTCGGCCCTGACCTCATCAGTACCTACAACAATCAAGTCTAGTGAGCCTAAAGACTCAGCATGCATATATCACAGGTAACGAGTAAAAATCTGAATTAAAAATATGCATGAGTTAACATATCTTGTCCTGAGGCATACTGAAAATAATCTGTACTGAGCAATTATAATACGTGCATAACTGAACTGGAAATTACTGTAAAAATATTTGCTCCTTGGAGCCTGTACTGAAATATCTGGTAAAATTTTCTGTTGAGATTATGTTTTACGCCTGTGGCCACTGCACTAAGCTGAACTGATCGGTAACTGGCTACCGGGGAGGCTGAAACTGAACTGAGCTGGCCGGTCACTGGCGACCGGGTGGTACCATACTGAACTGATCGGTCACTGGCGACCGTATAAAATAACACTCCCACATAGTGAATGAACCACAAGCCATATCGCATAAATCTCAAAAATAATCATTTTCTATTTAATGCACGTAAAATAATTAACTGGCATAATGAAAATGTCCCGTAATTTTACCAACTGGATTGGATTGGATCGTTCCCAGGCTCGCTGCAACCTAACTGTGCCATGAAAAATATGCAATAGCTTAAACTTGACCAACTATGCAATTTACGTTCAAAAGATGCGACTATGACGCCTAATGACTTCGCATTTAATCATGACTCCGAGCCAACTTGAACCGACACTGAACCGACGTATAGTCATGATTAAAATACGCTGAAAAATCATAAAATAATGCTCCTAAAATGATAGGGTCGAAATCTAGGTGAAATGGAGGCCAAAACACGAAACGCTCTTTCGAGAGTCAATTTGGCACATTGCACCGTAAATTCTCGTACGACCTCAAAAATGATCCAAATGACGAACGGTCAAAAACATGACCTTCCCAACTCAATGAGGCACTGTCAAGTCCAAGGCCATGGGCTAAAAGCCAACCAAGAACTCAAACAAGCCTTCTAAACGACACAGCAACTTGCTGTAATTTCCAGCAGCTGCGCAACTACAAGACTCGCGTTGGTTTCGAGACTATCGGCCATTAGGGGCGTGAACCACCGACCAGAGACTCTTACCAACATCCCAAGGAATGATTTGAACCATGGCTAAGGGCCCTAGGCCAGCCACAATCCGCATCACACCATAACTCAACCGAAGGGTCCAACCGAGAGCATCTTGAATGCGTGTGTAGTGTTTATGCTATGATCGATGTCTCGTGTCGTTCCAATGGCCATTTGATTGACCATGGCACGATCTAGACATCTAGGAGCATGATATGAACCGTGGCTAAGGGCCATAGGCCAACCAAGATCCATACCAAGCAACCAAAAGAAACGAACCAAAAGCTGTCCAACCGAAGTAGCCGAAGGGGTATAGGGGCTGTTGTGATGTTTTTATTAAAAACCGATGAACCATGGACCAAGCCACCAAAAGGGCAACTTAGTCACGTCATATACATGCTAGGGAAGTGATCCAACCATGGCTATAGGCTCTTGGGGCAGCCAAGATCAGATCCTTCCTCCATGACAACAAACTGAATTTTTCGAACAACATTTCTGCACCTATGGGGACTTGCTGTCATTCTGAATTTCCAGCAAGCATGGGGCTGGTTTGAATGGACCAACATGGTCCTAATGCATCCTACTACATGTATATAAGCCACCTTGAGAGCCTGGAGTCGATCCAATACCTGAAACTCACAAAACAAAGGAAACCGTGAAGCTTGCCAAGGAATTCGAAAATTCTGCATGTGTGGTTTCAAAATGTTTTGACTTGGATCTCGATTTTTACTTGAATAAACATGATCATGTACTGAAAAATAAATGATAATATGACTTGATTGAGGTTTGAAAGAAATCTAGACATGCCTGGTTTCGTTTTGAAAGAAAACGAACGAAACAACGACGACGCGGCACGGAGGAGGTGGAGCGCTTCTCTTTTCTACCTTACCTTGCTCTCGATTTTTCTCTCTTCTTTTTGGCTAGGTACCTCACGATTTTTCTACTGAAAATGAGTGTGGATTCACTCTGAATTTTCGAAAAGGAGAGGGGGGGAAAATGGTTATGAGGGGTGAGGAGAAGGGTGCACAATATAAGGAAGAATCAAGACCAAGTCCACTCCCCTTTGAATTTTAAATTTTGAATTGATATCAAATGAGTTGGTGGATGCTTCTAGGAGGTAGTGGCCGAAATTTTGCTTATTTTCTAGTCTAGGATATGTCCATTAATTAATTAAATTGTGCTCCCAAAAATCCTAGAATTATCCTACTAATTACATGCAAAGAATTGGTCAAAGTTGATGAGTTGGAAAATGAATCTTCTAGTACTAAGGGTGGCCGAAAAATGCATAATAAAATAAAGGGGAATGTTGATTATCTAGTCAACTAATAATCCTTGAAAGCCTTACTAATCCTTTAAATAATTTAGTGAGCTAACCCCTTAATTTAATAACTTAAATGAGTTCATTTCTTAATCACCTCAAATAATTAAATTAAATCCTCAAACCTCCCTTTCTAACTTAAATGAACTTGGTTGCTAGCTAAATTAACTTCTGGAAATATTTCTCGAATCTTAAATTCTATCTCAAAACTCCAACTCCGGTCCGGCCTCACTGAAAATACTGAAATGCTAAAAATCAATCTACTGAACTGAAATAATGAAATAATTAACTTCAAACAAATGCATTTAAAATAATCATGCAATGAAGTCAATTAAATTTAAAAATCTAGAATTATGCATGGCTTATACGTCTACTGATTTACGGGTTCTACACGTGAAGCTTGTCATGGAAACCGAAAATCTGCATGTTATATTTTTCTGAAAATTCTTGGTGTGTTTCGGTTTTTGCATGGAAATGATGATCATGTAATGTAAAAATAATGATAATAGGACTTGATTGAAGAGTCAAGGAAGAATATATGCATGCCTGGTTCGTTTTGAAAGGTAAACGAACGAATAAGACGACTCGGCTCGGAGGAGATGAAGCGATCTTGCTACCTCGTTCTTCACTCGATTTTTCCTTAATGAGCTATCGATTTTTTTTCTCACTAAACCCACGAAAATGCTCTGAACTCTCTCAAGATTTCGGTGGTGGGGGGAGGGGAAATGGTTAGGAGTGTGATGGAGGTCCAAAAATAAAGGGATACCAAGGTATGACCAAGTCTCCTTTTTTGAAATTTTGAATTTGGTTTGCTATCAAATCTCTTGGATGGATCTAGAATGAGTGGCCGATTCCTCATGTTAATCTAGACTATGATAATGCTTAATAATTAATTAATTAAGGTTGATTAATAATTAAAATGGTTAGCATACTAAAATAACAAAGAATGGGTCAAAGGGTGAGTTGGCATATCAATGCTTAATCAACTAAGGGTGGCCGAAATTACACAATAAAAATGAAGGGGGAATTTTGTTTAGTTGATAAATTTTAATACCTTAAGAGCCATACCTATCCCTTAAATAATTTAGTGAATTAATTTCCCTAATTATGGAACTTAAATGAATTTATTTTCTACTCACCTCAAGTAACTTAATTAATTCCTTGAACTTCCTTATTAACTTAAATAAACTTACTTGCTAGTAAAATAAATCCTTGAAATATTTTCCAAATCTTAAATTTATCTCTAAACTCCATCTCCAGTCCGGCCTCACTGAAATAACTGAAAGAATAAAATTAAACTGCTGGCTAAAATAATTAACTTCAAAAAAAACATTTAAATAATCATGCAATGAAGTCAATTAAATTCAAAATATTAGAATTATGCATGGCTCGTACGTAATCTAATTTACGGGTTCTACAATCCTTCCCCCCTTAAAAGAAATTTCGTCCTCGAAATTAGAACTCACCGAATAATTCTGGGTACCGACTCCTCATTTCTGGCTCCGATTCCCATGTAGTTTCCTCCTCTGAATGATTGAGCCATTTGACTTTGACTCGCTTAACCAACTTGTTCCGAAGTTTCTTCTCCTGACTGTCTAGGATCTGCACTGGTCTCTCCTCATAAGACAGGTTCGGAGTAAGCTGCAATGGCTCAAAGTTCAGGACATGCGAAGGGTTCGCCATGTACTTCCTCAGCATGGAGACGTGGAACACATTGTGTACTCCGGCCAGATTCGGCGGAAGAGCAACACGATAAGCTAGCGTCCCAACTCTGTCAAGGATCTCAAAGGGTCCAATGAATCTCGGACTGAGCTTCCCTTTCTTCTCAAATCTCATGACACCCTTCATAGGTGCCACTTTCACAAAGACATGATCGCCCACTGCAAACTCTAACTCTCTCCTCCGCTCATCGGCATAACTCTTCTGTCGACTCTGAGCAGTCCTCATCCTATCACGGATCTTGACTACTACATCTGCCGCCTGCTGAACAATCTCTGGACCCAACTCTGCTCTCTCTCCTACTTTATCCCAATGAACAGGAGATCTGCACTTGCGGCCATACAGTGCTTCATACGGAGCCATACCAATAGAAGACTGGAAGCTGTTGTTATAGGTGAACTCAACCAATGGTAAGTTCGACTCCCAACTCCCGGAGAAATCAATGACGCAAGCACGGAGAAGATCCTCTAAGATCTGAATAACTCGCTCTGACTGTCCATCTGTATGCGGATGGAAAGCTGTGCTAAACAGCAACTTCGTACCCATAGTCGAATGCAAACTCTTCCAAAACGAGGAAGTAAATCTGGGATCTCTGTCAGATACGATGGAAACTGGGACACCATGAAGTCGGACTATCTCCCGGATATATAACTCTGCATACTGAACCATGGTGAAAGTCGTCTTAACGGGCAAGAAGTGCGCTGATTTGGTAAGACGATCTACAATCACCCAGACGGCTTTTGATCCTCTGACTGTCTTCGGCAATCCGGTCACAAAGTCCATGGTAACATTCTCCCACTTCCACTCGGGAATGGGAAGAGGCTTGAGCAAACCTGCTGGTCTCTGATGCTCCGCCTTCACTAACTGGCAATTCAGACACTCGGATACAAAACGTCTGATGTCTCTCTTCATCCCTGGCCACCAATACAACAACTGCAGATCTTTGTACATTCGTACTCCCCGGGTGAATGGAGTATGGGAACATGTGGGCCTCTGATAGAATATCTGCTCGGATAGTATCACTGCTAGGAACCCACATCTTGTCTCGGTATCTCACTATACCGTCGCTGACTGTATACAAGACACTGCCCTTGGCTTCATCCCTCAGCTTCCATTGTGCCAACTGCTCATCTGCGGCCTGACCACTGCGAATACGGTCAATAAGAGAAGACTGAATCGTCAAAGTAGATAGACGGGGAACTCTATCTCTAGGATATGACTCTAGATCAAACTTCTGCATCTCAAGCTGAAGAGGTTTCTGAATCGTCAAATGAGCCATCACTGCGACTTTTCTGCTCAATACATCTGCAACTACATTAGCTTTACCCGGGTGGTAGCTAATGTCACAATCGTAGTCTTTCACAAGCTCCAACCAACGCCTTTGACGCATGTTCAGCTCCTTCTGCGTAAAGAAATACTTGAGGCTCTTGTGGTCGGTGAAGATCTGGCACTTCTCTCCATACAGATAATGCCTCCAAATCTTCAAGGCTAAAACTACGGCTGCCAACTCTAGATCATGAGTAGGGTAATTCTTCTCGTGGATTTTCAGCTGTCGAAAAGCATACGCTATCACTCTCCCATGCTGCATCAGAACTGCACCTAAACCGAGCTTCGAAGCATCGGTATAAAGGACAAACTCGCCGGGCCCTGATGGCATGGCCAAAACTGGTGCTGAGATAAGAGCTTGCTTCAAAGTATCGAAGCTCTTCTGACACTCCTCGCTCCAAAAAAATTTCACATTTTTCTTGGTCAATGCTGTGAGTGGAACGGCAATGGAGGAGAATCCCTAAATGAACTTTCTGTAATATCCTGCTAGCCCAAGAAAAATGCGGATCTCGGATGCATTCTGAGGCACAACCCAATCTCTAACTGCTGCAACTTTTGCCGGGTCTACCTCAATACCACTGCTAGAAACGATGTGGCCTAAGAACGCCACATTCTCTAACCAGAATTCGCATTTACTGAACTTTGCGAATAATTTGTGCTTTTGCAATGTCTGCAACACTGTGGCCAGATGTCTGCTGTGATCCTCCTGATTCTTGGAGTAGACGAGAATGTCGTCTATGAATACTATCACAAACTGGTCAAGATACGGCTGAAATACGCGATTCATGAGATCCATGAAGATCGCTGGCGCATTCGTCAGACCGAACGGCATCACAAGGAACTCGTAGTGACCATAACGAGTCCTGAAAGCTGTCTTCAAGACATCAGCATCTCTCACCCTCAACTGGTGATAACCGGAACGCAGATCTATCTTGGAGGAAATCGAAGCTCCCTGCAACTGGTCAAACAGATCCTCAATCCTCGGAAGTGGGTATTTATTCTTCAATGTCACCCTGTTCAACTCCCGATAGTCAATACAAAGTCTCATAGAGCCATCCTTCTTCTTAACAAACAAGACTGGCGCGCCCCAAGGTGAGAAGCTAGGACGAATGAACTCCTTGTCCAGAAGTTCCTGTATCTGTTTCTTAAGCTCTGCCATCTCTGTCGGTGCTAGTCGGTACGACGCTTTGGATATCGGAGCCGTACCTGGCATAAGCTCAATGGAAAACTCCACCTCTCTCTCGGGTGGCATACCAGAGACGTCTTCGGGAAAAACGTCTAAGAAATCTCTGACAATCGGAACATCTGAGGCTGACTGGCT
The DNA here is from genome assembly GCF_025594145.1 of Primulina tabacum. Taxonomy (NCBI): domain Eukaryota; kingdom Viridiplantae; phylum Streptophyta; class Magnoliopsida; order Lamiales; family Gesneriaceae; genus Primulina; species Primulina tabacum. Next base: position 7,068,147 of record NC_134567.1, read on the forward strand.
GGGTTCCTCGGGGACAGATAAAAAGGTCGCTAGAAATGCCCGACACCCTCTATGCATGAGCTTCCTGGCCTGAACATAAGGAATAATGCACGGTAAAGGAAAGTACCTGTCCGGCTCAAATAAGAACTGCTCCATTCCAGGCGGTCGGACAAGAACAGATCTCCGCTGGAAGTCTATCAACAATCTGTTCCTCAATAGCCAGTCCATCCCTTGGATGATGTCAAATTCTGGCATCGGTAGCACAATCAGATCCGCATAAACAAGATTACCGTGCAGCTCAAGGTCTATATCTCGGATAACATTGGTAGCTGCCATCTCCTCGCCTGACGGCAACACTACTGAAAAGGCTATGTCTAGCCCAATGGTCTTGATCTTGAGAAAGTTTGCAAAGACCTCCGAAATAAACGAGTGAGTGGCCCCTGAATCTATCAAGGCCTTGGTAGCGGAACCAGATATAAAAATTCTCCCTGAAAGATTGGAACTCTAAGTTGAATCCAATAGCTACAAGAACTAAACTTATAGACATGAAAAGGCCAGAGTTTTTCTAACTTAAATCCCCAAAATAATACTGAGTAGAGCATGCAATCCTATCACCGTTCTAAGTTCAATCTTAATCCCTATTCCCAAAACACGAAAATTCAAATAATAACTTAAAGCATAAAAGTACCTGTCAACAACATAGTCTCCAGGTTTGTTTCCGTGGCATGGAGAGCAAAAACTCTGCCTTGGGTAGGCAGATTCCTCTGAGGGCACTGCAGCAACATGTGGTCTGGACTGCCACACTTAAAACACTTTCCTGAGCCAGACATACATGCTCCAGGATGGCGGCGTGAGCACCTGGGACAAACTGGGTGCTCGTAAGTCCTCGGGGCTGGGCGTCCCCGCTGCTGCTGCTGCTGGCCTCTGTTTCTAGGCGGTCCGAGAAAAGGCCTCTTGTTCTGCTGCTGATGATGATGAGGAGGAGGGCGGTGTGGTACCTGGACTGGGCGCTTGCCCTGGCGATCCCTCTCGATATCCCACAGATCCTGCTCTGCGGCTAGGGCTTTGGAGACAGCAATCTCATAGGTAGCAGGGTCAGACACCCTAACATCCCGGCGCAAGATCGGCCATAGACCCACCAGGAAATGCATCAATTTAGCTCTGGCATCATTCGCTATCAGGGGCACAAAATGACAGCCCCTCTCGAACTTACGGATGAACTCCGTAACCGTCATATCTCCCTGTCACAGGCTCATGAACTCAGTGGTCAACCTGGTGCGCACTTCCTCAGCAAAATATTTGGAGTAGAAAACCTCCGTGAAGCGTGTCCAAGACAGTGTAGCCAAGGTCAGGGCTACTGACGCTCCTTCCCACCATAAGCTGGCATCTCCACTGAACAGATAGGTGGCACAACGGACTCTGTTTGCATCTCCCAGCTCCATGAACTCAAAGATAACCTCGAGGGATTTGATCCATCCCTCGGCAATCATGGGGTCAGACGTCCTAGAAAACTCCTTCGGGCGAATCTTCATAAAACTCTCATAAACAGCCTCGGGCCCTGTAGGCCTGGCTGCGGCTGCGGCTGCGGCATTGCTCCCCGGCAAACTGTGCGAAGAACTGTGTCATCCCAGCTAGCATCTGGGCACTCATGTCAGGTGGGGGCGGTGGTGGAGGTGGAGGAGGAGGAGGAGGTGTCTGCCTCTCTTGTCTCTGATCGTCATCGTCCTCGCGACGGTGCTCGCCACTACCTCTCGGGCGTCCTACTTGACGTCTAGGGGGCATACTGTTCCAAACATAACCCATACGTAACTAACATGCATAATTCCATAATTTATTTTAAATGAACACTGAAATGCTGAAAAATCTGGTCGAAATTATTTAATGGAAGCATGCTGTCAAAATAATTCATGCTTAAATAAAATGCTGGACTGTGAAACTTACAGACCGAAGATGTGGCTTCGTGAGCTTCTCGTGGTCAGTAGTAGTGTAACCCTTTACAAGAACATAGGCTCTGATACCAACTGCGAAGGCCCGAAAATTCTTACTTTGAAAATTTGCGGAAAATTAAAATTTTTCTTTTAAAATAAATGGAGTGCCTCATCCATAAAATCAACTGATGAATCAAGTTCAATGTTTAAAAAAGTATAGCAGCGGAAGAAAATAAAGTTTGCCAAAAATAACAATTCAAAGAATGTCCAACAACTGGTAAAAATGTTTGAGCATAAAATGACATGTGCTGAAACTGAGGTCCTCGGGTGCCACTACTGCCGACCCAAGCTGGCTCACTGGTCCCCGCCCTCGGCCCTGGCCTCATCAGTACCTACAACAATCAATTCTAGTGAGCCTAAAGAGTCAGCATGCAAATATCGTAGGTAACGAGAAAATGTAATTTGCATGGAAAAATATCATGTCATGAGGCATACTTAAAATAACTTGTACTGAGCAATTATAATACGTGCATAACTGAACTGAAAGTAATAGTAAATAGAATGTTTGCTCATTGGAGCCCTGTACTGAAATAACTGATAAAAATTTTCTGTTGAGATTATGGTCTACGCCTGTGGCCCCTGCACTGAACTGAACTGATCGGTAACTGGCTACCGGGGAGTATCAAACTGAACTGAGCTGACCGGTCACTAGCCACCGGGTGGTATCAAACTGAACTGATCGGTCACTGGCGACCGTATAAAATAATGCTCCCATAATAGTGAATTGAGCACAAGCAATATCGCATAAATCTCAAAAATAAGTATTTTCTATTTTCATGCACGTAATATAATTAAATGGCATAATGAAAATATCCTGTATATTTTACCAACTGGATTGGATCGCTCCCAGACTCGCTGCAACCTAAATATGCCATGAAAAATATGCAATAGCTTATACCTGATCAAACTATGCAATTAAGTTTGAAAAATGCGACAATTACGTCTAACGACTTCGTATTTAATCATGACTCCGAACCAACCCGAACCAACACTGAACCGACGTATAGTCATGATTAAAATACGCTTAAAATTATGAACTAATGCTCCTAAAATGATGAGGGTCGAAATCTAGGTGAAATGGAGGCCAAAACAAAAAAACGCTCTTTCGAGAGTCAATTTGGCACATCGCACCGTAAATTCTCGTACGACCTAAAAAATGATCCGAATCACGAACGGTCAAAAACACAACCTTCCTAACTCGATGAGACACTGTCCAGTCTAAGGCCATAGGCTAAAAGCCACCCAAATACTCAAACGAGCCTCCGAACCGTCACAGCAAGTTGCTGTCAAATTCCAGCAGCTGTGCAATCGCGTGTCTTGTGTTGTTTTCGAGACTACCGGCCATTGGGGTGTGAACCACCAACCAGAGACTCTTACCAACATCCCAAGGAATGATTTGAACCATGGCTAAGGGCCCTAGGCCAGCCACAATCCTCACTATTCCAGCAACCAACCAAAAGCTCTTACCGAGGGCCCTCATGCGTGCGTGTGTGGTGTTGTGCTTCGCTTGCTGTCTCGACTCGTTCCAGTGGCCATTGATTGACCATGGCACGATCTAGAAATCTAGGGGCATGGTATGAACCGTGGCTAAGGGCCATAGGCCAACCAAGATCCATACCATTCCACAAAACTCGAACACACACATGCTGTCAAAAACCGAAGGGGCCGAGAGGGGAGGGGCTGTTCTTGTTGTTTTATTTAAAAACCGATTCACCATGGACCAAGCCACCAAAAGGGCGACTTAGTCACGTCTTAGACATGCTAGGGAAGTGATCTAACCATGGCTATAGGCCCTTAGGGCAGCCAAGATCAGATCCTTTTCCTTGACCTCAAAACAGAATTTTCGAAAAACACAAATGGCTATGAATGAGAAGCTGCTGTCAATTTCGGTTTCTTTCATGCATGGGGCTGGTTTGAATGGACCATCATGGTCTTGACACACCCTAGTATGTGTCTAGATGTAGCCTAGTGAGCCTGGAGTCGAGCCATCCACCTGAAACATCAAAACAAGAGAACCCGTGAAGCTTGTCATGGAAACCGAAAATCTGCATGTTATATTTTTCTGAAAATTCTTGGTGTGTTTCGGTTTTTGCATGGAAATGATGATCATGTAATGTAAAAATAATGATAACAGGACTTTATTGAAGAGTCAAGGAAGAATATATGCATGCCTGGTTCGTTTTGAAAGGTAAACGAACGAATAATACGACTCGGCTCGGAGGAGATGAAGCGATCTTGCTACCTCGTTCTTCACTCGATTTTTCCTTAATGAGCTATCGATTTTTTTTTTCTCACTAAACCCACGAAAATGCTCTGAACTCTCTCAAGATTTCGGTGGTGGGGGGAGGGGAAATGGTTAGGAGTGTGATGGAGGTCCAAAAATAAAGGGATACCAAGGTATGACCAAGTCTCCTCTTTTGAAATTTTGAATTTGGTTTGCTATCAAATCTCTTGGATGGATCTAGAATGAGTGGCCGATTCCTCATGTTAATCTAGACTAGGATAATGCTTAATAATTAATTAATTAAGGTTGATTAATAATTAAAATGGTTAGCATACTAAAATAACAAAGAATGGGTCAAAGGGTGAGTTGGCATATCAATGCTTAATCAACTAAGGGTGACCGAAATTACACAATAAAAATGAAGGGGGAATGTTGTTTAGTTGATAAATTTTAATACCTTAAGAGCCATACCTATCCCTTAAATAATTTAGTGAATTAATTTCCCTAATTATGGAACTTAAATGAATTTATTTTCTACTCACCTTAAGTAACTTAATTAATTCCTTGAACTTCCTTATTAACTTAAATCAACTTACTTGCTAGTAAAATAAATCATGGAAATATTTTCTAAGTCTTAAATTTATCTCTAAACTCCATCTCCAGTCCGGCCTCACTGAAATAACTGAAAGAATAAAATTAAACTGCTGGCTAAAATAATTAACTTCAAAGAAAAACATTTAAATAATCATGCAATGAAGTCAATTAAATTCAAAATATTAGAATTATGCATGGCTCGTACGTAATCTAATTTACGGGTTCTACATCTTTAATCATAAAGCATGAGTCAAAAGTCATAATGGGGGAAAAGTAGAAGCGCTGGTCCTCTGGTTGTGTGCGCCTTCAGTCCAGTCAAATCACCCGTCAATTTCTCCCTCAAACTCACCTGCATCCATCACACCTAGTGAGTCTAAAGACTCAACACACCATCATCTTTATAGCAAGTAATACGTAATACAGTCAACATATAACAGTGAAAAATATTTGTACTTAAAATATCGTTTTCATGAAGATGCATAAACTTCAAACATGAACATTTTCGTGAACCTTTTATGATGCATGAGCTTTAAATAGGAACATTTTCATAATGATGCGTCAACTCTAAGTATAAACATTTTCATGACATGCATAACATAAACCTTAACATTTTTTTTTTCCTCAACATGACATGACATAAAAGCTTTTAACATGATCATGAACATTTTCCTTTTCCTTTTTGTTGAATTCAGATCGTTAATTGTGACTTTCCTCAACATGACATGAAAATCGATGGATCCATCTACATATAACCACAGTACTGGGCGGCGGGGACATCAGCGACACTCTCACCGGTCAACTGAGCCTTGGCCTATCATGATCGAATAGAAATACGATCGTCGGGGCTCCCTCTGGGGCCTTCTCCCATAAATGGGCTCCCTCTGGGGCCTTCTCCCCTCAAGACATTCCCATTCTTACCTCAAACCTCATATCCTCATAACCTCATATTCGCAATAATGGAAACACGATCGTCGGGCTCCCACTGGGACCATCACCCTCACGACATCGCCATCATTAACGAATTAGTCACAATCACTTCATTTCCTTCAACATTTACATTCTCACCACTTTATAAAAATCATGCATAACATAACATTTTGTTTTTGAAACCAAGCATGCAACATGTCTTTTAAATGTCTTCCTTACATTATAAAATCCCGTAAACATTTTAAAATCATAATTTAATCATGAACATTTCATAAACATTTAAAAATAATCATAATATCATAAAAATAGCATTTAGGGCACTGCCATGACCTTTACTAATTTCTAGGTGTAAAAAGACTGTTTTACCCCTAGACTCGACATTTTACGTTTTCGAATTTTATCTAGATTTCATGACTCTAACATGTCCCAAATAATTATTTAAGCCTACATTAATTTTTTCGTAATTTTATTTGGCTTAAATGTTAAACTTTTTCAATTATCTTTTCTTAATTGTTTTGACGGTGTTTTAATCCCGAAAAATACAAACTTTAAGATAAAATTTCTAAATTCTAAATTTAGTCTTTTTATATTATTTTAGCCCTTATGGACCACGACTCGACCCCCGTGAGCCGTTTTCCAAATTTTCTTATTTTAAAAACCCTATTTGACACATAAACTTCGACCCCGAGCCAACTTCCGATTTTCACGAGTTACCCCCAAACCATATTGGTCCAAAACCTGACCAACCTCCCAAATTAGCCTACTGGACCCTAGGTTCACCAAGAAACCTATCTAAACTACAAAAACGTGCAGCCCAAAAATTCCCTAAGCTTGGCCGATAATTTCACCTAGGAGGGACTCTACGTTATGGAGCTTGTGGCTCCAGCCAACGCCCCAACCCTTGGACCCAACCCATGTGCACTTACTTAGGACCCTAGGGACTCCTTCTAACCCAGCCCATGACCCCCGAACCAAGGCCCTCAACTCCTGGACACCTATACTCACCCACGCTCATGTAGTGTGTTTCTCGGGTGGGAGTCCTAGCGTGGCTAGGACTCTTTCCCAGCCCTTACCGTGAGTCCTAGCTTGGCTAGGACTCTCCCCCTGACCCGTGACAGACTCTAGCCGAGCCCTGGCCCAAGCCAAGACCAAGCCAACCCCTGGAACAAGGAACCCGATCCCCTATACCCTTGACAGCAAGGTTACGGTTGTTGCTTGTTCTTGTTTTCCTTTTTTTTTTCTTTGTTCCAGCCGAGTGTTGGGTGGTGTGTGGAACTCTAAAACATGTATAAACCTTACTTGATCTTACCCTAATCATGGCAGCCCCTTAACTAAACAATAAACAAGTTATTGGATTCAAAGAATCAAGTTTCCTCATGTATACAAGCAATAAACCGAAATTTTCAGAAATAATTCCATGAACTTCATGCATACAATAATTCAAACAATACTATATTATGATGGATGAGAAAAGGAGATGTATGGCGTGCCTTTGCGTTATATACGCTCGAATATCCGTTGACGACGAAGAACGGGACACGACGATGGCTTGATCTTGCTTGCCCTTTCGAAAACCCTCTCCAAATTGTATGTAGTGCCGTGCAAGGTGGTGGGGAGTGTTTTAAGAAAATAAAATTGAGTGGTGGCCGATTATTTTATGTTCTAGAATAGGGTTTAGTATATTTTAATACTTTAAATACTACTTAATCACCTTCAAGGCTTATTAGGCCTATTAAGCCATCTAATAGGGCCCATTAGTCTAATTAGGACATAATTAAAATATTAAAAAAGTTTTTCTTTTAGCAAATATGTGAATTTATTAGCCGGGTTGCCCAAAAGTTCGTATTTTAGTTGAAAAACCAACACCGATAAAATTTACGTCCCGGCGTATAAAATCACTTCAAAACCCTTTATTTTCAAAAATACTAAAAACCATCAACTTTATTTTAAATAATTAAAAATAATTATTTAACAAAAACAATTTACATTTACAGCCCTCGGTCCCCGTTCCTCGATCGTCACTTGAACATTCCTTAAAAATACCATTTTAATGCAACATGTAGAAAAATATATTTTAAACATGTCAAAATGCACAACATAATTAATTCATGCAATTAAAACAATTAATTAAAATACAAAAGAATTTAATAATTGCTTGCATGTGGTTTGCGTGGACCTTAAAATTTTCGGGGCGTTACATTTTTATTGTCCATAAAATGTGTTTGACTTCATGTAAGTATTGGTTTACATTGTTCATAATATTATCTGCATTGTCCATAATATTTTTTCAAGGGTTGTCTAGGTGCATTGGACGTGGGATGTAAGAAATGCCAAGGACAAGCGTTGAGTGAGAGAATAGTTACAGAGTTCTGCACTTCGGGTAAAAAAGAAGAAACCTCCTATGTACAGTTACAGGGGTAAAATAGGGAAATTAAATAATGAGTTGTGTTTATCCCTTACGAATAAATACTACCAAACATGAATGAAATTTAAGAAGTCGTACTAAATGTCCACGTTCTCAACTTTGTTATCCCTTATATTATCTTTCAATTATTAATCTCTTTCTACGTATCAAGCGGTGCCTAAGGAGATTATACTCCCAAACAAAAGACTTTTGCAAGCTAAGAACATGTTGAGCTATAGAATGAGTTACTAGATTTGATGAACACGAAGACAACTTTGAAAGGAAAAATTATCTTGGATTCCAAGATATAATTTATTCTTTGAAATAATTTCATCTTAAATTTAACTTCCTTATAGATAAGATCTTATAAGATATTGAATTAATGTTTTTACCTTTCTAAATATGATATTTATGATAATGATTTTTAAGGTATGATATTATTGATTAAAAAAGAGATTTTTTCAAATAGAATTCTTGATTTTCATATCTTGTAGATTTCTTTGAAAATGAATCCTAGAAGATGAGACAACTATAAATAAAGGAAGCAGGTTAAAGAAATAGAGAGGTCGTTTCTTTTGGCCCTTTAATCTGTTGCTCTCAATATCGTTTTGTTTTTCACTCTTCACTTTGAAGTTTTCGTAGTTGCATTTCGTGTACACTTTGCACATCGTGGATTTCAGAGAAAAACATTCTACAAGGACATTGCTGTTTTGAAGAGTGATGTTTCACGTGTTGCCGTGATTATTGGAGACATCTGCAGACAACATCTGTGAAGGAGTTGTCTGAAGATTTGTTTTTGTTGCCCCAATTTTTGGCATCACATTTTTGCTTTGTTAATTGCGTTTTAGTGTTGTTAGTTGTTTTAGAAAGCATTTGATATTATCAACGTGTTGAGAAAATTTATTTTCGTTAAAATCACTAGTGATTGGTTTTTATAAAATTGAAAGTTATTTTCTAGTGATTAATTTTTGCCCAGAGGCGCAACACAAGTATTTATACTTGTGTAAAATTCATTCTGGTCCATCTACTTACTTAACGTCAATTTGTGTCATAAACTTTTATATTCCGATGCATGTTGTCTGAAATGTCGTAACACTTCACAAAACACTTAATTCTGATAAACACAAATTGTCGATTATATATGATTTTGCTAGTTCACATACGATTTTACTCGATTAACTGATAGACAAAATATGTCCCATACCCTACAAGTGGTATCAGAGCCTAATCTTAATATACTAAGTGCTGATCTTGACTATTTTGTTTAACATGTTTGCTTATTATAATGGACGCGTCATTAGCAAATACAGCACTACAACCACCAGTGTTAGATGTTTCTAATTATAGCCTATGGAAGGTCAAAATCAGATTTTACATAAAATCCATAGATGAAAGGGCATGGCAGCGTGTTATCAGTGGTTGGACTCCACTGAAGAGGATAGACGAAAATGGTGATAGCATGATAAAACCGGAAAGTGATTGGACTGCCGATGAAGTACATGTTTCGAATTACAACTCAAAGGCGTTGAATGCAATCTTTTCTTCAGTCGACTTGAATATATTCAGTTTAATTAAAAACTGTTTATCTGCCAAGGATGCTTGTGAAATCCTTCAAAAGCATTGTAAAGGTTCTACAAGTGTAAGAAGGACAAAGTAGAGAATGCTTACATCAAAATTCGAGAATCTGAGAATGGAAGAAACCGAAACAGTCATTGATTATGATCGACGTCTCAGGGAGATTGCCAAGTATTCAGTCTAGGTGATCTCATCTCGAATGAATGTCTAGTAAGCAAAGTACTCTGATCCTTGCCCGAAAGGTTCAACATAAAAATATGTGCAATTGATGAGGCTAAGGATACAACTCAGATAGCTTTGGAGGATTTGATAAGTTCACTTCGTACCTTCGAAATGAACATGGACATGCAAAAAGAGGACAAGGGAAAAACCATTACATTCCAAGTTTCTAATGATTCGTATAATGATCTTCTTCAACAGTCCCAAGAGGTTAATTAATCAGATCTTTGTGAGGACTCTATCTCCTACATCACAAAGAAATTTGGGAATTATTTGAAGAGAATCAGAGACAAAAAGAAGACTGGACAACCATCAAAGTTTCCTAGTCTACTAGCCCCTGAAAAACCACAGAAGTTTTGAAACGTCCACTACTAATGAATATATATATATATATATATATATATATATATATACATAGACAGGTAAGGAAATTAACATCAAAAAAATTATTCAGAAAATAAAATAACTTAAAACAACGATGGTTCCCTAGTGAAGGGAAACCACAAATATGGGAATTTAAATATGAAAAAAAGTAAATTAAGATGGTTCCTCTTTTGAGAAGATCCACAATATGCAGAAAGTAAATTGCAAAAATTAAAATTCTTTAAGGCCGTGGTTCCTCCAGTTTCTGATGCATATAAACCTTTAAGGGATTTATATACAGAGCATACTTTTGCAAAGAACTCCATAAATCTTAAAGAAGTAGGCAGTTTAACCAGCCATTAAATATATATATATCTAAGAATTCTAGAATTTAAAACAAGATTTCATTACTAACCTTCGGAATCAAATAACTTTAAATAAATGGAATATACAAATCAAAAAGGGTTTCGGATTTCTGGGTAATGGTTAAAGGGATTTGGATCTGGGAATGAGTGAAGAGAGAGAGAGAGAGAGGAAGAGAGATACGGGTAGAGGTTGGTAAAAATTTTCGGTGCCTCTATACTGAGGTCTTATCCCCTTTTTAAATACTTTTTTGGGGGTATTTTTGGAATTTTTTTTAACATATGAAAATGTACATAACAATACAAATACAAATACAAATACAATGCCATACAATCTAATACAAACATTTATACACCACTATTTCCAAATATTGGTCCTTGGTCGTCTGGTCCAATGAGATCATCTTCTTCCAGGTTAAGCGAGTCATCAGAGGATTCTGACTTTCTTGAAGGTCCTGATGAGAATTTCATTAGTATAGCTTGCATTTCTTCAGGAGTTTTGGCAGCTTGCTGTCATATGGGATTTTTGTGCCAGGAATTCTGTCTATTGTCGTTGTGGAATCCTGTAAAGCGATTTTTGTGTTGGGACTTTTGTATTTTTATTGTTGGTGATCCAAACTTGGACATTGGTGGCTGTAAGGCTTGAAAGAATTTTAAATTTGTCCTACAATTTGACCTTAAATCTTCTCTTAATTTGTAAAATTTTTTCGTCTGAAAATTCAACAGTCCAGGAAAGAACCCAAGGAAGATAAAACTTCATGAAAAAAAGGGCAAGGGGATGGAATCATCTTTCTTCTGCTGTCGGGGCATATTGAGCTATAAAAAGATTAAAGGAATTTTGGACAGGGTGTTTGAGAATCTCATAAGTGGAGCCAAAATATTCCCACCATGTGTACCACCAGGTTGGGAATTTTTTGGGATTACAAATCTTGGTATCCAAATAAAATAACCAGGTGTGTTTGTGTTTCTGGATTTAAATTAAGAAGGAATTGTACCAGGCCTGTTGATAGTCCTATTAATTAAAAGATATTTCAAAAAATGAAGCTTCTTTATATTTTTCTGGAAATAGTACAGGTTTTGAAAAATCATAGCCCCAGTCAATTGGAGCAATGACTTTTAGGATTTTGCAGGTGGAATAAGCAGGATCATCATGGCTTTGGTCCAAAAAGAAGTTTTTAAACAATGCGGAGTCAGTAATTTCCATAATTGCTTGGTAGAAATAAGAGGTTTTATTTTCGTTCCAAGGTTTATAATATCGTCATTTTCCAAAGTATTTTCGAAGTGTTTCAAAGGGATCTTTTTCATGGAATCCTAGTTCAACATGTATTATATTTTGCCAATTATTTTTCTCAAAGTAATCAGAAGGAGGGTTTAATGGTGGTTGTGTGAGAACAACTAGGAATTTGTAGTGTGATAAGAGGTTTTTGAGGAATTATCGAAAAATGAAACAGTTTGGAAGGAATCTGTTGGAAACTAAATTCCGGCGTTTGACAAAATATGAATCAATTGAAAATACGAACCAATTGATCGAGTAAACTGAACTCAGCAACTGGACTTAATAACTGAAATCAACTGACTGATCAGTTGGAAACTGATCAGTTGATATATTCAGCCGTATGCTAAGCACCCTTCAACTGAACATATCTCGGGAAAGAACAATCAACCGTCAAGAGACATAGAAGATTGCAACGCCGTACTTCAATCAATACAGCTTAGAAAAACGCATTTCGATGAAAGCAATTAAGACGCCGCATCACAATAAATAAAGCAAACAATGTCCAAGGAATAATCAAGTAGAAATCAACGGATACAAAGATTCAAATTCATCTCAAGTTACCGTTGGAGAAAAGAAGCTTATAAATATGACAGAAGAACAGCTGAAGAAAAGAAGAGAGTCAACACTATTCAAAAGCTTGCTATCACTCTGTCAAAATCTCAGCTCAATCTTACTTGATATATTCGTAGCAGTTAAGGCTACAATTTGAGCTCATTAGCAAGTTGTAATAATCGTTGAAATACGATAGTGCTAAGATCAGTTACGCACTGAGAATATTCTGTAATACTAAGAGTTTCAGTTTTTGGCAGTGTTAAGCCCAAACTGAAGTGGGTCAGTACAATTCTTGTATTTGATCAAAGTCTTTTAGTGGATATCATATCCTTGAGATAGAAGGGGTGACGTAGGAGTAATTAAATTCTCCGAACATCCAGAAACAACCCTTGCCTATTTTATTTCAGTTTCGTATTCTATCTTTCAGTCAGTCATTTTCCGCAACTACTTTAGTTTAACTGATTGTCATTGACCAACAAGATTCCGAGAATCAGTTTGTCACCAAACTGAACTCAAAATTCGAAAAGATCAGTTTTAATTGTGAGTGTTTATTCAACCCCCCTTCTAAACACTCTTGATACGTTAATCGATCCTATCAAGTGGTATCAGAGCGGTTGAATCTTGTTCTTGAATACTTTTGATCTAAAAACTTGCCAGCATGACTTCATTCAACAAAATTCCCATGTTCTCCAGAGAAGAATTTGATGATTGGAAAATCAGAATGCAGGCTCATTTGGCTGCAAAAGATGATGACATGTGGTATGTCATAACTGATGGACCCATGAAGATTCTAAAAACAAATACAGCAGTTGCCATAACAGAAGGGGCACCACAAAGAATAGAAAAGCCCAGAGATGAATGGACAACTGAAGACAAAAGAAAATCAAATCTTGACAATGTGGCTAAAGACATTCTGTACAAAACGCTGGACAAAGTAAATTTCAGCAAAATAAAGATGTGTAAAACAGCCAAAGAAATTTGGGAAAAGCTGATCCAGCTGTGTGAAGGAAATGATCAAACCAAAGAAAATAAACTTTCTGTTGCTGTTCAAAAGTTTGATAACATCAAAATGAAAGCAGGAGAATCAATACACGAGTATGATGAAAGAGTGAGCAGTATCATCAATGAGTTAAATGCACTTGGAAAAGTGTATACCGATAAAGAAATTGCACTAAAAGTAATGAGAGGTCTTCACAAGGAATGAGATGTCAAGACCATGGCAATGAGGGAGTTCAAAGATCTGAATCAGATTGAACTTCATGATTTGTTTGCTGATTTAAAGGCTTATGAGTTTGAGCTGCAGACCAGAGAAGGAGAACCATCTACCTCTGCAGCCACAACTGCTCTAGCACGCCCGCAATTTTCGAGAATAACAAATTGGCACGCCCGCAATTTTCGAGAGAAACAACTTGGCACGCACAGTGGGACACAATGCCTCCAAAGCGTACTGAGAAGAAAGAAGGAATTTCTCCATCACAGGGGAAAGGTCATCGCTCACATGAAGAAGAAACCGATGCAGATGGAAGAACTGTTGAAAGACTTGTTCACCAGTTCGAAGAGGAGACTATGAAGGAAGGAGTTGTCGTTTCTGGTGGTGATGGACCTTCAACCAACTTCATGTTGACTATGAAAAAGAATATCCGCAGTGATCTCAGAGAAATTACCCAAGCTTTCGCTACTGTTATGATGAAATTTGTGGCAGAGGTGAAAGAATGAAGGAAGTCTGCAAAAGGAGAGGTTGTTACATCAGAAAATGATAAACTTCAAGAAGCGGTTTTTTGCCGTTGTTGTAGCTACCATTTGCGACGGTTTACGAGGAACCGTCGCCTACAACATTAACGACAGATTTATGTAAATCCGTCGCTATTTAGCGATGGATTAAAAAACCGTCGTCTTCAAATATCGCGACGGAAGTAAAAACCGTTGCTAAAATTAACGACAATTTGTTCATGCATTTCGTCGCTATTTTAGCGACGGTTGTATCATGTCTTCCGTCGCTAATATTTTCGGTAAAATAAAAAAAATTACTTTTAATAATTTAATAAATCTAAACAAACTTACAATATTACTCTGATAACATAATTCATGATTTTAACTAACATTTAAAAATTTACCAAAAATTAAAGACATAAAATTTACATTAAATAGAAACTAAAATCGCGTAAGAGAGAAAAATTTTAAGTGTTGTGAAGTGGTAAAATTGTGTAAGAGAGAAAAATTTTAAGTGTTGTGAGGGAGGGGTAAGAAAGTGGATCCAAAGTTGCGGTATTTATAGAAAATTGTGCGACGGTTATTGGTTAAACCGTCGCTCATAGCGACGGTTATTGACAAATTCGTCTCTAATAATGGCGGCATTTTCAAAATTTAAATTTGCGACAGTTTGTCATTTGACCGTCGCTATATTTAGCGACGGTAAAGCTATATTTGTCGCTAATATTAGCGACGGGTTTAGTAAAACCGTCGCGAAATAAAAACATGCGACGGTTTAACTTAACCTGTCGCTAAATGTAGCGACGGTTATATTTCAAACCATCGCAAATGTGAAAAAGCGACGAATTTGAAGAAACCGTCGCTACATTTAGCGACGGATTTCTTGAAACCGTCGCTAAATATGACAACAGTTTCCAAAAAACACGTTAATAGACAACTGTTCGCAGAACCGTTGACATAAATGCTCAAAAGACAATGGTTTTTATAAAACCGTTGTCTTTTGCTTAAAAAAACGCTCTACAACAACGGTTTTAACTAAAACCGTTGTCAAAAAATTTTTAACAACGGTTTTAGTTAAAACCGTTGTTGTAGAGGTGTTGTTGATTTAAAAATTTGTTGTAGTGAGGTCAAGGATCGGGGATTCCTCAAGTAGGTGAAAATCGCCGTTTGGGAGAAGCACTGATTCCTGAATCTGCCAGGGAAGGAAGGTACACTCCTCCGCACAAAAGGGATGAGGAATCGGGGTTTAAATTCCAAAATTGCAGCAACAGTAAACAAATGGCTGGTAATATGTTCTCTGTTACGTCTCCTAACTTACATCAAGGGATGTATGGTGATGGGGGAATGCGTGGATATTCAGTGCCAGGTTCGGGGAATAATACCCGAGGGGCAATCTATCTTCCACACCAGGTACGACAAACTGCAGTGTTGGATTTTGACACGGTACAGGACGTTATTCAAGAGTTGTATGGCCCAGGAGTAAGGCCAATCAACTGACCAGAATTCCATAAATCGTATTCTGATATTGTGAATCGTGACAACCTTTATCCAAGAGGATACCGCATTCCAGACTTCACATTGTACTCAAGGAAGGACGGTCAATCTAGCATGGAACATGTGGCCAGATTTAAAATTCAGTGTGTGGAGTTAGCAAATTTGGAAAAAATTTCTAATTACAAGTTACGGCTGTTTCCCAATTCCCTGACCAGCACGACTTTCACGTGGTATGCAACGCTACCTCGAAACTCTATTATGACTTGGCATGATATGGAACGTCAATTCCATACACAATTCTTCAGAACAGTACCAGAGATCAGTATAGCGGAATTGTCAAGGGTGGTCCAAAAACCGGGGGAATCCGCCAATGATTTCATTTGTAAATTCAAGAAGGTGAGAAGCAGATGCCGAGTTTTCCTCCCTGAATCAGAATATGTGAAGATGGCACAGCGAGAGATCGATTTTGAACTTAGAAAAAAGTTCCAAGGGATGGAATTCCACGATTTTTATTAACTTGCTGCCAAAGTATTAGAGTATGAGGAATTGTTGCGAGAGGAGAGTCATAAAAGAAAGTCTACAGTGGGATCTTATTTCCAGGAAGTGGAGGAAGTCGCATTGGTGGAAGTAGCGAATTCCGGATCACGCACTGTCCCTTTTTCTTGAAAAGCAAGAATGAAGAAATCTCCAAGAAAAACATTCCTCCAGTGCAAACACCCTATACTTTCGATGCATCAAGGACGGAGGAAATTTTCGATCACTTAGTGAAGGAAAAGTTTATAACATTTCTCCCAGATCACAAGCTGCCCACTAGGGAGGAGGTGAAAGGAAGATATTACTGTAAGTATCACAATTCCTTCAACCATAATACTAATGCTTGTTGGGCTTTCAAGAATGTCTTGCAGGAAAGAATCAACAAAGGGGTCCTGAAATTTCCCGAGAAAAAAGAAGCAATGATAGTGGATGAAGATCTGTTTCCCCCGGTAGCCAATGTGAACATGAGCATTACTGACTTGCGTTTTTTAATCAATGAGAGGAGAAGGAATGGGAGTGGGGACATGTCCATTAAACCAAGACTTACCATAAAGAAGTATTGGGTACCTCGAAAATGATATTTGAGGTTAAAGAGAAGAGGACAGAATCTTCTCATGGAAAGACCGCCATTACAGTGGGGGCAGTCTGCATTATTCTGAGAGGAATAGGAGGTATGATAGGGAATTCATGGCCAAAAGGCCGGAGAACCAATACCTCAGAAGGAGCCCATGTTCTTGGTCAGTGAATAGCGAGAGAAGAAGTGACCGGCAGTCATTTCAGAAGATATTACAGAGGCCATCTCTTCTGAACACCGATAAAAATTATGAAAGAAAATCCCGCTTTGTTGTTTCTCCCAGAACAATTCTCGATGGCGTATGGAGGCGGGTAGAACATCCAAAAGTCCAAAAACATCTTTCTCGGACCCAAAAACGACGCCTGTTGAGAGAAAAAGCTTCTGAGAGTAGATTGAAGATGGAAGAGTCATGCAAAGAGAAGAAGAAATTTGGAAGGAAGGCCACTGAAAATAAAGAAGAAGAAGGTGATGACTTGTTATCAGAGGAAGACGGTGAACCAGTCAAGAAGGCTACTTTCAGGGTGGGACAGATCTTCGTTTCATTTGAATGTGCCACTGGCGTATTAATGCTGCCAGAGGAGTTTAAACGCAAAAGAACGCTTGAATCCGATGTGTTCACTGGAAATCAAAGTGGTATAGAATCCATTCAAGCTGATATTTTGAATGAAAGCGTCGGTGTTCTTATCGATGAAGAGAAAAGAGTGTTAATGAAGCGACCCACCAACGAAATGACGAAACATATCAAACCACTCTACATTATAGCGCACATGAATGGAAAGCCGTTGTCTAGAGTGTTGATAGATAATGGGTCTTCTGTGAATATTTTGCCATATAGAATCCTTCAGAAGTTGGGAAAGAATGTGGAAGACTTGATTCCTACCGAAGTCTCTGTGGCGGCTTTTACTGGGGAATATACAAAAACTTTGGGAGTATTGCCAGCGAATGTTACTGTAGGATCCCGATTCTCGCTGTCAGCCTTTTTCGTGGTCAATTCCAGTGCTAGTTTCCATGCTTTGTTAGGGAGAGATTGGATTCACACCAATCATTGTGTACCATAATCCATGCACCAGTTACTGTTGATGTGGAAAGGGGATGAGGTGGAAGTAGTGCAGGCTGATTCACAGCCGTATCAATCTAATTCAAATGCAGTAGAGGCTAGGTATTATGATGGAGCCTTCAGTCCTATTAAAATTCGTGATTACAAGGTGAATGGACAGCAATGTGCAGTCTACATGGACACTAAAAAAGTGAGAGAAGCAGTTGAAAAAATTCTCAAACCCACCGCCATGGTCTCTCCTAGACCCATGGTCCGACCGATTATCGAGGAGGTCGATGATTAAGTTCACTAAAGAAGAGATGGAAGTGGCTGCAACTTTCGAATGGAAAGCCACATTGCAGCATCTGGTGAACAAGGTACAATCTCAGGGATTGTGAGATATTGACGGAACTGAAATAATATTTGAAGATGAATGTGATAACAATGAGGAGACATAATTATAGTTGAAAGATATAGTCTTTGCTCCAGCTCAGATGGAAGATCGACAGCCAGAGAATCAGGATCCTTTGAAAGAAGTGAATCTGGGAACCGTGGAATGCACCATACTTACCTATATCAGTGACTTGTTAGAGAAAGAGATGAAAGGAGAAATTGTGAAAATCTTCATAGAATTCAAAGATTGTTTCTCGTGGGAGTATGAGGATATGCCAGGTTTAGACTGTAAATTGGTGGAACATCGGCTACAAATTAAAGATGGTTTTAATCCATACCAACAGCGGGCTAGGAGGATGTCCAAGGCCATTGAAGCAAGAGTAAAAGAAGAAATCGAAAAATTACTCAAAGCGAAATTCATCCGTCCAGTAAGATATACGGAATGGCTTGCAAACATAGTCCCTGTTATGAAAAAGAATGGGAAGCTTCGAGTTTGCATATATTTCAGAGATTTGAATTATGCCACCCCGTAAGACGTTTATGTCATGCCAATAGCTGATATGTTAGTTGATGCAGTGGAAAAAAATGGATTGATGTCATTCATGGACGGTTTTCAGGATACAACCAAATAAAAATAGCAGAGGAAGATGTATCCAAGACAGCTTTCAGATGCCCTCGGGCGATCAGCACGTTCGAGTGGCTGGTTATGCCATTTGGATTAAAAAATGCGAGAGCATCTTACCAAAGGGCCATGAATACCATTTTCCATGACATGATCGGTCAATGTTTATAGGTATACATTAATGACATTGTTGTGAAATCAAAAAAAGCATCAGATTACCTTGGCCATCTCAGAAAAAGTTTTGTAAGGATGAGGCAACACAACTTGAAGCTGAATCCTTGGAAATGTGCTTTCATTGTACAAGCTGGGAATTTCCTTGGGTTTCTGGTTCACCAGCGGGGAGTAGAGGTGGACAAAAATAAGGCTAAAGCTATCATGGCAGCGATGCCACCGAAGAATAAGAAGGAGCTACAAAGATTCCTCGGTCAGGTAAATTATTTAAGAAGATTCATTTCAAACCTGTCAGGTAAAACTCGATAATTCTCTTTATTATTAAAGCTGAAGGACTCGGAAAAATTTAAGTTGGAAAAGTGTCACCAATAAGCCTTTGACAAGATAAAAGATTTTTTGTCTAAACCTCCTGTTTTGATGCCCCCAAGGCGTGGTTTTCCCCTCAAATTATATATATTGGCCGCTCAAAATTCTATTGAATGTCTTTTGGCACAAAATAACCAAGAGAATCATGAGCATGCCATTTATTATTTGTGTTTAGCGTTATATTATTCATGTACTAAACTAAGGCATTATCTGATCCATTCAAGAGTTTATGTGATTTCGCAGACAGATCTTGTTAAATACATGCTTCACAGGCCTATCTTGACTGGAAGGATTGGCAAATGGTCGTTGGCATTAGCCGAATTCACCTTGATTTATTGTCCCCAAAAATCGGTAAAAGGCCAAGCCGTTGCTGATTTTCTGGCAGACCACCCTATGGTTGATGTGGCAGGGAGTGCACCAGTGGATATCCCAGTGTTCTATGTTAATCAGCCCTGGACTTTGAAGCTTGATGGTTCCAGTACAGAGAGGGCATCAGGGGTGGGAGTCATGATAACATCCCCAGCGGGAGTTAAGACAGCTTTGTCATTCAATCTGGACTTTCCTTGCACCAATAATCAGGCTGAATATGAAGCACTAGTGATTGGTTTAGAAATTTTACGAGATTTGGGCGCTAAAGATGCGTTGATTATTGGAGATTCCCAGTTGGTTCTCATGCAAATGTCAGGGGAATACAAATGTTCGAGTTTGGCGTTGGCCCCATATTTTACGATTGCTTCACAGCTCCTTGACGATTTTGAAGAGGTGACCTTCCAACACGTGCCAAGACAAGACAACTGGGAAGCTGATGAATTGGCTCAGATTGCTTCTAGTTTAAGGATATCGCTCGAGCTCACCCACAAACTTTTGCTGGTACAAAAGAAGAATCATCCTTCTATTTACCAGCGAGGAATACAAGTGGATACCTTTGATATTGATGTGGAACTCGCCGGGGATTGGAGAGATGAGATAAAAGATGCATTGAGGAATCCTGAGCAGAAGGTGCAATATAGTTTGAAGATGATAATTCTACATTATGTCTTGGTGGAAGATGAACTGTACAGAAAAGGGGATGATGGTTTATTGTTGCGGTGTTTGGGTTTCCCAGAGGCCATGAAAGTGATGCAAGCAGATACATGAAGGAATATGTGGGGCACATCAGTCAGGGATCAAAATGAGGTGGTTAATCCGCAGACACGGCCATTATTTGCCATCGATGTTAAAGGATTGTATAAGATATTCGAGAGGGTGTCAACAGTGCCAAAAACACTGGAATATCAAGAGGATACCAGCTGATGAGATGCACGCTGTCATAAAGCCGTGGCCATTCCAGGGATGGGCCATGGATTTGATAGGGAAAATTTATCCTCCTTCATCTAAAGGGCATTCCTTTATAATTGTGGCTAGTGATTTCTTCACCAAGTGGGTTGAAGCCCTCCCCATGAAGAAGGTAGAGCAGAAAGATGTTATTGTATTTGTGAAAGAGCACATTATTCACCGATTTGGAATCCCACAATCGATCACGACTGACCAAAGAACTATATTCGTTGGGTCAGAAATGAAGGAATTTGCTGAGGAATATGGGATCCAGTTGATTAATTTTTCCCCTCATTATCCCCAATCCAACGGTCAAGCTGAAGCTTCAAACCAAATTTTATTCAAGATGTTGAAAAAGATGATGGAGGATAACCCCCGAGATTGGCACCAGCTGTTATCGGAAACTTTGTGGGCTTATCGGACATCAAAGAGAAGTGCTACTGGTCTAAGCCCTTTCACCTTGACTTATGGACATGATGCAGTATTGCCTATGGAAGTGGTGATCCCTTCTTTGAGAGTGATGAAGCAGAATGAATTGGAGCCAGAGCTCTACACGGAAGCTATGATCATGGAACTTGAGGATTTGGATGAGCTGAGAATGCAAACGTATAATGCTTTGATGCTTCAGAAATCCAAGGTGGCCAAAAGTTATAATAAACGTGTGAATAAGAAAATATTCGAGGAAGGAGACGTGGTTTGGAAGGTGATCTTACCCCTTGGGTCAAAAGACAGAGAACTTGGCAAATGGTCGCCCAACTGGGAAGGTCCATTCAAAGTTCATCGAGTTTTAGATGGAAACGCATACTGGTTGGCAAGTCTGGATGGGGAGCCACATAGAAGATTCATTAATGGCAAGTATTTGAAGCATTATTATCCCAGTAGTTGGGTAGGGATGTCGGAGACAAAGGGTTCATGAAGCTGGATGCGAAGGAGTTTAGTACAGAGTAGGCTAGATGGCCACTTTGTTTGAATCTGCCATATTAATTTGTAAGAAGTTCCGTTGAATATGAGAGGAATAGGCTTTTAAGTCATTTCTTGCTGAACTTGTTTGTAAATAATGATGAATCATTTGTAAATAAATAAAATGCTGGTTCGTGGAGTTCGATGTAGTCAGTTTGGGTAAAGTGCTCATTTCATTGTGTTAGTTGGCAAAAAATCGATGACAAAGCGAAGTTCATTTAGTGCATGTCTTGAAACTTCAGTGAGCTTTATTCGAAAAATGTGGTTTGGCCGTTCATTAGGAATATATGTTGATTTGCGTTTGTTTGCGTCGTTATTAAATGTTCACTTTTTAGAAAATTTTGGCAGTTTCCCTCGTAAATGTAAAATGCCAAAAATTTAAACACCTGCAAACAAATCCCAAGCAACAGATACCCATACAACAATTTATTCTAACAGCAAAGTTGAGTTTTTGACCATTCCCCAACATTCACGAAACAGAAAAAGGAACAAGCCACATTATGGCAAATAAGTGCAACATGTTAGGAAAGTACTATGCTATGGTCCAGAAATTTCATAAAAATGCCAAAACATAAACTAGGATCACCATGGAGATGAGATAGAGTTTTCAAGAGAAATCCAGTTGACGTAACTCTTCCCATTTGGACAGACACTCGGCTCGAGTCTGCTCAGCAGCCTTCAAGGTATCTTCCCAGTGTTGATAGGCCTGCTTCTGATTTATCAAATCGTCACCCAGGCATTGGATGTCGGCCTTGAGTCTATCAGAGGAAGCTTTTAGAACCTCACTCTCGTGCAGAAGGTTTACCATGTCATCTTTGTGTTGAGCGAGCTCCATCTCTAACTTCTTCACAAGCACCTCCTTGGCATCAAATTATGCAGTCTTCTGATGCAAAGTGGACAGGGCGATTTTTCTCTCGGAGAGCATGCCATCCAATCTCTCTTTTTGCCCCTTGAAGTTTCTTACCTGAATCAATGTCTCAAAACAGGTAGAACTCGAAGCCTGAAAAGATGAGAACATGTTTGGTAAAGTGTTCAGTGCATCATGCAGCGGGGATGAGGAAAAATCAGGGCTGCTCTTCAAAATAGACGCGGCAGATAAAATGGTGGCCTTCTCCATGTCCCCTAAGGCATTGAGATTCATGTTCAGAAAATGTCGTAGTGAAGCTTTCACGATGGCCAGCTCCAAACCAGAGGAGAGGTTCGAAGAAGAGGCCGCGTGGGCGATCCTGAATCTAGGAAACTGAAGTCAAAGTCCAAAGTCTCTTCAACCAAAGAGACCATCGACCGCCGTGCTGATAAATCCTATAGTACCAGGGAGGAGGTGAGATCCAAATGATAACTAAAGGAAGAGTATAAGGGTTATTACCTGAAAGTGAGAGCTGGTCGAGAAAGGCTTCTCTGCCACATCATCTGAAGGACTTCCTGGGAGAATTTTCCTGCGTTTAAGTGAGGCCAAAGGAGTGGCCAAAGGGACGTGATCATCCGACTCAGTCTCTTGATCAGCGGAAGAGCTAGAGGTTGAAGAAGAATCAATATTTTCCACTATCAGAGTGCTAGCCGAAGGGATGATGAGTGGTAGAATTGCCTGAGACAGTTGGGTGGTAGATCGAGTTCGCCGTCTCAACAGAGGAGGAACATATGCTTTCTTTTCTTGGGCAGCCGGGATTACTTGGGCGGGATTTGGTTTCCCTTCCATACCTTTTCTATCGTTCCTAGTAGCTGATAAATCCAAGGCTTGTCGGGGACTTTGAAGATCTGCAATCCAAACATATAATATTTCAAAATTGAGAGTAGCAAACCATTTCAAAGGCAAAAGGAATTGTACCTGGAATCTCCAGCTCCTCGGGGAGAAGTTGATCGTATCATGCAGTCCACCACCCAAGATAATAATCGGATGCTGAAATGGGGCTCATTATAACGGGGTCTTGAAATATTCTTCTTGATCGGACAGTTCTATCAGTGACAGGGAAGTGAAAATTCTCTGGGACAATTCTGCCTTCATCATGTCATTCAAAGAACGAGGCAAATACAATGCACTGGAGGAGACGGTCGGACATAGACCCAGTTGGGATGGATTCAAAGCTGGATTGTAAAACTCAAAGACATGGGTACTCTGGTCGCGAGGGGAAGTCCCGTCATGTACCAAAAATCGAGGATGCAGGATGACAGTGCGTACATTTTCCACCAAGGATGACACATTTATCTTTTTACTGGCAGCCATATGTCCAACCCATGGGTACTCTTCGGCTGTGATGGTGAGGAAATGAGGACAATGAACCGCTCGCGAGAAAGGCAAGGATCGCATAAAAGAACAAACCCCTGCAATGGTGAAGTGACTCTGGAAATATATGAGCTCCCTCCATGATAATCGCTCAGATAGGAGTCCTGGTGGAAATTTTAACTCAGGGAAGTAAGAAAACAACCACATCTGGAGGAACCACATAGCCCCACTGAGTTTGGATAGGGGTGCGTCATTTACTGCGACATTCGACCAGTGATAAAGCGACCCCAAGAACATCACACCAAGACCATGAACATGTCCAACGCTTAAAGACCTAGCAAGGGCCAAGTATTCCATGGTAGGCTTACCAGAGGAGGGACAAAAGAGATATTTACATATCAACACCCACATGAAAGATATGCGTTCCTCACTGATGGGAGAAGTTCTTTTAAGAGTGCTCCAGGACCTAATAACCTGAGAATAAGATGAAGGATTCCAGTACTGTTCGGGAAGCTGAGGTAACTCCTGAGTATCCACTAAGCTGGCAAATTCATTTCCTATAAGGGGAAGACCTGTAAGATGCAAAACATCCAGTAGAGTTACAGACATAGGGCCACAGGGGAGTATAAAGGAATTACAAGGCAGCGCCCACAGCCTAATGGCACCTTCAATAAGGTCAAGATTAAAGGTACGGTCGATGGTGGACATTTGAATGAACTGATAAAGGCCCTGTTTCCGCCATATGTCCCCATCAAATTTTTTCAACCTATCGATCCAAATGTTCCAATTTGCATCACCTCGCGGTAGAGACTTGAACTTGGCGAATTCAAAAAGAGGCGCAACGGCACGATTCAACAATAGGACGTCTGACTCAAGAGTGGACAGGGGGAACAACATGTTGGTGGTCTCGATCGAGAGAGGGATGTGGCAGTAGGAGGGGTCAATGACGTGATTAAACACTTCCACCAAGGTGGAGTCATCAGCAATGATCTTCGAAGACCTGCAAAGGAGAAAATTCGAAATGAGGCAAACTGAGACAAAGTATACCCAGCCAAAATTAAAACATACCCAGGAGTAGACATTCCAATAACAAATTCGCCGCTGAGTGTAAAGGATTGGCTTTGACGGATAGAAGAATGTATGCTCACAAGTGAAAGATCGCTGGTTGTTCCTACAAGGTGAAATACGAAAGGCGCTTCATGTCACAGACAAGAAAATCGAAGAGATGGAACATTGGCACTAACAAGGACCACACGACATGAAATTTTCACATGTAATGAGCAAAAAGGAACCGCCAAAGCACATCGATTATCACCGAGGAATGCTCAAAGATATATGACAACACAAAGCCTATCCCAATACATCAACGAAAAATCTCAAATAAACACAGAGAGCATCATCCGATTGATCCTACCATGTTAATTAAAGGAGAGAATCCGAAAGCCTACTTGTTCCCCGGAGTTGCACGGCGAGTGAGTGGCGAGTGTAAGAATCACAACGTAGCAACGGGGAACCCACGCCACTCGAAGAGCAAAACCCACCAAAATGCGAGCGAAATCCAGGATACCCCGAAGGGCGTTGCAGTGAGAACGGGCCGTGCGAGGGACAGGAGGGCCGTAATGGTGAGCGAGACAAACCACAAGCAATGGTTCGCAGTCGACTAAATTCATTTGGGCGATCAGCGAAGTCGAGGAACGACGGGTGTTGAGGCAAGACGGCGTTTTTGCGATCCGGCGTGAGATTTGTTGTAGGAAGTGGATGAAGGGAGAATCGAAAGGAGGAAGGAAGGTAGTGTGTGGGGTTTTGAGGATTTGGTGCGGAAATCGAGGGTTTAAATGTGGGGAATGAGGATAAACTAGAATCTTTTATATCAAAGGGATTATATTTGTGAATCTCAGGTTGAAGAGCACCAGAAGAATCGATATATTCAGGAAGCGTGCGAGGGAATTTTATTCTTTGAAAATACATGTTTTAGCTATTAGCTCGTCAAGATGGAGTTTTTCTTTCAGTGGCCAAGTTGGTTCGGGCTCATTTGGAAGCCTTAGAGAAGATGTGCCTTCCGCATATAACCAATTTAGCCAAATTGGCCCACTGGCCAAATTGGCTAAAAGGAGGCAATTGTTGTGTCTAAAAAATAGTTAAGAAGCCCAACAGAAGAAACCCAACAGATGAAGCCCATTGAAGTTGCAGTTGGCCCAATGAAAGAACGTTGCTGCCAGTTAAAGCCATTACTCAAGATGGAAGATCGTGGATTGATCGTGGAAAGGAGCCCAAATTGACGTGCAGAATGTGACAAAAGCAGAAGGAGGAATCAGAAAGTAGCCCGACAAATCAACACAAAAAATCCATAGCAACGCTCTGCAGAGTTTCTCTCATTTGTTCTGTTGTTTATTTCTATTTCTAGCAATCTTCTTCTATAGATTTTAGTATGTCCATCCAAGTTTCATGTAAAAGCTTTGTTCGAATTTATAACAACATAATAAAATGTTGATGTTGTTTATGGATTCATCCTTTAATTTCATTATATTCCTCATTCCGTTTTCATATTTTTGGAGTCATTTTGAGGAAATTAGAACGAACGATCGAATCGAAAGTCGCAACGTTTGATAAAGAATTCAGGTTATTGTACAATTTTGGCACGAACACGTGCCTGGCACGCCCGTAATTTTCGAGAGAAACAAAAAATAAATATGTTTAATTTATGAAAAAATCACAATTAAATTTAACAAAATTAACATTTCAATCCTCCATCTATTAAACATGTATAAATAATTAATCAATAAATTTCTAATTTATAAGCATATATAAAAATTTAAATATATATATATAACAAATTTTTATATCAATATAGATAAATAACTAATCAAAACATTTTGAAATTTGATAAGTTTTAAGCAGTCTTTACGAAAAAAATCTAAGCTCCGTTATTTTCAATATGATTAACGTTACTCTACATTCGATTTGCTATAGCATCACTCCGTACATTTGCATTTTCTCGTTATTGTTCTTGAATGTCAAATATTTTATCAAAGTTGTTATCTTCGTAAACTTGTTCTAATGAAAGTTGTAGAACTTCATTTTTTGGCTCAACTTAAAATTCATCGGATCGGCAATATTATATGTTATGAGAGTTATTGCAACAAGTGCATAGTATGAAATCCCAATGTAGTGTAGTTTTCAAACATTGGTACTTGGTGGATGAAGATCAACCACCAACAAGTATTTACAAATAAATCTTAAATAGATTTTGTTCTCTTATTTTTAAAGAAGTGAATGTGAGATACAGTGAGTACCAATGGACGTTGTCTTCATACCGAAATTAGTCACGATAATACTTAATTGTACAAGTATTGAACCACAATTGCCTATTTTTTTCCTCTTTTTCCAGAGTCCTGAACTCTACAAACTCGATAACACTACATCTTCATACTCATGAAGCTATGTCACAGTGCGCAATATTTTCAAGGTAAAAAATTGTGTGAGACAGTTTTACAGGTCGTATTTTGTGAGACAGATATCTTATTCGGATCATCCATGAAAAAAGTATTACTTTTTATACTTAGAGTATTACTTTTTATTGTGAATATTGATATGGTTGACCCGTCTCATATATAAAGATTCATGAGAACATCTCACAAGAAACGTACTCTAATTTCAATAGTGTATTCAAGATTTGCTAATTGGTACCTATTTAAAGTCGTAAGCATACCGATTATACAAATTTTTTTTTCAGTTAATTTCATGTATCAGTCCTCTACAATTTTTTTCGACATCTTAACTTGGCATGTCATTTTCTCTTTGACACGATGAAACTTGGAAATTTTTTATCATCTTTATAGTAAATTTTGTTCCCCAAAAGTTAATTTGACAAAATGTTTACAGTTGCGATCTAGAATAAAAGCCTAAAATTTAGGCGTCGTTGTGCTATTATTAAATATTGTTTTTTGACTTTCACAAATCTGTAAATCTCATGAAACAATTCAGATGCAGAAAATCAAACATTAATAGAAAAATAAAACTTCAATTTCAACAAAAGCTAAAATTTCAACCCCTAATCGCCACAAACGATAAAATTTTCCACTTAAATACTTGTATATATTGCTATACACATATGAATTTTTCAGTAATCAAGTATAGTTGCAAATGGAGGGAAGAAAGGGGAAGGTTGGCTGAAAATATCTATAAAGGGTGTTATCGGTTTTTCTGTTGATATCACGTGCGGCAACTTGAGATATAAATATGAAAATAAAGCATAAAAATTGACACAGATTTACGTGAAAACCCTCTAAAATTATTAGGGCAAAAAACCATGGGTAAGATGAAAAAAATTTCACTATAATATTTTTTGAAGTACAACCACTCATTCTCAAATAGAACACACTCTCTTTTAATACATGAAAACAAACATCTTACAAAAATTATAGAACTAAGCACTCAAACTATAAGATGAGAGAAAAAAATCGATGAAGGGATGCTTTCAGAATGAAGGGAGGGAGCTCTATTTATAGAACTCCCCGTCAGTGTGAAACTGCGTATCGCCATTTTCCTTCCATTTGCAATTTCATGAAAGCATGCAAAATATGACCCTCAATTTTCCTCACAATTATTTCGTACCTAACATCTTGTCTGCCACCAAACCTTACTCTGCCGACATTTCTCCAACTTGGAGATTTGATTGAGAATCAAACTCATCTCCACACATCTTTTCAATCTTGTCATTCTCTGCTGCTTACATTTCCACGAGACCACTTGAGGATCTACACCACTTAAACTTATCAATGTTCATTGGCTTGGTCAAAAAATCAGCTATGTTATCTTTTATATGGATGTTCTGCATATTCACGCTTCTTTCTTCTACTAATTCTCGAACAAAGTGAAATTGGACTCCAATGTATTTCATCTTGGAATGAAAGGTTGGATTCCTTACGATGTGCAAGTCGCTTTGACTGTCACAAAACAAATAAACATTCTCTTGTTTGTGCCTGATTTCTTCCAATAACCTTTTTAATCCATATTGCTTCCTTATAAGCTTGAGTAGCTGTCATATAATCTGTCTCCGTTGTAGATAAAGCCAAAACTTTTTGCAGTTTTGAAACCCAGCTTAATGCTTTCCCTGCAAGTGTAAACACATAATAAGTAGTAGATTTCCTATCAGAATCACCTGCATAATCTGAATCGATATAGCCCTTGAGTGTAAAATCTAATCTTCCATAACATAATGCAACATTTGAGGTACCATTAATGTATCTAAGGATCCTCTTGTCAGTGCTCTATGTAAGTACTTACCAATAAAATATCACGGAAAATAAGAGAGTAAAAATCATAACATTCAACGGTGAAAACAACAGCGTATAAAAATACTTATATCTTCTCAATATCATAAAATCGTAAATGTGCGGAAAAACATGAGGTCCTTGGGTCGTGTCGCCCACCAGGTTTGCCTACTCAGATTTCAGCACCTTCAGTCCCCTCGATATCGAACTCACCTGCATCACACACGCTTATTGAGTCTAAAGACTCAACACGCATGTACCAAAAATAACAAGTACATATATATGGCACACAGCAGTGAAAAATATCATACTAAACATAACTTTCATGAACTTTAAAAGCGTAATGTAAACAAGTCATGTGAAATCGTGACGTGTCAAAAGAGCTCATCGTTAATCATCATTCATCATTTTCATTGGTGAATTCAGTTCATTAGAGATGACTATCGCATATCATCATTTACGATGGATCCATCTTATATAGAACCGCGGTACCCGGCGGCTGTCGAACATCAATGACATGATTACCCATCCACTGTGCCTAGGCCTCATCATCATCATTTAAATATACGTCATAAGAATTTACATATATTTCAATAGCCACAACTAATTCTCATCATTCAAAACATCATCATTTTCATCACTTATAAAAATCATGCACATATACAATTTTCCGTGAATCCAAGCATGCAAATTATATTTTCATAAAATCTTAAATCATGATCATGATGGATAAAAATTTTAAAAATGGCAAATTTGTGCTCAGGGTGCTGCCAGGACAAAAATCTCATCTCGGGTGCAAAATGACCATTTTGCCCCTAGGAACCCAAAATTTACCATTTTACCTCTGGACCTCTAAAATTGATCCGAAATTTACCAAACTCCTTAAAATGTTTCAAAACATATTTATAAGTATTATTAGATAGAAACTAGAGCCCAATAACGAACTTAATCCATTCGTTTTAAAACTTGGACCGGGGTCCCGGTTTTAACCCGAATCGACTCGAAACTTAATCAAATTTTTCCCAACTTTTTACCACATATTATAAACACTTAAAAGGTCCTAAAAACCACAAAACCAAGCTCTTAAACACTCTAACCATTCGTGAACAGCTGCTGGAAAAATCCAGCAAACCACCAACTGAACGCTAGTGCACCGAACTCGCGTTTTTCACCATCCTAGACCGAACCATCCATGACCAGCCATGACTCGACCTCACTAAGACCACTATAGGACCCTACTGGACCCCATGAACTCATGGCCGTGGCCCCATGCAGCCTACACACCAAACACTCACCCTAGGAGTAGAGATCACCCCAATCGCAACTCCCTTGCACCAAGCTCACTCGTGCTGCCTAGGGTTCGACCAGAGGTGTTTAGGGTGCTCCCAGGTCATGTTTCAGACCCATCGGAGACAGGTCCAATGCCTGGAACCAACCCCTCACCGCCTACTCTCCTCCCGCTCCCCGATCTCTCCAACCTCACGCGAGAAAACCCACGATTCGGTCGTTTCCTCACACCCTCGGCCCCATGCGACTCCAGCAACTAACCCCCTGAAATCCATGACGTATATGACCCCTTAGCACAATGATCTAGCAGGCCCCTTACACAAAAGATCATAAAAATCGTGATCATCAAACATAGAATGAAAGAAAGCACATATAACCCGAAAATCTTTCATGGACAAGGTTGGATCGAAATTTTTCATGCATGAACACAATTATCAGCATATAAACGTGAGTGATGAGTTAAGAGATGATACAAAGCGTGCCTTGATGAATTCTACGCAAGAACGACGAAGAAACGAGCGTCAGGGAAGCACCAGAGAATTTTTATTGCAACAACAAGCTATGGACGATGCTATTCAGCTGCTGTGGGTTCTGAAACCGAGAGGTTTTGCTGCTGAGGGGAGGTGTCGGCTGATGATAAGATTAGTTTAGGTTTAGGGTGTGATTAAATATTATTTAAATAGTTAATTAATAGATAATAAGTCCTAAATTGACATTTAAAAGTTTAAAAATAGTTTTAAGCCCAATAAACTTAAAAGTAGGCCCATTAAGTCCAAACACACTCTCGGATAATAATTCGTTTTGGTAAGTTTTTATGAAAATATTACCCGAACCCTCAAAAAATCCTTCTTTTCGATAACATTTGTGTACCGCTGAAAAAAGGTCCTGCGAGTAAAAATACCCAACAAAGCCTATTTCTTGAAAAATACCTTTAAAACATCATATATTAATTAATAAAAATTAATCATGTAATAAAATAATTTTTTCTGAAAATTCTCCGGTCTCCGTTCCTCGTTCGAGCGCGAAATACATCTAGAAGCCCTAATGCATGAACTTTTAAAATTTCATGAAATAAATTCTATCATGCAATAATTATGCATAATATACATAAAAATAATTAAACAAATAATTTAAATAAAATCTTAGATCGTATGCATTCAGGTTACATGAATTAAATTCTTGGACCTTACAGTTCTGTTACTTCTGTCTCGGTGAATTTGCATCTCTATAATCTTGTTTGATGGTTCCTAATTGTTCATATCAAATTCCCTAGCCAACTGTGCCTTCAATCCTTGGACCTGATCTTTGTTGGGGCCTGCTACCAACATGTCGTCTCATACAACAGCAAAATAATATAATCATCACCAGACCTCTTGAAATACATACAAGGGTCTGCACTTAGTCTGTTGTCACCAAGGCTAATCATATAGGAATCAAATCTCTTGTACCAACACATTGGCGCCTGTTTGAGACCGTACAAAGATTTTTTCAACTTGCAAACCAATTTCTCTTTGTTTTTTTCCGCAAAATATTCTGGCTGAAGCATATTTTTTTCTTTTCCGTGATCTCCATGAAGAAATGCAGTTTTCACATCTAGTTGTTCTAGATGTAGGTGAAACACCGCAAACAGTGCCAACACTACTCTGATTGTTGTAAGCCGAATCTCAGGAGAAAACATCTCATTGAATTCAATTCCTTCTTTCTTAGCATACCTTTTTACCATCAATCTAGCACGATACCGCTCCAATTGGTTATTGACATCACACTTGATTTTATATACCCATCTGTTACCAATAGCTTTCTTTCATCGTGGTGGTGTAATAAGATCCCAAGTTTTATTTTTGTCTAATGCCTCCAATTCTTCATGCATTGCTATCATCCACAAGGGATACATCTGAGCTTTGAGTAGTC
This sequence comes from Primulina tabacum, assembly GCF_025594145.1. Taxonomy (NCBI): domain Eukaryota; kingdom Viridiplantae; phylum Streptophyta; class Magnoliopsida; order Lamiales; family Gesneriaceae; genus Primulina; species Primulina tabacum. The sequence goes on from NC_134567.1 coordinate 7,100,476, forward strand.
TCGTGGAAACTCGATGGCTCACCTTCCAATGATAATAAACAATATGCAATATTGTTTTCGATGACATAATCTGAAAGCCAACATGGTGGTCTTCTGTCTCGAGTTGACTGCCTCAGTTCGGAAACCTCATAATCAACATGTTCTTGTTCTTCATGCTCTGATACTGCTTCACAAAAAATTTTACAGTCGTCCGTCTTATTTTCCACCTGAAATATAGTAGTTTCTGAATTCAGTATGCCTTTGTCTCCCTTTAATTTATCATTCTCGAAGATAACTGAAACGTCCACTACTCGTTTAGCTTAAAAATTACTAGAAATGTTTTTAAAAAACCTTACAATATTTCGGCCGAACACTCATACAAATATATAAAATATTTTCACACCATTTTTTAAATCAAACAACCAACTAGTATTTGAAAATCAAATGACATAGTCAAAACATGAACTCATCAAACGTTTTACCAAACCTAAAAGCAATAATTTGAAAAGTATAGCTCATACTATCACCTCTAAGAAACCTCTAAAAAAGTATAAATAAAAAGTCGCAAAATCTTTAACATAATCAATTTAACAATTAAAATCAATTAGTTAACCCTTTTTTCATATTTCCTAGATTTGCATGCAGTTGGATTACGTCTTCTTAATTTCGGATCTTACAATAACATCCCTGCTGATGACAAGTCTGTGAACAGTAGGATCCCATAATTGAAACCCCTTTACTCCATCAACATAACCCAAGAAGATACATTTTCTAGATTTTGAATCCAACTTCGATCTTTCTTTCTCATTATACAGAACGTACATAGAAATTCCAAATGTATTCAAATGAGAATAATCTGCCAGTTTCTCGAGCCAAATTTCCATCGAAGTCTTCAGATCAATCGCCACTGAAGGAGAATGATTGATAATATAACATGCGGTTTTAACTGCTTCCGCCCAAAATGACTTGTCTAAATCTGCAGTCCTCAACATAGCTCTTGTTCTGTCCAACAAGGTTCTATTCATCCGCTCTGCCACTCCATCCTGTTCAGGTGTGTAAGCCATCGTAAACTGTCTTTTGATGCCCTCATGTTGATAATATGCATCAAATTCGTCACTGATATATTCTACTCTATTGCTAGTCCTCAGAGACTTGATTTTCTTTTCAGAATCAAGTTTAACCCGTGCTTTGAAATTTTTGAAGACTTGGAAAACATCTGATTTTTCTTGATTGGATGCACCAAACATCTCCTAGAGAAAATCATCAATGAACGAGACAAAATATCTCTCTCCTCCTAAGGATACAACCGGTGCTTGCCAGACATCCAAATGAATCAGCTCCAATATGCTTTTGCTTTTGGCAGTAGAATTGTCAAACTTTAATCTGTTTTTTTTACTGGTAACATAATGTTCACAAAAGGTTCGTGACACTTTTGTAAGTCCTGACAACAGCTTTCGTTTTCCAGAGAATTTTCAACCCTCGTTTTGAAATATGCCTGAGCTTTCTATGCCACAATACTGTTAATTCTTCTCCTAAACAAATTGACGCAACAACTAATTCTGCATCTTTGTGTGTTTCTCCCAAAAATACATACTTATGATCGAACAAAACTTGCACTGTGGAATCCTTAGTAAAAATATGATTTTGTATGCTCGAAAATTAATCGCAAATGCACGATGTCAAGTAATAGTGTAATGTACACGAGTACGAGTATCGTTCCACTGAAGACTGTATTTTGCAATTATTATTTTCAGTTATCAAATATTTAGCAACGAAATTTGAATGGTTGTTTATGACTACTAAAATTAAATATAAACTCAATGAACAAGTCAAGAACTAAATGCTGAAATATAAACTCTAAACCACTTAAATAGATTTCGATGAGAAATGGATTTGTTGAGAATTTCAGTTCACATATCCCTCGTTAATTAATTAATTCATTCGATAATGATGTATGCTTCCGACAGGATTTCCTATTCAATTGAACACGCCCTCTCGAGATATGCCAAACTAATTCTACTCAGTGAAGTAATTAAATGTCTTTAATTATTTATCAAGAGTTAATCGCATATCGATCTATGAAATCCCCTAGTTTTCGCCCGATCGGACTATGACTATCGGCGCGTGTCCAATTTCATATGTCTATGTAAATTGTAGATCCATTGACTATTCTACTCGTTCTTATTACAAGCTATTCTCTCGAACTCACTCGCAATATAAGATTGTTATTAAAGTTAGCTATACTTTAATTGTAATGAAAACAATAGCATAATCAAGAATAAACCAACAATTGAAATACGAATTAACTAAATCAATTTCGGGGTAGGATCCCCTTAAATCCCAACAAATATTGTAATTAGCTACTCGAATTCATAGTGAAAATAAAAAAACACAAGGTTTAAACAATGAATTCTAAATAAGAAATACCAGACAAGACGAGATCTGCGAAGAACAGTGCCCGAAAATCTTCGAATCTTCAACTCCAAGCAATTGCTCCAAGATTTTTTCCTTCTCTAGACTCCTTCGCTACTGAATGATGTCTGAATTTCATCCCCCATGCCTTCCATATCATCCATATCCAGAAATAAGGAAAGAAATCAGCCAAGAAATCTTTCCAAAATTACAAACGCGCTCGGGAGCACATGATTTTCCGCCCGGGCGGATGGCTTTCACATATCATGTTTTATTTTTTTCATTCGACGCGCCCGAGCGGACATAAGTTTCCGCCCGGGCGGATGACTCTCGCAACAAATCTTTTTCTCACAACTTGCAGGCGCCTGGGCGGACATAAATGTGCAGCCCGGGCGGAGGTCTCTCGCACATCAATGCATTTTCTTCAGTTTATTCACAAATCTCTTGCATTTTCACCCACGAAACACATGAGCAACAATAAAACATAATATATGCCAAAATGTCACAAATGCATGCAATCTAAACGATATGTGCAACACAATGAGCTAGCACATAATATGAAAAACACGTAAAATCCACATATATCAACCCCCCAATACTAACCTTTTGCTAGCCCTCGAGCAAAACAGGTGACACGACAAAACGGAATCTGACACAAAGAAGCTCGACAGTGAGTTCATAGTCTCAATTAGCCTCAGCGAAACTCAACATATTCTCTTGCCAATCAATGCAAAAGTACAACTCTTCGCACTTTCCTTGGTCTAGACATTGTTTCAAATAAAACCTGAACGTGTGTGTGTGTCTTTAGTCCGAGCATCATAAATGACAGAGGAATCCATTCTCAACCATTGTCAGAGATTTAAATAAGCATGTTAGTGTAAATCATACTCTCCTCTATTCCTCTGCACTCAGTAATCACCAGCAGCTTCTCTTCTTCTTTTTTTGACAGAATTGGAATACAATAATAAAAGGATTGTGTTAGAACCTTTCATTTCAGATTCAAATCCACGTGTTTTACATTTTTAGCCAGGAATAGGATTTTATTCCTTTATTCGGCTCCCCGGCACCTTACATCTCCAACTTTAGCCAGGAATAGGATTTCATTCCTTTATTCGGTTCCTCCACACCTTACATCTCCATCGTTCTCTTTTTTAACGCTGCTAAGAAATACCTCGATTCAAGAGAATATAGTCAAGCTCAATTCACACCTTCAAACATCTTCGTTCCGCACTTTGGTTTTAAAATTTTCACCATATTATCATGCATGCTTCTAGTTCTAACATTCGTGAAAAGAGGATTCAATGTTTTAAATAAAACTTCATGTCTTCACCACAATATGTGCTTAAGAAATGCGAGTACACGACAGACAGGGCATGTCTCATCACCTCTTAATCATCCTTGGCTAACAAGTACTACTTCGAACAATGTCGGCTGACACACACACCAATGCAAAACGACTAAAACTAAATGCCAACAAATAAAACCAACAAAGCACCAAAAAATGAACACACAAAACAACACCCATCCACCCCCCAATACTAAAGTCGAGTAGTGTCCCCAATGCAACAGACGATAGAAAAAGAGACAGATAGTGCAAAACAAAAAGGATGCTGTAACACTCCGAAAATTTAAAGATCCACGCAAATCGCATGCATGCAATAATTAAATTCTCTTGTATTTTAATTAATTTTTTAATTGCATTAATTAATTATTTTTTGAATATTGACATGTTTAAAATATATTTTTCTACATGGTTGCATTAAAATGTATTTTTAAAGGTTATTCAAGTTGCGATCGACGAACGGAGACCGGAGGCTGAAAAATAGAAAATGTTTTTATTAAATAATTGTTTTTAATTATTTAAAATATGGGTGACGCTTTTTTTATTTTTGAAAATAAGGAGTTTTGAGGTGATTTTATACGCCGGGACGTAATTTTTATCGGTGTTGGATTTTCAACAAAAATACGAATTTATGGGCAACCCGACTAATAAATTCACAAACTTATTTTACTAAAATTGTTTTAATATTTTAATTAAATCTTAATCAAGCACTAATGGGCCTAATTACATTCTTAATGGGCCTAAGCCTTGATTAGTGAATTATTTAGTATATTATGTGTAAAAACTCACCCCAAACCCTACACTTTTCACACGCCACCTTTCTGAAAATTCCAGCAAACCCACACGGCACACACATCATATTTATTCAAGGAAAATCTCCAAAATTTCAAAGGAATTCAGCCAAGGGTTTTTTTATTCGCCGCCGTTCTTCGCTTCGCCATCGAATATTCGTACGTTTAAAACGCAAAGGCACGACATATTCTTCCTTTACTCATCATCACACCATATTATTTAAATATGTTTGAAATTGCATGAAAAAACAAGTTGCAACATGAAATATTTTCGGTTTTGTGTAAGATGCCAATTTTTAAGGCTTGAATTTGAGGAAAAAGCATGTTTGTTATGTTGTTAAAGGGATTGCCATGATTAGGATTGGTTAGGGGATGTTTTTACATGTTTTCAAGAGTCCTAAAACACACCAAAACGTTGCAAATCTAAAAGAACAAGCTGGAACTGTGGGTGGTTAATTATGTAGGGCCGATGTGCTTGTTTATCTTAATGAGTCCTGTTGGTTGTGCATGGAGCTTAAGGGTTCGACCAGGTCTCGAGTGGGGCTCGTGCTAGACGTGGGTCAGGGTCAGGAAGGGTCCTAGCATTGCTAGGACCCCTGGAGCGTAGCTATGGAGGAGTCCCATGCAGCAAGGACTCCTCGCGCGACAGGTAAGGGAGACAGCAGCCGAGAGGTGGCTCGTTGTTGGGTCTTGGGTGAGTTAGGTAGGTCCTATAGGGTCTAGGGAAGTTGAGTAAGGGCTGGGCTAGGGGTTGGTGCGGCTGGGTCGCTGCTGGCTCGAACAAAAAGGAGGGAACCGTGAGGGATCAAAGTGGACGCGAGGATGCTGTCTTGTGCAGATGGGTTGGTTCTCACGTCCAGGGCTTGGGCTGGTCTTGGCAGGGTCTGGGCATGGTCCAAGGATGGCTAGGGTCAGGTGGGGCTCGGTGGTTAAGGGCTGGGAGAGTCCTGGAGTCACTAGGAGTCTATATGAAAGAGTTCATCCTTGTGCGCAGGTTGGGGTGAGTTTCTAGCAAGTTTTATGCGGTCCAAGGCTGGTTCTTTGGGCTGGGATTGGTCAGTAGGGTCCCTAGGTGGGTTGGCTAGGGTTTGGCTCAAGGTGGCTCGGGCGCGACTCGAGTAAATTGGGAGATGGCTCGGTGGTTTCGATTATGTGTCAATATTTTGAATTTTAGAACAAAAAATAGATCCATGGGTCCGCGGGTGTGGACTCATGACTTGGAAGGGTAGAATAAATCATAAAAAGGTTATGTTAAAAATTTGGGATCAAAATATTGAGTTTTGGATTTATCCGGGATTTTATCGCAGCAGGAAACATTAATTAAAAAATTAATGGAAACGCCTAGTTTTAAGCTTTATAAAGTTATGAAAATTTTTATTTAAGCTCATATAATTATTAAAAGTTTAAGTTTGTAATTTGGGAATTTTATATTAAGGTTTGGTTTAATTCGGTATTAAAACGCAGTAATATGTCACATTTAAAGATTAACTCAAAAGTCCTCGATTTAAGCTAAATAAAAATATGAAAAAAATCATGTGAGCTTAAATAATTATTTGGGACATGTTAGAGCCAATGAAATTTAGAAAATGTCAAAAACGTGAAATTTTACGTCCAGGAGTAAAACGGTCTTTTTACATATAAAAATTAATAAACGTCATGGCAGTGCTCTAAATGCTGTTTTATGTACTAATATGATTATTTTCTATAGTTATGGATGTTTATGTAATTTTATATTTTAAAATGATGTTTTAAGTGTTTAGGGAATTTTATATGTTTATGTTTTAATATATAAAAATGTTATTTTAAAGGTTTTGAGGTTAAAATGTCATTTTAAATGTTTATGGATTTTTAATATGTTCAAATGATTAGTTTAAATGATTATGGATTTTTATGATAAAACGATAACGTTAAAAGATATGTTGCATGCTTGTTTTTTAAAAGAAAATGATACTAAATTCATGATTTTTATAAAGTGATGAAAATGTAAAACATTGAAGGAAGTCAAGTAATTGTGATAATTAAGGATAATAATGGGGATATCGTGAGGGTAAAGACCCCAGAGGGAGCCCATTTATGGGATAAGGTCCCAGAGGGAGCCCGACGATCGTATTTTCATTCGATGAGGATAGGTCAATGCTCAGTTGACAAGAGATTGTCGATGATGTCCCAGCCGCCCAGTACTGTGGTTTCATGTAGATGGATCCATCGACTAATGAGGATATGATTGAGGATAGGCCAAGGCTCAGTTGACAATCTTATGTCGCTGATGTCCTCGCCGCCTAGTACTGTGGTTTCATGTAGATGGATCCATCGACTTTTGAGGATTGAAGAAAGTCACAATTAACGATCTGAATTCAAAAGAAAAGGAAAAATGTTTATGATCATGATGAAAGGATACATGTTATGAATGAGGAAAAGGAAGATGTTGAGGTTCAAGTTATGCTTGTTCAAATGAATATGTTTATGATGATATGAAAAGGTTTACGAAAATGTTTATGAAAATGTTTATGAAAATGTTATGGAAATGTTTACGTTTAAAGTTGATGAATTATTATGAAATGTTTTTATGAAAAGTTTATGCATCATGAAAATGTTTACGAAAATGTTATGTTTAAAGTTTATGCATCTTCATGAAAACGATATTTTAAGTACAAGTATTTTTCATTGTTGCATGTGATCTGTATATGTATTACTTGTTATCAAGATAATAGTGTGTTGAGTCTTTAGACTCACTAGGTGTGATTGATGCAAGTGATTATGATAAAAATGTTATCGAGGTCTTGATGGTTGACTTTGGTGGACTGAAGTTGCACATAACCTAAGGACCGACGCTAGTTTTCCGCACTAGTTATGATTCATGACTTTAAGTTATGTTAAGGATATTTTTACGACTTTTATTTATGTTATGAGAGATTTTTGAGAGGTAGCACACACACCACACATAATTTGTGAGATGAAGTCACGGTTTGAAGAAAAAATCAGCAAGAGCCCCTCTATGTCGACGTTCTTCCCATCTCAACTCGTTTTCATGCGTAATAAACGCAAAGGCATGCCTTAATCTCCTTATTCTCATATATCACACCATATTATATGTTTAATGCATGGTTGCATGAAAAATATGTTACCTTTTTGTTTATTTTACTTTTTGAGGTTTTATACAACCAAAACTTGTGTTTTCATGATTTAAAACTCATGCTATTGATACCTAAGGGGGCTGCCATGGTAGGGAAATCCAAAGGGAAAAATTTGAGAGGGTTTAGGAGATTCATGTGAGGCTGCATGGGTGCTGGACGTGAAGGGTGAAGAGCTGCACAAAAAAAAATTAGAATCCTTGGAGGCTAGGACTCGGCTAGGGGTGCGGCTGCTTCCTAGGTGCACACGGTGGCTAGATGCTATTAAGGGCATGTCCAGGGGTCTATTAAGGGCTGATCAACGGTCCTAGATAGGTTGCATGAGGGCTGGGTCGAGGGCTAGTGTCCGCGGCGCGAGTCTTGCGTGCTTATGCTTGCAGCGACGGGTTTGGTGGGCTGCGGCTTTTAGGCATGATAAGATCTATGCAACATGTTCCCTAGGGGTTATTCACGGTCCTAATGTGGGTAGCAAGGGTTTGGTTGGGCTGGTTAGTTGCTAGGACCGAAGGTTGAATTGTTAGGAAAGCTAGGGTTCGAACCATGAGGGGCCAAAACTTCAGTAGCTGGTATAGGCTTTATCAAAGGCTTTAATGAGATTTAATTGTGTTGTATATGGTTTAGTTAGATATTATTAAGCTTCGGTTCAAATTTGGTAAAATTTGGTTGTTTCGAGTCCATACGAGTCAAACCTAGGATGTACGTCTAATTTTAAAAAACAAATTGGAAAATTAGTCGAGGAGCTTAAGTTTACGTCTAAGAAATATTTATGGGTGTATTTTAAGGTGTCATTTTAAGTTTTAAATGATCTGGGTCGTCGTTTTAAGGTCTAAGGATAAATTGAGAAGGTTAGAGTTATAGGGGCAAAACGGTCATTTTATACCTGAAAAACGTTAGACGTCCTGGCATTGTCCTGAACGCTATAATAAATTTAAAATGTTTATTTTAAATGTTTATGAAATTTTATGATGAAACGTTAATGCTAAAAGACATGTTGCATGCTTAGTTTAAAAGAAAAAAATGATTTATACGTTCATGGATTTTATAAGTGATGGAAATGCGAAAAATTGAAGGAGGTGAATTGATTGTGATTAATATGATGATACGATGATATGATAATATGTAAGGCCAAGGCTTAGTTGACGGGTGAGAGTGTCGCTGATGTCCCCTGCCGCCCGGTACTGTGGTAATACGTAGATGGATCCATCGACCTTCAGCTAATACTAAAGTCATAACTGAGGATCTGAATTCAATAAAAAAAGGAAACATATACGTATATGATGAAAGGAAATATGATATGATATGCTGAAAGGAAAATGCTAAAATTTATGTTTATGAAAAGTTGTTTTATTAAAATTATTTTCACTGTTGTTTGTGAATGTATATGTACTATTTGTTATCATAGTTAAGGTTTGCTGAGTCAATAGATTCACTAGGTATGATCGATGAATGTGAGATTGATATTGATGGAGGTCTTTATGGTTGAACTAGCTAGACTGAAGGTGCACACAACCCAAGGACCCTTGCTAGTTTTCCGCAAAATTATGTTTAAAATTCAAGATACTTTAAAGATTTTTATGACTTATGATGGTTTTGAGATGAAGTTAGAGTTAAGTTTATTTTTGACATAATGATAGTTTAGGTTGGTTGACGTTTTACGATTTTATGCTTTGAATTATTTTTTTTATTTTCAAATAATAGTTGGTTGGTTTATTTTTAAATGACGTAAAATATTCATATTTTAACTACTTAGTGTTTCGGCTGAATGAATTAGAAAGAAAAAAAATTCTAGTACTTTTTAAGAAAAACAAGTAGTGGACGTTTCAGTTGGTATTAGAGCAATGTTCTTGCAAAGGGTTCTGCCACAGCCAGTTCCAGAATGCTCAGTCGTCAAGCCTCAAGTATATAAGTTTAATTGTTTTACATGATTTTTATGATGATACCTGCATGTTTACATGGTTTATACGTTTACGTTACATGTTTAAAAACTTTTTGAGTTTAAATGTTATATATGCTTAAAGTTGTTCAAAAAGAGATTAATATATGTTGCATGATTAGAAACTTAGATTCAAATGCATGTTGGTTACATTTAGAATTTGGAAAACGTTCAGATATAATGTCTTCTAGACGCGCACCTAGTGCCGATAGGCAAGTTGAGACCAATGGGGATCGTCAAGGAAATGCACCCCCACCTCCTAATGGGGATGCTGCTACACATGCTCTGGAGGGCATGGCACGTTTCTTTTAGCAGTAATTTCAGCAGGCTTCGAGGCCACAACTCGACGTTTATGATCAGTTCCGGAGGCTAGGTCCTAAGGAATTTTCTGGCACCACCTACCCGTTTGCTGCTGAGGGTTGGATTCGATCACTTGAGGTGCACTTTCGTTATCTGAATATGGGAGACGCTGAACATGATATCAGAGAAATGTTCCTACTTATATGTTTCGAGATGATGCTTCTCTTTGGTGAGAAGGAGGAGCATGGTGTCAATCTTGCCACACTCACTTGGGAGCAATTCAAGAACATTTTCTATGAGAAGTATTTTACTGTCGACGTCCGACGGCGCTTGAAGAAGGAATTTATGACTCTCCGTCAGGGAGACACGATTGTGGCTGAGTTTATTAGGAGATTTTATAGGGGTTGTGACTTTGTACCCCTTATTTGCTAGGGATGCTTGTAAGGTCCAAAAATAAGATGATGTAATCCAACTGCATGCAAATCTAGAGAAAATAGAAAATAGCTAATTAAATGATTTTAATTACATAAATTAATTATGCTATATATGTTTATATAGATAGGATGTATTTTTCGACATGGATGCATAAAACTATGTTTTTAAAATTTATTCGAGATGTGATCGAGGAACGGAGACCGAGGGCTGAAAAGGAGAAAATATTTTTATTAAATAAATGTTTTTGATTATTTAAAATAAGGTTGGTGCCATATGGTATTTTTAAGAATAAGGAGTTTTGAGATGATTTTATACGCCGAGTCAAAAATTTTAGCGGTATTCGATTTTCGACTAAAATATGAATTTTTCGAGAACTCGGCTAATATTTCCACGAACTTCCCTAAACGTAAGATTTTAAATAATTACTTAGGGACCTAATGGGCCTAGTATGACATGCTAATAGGCCTAGGCTTGCACTAGGAGTTTTAAAACAACTAAATAGGCCACGAACCCTCCCCTCCACTCCACACAAGTCATGCCCACCTATCCACACATACACACACATACACACACACACAAACTCTTCCTAGCAGGTACCAACACACACACACGAGATTTTGGAAGGGGAAACACTCGACTTTTGGGAAGGGAATTCAGCCTAGGAGTTCTATGTCGTCGTTCTTCGCATCGTCAATTGGTTTTCAAGGGTAATATACGTAAAGGCACGCCTTAATCTTTCTTTCAAATATCTTTGCACACCATAATATGTATATTTGTTTAACTTTTCATGAAAAATATGTTGCACAAGTTGTATTTTCGTTTTATTAATCATACATGCATATAACTCATGCTTTGTTGACTTCAAAACTCATGTATATGTTGCATAAAAGGGCTGCCATCCTAGGACAATAAAAATGGTCAAGTTTAAGAGGGTTTAAGGGCCTAGAAAGGCTTGCACCACGGCTGCACACGCACGGAACAAAGCTGGAACGAAAAGCTTGCATATTTAGGAGATAGGATTCGGCTAAGGAGAAAGCAAGCGTTCGGCTCGATCAGGGCTTAACCAAGGCTCGGGCTAGATGTGGTTGGGTGTCAAGAAGAGTCCTAGCCACACTAGGACTCAAGCGCGATAGCTAGGGAAGAGTCCATGCACGATGGAGATCTTCCCATGCAGCTGAGGGCTGTTACGCACAAAGGGGAGCCACGGCCTGGCCAGGGGTCCAGACTATGTCTAGGGTGGTCTAGTGAGGGTCTTGAAATGATAGGTTAGAAGGTGGAAAGTGTTTAGAAGAGGGGGTTGAATAAACACTATCGAGTTTTGTATTCTTTTCAAATATTGAGTTCAGTTTAGTGACAAACTGACCATAGGTATCTCGTCGGTCAATAACAATAAGTTTAACTGAAAAACAGTTGCGGAAATAAACTGACTGAAAGATAGAATAACTGATAGTAACTGAAATTAAATGCACACGATTTGTTTCTGGATGTTCGGAGAATGGAATAACTCCTTACGTCACCCCTTTTATCACGAAGATAGGATTTCCACTAAAAGACTTTGATCGAATACAAACTTTGTACTGACCCACTTCAGTTTGGACTTATCACTTGCCAAAACTGAAACTCTTAGTATACAATAACTTTTACAAGTGCGACGGAATATAACACAACTTGAATATAAATCTAACAAAGATTTCAAGGTGCTAACAAGCTCGTAAAGGTAGCCTTGATTGCTACTGATAAATCTGATAAGAGTGTGCTTTTATGTGAGTTGTGATTTTAGCAGAGTAACAACAAGCTTCAATAGAATAGTAGTTCGTATGTTGTGTTCTCAGCTGATCTCTTCTCCTATTTATAGGCTTCCTTTTTAACGGTAATATTAAATAACGTTTGAATCGATATATCCGTTGATTGCCACGTCATTATTCTCTGACATTCGTACACTGCTCTCTGAAATGCGGCGTTCCACTACTAGTTGCAGTCTGTTTGTACTATTTGTCGGTTGTCGTTCTCGACTGATGATGTGTACAACTGAGAGATTGGCTGAAATACACTCTGCTGGAAAACTTATAGCTGATTGTTTCAACTGATCAGTTCCCAACTGATCAGTCAGTTATATTTCTGCTTCTACTGATGACGTGTATAATTTATAGCTGGTATGAATTAGTTGTGTACACTTGATCAGTTTGCAATCTTCAGCTAATAACAGTTGTAAGATATTAGTCGGTTAGGCTCGTAAGACTTTGATCAGTTATTCCAATAGGTTCGAAGCTTAGTTTGTCAAATCACTGAAATTTAGTTTCCAACAGGTCTCTAGGGGTTGGGCTAGGGTGGTGGATCGGACGAGGAGTCCTTGTGGCGTTAGGAGTCCTAGGTGTAAAGATGAGGAACTCGCGCGGCTCTTTTTTCAGGGCATGAAGCTGCAGCGTGGGCTAGGGGATGGTTCTAGGGGTCAGGGCTGGTCACTTGGGTGCATAGGTGGTCTGGGCAGAGTTTGGATCAGGGTCGTTCGGGCTTGGCTCGATGGAAATCGTGAGATGGCTCGAAGGGGCAAGTTAGGATTCAGTTTTGAGTTTTTTTGGTTAAGGCTTGAACCGTGGGTCCACTAGGGTGGCTCATGGCTCATCAGGGTAATTTAGGCAATAAAATATCTATGTTTAAAATTTGAGAATTTAATAATAAAGTTTGAATTAATTCGAGAATTAAACGCTCTACGAATTAATAATTATGAAATAAATAGAAAACCTCGAATTTAAACTAAATAAAAATTATAAAAAAATTAATTTAAGCTTAAATAATTATTTGGGATGATCTAGAGTTAACGAAAGTTAAAAAAATTCAAAAATCGAGAAATTCTAAGTCTAGGGGTAAAACAGTCATTTTACACCTAAAAATAGTAGACGTCCTGGTAGTACCCTGAATGCTGTAAATAATGATAATATGATTATTTTAAATGCTTATGGAATTTTATGATGAAATGTTAGTACTAAAAGATTTGTTGCATGCTTGGTTTAAAAGAAAAATGATTATTATATGCTTGAATTTTCAAATATAGTTGACTGTTTTACTTTTAAAATGGTGCAAAATAATTTAAATATATATATATATATATATATATGTATATACGTGTTCGGCCGAAATAAAAGAAAGAAAAAAAATTTAGTACTTTTTAAGAAAAGAGAGTAGTTGACGTTTCAATTGTTATCAGAGCAATGTCCCTACAAAGGGTTGTGCCACCGTCAGTTCCGGGAAGTTAAGTCGTCAAGCATCAAATTTGTAAGTTTAAATTCTTTATATGATCTTATTGTTATCACCTGCATGATATCATGAATTATATGTTTAGGATTCATGTTTATTAAAATTTAATGATATTCATGTTTAAAGCTTAAGGATAAATGAAATTTATATGCTGCATGATTAGAACCTTAGATTTAATTGTATGCTGGTTATGTTTAAAATTTGAAAAATGCTCAAATATAATGCCTCCTAGACGTACACCTAGTACCGATAGGAAAGCTGATAATACCGAGAATCGTCAAGGGAATGAACCCCCACCTCCTAATGGGGATGCGATTACTCGTGCACTGGAGGCATGGTACACTTCTTTGAGCAGCAGTTTCAGTATGCTCCGAGGCCTCAGCACGACGTTTATGATCAGTTTCGGAGGCTCAGTCCGAAGGAGTTCTCTGGCACTACCGACCCATTTATTGCTGAGGGATGGATTCGATCTCTCGAGGTTCACTTTTGCTATCTGAATATGGGAGACGTTGACCGTGTTAAATGTGTTACTTATATGTTTAGAGATGATGCTTCCCTTTGGTGAGAAGGGGCGGAGCATGGGATTGACTTGGCTACACTCACTTGGGTTCAATTCAAGGAGATATTCTATGAGAAGTACTTTACTGCTGACGTCCGAGGACACTTGAAGAGGGAATTCATGACTCTCCGTTAGGGAGACACTACTGTGGCTGGGTTTGTTAGGAGGTTTGATAGGTGTTGTCACTTTGTACCCCTCATTGCTAGAGATGATGTGGAGAAACTTAGGCACTTTCTGGATGGTCTACGACCTACTATACGCCGTGATGTGATTATGATGCGACCGACGGATTATGCAGCTTCCACTACCTATGCATTTCTAGCCGAGCAAGCTTTGAAAGATATTGAATTTGAGATGCAGCGCAAAAGGCACCTACACCAACAGAATTGTAGAACCCGTTAAATCAGATTACGTATAAGCCATGCATAATTACAATTATTTAAATTAAAAATGATTTCTTTTATATTTTAGGCATTTTATATTAGTTAAGCCGTGATCATTTATTTTAAATCGCAGAAGTTTAGTTATTATCTTTTCAGTTAAATAAGAGAGCCCGGGCTGGAGTTGGAGTATTGGGATAAAGTTTAATAATAAGAAAATATTCCTGAAGTTAATTTAAGATAAAAATTAAGTTATTTTATTGTAAAAGAATGTTTAAGGATTTATTTAATTAATTAGAGATAAGTAGTAAATCAGTTCCTTTATATCCAATAATTTAATTAAAAGCCTAAATTAAAATGTATGACCAATTGAGATAAGTTAATCTAGGCTTTTTTTATTTAAGAAATTATGACTTAACATGTTAGTAATTTATTTTAAAGAATTAGCCATGCATGCAAGATAATTACTATCCTAAATTAATTTATTAATTCACTAAAATACATAATAAGTGTTTAAAACTTTAAAGAGTTAAAATTCATAATTTAAGCAATATTTTCCTCCGTTTATTTAAGCAATTTTCGGCCACCCCTTAAGGATTTGTATTAAGTTTGACAACTCATTTTCTTTGATTCTTCCCCTTATCCATTCTTGGTAGATAATCCCCTCACATTTAATCACCAATAATTAATAATTAAGCAATTTTTCTACCCCATTTTGAAAGAAGAAATCGGTCACCTCATCCCCTAAATCTCCCTCAATCCATCAATATATGATATAATTTCCTTATCTTTCAAGCACTAGGATAGAAGGATTTGATTTGCCATTTGAACTCTCCATTTATTTTGCAACTTTCTCATTCATTCCCTAGCCTTCTCTCCTCTCCATTCTCTCGAAAACATCAGTAGCAAACCTTCAGAAAAATATCGTGCGGAGCACTAGAGAAATAAGAGGGAAAACAAGTAAGAAAAGAGAACTCCGTCTCCGCCACGCCGCGTCCGTCGTAATAGTTTGTTTTCTTTTCAAACAAACTCCAGGCATGTATATATGTTTCTTTTCTCTTCAATCAAGCCATATAAATAATTTAAAACAAAATATGATCATGATTCATGGAGCAAAAACCGAAAATTGACAGCAAGTTTTATAAAAATTCAGCACAGATTTTTGGCCCTTCCTTGCACTTCACGTTTGGTATTGTTTTTGTGGTTTCAGGGTTTGGCTCGGTTCCAGGAGCTCACGGCTGCTTCTAGACATGTTATAGAGTGTGTTAGGAAGGTGTTAGCCCATTGGTTTGAGCCACTTTTCCCCCAGCAACACGAAATGACAGCAACTCTCCATAGTGCATTTTTGAGTCTCGATTTTTCTATGGTTGTTGTCTAAGGTTTGTGTTCGAACCATGGCTGTCCTAGGGGCCATAGCCATGGTTAGAACCCTCTTTGGAATGTCTAGGGCGTGACCAAGATGAAATTTCATAGCTTGGTTCATAGTCCCATCGGTTTTAAAACAAAACAAGACAACCCCCTTCGGTTTTCATTTTTCCGAGTTTGTGTGAGTAGTTTCGAATTTTAGGGTGTTGTCTGGATCTTGTTTGGCTTTTAGCCCTTAGCCACGGTTCACACAATACCTCATGATGTCTAGATCAAGCCATGGTTGATCATATGGCCACTAGAATGATACATGACAACAAAAACAAGCAACACCCCCCACGTATAGCACATGGTGTTCTCGGGTGGAGCTTGGCGTTGTCCTATGGATTTGCTTGGTTTGTGGTTGGCTTGTAGCCATTAGCCATGGTCCAAGCCATGCCTTAGGATGTTTGGAAGAGGCTCTGGTCTGTGGTTCAAGCCCCAATGGCCATTAGCCTTGTAAACGAAACAAGGAAGCACAGCAGCTGCTGCTGTATCTTTTGACAGCAGCTTTGGGCTTCGGTTCAGAGGCTTGTTTCGAGTTCTTGGTTGGCTTTTAGACTATGGCCTTGGACTGGACAGTACCACATTGAGTTAGGAAGGTCATGTTTTTGGCCGTTTGTTATTTGGTTAAGTTTAGAGGTCGTACGAGAATTTACGGTGCGATGTGCCAAAGTGACTCTCGAAAGAGCGTTTCATGATTTTGGCCTCCATGCACAATTTTCGTGTATTACAGCCCTTGATATATATTTTCAAGTATTTTAGGTGTATTTTAATCATGACTAAACGATGGTTCGATGTTGGTTTGGGTCGGTACGGAGTCATGGTTAGATACTAAGTTTGTTGGGCGTAATTGTCTCGTTTTTTTTTATTCTGTTATGAAGCGTTGGTCAAATTGAGATTAATTGCATGTGCCTCATGTTAGAATTAGGTCGCAGCGAGCCTGGGAATGATCCAACCCATTTGGTGAAGACATGATTATAATTATATTACATGCATAAAAATATAAAATGTTTATTTTTGAGATATATGCGATATGTCTTGTGGCCACCTCATGTTTATGGGATTCAGCTTATGGGATTATTACTTCACCCAGTGACTTACGGCCGGTTTATGTTCATGTAAGGGTACGGATATCCAGTCCAAGGGCTGTGATGATCTCTACCGCCCAGTATACTGTGGTTTAGTCTGATCAGATGTGCATGTTATGTTATGATATGTTATGGGCCACTTGCGTAGAACATTATCTCAACAGAAAATTATGATATGCTATTTTATGACAGGGCTCTATCGAGCAAACATTTTACGTACGATTTTCAGTTATGCACGTATTTATAATTATCCATGACACGACTTTTACATCACGCTTTACGATATGATATCTTTACATGGCATGAAATTTTATGATATATTTTACTTGTTATTCACTATATATGCATGATGAGTCTTTAGACTCACTAGACTTTATTGTTGTAGGTACTGATGAGGTCAAGGTCGAGGGCGGGGACCAGTGAAGCTAGCTTGGGTCGGCAGTAATAGGAACCCAAGGACCTCACGTTTATCATTTACTATTTTTGTTCAAACTCAGTTTTTACTTTGAAGAAATATTTTAAGTTGTGGTTTTGAAACAGTATTTACTTCTGCTGCTATTTTAACATTAAAACATTTATCCGTTTATTTTATGAATGATGCAAGTTATTTACTTTTAAAGAAAAATTTTAAATATTTCCGCAAATTTACAAGTACGAGATACGGGCCTCGACAGTTGGTATCAGAGCCTATGTTCTTGTAAAGGGTTGTAATACTACTGATCTCGAGAAGCTCACGAAGTCACGTCTTCGATCTGTAAGGTTTACGTTTACGCATTTCGTTTAAAGCATGAAATATTTTTACAGCATGTTTTCATGAAATATTTTATGTCAAGATTATGATTATGCAGTATTTATTTAAATTTAAAGAAATAATAGGAATTATGCATGTTGGTTACATATGGATTATGTATGGAACAGTATGCCTCCTAGAAGCATTCCTGAGCGCATGAGAGATGATGAGCATCGTCATGAGGACGGTGAGGATCGTAGGCAGGAGAGAGATTTACCACCCCCCCTCCACCGGACATGAACGCCCAAATGCTAGCTGGCATGACTCAGTTCTTCGCACAATTTACGGGGAACAATGCTGGGGTAGCCAGGCAGACGGGGCCTGAGGCTACCTATGAGCGGTTCATGAAGATGAGACCGAAGAAATTCTCAGGGACGACAGATCCCATGATTGCCGAGGGCTGTATTAAGTCCTTCGAGGTTATTTTTGAATTCATGGGGCTTGGAGACGAGGATAGGGTCCGTTGTGTGACCTACCTGTTTGGAAGAGACGCCCGCTTATGGTGGGAAGGAGCATCCGTAGCCTTGAATTTGGCTACTCTGAGCTGGACGCGCTTCACAGAGGTATTCTACTCTAAATATTTTACTGACGAGGTGCGTTCAAGGTTGACCAGGGAGTTCATGACCCTGAGGCAGGGAGACATGACTGTTACGGAGTTCATCCGTAAGTTTGAGAGGGGTTGCCATTTTGTACCCCTGATTGCAAATGATGCTGGAGCCAAGTTGAGGCAGTTTATGGATGGTCTGCGGCCGATCTTGCGCCGTGATTTTAGGGTGGCTGGCCCTACTACTTATGACGTCGCTGTCTCCAGAGCTCTAGCTGTAGAGCAGGACCAGAATGATATAGAGAGAGGCCGCCAGGGCAAGCGACCAGTCGAAGTGCCACACTGCCCTCCTCAGCAGCAGCATCAGAATAAGAGGCCTTTCCACGGCCAACCCAGGAACAGAGGACAGCAGCAGCAGCAGGGACGGGCAGTCCCGAGAGCCGTTGAGTACCCAGTCTGCGCTAAGTGCTCGCGTCGTCATGCTGGAGCTTGTATGTATGGCTCGGGGAAGTGCTACAAATGTGGGAGTCCTGACCACTTGCTGAAGAATTGCCCTCAGGGGAGTCTGCCTACTCAAGGCAGAGTTTTTGCTCTCCATGCAGCGTAGACGAACCCGAAGACCATGCTCATGATAGGTATCTTAAAGCTTTAAGTTTGTATTTGAAATTCAATGTTTTGGGAGTCTGGGTTAAGATTTTGAATTTAGAATTGCGATAGGATTGCATGCTCTAATCAGTGTAACTTTCGGGAATTAGGTTAGAAGAACCTTAACCTCCGCATGTCTATAAGTTTAGTTCGTGTGATTATTGGGTTCAGCTTGGTATTCCAACTTTTCAGGAGAATTTTTATAGCTGGTTCAGCTACGATTGCCTTGATAGATTCAGGGGCTACTCATTCGTTCAGTTTCAGAGGTCTTTGCTAATTTTCTCAAGGTCAAAACCATTGGGCTAGATGTGGCGTATTAAGTAGTACTGCCTTCTGGAGAGGAGCTGACAGCCACTAATGTGATCCGAGACATAGACCTCGAGCTTCATGGTAATCTTGTTTATACGGATCTTATCGTATTGCCGATGCCAGAGTTTGACATCATTCTGGGTATGGACTGGCTGTTAAGGAACATAGTTTTGATTGACTTCCAGCGGAGATCTGTGCTAGTCCGACCGCCGGGGAGAGAGCAGTTCTTATTTGAACCAGACAGGTACTTTCCTTTACCGCGCATTATACATTGTGTCCAGGCTAGGAAGCTCATGCGCAGAGAGTGTCGGGCGTTTTTGGCGACTTTTGTATCCGTTCCCGAGGCACCCAGTCAGTCAGCCTCCGATGTCCCAATTGTTAGAGATTTTCTAAACATTTTCCTGAGGACGTCTTTGGTATGCCACCCGAGCGAGAGGTGGAGTTTTCAATTGAGCTTATGCCAGGTACGGTACCGATCTCGAAAGCACCGTATCGATTAGCACCGACAGAGATGGCATAACTTAAGAAGCAGATTCAGGAACTTCTCGACAAGGAGTTCATTTGCCCGAGTTTTTTACCATGGGGCTCGCCAGTCTTATTTGTGAAGAAAAAGGATGGTTTGATGAGCCTCTGTATTGATTATCGGGAGTTGAACAGGGTTACAGTGAAGAACAAATACCCCCTTCCGCGGATTGAAGATTTATTTGATCAATTGCAGGGAGCTTCAGTTTTCTCGAAGATTGATCTGCGTTCTGGTTATCACCAGTTGAGGGTGAAAGATGCCGATGTTCTCAAGACTGATTTTAGGACTCGTTATGACCACTTCGAGTTCCTTGTGATGCCGTTCGGTTTGACGAATGCGCCAGCGATCTTCATGGATCTCATGAATCGCGTATTTCAGCCTTATCTTGATCAGTTCGTGATAGTATTCATAGAAGACATTCTCGTCTACTCGAAGAATCAAGAGGATCACAGCAGACATCTGACCGCAGTGTTGCAGACCTTACAGAAGCATAAGCTATTCGCGAAGTTCAGTAAATGCGAATTCTGGTTACAGAAGGTGGCGTTCTTAGGCCACATCGTTTCTAGCAGCGGTATTGAGGTAGACCCAACGAAAGTTGCAGCAGTCAGGAATTGGGTTGTGCCGCAGAATGCATCAGAGATCCGTAGTTTCCTTGGGCTAGCAGGATATTATCGGAAGTTTATTCAGGGATTCTCCTCTATCGCAGTTCCACTCACGTCATTGACCAAGAAGAATGTTAAATTTTGTGGAGCGATGAGTGTCAGAAGAGCTTCGATACTTTGAAGCAAGCTCTTATCTCAGCACCAGTATTGGCCATGTCGTCAGGGCCCGGAGATTTTTTTTGTATACCGATGCTTCGAAGCTCGATTTGGGCGCAGTATTGATGCAGCATGGGAAGGTAATAGCATATGCTTATCGTCATTGAAGACCCATGAGAAGAATTACCCTACCCACGATCTAGATTTGGCCGCCGTAGTATTTGCCTTGAAGATTTGGAGGCATTATTTGTACGAAGAGAAGTGCCAGATCTTTACCGACCATAAGAGCCTCAAGTACTTCTTTACGCAGAAAGAGCTGAATATGCGTCAAAGGCATTGGTTGGAGCTAGTGAAGGACTATGACTGTGACATTAGCTACCACCCGAGCAAAGCTAATGTAGTTGCGGACGCACTGAGCAGGAAAGTCGCAGTGATGGCTCATTTGGTGGTTTCGAGACCCCTTCAGTTTGAGATGCAGAGGTTTGATTTAGAGACATATTCTCGAGGTAGAGTTCCCCGTCTATCTACTTTGACGATTCATTCTTCTCTTCTAGACCGTATTCGCAGTGGACAGTCAACAGATGAGCAGTTGGCAAAGTGGAAGCAGAGAGATGAGGCCAAGGGGAGTATCTTGTATATAGTTAGCGACGGTATTGTGAGATATCGAGACAGAATGTGGGTTCCTAGCAGCGATTCTATTCGAGCATATATTTTATCAGAGGCCCACATGTCGCCGTACTCTATTCATCCTGGGAGTACGAAGATGTACAAAGATCTGCAGTTGTTGTATTGGTGGCCCGAAATGAAGAAGAATATCAGACGTTTCGTATCCGAGTGTCTGACGTGTCAGCTAGTGAAAGCGGAGCATCAGAGACCAGCAGGTATGCTCAAGCCTCTTCCTATTCCTTAGTGGAAGTGGGAGAATGTTACCATGGACTTCGTCATCGGTCGGCCGAAGTCAATCAGAGGATCAAATGCTATCTGGGTGATTGTTGATCGTCTTACCAAATTAGCGCACTTCTTGCCCATTAAGACGATTTTCACCATGATTCATTATGCAGAGTTATATATCCGGGAGATAGTCCGACTTCATGGTATTCCTGTTTCTATAGTGTCTGACCGAGATCCAAGATTCACTTCCTCATTTTGGAAGAGTTTGCATTCGGCTATGGGTACGAAGTTGTTGTTTAGCACAACTTTCCACCCACAGACAGATGAACAGTCAGAGAGAGTTATCCAGATTTTGGAGGATCTTCTCCGTGCATGTGTCATCTATTTCTCAGGGAGTTGGGAGTCGAAGTTGCCATTGGTAGAGTTCACTTATAACAATAGTTTTCAATCATCTATAGGTATGGCTCCGTATGAAGCACTGTACTGTCGTAAGTGCAGATCGCCTATCCATTGGGATGAAGTAGAGGAAAGAGCAGAATTGGGTCCGGAGATCATTCAGCAGACTTCCGAGGTAGTAGTCAAGATCCGTGATAGAATGAGAACTGCGCAGAGCCGACAGAAGAGCTATGCGGATCAGAGGAGGAGATCTAAAGTTTGTCGTTGGAGACCATGTTTTCGTGAAGATAGCACCTATGAAAGGTGTCATGCGGTTCGGGAAGAAAGGAAAGCTTAGTTCGAGATTCATCGGACCATTTGAGATCCTCGACAGGGTTGGGACGTTAGCTTATCGTGTTGCTCTTCTGCCGAATCTGGCCGGAGTACACAATGTGTTCCACGTCTCTATGCTGAGGAAGTATATGGCGAATCCTTCGCACGTCTTGAATGAAGAAAGACTAGTGCAAATCTTAGACAGACAGGAGAAGGAACTTCGGAACAAACTCTTAAGCTAGTGAAAGTCAAATGGCTTAATCATTCGGAGGAGGAAGTTACGTGGGAATCGGAGCCAAAGATGAAGAGTCGGTATCCCGAGTTATTCGGTAAGTTTTAATTTCGAGGATGAAATTTCTTTTAAGGGGGGGAGAGTTGTAGAACCCGTTAAATCAGATTACGTATAAGCCATGCATAATTACTATTATTTAAATTAAAAAATGATTTCTTTTATATTTTAGGCATTTTATATTAGTTAAGCCGTGATCATTTATTTTAAATCGCAGAAGTTTAGTTATTATCTTTTCAGTTAAATAAGCGAGGCCAGGCTGAAGTTGGAGTATTGAGATAAAGTTTAATAATAAGAAAATATTACTAAAGTTAATTTAAGATAAAGAATAAGTTATTTTAATGTAAAAGAATGTTTAAGGATTTATATTATTAATTAGAGATAAGTAGTAAATAAGTTCCTTTAAATCTAATAATTTAATTAAAAAACTAAATTAAAATGTATGACCAATTGAGATAAGTTAATCTAGGCTTATTTTATTTAAGAAATTGTAACTTAACATTTTAGTAATTTATTTTAAAGATTTAGCCATGCATGCAAGATAATTACTATCTTAAATTAATTTATTAACTCACTAAAATACATAATAAGTGTTTAAAACTTTAAAGAGTTAAAATTCATAATTTAAGCAATATTTTCTTCCATTTATTTAAGCAATTTTCGGCCACCCCTTAAGGATTTGGATTTAGTTTGACAACTCATTTTCTTTGATTCTTCTTCTTATCCATTCTTGGTAGATAGTCCCCTCACATTTAATCACCAATAATTAATAATTAAGCAATTTTTCTACCCCATTTTAAAAGAAGAAATCGGTCACCTCATCCCCTAAATCTCCCTCAATCCATCAATATATGATATAATTTCCTTATCTCTCAAGCACTAGGATAGAAGGATTTGATTTGCCATTTGAACTCTCCATTTATTTTGCAACTTCCTCATTCATTCCCTAGCTTTCCCTCCTCTCCATTCTCCCGAAAACATCAGTAGCAAACCTTCAGAAAAAAATCGTGAGGAGCACTAGAGAAATAAGAGGGAAAACAAGAAAAGAGAACTCCGTCTCCGCCGCGCCGCGTCCGTCGTAATAGTTTGTTTTCTTTTCAAACAAACTCCAGGCATGTATATATGTTTCTTTTCTCTTCAATCAAGCCATATAAATAATTTAAAACAAAATATGATCATGATTCATGGAGCAAAAACCGAAAATTGACAGCAAGTTTATAAAAATTCTACACAGATTTTTGGCCCTTCCTTGCACTTCACGTTTGGTATTGTTTTTGTGGTTTCAGGGTTTGGCTCGGTTCTAGGCGCTCACGGCTGCATCTAGACATGTTATAGAGTGTGTTAGGAAGATGTTAGCCCATTGGTTTGAGCCCCTTTTCCACCAGCAACACGAAATGACAGCAACTCTCCATAGTGCATTTTTGAGTCTTGATTTTTCTATGGTTGTTGTCTAAGGTGTGTGTTCGAACCATGGCTGTCCTAGGGGCTGTAGCCATGGTTAGAACCCTCCTTGGCATGTCTAGGGCATGACCAAGATGACCTTTCATGGCTTGGTTCAGAGTCCCATCGGTTTTAAAACAAAACAAGACAACCCCCTTCGGTTTTCATTTTTCCGAGTTTGTGTGAGTAGTTTCGAATTTTAGGGTGTTGTGTGGATCTTGGTTGGCTTCTAGTCCTTAGCCATGGTTCACACAATACCTCATGATGTCTAGATCAAGCCATGGTCAATCATATGGCCACTGGAATGATACATGGCAGCAAAAACAAGCAACACCCCCCACGTACAGCACATGGTGTTCTCGGGTGGAGCTTGGCGTTGTCCTATGGATTTGCTTGGTTTATGGTTGGCTTGTAGCCATTAGCCATGGTCCAAGCCATGCCTTAGGGTGTTGGGAAGAGGCTCTGGTCGGTGGTTCAAGCCCCAATGGCCATTAGCCTTGTAAACGAAACAAGGAAGCACAGCAGCTGCTGCTGTATTTTTTGACAGCAGCTTTGGGCTTGGGTTCAGAGGTTTGTTTCGAGTTCTTGGTTGGCTTTTAGCCTATGGCCTTAGGACTGGACAGTACCTAATTGAGTTAGGAAGGTTATATTTTTGGCCGTCCGTGATTTGGTTAAGTTTAGAGGTCGTATGAGAATTTACTGGTACGATGTGCCAAAGTAACTCTCGAAAGAGCGTTTCATGATTTTGGCCTCCATGCACAATTTTTGTGTATTATAGCCCTTGATATATATTTTCCTGTATTTTAGGTGTATTTTAATCATGACTAAACGATGTTCTGATGTTGGTTCGGGTTGGTACGGAGTCATGATTAGATACTAAGTTTGTTGGGCGTAATTGTCTCGTTTTTTTTATTCTGTTATGAAGCGTTGGTCAAATTGAGATTAATTGCATGTGCCTCATGTTAGAATTAGGTCGTAGCGAGCCTGGGAACGATCCAACCCATTTGGTAAAGACAGGATTATAATTATATTACGTGCATAAAAATATAAAATGTTTATTTTTGAGATATATGCGATATGTCTTGTGGCCACCTCACGCTTATGGGATTCAGCTTATGGGATTATTACTTCACCCAGTGACTTACGACCAGTTCATGTTCATGTATGGGTACGGATATCCAGTCCAAGGGCTATGATGATCTCTACTGCCCAGTATACTGTGGTTTAGTCTTATCAGATGTGCATGTTATATTAAGATATGTTATGGGCCACTTGCGTAGAACATTATCCCAACAGAAAATTATGATATGCTATTTTATGATAGGGCTCTATCGAGCAAACATTTTACGTACGATTTTCAGTAATGCACGTATTTATAATTATCCTTGACACGACTTTTACCTCACGCTTTACGATATGATATCTTTACATGACATGAAATTTTATGATATATTTTACTTGTTATTCACGATATATGCATGATGAGTCTTTAGACTCACTAGACTTGATTGTTGTAGGTACTGATGAGGTTTAGGCCGAGGTCAGAGACCAGTGAGCTAGCTTGGGTTGGCAGTAGTAGGAACCCGAGGACCTCACGTTTATCATTTACTATTTTTGTTCAAACTCAGTTTTTACTTTGAAGAAATATTTTAAGTTGTGGTTTTGAAACAGTATTTACTTCCGCTGCTATTTTAACATTAAAACTTTTATCCGTTTATTTTAAGAATGAGGCAAGTTATTTACTTTTAAAGAAAAATTTTAAATATTTCCGTAAATTTACAAGTACGAGATACGGGCCTCGACAAGAATTCTCAGCCGAATAAGAAGCCATATATGGGAACTCCTAGACCTCAAGGGCAGCAAAAGCCCCAAAGGCGAGTGAAGAAACCAGGACCGCCAAAGCCACCACAACCTGGAGCACCGATATCTGATGATAGGCCACTATGCAAGGAATGTAATCGTCTACACTATGGAACGTACATGTGGGGGACATACAAGTGCTTCATATGCAAGGAGGAATGACATAAGGCTGCTGATTTCCCGAAGAAGAAAAAGCCTACTGTGGGGAGAGCTTATGTTATGAATGTTAAAGAAGCTGAGGAGGAGCCAGACACAACGTTTATCACCGGTAACCTAGTTATTTAATGTTTTTATATTGCTTTTGTTGCATGAAAAGTTAAATTGGTTATGGGAATTGATTTAGGATCAAGAAAAACCTAGTGCAAACATTTAGGTTGCATGCTCTACCTTAGGTAAATTTAAGGGATGAAATTAGAAATGTTGAAAATTGAGAAGGATCAAAATTTTTTTGGCATGAATGGATTTTCCAAAAACTATGAGGACTATATTGCAAAAAATTTGAAACTTGAGGGACCTAATTGCGAAGATCAAAATTTTAAGGGGCATGATTGCAAATCCAAAAATTGTAGAGGGATAATCCGAGGGTTTCAAAGATTCCTAGGACCGAAATTTATAAAAACGAAAATCCTAGAGTGAAATGGAGAATTTCCGAAAATTTTAGGGACTAAAGTGTAATTTTCGAAAACCTTTGGGCTATAATGCAAATTTTCAAAATATATTAGAACCAAAAACACAATTTCCAAAATTTAAGGGTCCAAAATAGCAATTTTCAAAAATATTGGGGGACTAAAATGTATATTTCGAATAATTGAGGGGTTAAAATGAAATTTTTCAAGAAATACTAGGGTCCCAGCGAGTAATCATCATAAAACTTGGGAAAATAATGATAGAAATTCCTTAAGCTTCAACATGAATAGATTTAAAGGCGTTTTTGTCGCAGTGAGGATATTCATTTTATGTGTAGCTACCTATGCATTGCTGGATTCGGGAGTTACACACTCATTCATAACCGAGACGTTCGTCAAACAACTAAATATTATACCCAAGGATATGGGATTGGGATGCAAAGTTTCTATTCATTTCGGTGATCAAATGATCATGTCGAGCATTGTAAAGAATCTGGAGCTTCGTTTGCAAGAATTTGTGGTTCGAGCAGATCTCATCGTACTCCCTATGCCTGAATTTGACATCATACTTGGCATGGATTGGCTATCATTGAATGGAGCTTCGATAGATTTTCGCCAGAGGACAGTGTCTATTCGACCGCCTAGTGGGAAAGCTTTTGTGTTTGAGGAGGCGAAGAACAAGCAAATGCCGGACATTATCTCTTGTTTGTGTGCGAGAAAACTTATGAGACGAGGATGCCAAGCTTTTTTAGCATGTGTTACCACAGCACATGCCCCTATCAGTCAGAGGATAGAGGATGTTGAGATCATCAGAGACTTTTCTAGCGTCTTTCCTGAGAACGTTTATGGCATTCTACCGGATCGAGAGGTGGAGTTTTCTATTGTGTTGAGGTCGGGCACTGTACCCATTTCTAAAGCACCCTATCGTCTAACACCCGTCGAAATTAAAGAGTTAAAAAATCAATTCCAAGAGTTGCTGGACAAGGGTTTTATTCGCCCTAGTTGTTTTTCGTGGGGCGCACCGGTATTGTGGTGAAGAAGAAGGATGGTACTATGCGACTCTGCGTTGATTATCAAGAGCTGAATAGAGTCACCATCAAGAATAAATATACCTTACCGAGAATTGAAGACTTATTTGACCAATTGCAAGGAGCATCGATAATCTCGAAGATAGATCTTTGTTCGGGATACCATCAATTGAAAGTGAAAGAGTCCGATGTTTATAAGACAGCGTTTAGGACTCTATATGGGCAACATGAATTTATGGTTATGCCATTTGGGTTGACCAATGCGCCAGCGATCTTCAATTATCTCATGAATCACGTACTTCAGCCTAATCTGGATCAATTTTGTTGGAACTTTTCAAGTTCGCAATATTGATTTTGATGATAACAAAACTTGTTAATTGTGTTACTAATGATCTACCTTAGTGTGCAGCATCGAGGATCACTCACGAGATGTTTACATCGCAAAACTAAAGATCCAACTGATCGCACGAAATGAATCAGTCTAACTGGTTACGTCAATTAAGCAGTCCAGCTGATTGTCCAGTTGATAGGTGATTTAGCAGGAAAACCTAATAAGTCTGGCCAGCCGAAGGAGTGTTCAACTGATGAATAAACCCAGCTGATCAGTCCAACTGAACAAGTGTGAAATCAGTTCAACTAACGAGTCAACTTGTAATGGACTAGATTTTACTATTGTAATCCGGAATGATTAATTGATAATTGATGTAATTATAGACGGAAAAGATCAGACCTGGAAAAGACAAAATAAGACTTGAATTATGTGCGAGGACTGAACCCCTCGCGCATATGCACGATCACGCAGGGCGCATAAGCGCGAGGCAGGCAGAGAACCTCGCGCATATGCGTGACCAGGATGCGCGCATATGCGCGAGCATGGCAAAGAACCTCGCGCATATGCGCGAAGAGAGGATGCGCATATGCGCGAGCTGAAGAAATGAAAATGCCGAGACCACTAGGTCTCGCGCATATGCGCCGAGGAAGGTCGCGCATATAAGCAAGACGTGCTGCACAAAGATGAAGCCACTTGGTCCTTGACATGCATATTTAATATGCATATTCTTTCATTCAGTTGGACAGCAAGAAAGAAGCAGAGAGAAGCTCTCGAGAGTTTCAAGCTTTTCATCTTAGAAATTTGAATCTTATGCAAAATCCGTCCGTCTGATTTTCAATCCGACTTCAGTACTGTGTTTCTATCAACAAGAGCTTCAGAAAGACATAAGTTTTCTTATGTTTAGATATGATTTGAAAATATGATATTTAATAAATCATGATATGACTGATATTATCTGTTCCTGAGATTGTTGTCATTGTATAATTGAAATCAGATTGAAGAACGGATACCGTATGAAAGTGTTATGAATTTTCAGAATTGAATTGATTGATATTATACAGATTTGATATCAGATTGAGTTTTTTATCGATTATGAGTTATTGAGATTGATATCTGCTGATATTGTATTGTTGGGTATATCGAGATTGTGCCGTTATGCCGTTGAAACAGAATTAGATTGAATTCTGATTATATCCAGTATTAGTTGGGTTGTATATTGATATTGTACTTCTCAACATTGTCATTGCCAGATTGAGTATTGACAGGTTTCGAATTCAAGACTTCAACTTCGCCAGATCGAAAAGAGAAAGGTATAAATCAATGTTGAACCGGGAAGATACGACTCGAGTTAGATCTGACTTGAGTTTTCCAAAACCACATACTTTATTTTATTGCATTGATGTTTGCAATTCATGAGATTGATATGCTTAGTCTATTGATTTATAGCAAAGCATGAGTTAGAGTCTTGGGCAGATGTGCCTAGTCTTTGGCAGAACCGCCAAGTCACTGGACTTTTGGTGTATTGATGGGCTTAGGAGCAGATCGGATCTTAATGCAGAAATTCGATACAGAATGCCAAAGTCTGGGAATAAGAACGTACGACCATCTAGCTGGGAGAGTAGATGGGGAGACTGTGGCGTTCTTATTTGATCGGGATCCCTAGATTAGAGAAGAGTCGAGTCAGAGATTATGAGTCAAGAGTTTGATTTATAGTTTTATATCGATTCATGTCTTTCAGATTATGATACATGTTATTGATATCTGTTCCATGCTTTTATATCCGTTTATATGATTGCATGTATACGTTGTTTATACTGGGAATATATTTCTCACCGGAGTTATCCGGCTGTTGTTGTGTTTGTATGTGTGTATGACAACAGGTGGGACAGGATCAAGGTCAAGAAGAGGATGAGAGATCAAGATTAGCGTGGAGATCCAGACTTAGAAGTAGATTGGCTTTCAACACTTGATGTAGTTGTTGAACACTAGTTGATCTGAACATATGTTGTACAAGACTTGTACTTTACTTTCGATGTTTATATCAGATTGATTATCATATGTTGCGCACTCATGTATTTAAAAAAAATTAGACCCAAATTAATTAATTGTTCCTAATAATGATTAAAAAGACGAATTTGGTTCGGGTCCCCACAGCAGGTGGTATCAGAGCAGTAGGTTCCTTAGACTGACTTAGAAGAGAGTGAGCGGGGTAGATTGAATTTTCTTCCTTGCTTTTGTGATTCTAGCATGTTTATTGTTTGGTTGATGCATGTTTACCTAAATATATGATTTGATTGGAAACATGTATGACTTGAGAATGAATCAGAACCGATTCTTGATCAGCAGTAAGATGATCAGAGGAGGACTGAAGCAGAGTTGTTGTATTTGGTTACTAATCCTTTTGATAATCAGATATGCCTCATCGAAGAATCCCAGAACAGGGTAGTACCTCGACTAATTCGATGGATTTCACAACTCCTCCTATGGAAACACTGCTGAAGAGGTTTCAGTCGTTTAAACCGCCGACTTTGAAGGGCACATAGAATTCTGTTGAGTGCGAGAGTTAGCTCGATGACATTGAGATGTTGTTTGATTCACTAGATTATACAGACGAGTGCAGAGTTAGATTGATTGGGCACCAGTTGCATGATGTTGCAAAGAATTGGTGGCTTACGACCAAGAGGGCGTTGGAGCATCGAGGTACGGTCATTATTTGGAAAATCTTTAAGACTGAATTTTATCAAAGATTTTTCCAAGTATCATACAGGAAAGACAAGGGAGCAGAGTTTGGTAATCTGAGACAGGGTCAGTTGACTATTGATGCGTGTGTGGCCAAGTTCTCTACCTTGCTACGATTTGCTCCGCATGTTGCTGAGAATGATGAAGCTGTTGCTGATCAGTTTATCACTGGGCTGAATCCTGAGATCTTTACTTTGGTGAACACTGGGAGACCGAATAATTTTGGTGACGCCCTGAACAGAGCAAAAGGAGCTGAAGCTGGCCTGATTAGGCAAAAAAGAGCTTTGTATATTGCCCCAGCACCGAAACAGCAACAACCTTTCAGTCCCATTCCAACAACCCCCTCCAAGATTTGAGAGTGGCAGTAGTAGCAGTGGAAAGAAAGATCAGTTGAAAGCCCGAGGAAAACAGTTCAAGAAGTCAGGGAGCAGTTCCTCCAGCTCCAGTGGTTCCAGACAGAGTAATACCGGAGTTTATTGCAGAACTTGTGGAGGAATACATCCCACAGAGCAATGCCAAGGAGTATTTGGTAGTTGCAATATCTGCAGACAGCAGGGACATTTTGCGAGAGTATGTCCACAGAGAGGTTCCGAAAGATCCCAGGGACCAAAATCATCTGGATCCGTGGCTCAGACTGATAGACGATCATCTGCTGTTCACTCCTTCCAGCCTCCACCGACTACTACTCAGTCACAGCCCAGGCCATGAGGAAGCCAGACTGTTAGCCAGCCTCCGAGACAACAGGCCATAGTATTTGCTTTGACTGAAGAACAGGCCTAGGAAGCACCAGATGATGTTGTTGCAGGTAACTGTTCCTTATGTGGTTATCCTGCTTATGTATTGATTGATATGGGTACATCCCTTACATTTATTTCTGAGCGATTTGCATTGATTCATGCATTGCCTGTTGAGTCATTATCTGCTGTAGTATCTGTCGCTTTACCTTTGGGGAGAGGTCTTATATCAGTGAATTCTGTGAAACATTGTATGCTACAGTATGATGGGCATGAGATTGAGTTAGATTGTATTGTACTTGGGTTGTCTGACTTTGACTGCATTTTTGGTATCGATATGCTGACCAAGTACAGAGTTACCGTAGATTGTTTCCAGAAGATTGTAAGATTCAGACCTAATATGGCTGATGAGTGGAAATTTTACGGTAAGGTTTCTAGATCGAGAATTCTTTTGATATTTGCGTTATCTATTACTCGATTATTACAGAAAGCAGCAGAGGAATTCCTTGTGTATTCAGTAGACGTACTGAAATCGAACCCATCATTGGCAGATTTGCCAATGGTTTGTGAGTTTGCTGATGTATTCCCAGATGAGATTCCGGATTTGCTTCCAGTTCGAGAGATAGACTTCAGCATTGAATTGGTACCAGGTACAATTTCGATTTCTAGAGCTCCGTACAGAATGGCACCGATTGAGCTGAAGGAATTGAAAGATCAGTTAGAAGATTTACTGGCCAAGGGTTACATCAGACCGAGTGTTTCTCCTTGGGGTTCTCCAGTATTGTTTGTCAGAAAGAAAGATGGTTCAATGAGACTCTGCATTGATTACCAGCAACTGAACAAGGCTACGGTAAAGAACAAATACCCTTTGCCTCGTATCGATGATTTATTTGATCAGTTGCAGGGTTCTTCTGTTTATTCCAAGATCGATTTGAGATCTGGATATCATCAGCTGAGAGTCAGAGATTCTGATATATCGAAGACAGCTTTCCGAACCAGGTATGGCCATTATGAGTTTATTGTCATGCCGTTTGGTTTAACGAATGCTCCAGCTGTATTTATGGGTTTGATGAACCGTGTATTTCAGAAGTATCTTGATGATTTCGTGATTATATTTATTGATAATATTCTGATTTACTCAAAGAATATGATTGATCATGCTGAGCATTTGAGAACTGTGTTGAGAATTCTGAGAAATGAGAAATTGTATGCAAAGCTGTCGAAATGTGAATTCTGGCTGAAGCAAGTGATATTTCTGGGGCATATTATATCTGTAGATGGTATTTCTGTTGATCCCAGCAAGGTTGAGGCAGTGATCAGTTGGCCTAGACCGACTTCTGTGCCACAGATACGCAGTTTTATGGGTTTAGCAGGCTATTACCGTCAATTTATTAAAGATTTCTCGAGTATTGCTAAACCGTTTATTCAGTTGACTCAGAAGAATGCAC
Organism: Primulina tabacum; assembly: GCF_025594145.1. NCBI lineage: Eukaryota > Viridiplantae > Streptophyta > Magnoliopsida > Lamiales > Gesneriaceae > Primulina > Primulina tabacum. Next base: position 7,133,151 of record NC_134567.1, read on the forward strand.
CATTTATATGATCAGAAGAATGTGAATCCAGCTTTCTGGAATTGAAGAACAGATTGACCAGTGCTCCGGTGTTGACTATCCCGTCAAGTACTGGTGATTTTGTTGTTTATTGTGATGCTTCTCACAGAGTATTGGGTTGTGTTTTTGTAACGCCCCGTAAATTTAAAGGTCCACGCGAACCACATGCATACGATTTATTAAATTCTCTTGTATTTTAATTAATTGATTTAATTGCATTAATTAATTATGTTGTGCATATTGGTATGTTCAAATACACTTTTTTACATGGTTGCATTAAAATGTATTTTTAAAGATTATTCGAGTTGCGATCGAGGAACGGAGACCGAGAGCTGAAAAATAAAAAATGTCTTATTAAGCAATTATTTTAATTATTTAAATTAAGGGTGATGCTTTTTATTATTTTTGAAAATATGGGGTTTTGAGGTGATTTTATACGTCGGGATGTAATTTTTATCGGTGTTGGATTTTCAACAAAAATACGAACGTGTTGGCAACCCGGCTAATAAATTCACAAACTTTTCTATTCAAAATGATTTTAATTATTTTAATTATTTACTAATGGACTTAATGGACCTATTATAATATATTAATGGGCCTAAGCTTGTGTTATGAGTTTTAATTGAAATAAAAAGCTAACAATCCTACCCAAAAACCCTCAAAATAACTCACGCCCACCCCCAAAGCAACAAGGACTATTTTTCCAACATCACTTAACCACACGATTTTGAAGGGAAACTCACGTAAATTGAAGGAAAAATTCAGCCTAGGTGTCTACGTCGCCGTTCTTCGCAATCGTCAACGGTTTTTCGTGCGTTAAATACGCAAAGGCACGTCATATTCTTTCCTTCAAACATTTATCACACCATAGTAATTGTTTAAGCATATTTTGAATGAAAACAGACACACAAGTTGTTATTTTCGTAGCTATGTACATGCATGTGATTTACTTGTGATTTTTGCTTCCAAATTCATGTTTTTATCTTGTTTAAGGGGCTGCCATGATAGGGTATTATTAGGGAATGGTTTATAGCCAAAAACATGATAAACAATAAAGAAAAATAGGTTGTACCATGGGAAGAAAACAGAAACAAAAGGGGCGTGAGTTTGTTTAGGTCCTTCAAGGTGCAAAGTTAGGTTGGTTGTGCATGGGGCAAGATGGCTTGACCAGGTCTGGTGGTTGGGTCCTAGGGCTCATGGTTAGGTCCTAGGGAAAGTCCTAGGAGTGCTAGGGGTCGAGCCATGGGCTAGGGAAGAGTCCACGTGAAGTGGGACTCTCCCCCAAGTCACGCGCAGAAACTGGTGGGGAAAGTTAGGGGCTTGCGGCTGGCCTGGGGGCGAGCCATGTGGGTCCGATAGGGTCTAAGGGAGATGGTCAAGGGATGGGGCAGGGGCTGGAGAGGCATGGGTCGCTGCTGGCTCCAGGAAAAGATAGAATCGAGAGGGAACAAGGAAGCAAGCGCGCAGGCTGTTTTCTGGTTCAGGTGCTTCGGGCGCGCGGTCCAGGGCTTGGATTGGTCTAAGTATGGTCTGGACGTGGTCCAGGGAAGGTTAGGGATAGGTGGGCTCAGTGGTGGCTCGGCTGGGAGAGTCCTAGTTGGGTTAGGAGTCCTAAACATGCAAGGAAGCACACTCACACACATGTACAGAACATGGGTCGAGTTCCAGGAGGTTTTTGGTCGGGTCAGGGCTTGTTTTATGGGCTGGTCATTGTCAAGAGGGTCCCTAGATTGGTTGGCTAGGTTTTGGCTCGAGGTGGCTCGGCCGTGGCTCGGGTAAATTGTGAGATGGCTCGGTGTGTTTGTCGTTGTGTCAAAAACAAAAATTAAAGAAGGAAAAATTGAGCCATGGGTCCACGGGTGTGGCTCATGACTTGGAAGGGTAGAATAAATCTTAAAAATGTTATGTTTAAGATTTGGGATCAAAATAATGAGTTTTGAATTTATTCGGGATTTAATCGCCGCACGAAACACTAATTAACGAGTTAATTGAAACGCCTAGTTTTAAGCTTTATAAAATTAAGAAAAAAATTAGATTTAAGCTTAAATAATTATTAAAAGCCTAAGTTTTTAATTTGGAAATTTTATATTAAGGTTTGGTTTAATTCGGGATTAAAACGTATTAATACGTTATATTTAAAGATTAATTTAAAAGTCGTCGAATTAAGCAAAATAAAAATATGAGAAAATTCAAGTAAGCTTAAATAATTATTTGGGACATGTTAGAGTCAATAAAATTAATAAAATGTCAAAAACGTGAAATTTTACGTCTAGCGGTAAAACGGTCTTTTTACACCTAAAAATTAGTAAACGTCATGGCAGTGTCCTGAATGCTGTTTTATATGTTAATATGATTATTTTCAATTATTATGGATGTTTATATGTTAATATGTCAATTTTAAATGTTTATGGATTTTTAAGACGTTAATATGTTTAATGTTTTATGATTTAATATGCTAAAACGTTTATTTTAAATGTTTATGATCTAAATGCTTATTTTAAACGTTTATAAAATTAAAATTTTTATTTTAAACTTTTCATAGATGTTTATGATTTTTAATATGTTAAGTTATGATTTTTAAATGTCTATGATTTTTATTATTTAAATATGGGACATTTAAAAGATATGTTGCATGTTTGGTTTCAAAATAAAAATGATGTTATGCATGTTTTTATTAAGTGATGATAACATATTGAAGGACGTAAAGGGATTGTGACTACTACATGTTGGAAATATCGTGGGGTTATGGTTCCAGTGGGAGCCCGACGATCGTGTTTTCTTGGATACGGATACGAATACGAATACGAATATGAATACGAATATGTTAAAACGTTGGCCAAGGCCCAGTTGACCGGTGATAGTGTCGCTGGTGTCCCCGCCGCCCAGTACTGTGGTTTTCTTTAGATGGATCCATCGCCCAATACAATCAAGAATACGAGTTACAATCACGATCTGAATTCAACAAACACGAACATGAACATGAATACGAATATGAATATGGATACGAATATGGATATGCATATGAATATGAATACGAATATGAATATGAGTATGTTTATGTTTTTATTAAAATGTTTTTATGCATCATGAAAATGTTTACGAAAATGTTTAAGTTTAAGTTTATGCATCTTCATGAAAATGATATTTTAAGTACAAGTATTTTTCACTGTTATATGTTAACTGTATTACGTATTACTTGTTATCAAAGATATGATGTGTTGAGTCTTTAGACTCACTAGGTGTGATTGATGCAGGTGATTATGATAATAATGTTTAGGGAGGACTTGATGGTTGATCTGACTGGACTGGATGTGCTTATAACCCGAGGACCGACGTTAGTTTTCCGCACTAGTTATGATTTATGTTTTTAAGTTATGTTAAAGATGTTTTTACGACTTTTATTTATGTTATGAGAGATTTTTGAGAGGTTATAATATGGGCTATACTTTTCAAATAATTTTTTTGGGTTGATAAAATAGTTGGTTGTTTTACTTTTAAAATGGTTCCAAAATATTTTATGATTCGGCCGAATGCTATGTGAGGTTTGAAAAAAAAATATTTTTAATACTTTTTAAGAAAAAGAATAAGCAAACGTTTCAGTTGGTATCAGAGCAAAGGTCCTGTAAATGGTTGTGCCACCATCTGCGCCGAAAAGATCAGTCGTCAAGCCTCAAACTTGTAAGTTTAAATGCTTTATATGATTTTATGATGTTACCTGCATAAGTATATGAATTATATGTTCACGTCACATGTTTAATAGCATTATGAGGATATATGTTTTATATGCATTAGAATTTTTATTCGCGATATGATATGAAATAAGAAATTATTTGATTTCAACACATGTTGGCTTCGTGGTGGAATTGGACTATTTTGATTTTTGGGTTTTAGTATTGACGTTCTACGTTTTGGGTCATAAGTTAATCGTGAATATTATGAATGCTTTTGGGATTTAGGAAAATACTGATGATTCATGGTTACTAGTTGAATTGATTTTTTGGAATTACTCATAAGTAATAATTTTTCGAGGATTTGCAATGACTTGGGAGTAAAAAAATGTATAATTTGGGATTTTAAGTTTTGATGGAAGATAAGATTGGTTATAGGAATTGATTTTTGGATAAATGAGTTTAAATTTATCGAAATTATATTATGGGAAACCTTTAGAAGGAAATTAAGAATACCGGGAACTTATGGGTTAACTATAGGATTTTTGAAATTAAGGATCAATTAGGATAATTTTTGAGGAAATTAAAAATTGATTTTGCAATTGTTACGGAATTTGGGAACTAGTATAACAATAAGTGATAATTGAATGGGTTAATTGATAAGAGTTTCCGATGATTTAGATTTTTAAGAATTTTTGGAACCTTGGGATATCTTGGTTATAATATTATAAGTAATGTTAATCAAGGGTTTTTAAGGAGGAATCGATATTAGGCTTGAAAAATCTAAGCGTTAACGGATGTATTTGGGATTTTAAGATTGAAATATGATAAGTTGACGGATATTTTGGGTATTAAATATGGAAATTAATATAAGATAAGTATGATCATCCATCTTTTTATATTGGAAATTTTAAGGAAAGTTAAAATTCGAGGTTATAATAGCATAGCACTAAGTCGTTATGGGTCTTTTAAGTTGCGAATTGCCAAATAAGGATTTAGAATGAAAATTAATTGGGATCAAGGAGACTTAAGACATTCTAGAACTTAAGTTTTATTAGAGTAGCGCAGCGGAAGCGTGGATTTTTGGGATTCTAGAACTGAATCTAAACTTTGGGTTATTAAGGATAAGAGAATTTCGAGGACGAAATTCAATTTATGGAGGGAAGATTGTAACGCCCCGAAAATTTAAAGGTCTACGCGAACCACATGCATACGATTTATTAAATTCTCTTGTATTTTAATTAATTGAATTAATTGCATTAATTAATTATGTTGTGGATATTGGTATGTTTAAATACACTTTTTTACATAGTTGCATTAAAATGTATTTTTAAAGGTTATTCGAGTTGCGATCAAAGAACGGAGACCGATGGCTGAAAAATAAAAAATGTCTTATTAAGCAATTATTTTAATTATTTAAATTAAGGGTGATGCTTTTTATTATTTTTGAAAATATGGGGTTTTGAGGTGATTTTATATGCCGGGACGTAATTTTTATCGGTGTTGGATTTTCAACAAAAATACGAACGTGTTGGCAACCTGGCTAATAAATTCACAAATTTTTCTATTCAAAATTATTTTAAATATTTTAATTATTTACTAATTGGCTTAATGGACCTATTATAATATATTAATGGGCCTAGGCTTGTGTTATGAGTTTTAATTGAAATAAAAAGCTAACAATCCTACCCAAAAACCCTCAAAATAAGTCATGCCCACCCCCATAGCAACAAGGACTCTTTTTCCAACAGCACTTAACCACACGATTTTGAAGGGAAACTCACGTAAATTGAAGGAAAAATTCAGCCTAGGTGTCTATGTCGCCGTTCTTCGCAATCGTCAACGATTTTTCGTGCGTTAAATACGCAAAGGCATGTCATATTCTTTCCTTCAAACATCTATCACACCATAGTAATTGTTTAAGCATATTTTGAATGAAAAGAGACACACAAGCTTTTATTTTCGTAGCTATGTACATGCATGTGATTTACTTGTGATTTTTGCTTCCAAATTCATGTTTTTAATTTGTTTAAGGGGCTGCCATGGATAGGGTATTATTAGGGAATGGTTTATAGCCAAAAACATGATAAACAATAAAGAAACCTAGGTTGTACCGTGGGAAGAAAACAGAAACAAAAGGGGCGTGAGTTTGTTTGGGTCCTTCAAGATGCAAAGTTAGGTTGGTTGTACATGGGGCAAGATGGCTCGACCAAGTCTGGTGGTTGGGTCCTAGGGGTCATGGTTAGGTCCTAGGGAGAGTCCTAGGAGGGCTAGGGGTCGAGCCATGGGCTGGGGAAGAGTCCACGTGAAGTGGGACTCTCCCCCAAGTCACGCGCAGAAACTGGTGGGGAAAGTTAGGGGCTTGCGGCTGGCCTGGGGGCGAGCCATGTGGGTCCGATAGGGTCTAAGGGAGGTGTTCAAGGGTTGGGGCAGGGGCTAGAGAGGCATGGGTCGCTGCTGGCTCCAGGAAAAGATGGAATCGAGAGGGAACAAGGGAGGTTAGGGATAGGTGGGCTTGGTGGTGGGCTTGGTGGTGGCTCGGCTGGGAGAGTCCTAGTTGGGTTAGGAGTCCTAAACATGCAAGGAAGCACACTCACACACGTACAGAACATGGGTCGAGTTCCAGGAGGTTTTTGGTCGGGCCAGGGCTTGTTTTACGGGCTGAGATTTGTCAAGAGGGTCCCTCGATGGGTTGGCTAGGTTTTGGCACGAGGTGGCTTGGCCGTGGCTCGGGTAAATTGTGAGATGGCTCGGTGTGTTTGTCGTTGTGTCAAAAATGAAAATTAAAGAAGGAAAAATTGAGCCATGGGTCCACGGGTGTGGCTCATGATTTGGAAGGGTAGAATAAATCTTAAAAATGTTATGTTTAAGATTTGGGATCAAAATAATGAGTTTTAGATTTATTCGGGATTTAATCGCCGCACGAAACGCTAATTAACGAGTTAATTGAAACGCCTAATTTTAAGCTTTATAAAATTAGGAAAAAAGTTAGATTTAAGCTTAAATAATTATTAAAAGCCTAATTTTTTAATTTGGGAATTTTATATTAAGGTTTGGTTTAATTCGATATTAAAACGCATTAATACGTTATATTTAAAGATTAATTTAAAAGTCGTCGAATTATGCTAAATAAAAATATGAGAAAATTCTTGTAAGCTTAAATAATTATTTGGGACATGTTAGAGTCAATGAAATTTAGAAAATATCAAAAACGTGAAATTTTACGTCTAGGGATAAAACGGTCTTTTTACATTTAAAAATTAGTAAACGTCAAGTTCTGAATGCTGTTTTATATGTTAATATGATTATTTTCAATGATTATGGATGTTTATATGTTAATATGTCCATTTTAAATGTTTATGGATTTTTAAGACGTTAATATGTTTAATGTTTTATGATTTAATATGCTAAAACGTTTATTTTAAATGTTTATGATCTAAATGTTTATTTTAAATGTTTATAAAATTAAAATGTTTATTTTAAAACTGTTCATAGATGTTTATGATTTTTAATATGTCAAGTTATGATTTTTAAATGTCTATGATTTTTATTATTTAAATATGGGCATTTAAAAGATATGTTGCATGCTTGGTTTCAAAATAAAAATGATGTTATGCATGTTTTTATTAACTGATGATAACATGTTGAAGGACTGTGAAGGGATTGTGACTACTACATGTTGGAAATATCGTGAGGGTTTTGGTCTCAGTGGGAGCCCGACGATCGTGTTTTCCTTGGATACGGATACGGATACGAATACGAATACGAATATGTTAATACATTGGCCAAGGCCCAGTTGACCTGGTGAAGAGTGTCGCTGGTGTCCCCACCGCCCAGTACTGTGGTTTTCTTTAGATGTATCCATCGCCCAATACGATCAAGAATACGAGTCACAATCACGATCTGAATTCAACAAACACGAACATGAACATGAATACGAATATGGATACGAATATGGATATGCATATGAATATGAATACGAATATGAATATGAGTATGTTTATGTTTTTATGAAAATGTTTTTATGCATCATGAAAATGTTTACGAAAATGTTTAAGTTTAAGTTTAAGTTTATGCATCCTCATGAAATAATATTTTAAGTACAAGTATTTTTCACAGTTATATGTTAACTGTATTACGTATTACTTGTTATCAAGGATATGACGTGTTGAGTTTTTAGACTAACAACTAGGTGTGATTCATGCAGGTGATTATGATAATAATGTTTAGGGAGGACTTGATGGTTGATCTGACTGGACTGGAGGTGCACATAACCCGAGGATCGACGCTAGTTTTCCGCACTAGTTTTGATTTATGTTTTTAAGTTATGTTAAAGATGTTTTTACGACTTTTACCTATATTATGAGAGATTTTTGAGAGGTTATAATATGGGCTATACTTTTCAAATAATGTTTTTGGGTTGATAAAATAGTTGATTGTTTTACTTTTAAAATGGTTCCGAAATATTTTATGATTCGACCTAATGCTATGTGAGGTTTGAAAAAAAAAATTCTAGTACTTTTTAAGAAAAAGAATAAGCAGACGTTTCAGTTTTGATGCAGCTGAGGACATGTTATTGCCTATGCCTCAAGACAATTGAAGCCACATGAGTCTCGCTACGCAATTCATGATCTTGAATTGGTGGCCATTGTATTCGCATTGAAGATTTGGCGACATTATCTATATGGTGAGAAGTTTGAGATTTATTCTGATCATAAGAGTTTGAAGTATCTATTTTCACAGTCAGAATTGAATATGAGACAGCGAAGATGGCTTGATTTATTGAAAGATTTTGATTGTGAAATCAAATACTATCCGGAAAAATCTAATGCAGCAGCTGATGCACTGAGTCGAAAGGTATGTTCTTTATCCTTATCGACGATTGGTGTTTCGAATTTGATTGAAGATTGCTGTTTTTCTGGATTAGTATTTGAGACAGATTGTAAACCTTTGAGACTCTATACTGTTCAAGTTGAACCAGAGCTGATATTAAGAATCAAAGAAGCTCAGAAAGTTGATCAGAATATTCAGAACTCGATTTCGATGGTCAGAGCAGGGTATCGATCAGAATATCAGGTTCGTGACAGTGTATTATATGTGAATAATCTGTCTTGTTGTGCCAGATGTTTCAGATTTGAAACGACAGACATTGTCAGAAGCGCAAAGTAGTCTATTCAGTATTCATCCTGGTGGCAGAAAGATGTATAATGATTTGAAAAGACAGTTTTGGTGAAAACAGATGAAAGCAGATATTGCAGAGTTTGTATCAAAATATCTGAATTGCCAACTTGTAAAAGCCGAAAGAAAGAAACCAGGAGGTTTGTTGCAAAGCTTGTCTATTCCTGAATGGAAATGAGATCACATTTCTATGGATTTTGTGATGAAGCTACCGCGATCCTCCCGATGTTGTGATGCGATTTGGGTCGTTATCGACAGATTGACCAAATCAGCATGTTGTATTCCGTACAAGATGACGTACAGACATGACCAGATGGCAGAGATTTATGTCAGAGAAGTGGTCAGATTGCATGGAGTGCCGAAGTAGATTTTTTCAGACCGTGATCCTCAGTTTACTTCGTACTTTTGGCACAGTTTGCAGCAAGCTCTAGGTACTAAATTGCACTTGAGTACCGCATATCATCCACAGACAGACGGACAGTCAGAGCGGACTATCCAGACATTGGAGGATATGCTTAGAGCTGTAGTACTAGATTTTGGCACTAGTTGGCAAGATTCTTTGCCACTTTGTGAGTTTTCGTACAACAACAACTATCAAACGAGTATAGAGATGGCTCCGTTTGAAGCGTTGTATGGCAAGAAATTCATATCTCCTCTGTATTGGGATGATATCTCCGAGGTACCTGAGATGGGCCTTATGTGATTCGAGATATGACAGAGAAAGTGAAGCTGATTTGTCAGAGAATGAGAACAGCTCAAGACAGACAGGCCAAATATGCCAATGTTCGTCGTTGACCTCTAGTATTTGAGGCAGGAGACAGAGTATTTTTGAAGATTTCTCCTTTCAGAGGTGTTGTCAGATTTGGCAAGAAAGGGAAGTTGTCTCCACGTTATATTGGGCCATATGAGATTCTCGAGAAGTTAGGTGATCGTGCCTATCGACTCGCCCTATCGCCTTCTCTATCTGGAATACATGACGTCTTTCATGTATCTTTATTACGGAAATATCTTCATGATGCATCTCATATTCTTCAGCCAGACGAGGCAGAACTTGATGAGACACTGAGTTATTTTGAAAAGCCGATCCAGATTCTCGATCGTAAAGAAAAGCAACTCAGAACGAAGACTATTCCGCTTGTGAAAGTTCAGTGGAGTCGTCATGGCATTGAAGAAGCTACCTGGGAGACTGAATCAGACATGAGACAGAAATTCTCAGAGTTATTTCAATTATGTGAGTTTTCTGTTTAGCTTCTGTTATGCATTTCTTCTTATATCTGACTGCTATCTGATTTGATTGCTTGCCATTTCGAGGATGAAATCAGAATTTAGAGGGGGAGAAATATAATGGCCGAGATTTTACTATTGTAATCCGGAATGATTAATTGATAATTGATGTGATTATAGACGGAAAGGATCAGACCGTGAAAGGCAAAAGAAGACTTGAATTATGTGTGAGGACTGAACCCCTCGCGCATATTCGCGACCACGCAGGGTGCATATACGCGAGGCATGTGAGAACCCGGATTTTTCGAAGCAAAGCACCTCAAAAAGCTCGGAAAGTAGCTCAAAAAGAAGCCGAGGCAATGCAAAACCTTGAGAATTGAGGGTACGTTGCTCGGAAGAGGAAACCCTCAGCTCACAAGCTAAAACCCTCAGCTCAAGGAAGCTCCAAGATTCTTGGAAAAGAAACTCTCAGCTCAAAAGCTAAAACCCTCAGCTCAAGGAAGTTCATTCATTCTTGGGGAGAAAACCCCTAGCTCATGAGCTCGATTTTTCAACTCAAAGAAGCTCAACCATGCTTGTCCTAAAAAGACCAAAAAGGGAGCTAAGAGAGGAGCTAAAGGTTTGGACAAATTAAATATGCAAGAACTAACATTTACGTTAACCCATGAGGGAGCTGCGGGAGGAGCTAAGGACTAGGACATATTGATGATGCAGGAAATGACCCTTTAGAAAACCAAGTTAACATTTAAAGAATGCATGGCATTTTGGATCACAATAATGACTAGTCTTGGACTTGGAGGATACATGAGATTTTGGAACCACATTGATGGCAACCTTGGAGCCCAAGAAATCGGCCAAGGCAAGGTGGAAGGTCTTTTTGTTCTATAAATACCAACTCAAGGATGATAGAAAAGTGCACCAAAAATCCTTGAGAAAATTCGGCTCCCTCTTCCCCTCACTCTCCAAAATTTCGGCCCAGCAAGCAAGGAAGAAAGAAGGGAAGTTCGTGCAGTCCATTACAAGAACCTTGCGTCGAAGTGCTGCTCGATCAACAACAGCATTCGTTAAAGTTACGCCGAAGTGCTTGCCCGATTTTTGAGAAGACGTGTTGTATAAAAAAATCTGCAAATACAATAAGTGGGCTTTTGTTACATATTTGTTTGTATTTTTAAACTTTGATATACATAATATGACATGCTTATATGTATGTTCATATTTTCGAAAATTGCTATATGTTCTGTTTAAAATTTTCGATCGATTATTTGTTTCTTCTATGTTTCGAAATTCGTTGATTCCGCTGAATGCGTCTGAAATTCTGATATCTGTAATTATGATAAGTTCTGTTCGATAAAAATCTGAAATCTTTGTTACACTGTTACGATTCAATTTGAAATGGGATGAGAATTGTGATTTTGTCTGGCCCCCAATGGTGGGTATAAAACCATTTCCGTTTGGCCCCCAATGGTGGGTATAAAACCATTTCTGTATGGTGGGTATAAAACCATTTCTGTCTGGCCCCCAATAGTGGGTATAAAACCATTTCCGTTTGGCCCCCATTGGTGGGTATAAACCATGTTCTGTTCTGGCCCCCATTGATGGGTATAAAACCATGTTCTGTTCTGGCCCCCATTGATGTGTATAAAACCATGTTCTGGCCTCACCCCTTAGAGGGATAACATAATGGGGACAATTTGACCATGGAAATGAGATGAATAACAGTGTTCTGTCTGTTCCGATCTGTTCTGTTCGGAATTGTTCTGATCTTTTTCTGAAATGCTCTGAATCGTCTGATAGCCTCTGTCTCATATTTGTTTCGTTTCTGTTATGATGAGTTAAATGTAATAAGATTTGAAAGTTTGTTAAAGAAATCTTTTAAAGATTAAGTTCTATATGTATCATTGAAATTGATCGACCCCCACTTGTTGAGTTTTTTCCAAAACACTCACCCCTTACAAATTTCAGATTAAAATGAAGAGAAACTGAATGAGGAAGAACAAGAATACTTCTGAGGATGGTAGCCGATAAGAAAGATACAAGAAATCAAGACTTTATTTTCCTTTTGTTCAGTTTCCGCATTTGCAACTCTGATGTATTTTATTCTATTTTCAATGTAAAGACAATGTTGTAATTATGAAAAATACTGGTTTTTGGCATTTCGATACGAAGCTTAATTGTTTTCAAGAAATTGTTAAACAATGCCGGATGTCATCGACGCTTCGGACATGGGGCGTGACATTTAAGTGGTATCAGATCCGCCAGGTTCATAATCCCGCTGGGATTTTGACAGACAAAATTTGACAAAGTCAAATTTTGGCAAAAGCCTAGTGCATTCCTATCTGAAGTAAACTCACCCATCGGATTCATTCACGTCTTATGTCGACGTTATTTCCTTCGAAATTCAATGTCTATCTCCTTCAATCATTATGAAATTTCTAGTATAGAAAGTTCCACGAAAACTTTGTTTCAATCAAAATTTTGTACCTTTCTATACCATTCTGAAATTTTACCTCAATTTATGGTCTTGTACTCGTGCCTCAAGCCGCACTTCACATGCCTCAACCAACTAGAGCAAAACAAGATAAACAATAACTCACGAAGATTAAGAATCTGCTTCAAACTGATATACAACATCTCAACCATCACCTTAATCGAGTAGAGAGCCAGCTCGCCCTAACCCTATGTAACCCATCTCACGTGGTATGACTACTTTTCCCTAATCGAAAGTTGATAGTAAGGATTGAAACTGAGAAGGATTCTGTTAACCGCTCTCTTCATCAACATGAAGACCTTGCTCGCAAGCAAGAACGTTACATCGCTGAGCTTCATGGCGCTATGGATAGACTGCAAGAACAAAATAACTATATGCACCTTGTCGTGGAAAACGTGGAAGAAAAAGAAGAAAAAACACCTATGGAAGTAGTGGAAAAAGAACAGTGATGATGAAGAGATGATAAGGTAGGCTGGATTGGTATTATGGTTAAATGATATGAAAGAAAGAAGTGTAACATATCTTTGAGAATGTACAGAGATAAGTTGAATTATATTTTTAGGGAACATACATATTAGAGATAATTTGACTTATATTTTTGGGAATACAAATACTCTGATATAAGTTGACTTACATTTGAGAATTTACTTATCGAAGATAAGCTTCGGACTTAAAATGAAATGTTTGATTCGGGGATAATAAATTATTTATGAAAATATGAGATAAGAATTACATAAGTTTTGATATTCAGATATAAAAGTTGATTTTTATGTCAATAATTAAAGGTATGGACATTTAAATTTGGGATATTAAACGATAAATTTAAATATGTAAGATTTTGGAATATTTAAAGATAAGAAACAATAACTTAAGTTAAGATATTAAGTTCATTACCTTAGGTAAATAAAGAGAGTTATGAGATATTTGTGGACATCGAGGGAAATGTAGCATGCATAATAGGTTCTGACTCTTCTTATAGCAAAAAGAAAAATAGGGGAAAGATTTGTGGAGAAAGACATCCAACGAAACTTGTTTGTATTAAAAATGTTAGGCTCATAGTTTTGATTAAAGACAGATTTAGTAAAAGAAGAATTGTTTGAGGAATTAGATTCATTCCGTACAAGGTTGAAAGAAATTTTAACTAGGTTATTGGGACTTAAGTCAATAGGCTGATAAGGAGTTATGTTTTAAGATTCTATATTGGTTTTAAGTTTTGAGATATTAATCATGATAATTTTAAGATTAGAATAAAATGAGTATAGATACGCATATATTCAGTGCCGATTTTATTTAGTGTACTACGGTAAATTTCAACGTCATTATGAGAATTGGTTGGTTGGACAAGAATCATGCAATGGTAAATGGTCGGGGTAAGAATGCCAAACTCCAATCAAAGAATAAATCATAATTTATGGCAAGGATAAGGAACAGAAATCCTTCCTTTCTGCTTCTCAGATCTAGAAAGGCATGGAGTATGGCGAAGAAGTCTAACTAGCAATAATGAGAGAAGCAAAAGAAGGAATTAGGCTCAAGATATAAAATATTCATGCTGGTAGCGAGCTTCGGAAAGGTTACTTTGAATTATCTCAGACTGTGAAGTAGAATTCGAAAGTAACTTGATAGCTCGTGCTACACTAAAATCTAAGGAACCCTAGCAAATGGCTTCAGTTGAACTCAAAAAGCTAAAAGATCAATTTCAAGATTTGTTAATCAAAAACAAATCAGACTAAGTGTCCTCTCCTTGGGGAGCTTCAATCTTATTGACACAAAAGAATGGTGAAAGCACAAGATAGTGTGTCGATCTACAAAGAACTCAATAGGATCAAGAACAAATGTCATCTTTCAAGAATAGATGACCTTTTAAAAGGAGCTAAGATATTTTCAAAGCTCTATCTAAGGTCAGACTACAACAATTGAAGGTCAAAGCAGAAAATATTCCTAAAACAGCCTTAAAAAGAAAAAGGTATGGACACTATAAGTTCATGATAATACATTTTGGCCTGACCAATGCTCCCACAACATTCATAGAACTGATGAACAGAGTGTTCAAGAAAATTCCTCGACAAGTTTGTGGTAGCATTTATTGATGACATTCTTGAATATTCAACAAGCGAGGAAGACCGCAAGGAATATCTTCGTCCTGCTCGACAAATGCTCCGAGAAAATTAACTATATACTAAATTTAAGAAATGTGAATTTTGATCAAAAAAAAATGTCACATTCTTTGATCATATAATCTCTGAAATGGGCATATCAGTGGATCACCAATAAGGTGGAGGCAATCATAGACTGCCTTGATCGAATACTGGAATAGAAATTTGAAGTTTTCAGAATTAGTTGGCTATTAAGAACATGTGTTGAAGGACGTATGAGCACTCGGTACCCTCACCTCTTTAAAGGTCTAGCTAACTAATGTTTCGAGGACGAAACTTCCAATAAGGAGGGTGGGATGTGAGAACCCGGATTTTTCGAAGCAAAGCACCTCAAAAAGCTCGGAAAGTAGCTCAAAAAGAAGCCGAGGCAATGCAAAACCTTGAGAATTGAGGGTACGTTGCTCGGAAGAGAAAACCCTCAGCTCACAAGCTAAAACCCTCAGCTCAAGGAAGCTCCAAGATTCTTGGAAAAGAAACTCTCAACTCAAATGCTAAAACCCTCAGCTCAAGGAAGTTCATTCATTCTTGGGGAGAAAAACCCTAGCTCATGAGCTCGATTTTTCAACTCAAAGAAGCTCAACCATGCTTGTCCTAAAAAGACCAAAAAGGGAGCTAAGGGAGGAGCTAAAGGTTTGGACAAATTAAATATGCAAGAACTAACATTTACGTTAACCCATGAGGGAGCTGCGGGAGGAGCTATGGACTAGGACATATTGATGATGCAGGAAATGACCCTTTAGAAAACCAAGTTAACATTTAAAGAATGCATGGCATTTTGGATCACAATAATGACTAGTCTTGGACTTGGAGGATACATGAGATTTTGGAACCACATTGATGGCAACCTTGGAGCCCAAGAAATCGGCCAAGGCAAGGTGGAAGGTCTTTTTTTCTATAAATACCAACTCAAGGATGATAGAAAAGTGCACCAAAAAGCCTTGAGAAAATTCGGCTCCCTCTTCCCCTCACTCTCCAAAATTTCGGCCAAGCAAGCAAGGAAGAAAGAAGGGAAGTTCGTGCAGTCCATTACAAGAACCTTGCTGTCGAAGTGCTGCTCGATCAACAACAGCATTCGTTAAAGTACGCCGAAGTGCTGCCCGATTTTTGAGAAGACGTGTTGTATAAAAAAATCTGCAAATACAGTAAGTGGGCTTTTGTTACATATTTGTTTGTATTTTTAAATTTTGATATACATAATATGACATGCTTATATGTATGTTCATATTTTCGAAAATTGCTATATGTTCTGTTTAAAAATTTCGATCGATTATTTGTTTCTTCTATGTTTCGAAATTCGTTGATTCCGCTGAATCCGTCTGAAATTCTTATATCTGTAATTCTGATAAGTTCTGTTCGACAAAAACCTGAAATCTTTGTTACACTGTTACGATTCAATTTGAAATGGGATGAGAATTGTGATTTTGTCTGGCCCCCAATGGTGGGTATAAAACCATTTCCGTTTGGCCCCCAATGGTGGGTATAAAACCATTTCTGTATGGTGGGTATAAAACCATTTCTGTCTGGCCCCCAATAGTGGGTATTAAACCATTTTCGTTTGGCCCCCATTGGTGGGTATAAAACCATGTTCTGTTCTGGCCTCACCCCTTAGAGGAATAACATATTATGGACAATTTGACCATGGAAATGAGATGAATAACAGTGTTCTATCTGTTCCGATCTGTTCTGTTCGGAATTGTTCTGATCTTTTTCTGAACTGCTCCGAATCGTCTGATAACCTCTGTCTCATATTTGTTTCATTTCTGTTATGATGAGTTAAAAGTAATAAGATTTGAAAGTTTGTTAAAGAAATGTTTTAAAGATTAAGTTCTATATGTATCATTGGAAATCGATCGACCCCCACTTGCTGAGTGTTGGAAAACACTCAGCAAGTGGGGGTCGATCGATTTCCAATGATACATATAGAACTTAATCTTTAAAACATTTCTTTAACAAACTTTTCCAAAACACTCACCCCTTACAAATTTCATATTAAAATGAAGAGAAACTGAATGAGGAAGAACAAGAAGCCTTCTGAGTATGGTAGCCGATGAGAAAGATATAAGAAATCAAGACTTTATTTTTCTTTTGTTCAGTTTCCGCATTTGCAACTCTGATGTATTTTATCCTATTGTCAATGTAAAGACAATTTTTTAATTATGAAAAAGACTGGTTTTTGGCATTTCGATACGAGGCTTAATTGTTTTCGAGAAATTGTTAAACAATTCCGGATGTCACCGACGATTCGGACATGGGGCGTGACAAGGTAGGCAGAGAACCTCACGCATATGCGCGACCACGATGCGCACATATGCGCGAGCATGGTAGAGAACCTCGCGCATATGCGCGAAGAGAGCACGCGCATATGCGCGAGCTGAGGAAATGAAAATGCCGAGACCAGTAGGTCTCGCGCATATGCGCCGGGGAAGGTCGCGCATGCGCGCGAGACGTGCTGCACAAAGATGAAGCCACTTGGTCCTTGACATGCATATTTAATATGCATATTCTTTCATTCAGTTGGACAGCAAGAAAGAAGCAGAGAGAAGCGCCCGAGAGTTTCAAGCTTTTCATCTTAGAAATTTGAATCTTATGCAAAATCCGTCCGTCTGATTTTCAATCCGACTTTAGTACTGTGTTTCTATCGACAAGAGCTTCAGAAGGACGTAAGTTTTCTTATGTTTAGATATGATTTGAAAATATGGTAATGAAGAAATCATGATATGACTGATAATATCTGTTCCTGAGATTGTTGTCTTTGTATAATTGAAATCAGATTGAAGAATGGATACCGTATGAAAGTGTTATGAATTTTAGAATTGAATTGATTGAGATTATACAGATTTGATATCAGATTGAGTTTGTTATCGATTATGAGTTATTGAGATCGATATCTACTGATATTGTATTGCTGGGTATATCGAGATTGTGTCGTTATGTCGTTGAAATAGAATTAGATTGAATTCTGATTATATCCAGTATTAGTTGGGTTGTATATTGATATTGTACTTCTCAATATTGTCATTGCCAGATTGAGTATTGACAGCCTTCGAATTCAAGACTTCGACTTCGTCAGATCGACAAGAGAAATGGTATAAATCAATGTTGAACCGGGAATATACGACTCGAGTTAGATCTGACTTGAGTTTCCCAAAACCAGATACTTTATTTTATTGTATTGATGTTTGCAATTCATGAGATTGATATGCTTAGTCTATTGATTTATAGCAAAGCATGAGTTAGAGTCTTGGGCAGATATGCCTAGTCTTTGGCAGAACCGCCAAGTCACTGGACTTTTGGTGTATTGATGGGCTTAGGAGCAGATCGGCTCTTAATGCAGAAATTCGATACAGAATGCTAAAGTCTGGGAATAAGAACGTACGACCATCTAAGTGGGGGAGTAGGTGGGGAGACTGTGGCGTTCTTATTCGATCGGGATCCCTAGATTATAGAAGAGTCGAGTCAGGGATTATGAGTCAAGAGTTTGATTTACAGTTTTATATCGATTCTTGTCTTTCAGATTATGATACATGTTATTGATATCTGTTCCATGCTTTTATAGCTGTTTATATGATTGCATGTATACGTTGTTTATACTGGGAATATATTTTTCACCGGAGTTATCCGGCTGTTGTTGTGTTTGTATGTGTGCATGACAACAGGTTGGAAAAGATCAGGGTCAAGAAGAGGACGAGAGATCAAGATTAGAGTGGAGATCCAGACTTAGAAGTAGATTGGCTTTCAACACTTGATGTAGTTGTTGAACACTAGTTGATCTGAACATATGTTATACAAGACTTGTACTTTACTTTCGATGTATATATCAGATTGATTATCATATGTTTCGCACTCATGTATTTAAAAAAAAAATTAGACCCAAATTAATTAATTGATCCTAATGATGATTAAAAAGGACGAATTAGGTTCGGGTCCCCACACAACTGATTTCACCAGCTCAACTGAAAGACCAGTTCAACTGACTAGTTCGAAGCATCAGTTAGAATCTTTCAATTAGGGATGAAGACAAACTCTCTCAAGTGGAATCCAGCTGTACGTAAAGGAACAAAGACATTATCCAGTCAAAGGACAATAATGAACGTTGCATCAGTGCATTAAAGACAAAACGTTTCAGAAGGGCAGTCGAAAGTCGAGACACAAAGTCCAAGAAACAAAGTCAAGAAGCAACAGATACAATAAATGAGTCTCACTGTACGATCAGTTCTCCCGCCTATATAAAGAGAAGATCAGCGATGACTCAAATATACATAGACATATACAACTCAAGAGAGAAAAAAATGGCACGCTTCAAAGTCATATCAGCTTAAGAGAAGCATTCAGCCTAGTCGAGGGAACTCTTTACAGATAAATCAGCTTAGATCATAAGCGTATTTTCCCTCAGTGTGTGAGAACATCCTTGTTCAGTTCTCACACACACAAACACTCTCAACCACTCAAATACAGTCTTGCACAAAGACGTTAAACTTGTGTATGTAGTCTTTCTCACATAGACATTAAAGAAGTGTTGAATGGAAGGTGCTTCCTTCAGTCTAAGTCTAGGAGTTCAGTTTAGGCAGTGGGTAAGTCCTAGCTGAGTGGGTCTGTACAAGTGTTTGCATTGATCAAAGTCTTCTAGTGGATCCTACCCGAGGCGGTAGAAGGGGTGACGTAGGAGCAGTTGAAGTCTCCGAACATCCATAAACATATCTTGTGTATTTAACTATTTAACTATTGTTTTTAAATTGTTTGGATCAGTTAGAGTCTCCATTAGTTCATTTGTCACCATAATTGAACTGATTAATGCAAAAACTAATCTATCCCTTTTCGATTATTCAGTTTGCATAAGATAAAATGCTTTCTAATATAACAGTCTTCTTCACGAAGGATTAATTCGAGTTTCTTCCGCTTCGTTTTTAACCAAACTCGATTTAAATCATCGGTGTTAATATTCTTAGAACACGAGCTATTGCAGCTCATTGGAGAATATTTTGTTTGAAGCATCCGAAAGATTTCTCAGCAAACAATCCTTCAAATTTGTTATAGTCTTCATCGACGATATCTTGATTTATTCGAAGAGTAGGGAGGAGCATAGTCAGCACTTGAGGAAGATTCTGCAATTGTTGCAAGATAGAAAGTTGTTTCCTAGGTTCAGCAAGTGCGAGTTTTGGCTTGATAGAGTGGCTTTCTTAGGCCACATCATTTCTAGTGATGGAGTTGAAGTTGATCCAAGTAAAGTGGAGGCAGTGAAATAGTGGTCAGTACCGAAAAATGTAACAAAGATCTGAAGTATCTTGGGGCTAGCTGGCTATTATCGAAAGTTTATTCAAGGATTTTCATTTATTGTGGTACCCATGACTGCCTTGACAAAGAAGAATGCAAAGTTCATATGGGGATCCAAGTGCCAAGACAATTTTGACAAGTTGAAGCAAGCTTTGATTTCAGTGCCAGTATTATCGATGACATCGGGGCAAGGAGAGTATGTTCTTTATACATGATGCCTCGAAACTTGGTTTGGGTGAAATTCTGATGCAAAATGACCTAGTTATAGCCTATGCGTCGAGAAAGTTGAAAGTCCATGAGAAAAATTACCCCACTCATGATCTTAAGCTTGCAGCGGTAGTTTTTTCATTGAAAATTTGGGGACATTATTTGTATGGGGAGAAGTGCAAGATTTTCACCGACCGCAAAAGTTTGAAATATTTCCTCACACATAAAGAGTTGAATATGAGACAACGAAGATGGCTAGAATTGGTGAAAGACTACAATTGTTAGATTAGCTACCATCCGGGGAAAGCTAACGTAGTAGCGGAAGCATTGAGTCGAAAGACAACAGTTATTACCTAATTATCACTTCAAAGACCACTGCAGTCCGAGATTCAGCGATTTGAGCTTATATTATATGCTAGGGGCGACGCCCCTAATTCTTGCCACCATGACAGTACAATAGACTTTGGGAGATAGAATTCATGAGGGACAGTCTATTGACGATGGCATTGTTTGATATCGAGATCGACTTTTGGGTTCCTAGTGGCGATTCTTTGAGAGAATTTGTTATGAAAGAAGCACATGATATTCTGTACTCCATTCATCCTGGAATTACGAAGATGTACAAGGATATTCAATTATTGTATTGGTGACCGGGCATGAAGTGAGATATCATGTGATTTATATCCGAATGTTTGACATGTCAACAAGTAAAAGCCGAGCATCAGAGGCCAGCGGGGAAGCTTAAGACACTTCCTATTCCCGAGTGGAAATGAGAAAATATCACTATGGATTTTGTTGTGAGATTTCCGAGGACTATCAAGGGGTATAATGTGATTTGGTGATAGTCGAACGTCTTACGAAGTCAACGCATTTTCTACCTATCAAGATGACATTCACCATGACACAGTATACCGATTTGTATATTCGAGATATAGTTCGACTGCATGGGATTCCAGTGTCTATCGTTTCTGACAGAGATCCGAGGTTCACATCGTCTTTCTGGAAGAGTCTGCATGCAGCGATGGGGACTAAATTGTTATTCAGTACAGCATTCCATCCTTAAACCGATGGTCAGTCAGAAATGGTGATTCAAATTTTGGAGGATCTACTTCAAGGTGGCTCTACCATGGTCCAAGAAAAATGAGAGTTGGCTCGACTGTACATGAGGGAACTTGCGTGGCATCTTGTTCTTGTGCGTAGGAGTAGTGTGCACAGGCTGGGGGATCATGAAATGGTCAAGGAGGGTCAGTAGGGTCCATGAGAGGTTTGGACAGAGTTTGGTTTGAGGTGGCTCGGGCATGGTTCGATAAAAACGAGAGTTGGCTCGGTGGGTTTTGGCTTGGGTTCGAAAATAAAGTTTGATGGAGAAAGGTTTCAACCATGGGTCCTCGGGGGTGGCTCGTGGCTCACAAGGGTAGTTTAGGTAATAAAAAGTCTATGTTTAAAATATGAGAAGAAAATATTAAAGTTTGAATTAATTCGAGAACTAAACGCCTCACGAATTAGTAAATATGAAATTAAATCGAAACCCATGAATTTAAGCTAAATAAAATTATTAAAAATTAAATTAAGCTTAAATAATTATTTGGGATAAGCTCATGTCAATGAAAGTAAGGAAAAGTCAAAATTCGAGAAATTTTATGTCTAATGGCAAAACGATCATTTTACATTTGGGAAATACGTAAAAGGTTGGCAACGTCCCGAAGGGTCATAACGCATGTTAAACGATTTATTATGATGATTTTGATGAAAATGTGATATTTTATTATTTATGGTAAAACTATGCAATTTTTACTGTAAAAATGCTATTTTTGGAAAGTTATGATATTTTATGCTTTTAAAAAGAAAAGGAAAAGTATTTTGAGGGATGTGAATTGACTGCGACAAATGATAAAGGATATGTGGGGGATCCGTTTTAAGAAAGAACAATGAACTTACAAATTTATGGGAATGTGGTGAGGTAGAAGGCCAGAGGGAGCCTGTTTATGGGAAAAGGCCCTAGAGGGATTTTGACGATCGTATTTCTATGGCGGTACCTAGTGCTCGTCTCCATGGGCCATGTGGAGCTAAAGACTGATCAGTCGACCAGAGGATAAAATGCTAGTCACTTTCGAGGATAAAACTACATCCAAAATGATGAAAGATTGAAAGCTTTACGATTAAATGGTTTTACAATTTACGATTTATTTATGCTTAAAATTATTTTAAATAAAAGTATGATTTTTAATGCTTTTTTGATTGTATATGTATTACTTGCTACTCATGTTTAGAACGTGCTGAGTCATTAGACTCACTAGGTTTGAATGTTGCAGGACTTGATGATATGAGGGAGCGCCAACGCATGAGTGGATCGAGTACGGCAGTACACTCCCGAGAGACATTTATTTTCCGCATTAGCTTGATAGATAAAAGATTCAAAAGACTTATTTTAATGATTTTATTAGATATATTTTCATGCTTTATTTATTATGTTAATTGATCTTTTTAAAAGGTCGATGTAGGATTTTTTGTTAGTTGACGATTTAGGCATTTTCTAGGCTCTTGAGATTTTAAATGTTACATTATTATGATTTGTGGAAATGCTAAGTTATTTTAATCAGTAATTTTTGAATTTATGATTTATAAATATATATATATATATATAAATAGTAGAGGACGTTTCAGTTGGTATCAGAGCCAAGGATCCCCAAAGGGTTGTGTACTGTCACTCCGAGAAGCTCTAGAAGCCACGCCTCAGTATGTAAGTTTTTACTGCCTAAGGGTTGCAATCTTGATTTTGATGTTAACAAAACTTGTTTTTTTGTTTCTAATGATTTATCGTGCTGCGCAGGAAGCTGAAACTGGTCAGGATTCAAACTGATCAGTTAAACGAGCCAAAACTGAAGCTAACATATGCGAACTGATAGTGTCAGATGATTGCCCAAAACTGAATCAGCTCAACTGATATATCAAAAAACTGTTCAACTGATTGTTCAACTTACAGATGGTTCAGCAGAAGAACTTCAGAAGCCCGGCCAGCTGATGAAGAGCTCAACTGATGAAGAGCTCAGCTGACCAGTTCAACTGAAAGAGTGAAATCAGTTCAACTGACGAGTCAACTGATTTCACCAGCTCTACTGAAGAATAGTTCAGATGACCAGTTAGGACCATCAATTAGGAATCAATGAGTTGCATATCAAGACAAGGTGATGAGAGCTTTACCCAGGGAATTGGACGTTAAAACAATGGCCATGAGAGTCTCTAAAGATATAAACAAGTTGGGGCTACATGACTTGTTTTCTGACTTAAAAGCCTATGAGTTCGAACTGGAAGTGAGAAGCAGAGAAGAGCCCTCAACAAATCTACCAACCAAGGCTCTTGCTGCTACTGCTGCTGCTGCTGCTGTAGTTGTTCCACAAGCAGTACCTGCTACCATCATTGAGAGCACTTCTAAAAAGACTGCTGAAAAGATCAGCAATGATGTTATATCTCTCTTTGTGAAAAAGTTTTCCAGATTCATGAAGAATAATCACCGAGCTTATCAAAGCCCTAATCGGAACTTCAAGAAAGATTCACCACCTGGTGACATGGCGTGCTTTAACTGTGGAAAGATCGGTCACTTTATTGCTGATTTTCCAAAGCCCAAGAAGGATGACCAGAAGAAAAAGGAATACAAGAGGAAAGACAAGAAATTCAGAAGAGACCGCAAGCGATGGTTCCTGAGGAAAGCAAGTCTAAATGGGCGGACTCTAGCTCTGAGTCTTCTGACTCAAAAAGTCATTCTAGCGAAAGTGATGCAGAAGAGATCAAATGTCTCATGGCAGATATTGAACCAACCTCGACATCTGGAGAGGTACTAGACTTTGACTCTGACGAATTTACACAAACTGATTTAATTAAAGCCCTGCATGACATGGTGGGAGAGTACTCGAGATTTTCTCAATCATTCGAGGAAGTTAAGATTGAAAATCTAAACTTTAAGGATCAAGTTAGTAAGTTCACTTGTTTACAAGAGAACAGCTGCAATGATTTAAAGGTTGAGATAAGTAAGTTGAGAACTGAGAATGAAAGAGTAAATGCAGAGTACCAGACAATGAGATCTGAAAATCAGAAGATGTCTATTCTGGTAAATGCATGCAATAAGTCGTCTATTTCTTTAGAGAAGATGCAAGAGTTGCAGAAGCAATTCGGTGACAGAAGCGGTCTCGGATTCAGCAATAATGAAAGAACTTCTGAAACTAGTACCAAGCCAGAACTGGATAAAGGCAAAGGGAAATTCATTCACTTTGTCAAATCCAGTGTGGTATATGAACCTGAAGTACCAACTATTCGAGTTGAAAGGAATGTAAATCAGATGAACAGAAGAAAGCATTATGGTCTGGGTTATGTTGAACCTAAGGGGAGAGTTCACCAGAGTGCTGGATCCAGTAGAGGATTCAAATCAGGAGGACAACCCTCTATGAATGTTAAAAACTACCAGTACTACAATTCTAGACCTGTTCAGAAGAGATACAGGCCAGACAACACAAACAGAAGGGAAGAACAACATTCCAAAATGCATACTGTAAGAAATAACAGACCTTCTATTGCGCACACCTCTTTGGATACCCGAAGTACAAGGTCACCAAGAATTGTACAAATGTGGGTTCTTAAAGGACTGGTAAGGCTTGGACCGAAATAGATTTGGGTACCAGATACTAAAATTTGTGTTTGCAGGAACAACAGAAGAAAATCAAAATCAGCAGCTATACATGGTATCTAGACAGTGAATGCTCCAAACACATGACTGGAAAGAAAAATCTACTATCAGAAGTAATGAGTTGTACTGGACCAAAGATAACTTTTGGGGACAAATCAAAAGGTAAAACCGTGGGTAATGGTAAGATTATCCATGGTAACATAACTATTAATGATGTACTACTGGTTGAGAATCTATGTTATAATTTGATTAACATTAGCCAACTGTGTGATAATGGTTATTATGTTGCTTTTCAGAAGCACACATGCACAGTTAAAGATTCTGCTGAGTCTACTGTATTAACTGGAAAGAGAGAAAGCAACACCTACAAAGTTTCATGGAACTTAGATCATGATGTTGTTCCTACATGTTTAGTTGTCTCTCTTACTGATTAGCATTGGCTCTGGCACAAGAGATTGAATCACCTGAATTTCAAGTCAATCAACAATCTCAAGAAGCATAATTTAGTTGATGGTTTGCCTGATATTAACTTTGTTAAGAATCATGTTTGTTCTGCATGTCAACTTGGCAAGCAGGTGAGATCTAACTTCAAGAACAAAGGTAGTAAATCAACTTCAAGGTGTTTGGAATTATTGCATATGGACTTGTTTGGTCCAATCCCTATCATGAGCTTAGGGGGAATGAAGTATACACTTGTTGTTGTTGATGACTTTTCTAGATTTACATGGGTAATATTTCTTATTGGAAAAGATCAAACCAGTAGCCTCCTGATCAAGCTTCTGAAAAAGATTCAAAA
The DNA here is from genome assembly GCF_025594145.1 of Primulina tabacum. Classification (NCBI taxonomy): domain Eukaryota; kingdom Viridiplantae; phylum Streptophyta; class Magnoliopsida; order Lamiales; family Gesneriaceae; genus Primulina; species Primulina tabacum. Next base: position 7,158,832 of record NC_134567.1, read on the forward strand.
TGAAAAATCAATTTCCATCATCAAAATCATAAGTGATCGGGGTACTGAGTTTACTAACAAGATTCTTGAGTTGTACTTAGATGAACAAGGTATTCATCATGAATATTCAGCTGCCAGAAAACCTCAACAGAATGGAGTGGCTGAGAGGAGAAACAGAACTCTTAAGGAAGCTGCTAGAACAATGCTAGCAGATGCAGACATCTCTCAGCGCTTCTAGGCAGAAGCAATCAACACAGCATGCTACACACAAAATAGAACCATGATCAACAAAAGACACAATCAGACTCCAACGAAATATGGAAATGGAGTAAGCCTAATGTATCTTACTTTCATTTATTTGGTTGTAGAAGTTTTGTGCACAACAATGGTAAAAGCTATTTTTCTGCATTTGACTCGAAATCAGATGCTGGATTATTTCTTGCTTATTCGACAGTAAGCAAAGCTTTTAGAATTTTCAGCAATAGAACTCTTAATGTTGAAGAATTTATTCATTTTTTCTTTGATGAAGATAGCAGTACTCCTGGAATTTCTAACGTGTCAAATCTAAGTAACAGGTTAGACAGGATTCATCTGGAACTGGATAGTGAAGATGATGCAGAAACTAGTGTTAAAGATGCTCAAAATCTCGAACTAGACATTCCTCTGGTAGAACCAATTGTTCAGACAAAAGATTTACCAGAACCAGAAGAGAACATTCCAGAACCGGCTACTGCTCCAGCTGAGCCTATTTCGAATACATCAAACCAGGAGGAAATCTCTTTAAACCCTTTTGTTTGGAGGAAATACCATCCTCCATCCTTGGTATTGGTAATCCTGCAGCTCCATTAAGAACTACAAGGCAAATGAATAATAAATATATGCATGCTGCCTTTATCTCCAAGGGTTAACCAAATAAAATTGAAGAAGCTCTTCTAGATCCCAGTTGGATCGAAGCTATGCAAGAAGAGCTGAATCAATTTAAGAGAAATGAAGTTTGGTTTCTTGTATCCAGACCATCTCATCAAGCCGTTGTTGGAAATCGGTGGGTATTCAGAAACAAACTAAATGAAGAAGGCACTGTGGTCAGAAATAAAGCAAGACTGGTAGCTCAAAGTTTCAGACAAGAAGAAGGAATAGACTACGATGAAACCTAGGCACCGGTAGCAAGGCTTGAAGACATCAGAATATTTTTGGCATTTGCTGCTTTTAAGAATATCAAATTTTATCAGATGGACGTGAAAAGCGCATTCCTAAATGGTCTACTGCAAGAAGAGGTCTACGTTGAACAACCTCCAGGTTTTATCGACCATTTCTTACCTCATCATGTATTTAAATTACACAAAGCCCTGTATGGTTTAAAACAGGCACCTAGAGCGTGGTATGACACCCTCTCACAATTCCTTGTCAATCATGACTTTACAATTGGCACATTAGACAAGACTTTGTTCACTTTAATCAAGAATAAGCACATTTTGCTAGTACAGATTTATGTTGATGACATTATTTTTGGGTCAACTAACCCCAAATTATGTGCAAAGTTTGCTAAGTTAATGCAGGATCAGTTTGAAATGAACATGATGGGAGAATTAACATTCTTCTTCGGACTGCAGATCAAGCAACTTGATACTGGAATTTTCATAAATCAAGCTAAGTATACCAAGGAGCTACTGAAAAAGTTTGACATGGAAGCATGCTCTGCTGCTTCCACTCCAATGAGCTCATCTACTAAACTTGATAAGGATGATAGTGGAATTCCAGTAGAGATAACTCAGTATCGTGGTCTTATTGGTTCTATGTTATATCTTACTGCCAGTAGACCTGATATTATGTTTGTTGTTTGCATTTGTGCAAGATTTCAATCTAACCCTAAGCAGTCACATTATATTGCTGCTAAACGTATTCTGAAGTACTTAAAGGGAACTCAAAATGTCGTCTGATGGTATCCCAATGATTCATATTTCAATCTTATTGGATATTCAGATGCTGATTATGCAGGTTGCAAACTAGACAGAAAAAGCACAAGTGGTTTTTGTCAATTCCTTGGTGATAGGCTGATCTCTTGGTTTAGTAAAAAACAGACTTCCATAGCTACGTCTACTGCAGAAGCAGAATACCTTGCTGATGGAAGCTGCTGCTCTCAAATACTATGGATGCAACAACAACTTAAAGACTATGGAGTTCAAGCCTCTGAATCACCTATCTTCTGTGGAAATACCAGTGCCATTGCAATTACGCAAAATCCAGTACTTCATTCCAGAACAAAGCACATCGACATTAGACATCATTTTATTAAAGATCATGTGCAGAAGAAGGATATCCGTCTGGAATACGTTTCTACTGATTTACAGGCAGCAGACATCTTTACAAAATCTCTGCCTGAGAACAAGTTTTCTTATTTTCGTAATATACTGGGTTTAATTGATTTAACTTGATTATTTTGGTAAATATTATCAGTTATATATTATTCGACTAACATAGATTTAGTTGCAGAAGAGTAAAGAGACGACTTGTGACAACTACTGTTATTTCATTTAGAATGCAATCGAAACCAGGTTACACGATCTATTTCATCTCCTACAGAATCTTGCCACTCAGAAATCCAGTTATTCAACTCATGACTCCTAATCCTTTTAAAGGACTCTGTGAGAACCGAATTCCCAGCAGCTAACAATTCCAGCAACAGTCAATAATTCAGAAGATGATATTTTTCAGCAGACGGATTTCCAGCAGAAGCTATTATTTCAGAAGCTGGTATCTTTCCAGCATATTAGAATCCAGCAGACAGAATCCAACAGCAGAAGAGCGAATTCCAGCAGACAGTTACTGATTCAGCTTAGATTTGTAACTGAAGCATTAACATGGAATAAAGGCTGTTAATGGCAGATTATGGTCATTAATAAGGAGGCTAACAGTCAGATTTTGGCCTATAAATAACACCCTCAATTCTCTGAAATGGGTTACACAAGCTTTGAGATTATCACTTGAATTTTTGAGCTAAGAGAGTGCTGATTTTGGAGCAGCAGAAACCAGTAGCAAGAAAAAGCAGATTTCAGACTTCAACCGAAACACTTTTAGCAAATTACAGTAAGTGGGCTTATATATAAATATCTTGAAATCCGTTTGATAATTCTGTTTTAAAGTTCAGTTTCTGTATGTTTGATTTCTGATATATGATTTGAAGCACTGAAATTCCCTAGTGAACTAATGGTAGGAATATATATTCTGAACATTTCTGAATTTTGATTCTGATTCTGGCCTCACCCCTTAGAGGAGAGAACATATAGGAGACTGATATCAGTTTAACCATGAAATTCACTAACGTGCTCAGTGCTTACTAATTCTGATTTCTGTTCTGAAACCTGTGATTTCTGAATTCTAGTTTCTGTTCTGAAAAGATGAGTTTCTGTATATTATTGTATTACTGTTTCTGTTGAAAATGATTTCGAAAACTGGGAGTTATTCCCGCCCATGCTTACTGAGTGACAATCATATCACTCACCCACCAAACATATCTCAGATAAGAACGAGGAAGAAATATTAGAAGAAAAAGAGCAGATCCAATTCTGAGGCTGGTGAAGAAGATTATTATTCTCGGTTTATGTTATGTTAATTCCGCTGTATCTGTTAAGACAATGTTATGTCTGGTTTTACATTTCCGCTTTAAAACATCAGTATTCGAGTTGTAACAGACAATTGATTTATTTTGTATTATGAATAAAAGACTGGTTTCTGAATTCTGTACTCTGAGGCTTGTTGTTTTCGAATGTAAATTTGAGAGCAACGCCGGTGTCAACCAACCCCCGTCTCGGGGCGTGACATTGAAGTGGTATCAGAGCAAACCAGGTTTCATAATCTGGGGAGGAGGAACTAGAAATAATAAGTTCAAATAGACTTCTGAAAATACGTTCTGAAAATTTCGGGAATAGACTACTGAAAATAAGCTACTGTAATAGACTACTGAAATGATAGACTGAATACGTACAGTTAGGAAAATCAGTAGGGAAACAAAGCAGTAGACCAGTAGATCTGAAACCAGAACCAGTAGATGGAAACCAGTAGTATCAAACCAGTAGCCGAAATCAGAACCAGTAGATGGAAACTAGCAGATCTGAATGCAGAAGACTGAGTCAGTAGACTCGGAATGCAGCAGATTAGTTCTAACAGTGCTGGAAAAGCAGCAGACTGATTGCAGTAGCATCAGAATTGCAGTAGACCGCGAATTCCAGTAGGCGCATGCAGTAGACCTTGCAAATGGCATGGAAATTGAGGTGTTTTTCGCGCAAACTTCAAACGGCCATAACTTTTGATCCAGGAGGAATTTTTACTATTAAAAGTAGGCGTTGGAAAGCTCTCGACGAGGAGAACCTAACCTAGAACGATTCATTTCCAAACTGCTTAGCATTTTTACACCAAACTTGGTACCACCATTCATGTTCTTGATGTGAAGGATTTTTAGTAAATTTTTCACGGAATTCTGAGACCGAAAAATTTTGATCTATTTTCTTTCATTGAATGCATAGACAGTACTGATTTTGTTCATTCCAATAATTGTCTATAACTCAACCTGTACTCTTGAGATCAATTCTGAACATTCACTCTCCTGTTTTAGATGAAGATTATGACTTATCAGAGTAGCTACATTAAGAGCTTAGAGAAGAAGAAGTACCTATAGATGTAGTGGAAAAAGAACAGTGATAATGGAGAGATGATAAGATAGACTAGATTGGTATTATCATACGAAAAGAAAGAAGTGTAACATTCTTGGAAATGTACCAAGATAAGTTGAATCATATTGGGAATGTACCTATCTGATATAAGTTGACTTACATTTTTGGGAATTTACCTATCGAAGTTAAGCTTCTGACTTAAGATGAATTGTTTGACTCACGGATAATATATTATTTATGAAAATATGAGATAAGGATTATATAAGCTTTGAAATTCAGATGTAGAAAAAAATTTTGTGTCAATAATTAATGATATGTACATTAAATTTGGGATGCTAAGTAAAGGACCTCCAATGAAACTTGTTAAAACATGCTAGACTCATAGTCTTGATTAAGGAAAGATTTAGTAAAAGAAGAATTGTCTGAGGATTTAGTTTCTTCCGTTCAAGATTGAAAGAAATTTTAACTAAGTTATAATTATTGGGACTTGAAGCAATCGGCTGATAAGGAGTTATATTCTAAGATTCCATATTGGTTTCAAGATTTGAGTTAGTAATCGTGTTAATTTTAAGATAGAATAAAATAAGTATAGATACGCATATATTTAGAGTCGATCTTATACAGTATACTTTGGGAATTGATTGGTTGGACAAGAATCATGTAATGGTAGATTGTCGGAGTAAGTTTGCCAAACCCCAATCCAAGAAGAAATCGTACTTCGTGGTAAAGATAAGGAACAGAAATCCTTCCTTTCTACTTCTCAGACCTAGAAAGTCTAACTAGCAATGATCGATCAGCGAGGTAAATAAAAAAGTTACTCTAAAGATAGAGGATATTCCAGTTATTCAGGAATTTCCGGACGTCTTTCCCGAAGAACTCCCTGGCACAATCCCCAAACTTGATTCCTAGGGCTACACCAATCTCAAAAGCACCATACCGTATGGCTCCAGCAGAGTTGAAAGAACTCAAAAAACAACTTCAAGAATTGTTGGATAAGAAGCAAATTCGACCAAACGCATCTCCGTGGGGAGCTCCTGTCCTGTTCGTATAGAAGAAGGACGGAAGCATGAGATTGTGTATCGATTACATAGAACTGAATAAGATTACAATAAAAAATTAGTATCCGCTTCCAAGGATAGATTACTTGTTTGACCAACTCAAAGGAGCTTCAGTCTTTTCCAAGCTCGACTTAAGGTCAGGCTACCACCAATTGAAGGTAAAATCAGACGATATTCCGAAGATAGCCTTAAGAACAAGGTACGGACACTATGAGTTCACAGTGATGCCATTCGGATTAACAAACGCTCCGGCAGTATTCATTGATCTCATGAACAGAGTGTTTAAACCATTTCTTGACAAGTTTGTTGTGGTATTCATCGACGACATTCTAGTATATTCGTCAAGTGAAGAAGACCATAAAGAACATCTTTGTCTCACCCTCCAGAAGCTGAGAGAAAAGGAACTATACGCCAAGTTCAAGAAATGCGAATTTTGGCTAGAAAGCGTCACATTCTTGGGACACATAATATCAGCAGCAGGAGTATCTGTGGACCCTAAGAAAGTAGAGGCAATCTCAGATTGGCCTAGACCAAAGAATATGACAGAAATTCGAAGCTTCTTGGGATTAGCAGGCTATTATCGAAAATTTGTTGAAGGATTCTCTTCAATAGCCATACCCCTCACCAAGCTCACACAGAAGAACTCTAAGTTTCAATGGAGTGAAAAATGTGAGCAAAGCTTCGAGACTTTAAGAAGAAGCTTACATCCACGCCAGTGTTGGTATTGCCAACTGAAGGCAAAGACTTCACCATCTACAGTGATGCATCTAAAGAAGGTTTAGGATGTGTACTCATGCAAGAGGGAAGGGTGATTGCATACGCATCAAGACAGTTGAAGCCGTATGAAAAAAATTACCAAACGCATGACCTCGAACTAGCTGCAGTGGTATTTTCACTAAAGATTTGGAGACACTATTTATATGGTGCTAAGTGTGAGATTTTCACTGATCACCAAAGCCTCAAGTACTTGTTCACTCAGAAAGAGTTAAACATGAGGCAGAGACGATGGATTGAACTCTTGAAAGACTACGACTTGACGATAAGCTACCGCCCGGGCAAAGCAAACAAGGTAGCCGATGCTTTGAGTCGGAAGGATATGAACAAAGTAATCCTGACATCACTTTCAGCACAACCATGTATTCGAGAGACAATCAAGATAAGTCAAGATAGAGATTCCGCTTTGGTGAAACTAAAAGAGCAAGTTAAATAAGGGAAATCACCAGATTTTGAGATCGATAACAAAGGAATCTTGTGGATGAAAGGACGATTGTGTGTACCAGACATCGATAACCTTCGACAAGAAGTAATTTCTGAAGCACATAAGTCAAAATTTTCAATCCATCCTGGCAGTACCAAGATGTACAGAGATTTGAAGAAAAATTTTTGGTGGAGTGGAATGAAGAAAGACGTGGCAATATTTGTTTCCAAGTGTCACGTGTGCCAGCAAGTCAAGGCAGAGCACCAAAAACCTGGAGGACTTCTGCAACCTCTAGAAATTTCAGAATGGAAATGGGAGCATATTTATATGGATTTCGTAGTGGGTTTACCAAATACGAGACAAGGTCATGACGGAATATGGGTAATCGTAGATAGACTCACAAAATCTACGCACTTCTTACCTGTCTACATGAATTATAATTTGGACAAGCTAGCCACCTTGTACATGAACGAGATCGTGCGATTACATGGAGTACCAGCTAGCATACTATCAGACAGAGACCCTAGATTTACATCTCGATTTTGGAAGAGCTTTCAACAAGCTATGGGGACTAAGGTTACTCTTAGTACGGCATATCACCCTCAGACCGATGGCCAAACAGAGAGGACAATTCAAACTCTAGAAGATATTCTGAGAGCATGTGCTCTAGATTTCAGTGGTAATTGGAGCGAACATCTGCCCTTAATTGAGTTCGCGTACAATAATATTTACCACAGCAGTATTGAAATGGCACCATACGAAGCTCTGTATGGACGAAAGTGTCGATTGCCACTGTATTGGGATGAGGTAGGGGAAAAAGCCATTGTTGGACCCGAAATGATCCAAGAAACAGTGGATAAAGTCGCTTTGATCAAGGAGAGATTAAAAGCTGCACAAGATCGACAGAAAAGCTAGGCTGATCGGAAAAGACGACCCGTGGAATTTGAAGTGGGAGAAAAGGCATATGTGAAAGTGTCACCCATGAAGGGTGTAATCCGATTCAATAAAGCTGGGAAACTGAATCCCAGATACGTCGGACCATTTGAAATTCTTGAGAAAGTGAGAACACTTGCTTATAGATTAGCACTCCCACCCGACATGTCAAGAATTCATAATGTATTCCACGTCTCGCAGCTGAGGAGATATATTTCTGATCCGAGTCACATTCTGGAAGCTGGACCACTTCTGGTTGAGAGCAATCTGAATGAAGAGCTGAAGTATGAAGAAATTCCGATTCGAATTGTGGATTTCAAAGACCAAGTACTGAGGCGACGAAATATTCCATTTGTCAACGTACAATGGTCCAACCACACCGAAAGAGAAGCTACTTGGGAGTTGGAAAAAAAGATGCGAGAACAATACCCTTATCTCTTTGAAGATCATGTATAGCCAAGTTTCGAGGACGAAACTTCTCATAAGGAGGGAGGGATGTGAGAACCGAATTCCCAGCAGCTAACAATTACAGAAACAGTCAATAATTCAGAAGATGATATTTTCCAGCAGACGGATTTCCAGCAGAATCTATTATTTCAGAAGCTGGTATCTTTCCAGCAGATTAGAATCCAGCACACATTATCCAGCAGCAGAAGAGCGAATTCCAGCAGACAGTTACTGATTATGATCATTAATAGGGAGGCTAACAGTCAGATTTTGGCATATAAATAACACCCTCAAGTCTCTGAAATGGGTTACACAAGCTTTGAGATTATCACTTGAATTTTTGAGCTAAGAGAGTGCTGATTTTGGAGCAGCAGAAACCAGTAGCAAAGAAGCAGATTTCAGACTTCAACCGAAACACTTTTAGCAAATTACAGTAAGTGGGCTTATATATAAATATCTTGAAATCCGTTTGATAATTCTGTTTTAAAGTTCAGTTTCTGTATGTTTAATTTCTGATATATGATTTGAAGCACTGAAATTCCCTAGTGAACTAATGGTAGGAATATATATTCTAAACATTTCTGAATTCTGATTCTGATTCTGATTCTGGCCTCACCCCTTAGAGGAGAGAACATATAGGGGACTGATGTCAGTTTAGCCATGAAATTCACTAACGTGCTCAGTGCTTACTAATTCTAATTTCTGTTCTAAAACCTGTGATTTCTGACTTCTAGTTTCTGTTCTAAAAAGATGAGTTTCTGTATATTATTGTATTACTGTTTCTGTTGAAAATGATTTCGAAAACTGGGAGTTATTCCCGCCTCTGCTTACTGAGTGACAATCATATCACTCACCCACTGTGGGGACCCGGACGCTAACCATTTCCTTCATCGTTTCTAATATCAAATGAAACAATTAGGTAATGTGGGACATAAAATTTTTTAAAATACACAGCGGAAACGTAATGTAAATCAATCTAATTTACATATCAAAGTTAAAGTACAAGTCTAGTACTTAATACATTCCTATTAAACTATATTTCAATTACTATAGATCAAGTACTGAATCCTAGTCCATTTCTGAGCCCGGATCTCCACGCTATCTAGTCCAGCCTCGTTCTCTTCTTGACCCTTAACATGTCACACCTGTTGTCATGCACACATACAAACAAGACAACAGCCGGATAACTCCGATGAGAATAATATTCTCAGTATAAACCATGTATACATACAATCATAGAAACAATGTAAAGCATATAACAGATATTCCTAACATGTATCAAAATCAGAGACATGAATCAAATATTCATCACATGTATTATAATCCTAAACATGAATCAATATCAAGAATAAATCATATTCTAAACATGTACCATCATCAGGAACATAATTCAATATCAAGCAATGAATCACTCTCCGTGATTCTCAGACTCGAGTCAGTCCTAATCTAGGGATCCCGTTCGAAATAAGAACATACACCCACCTACACTCCCGATCGGGGTGGTGGTATGTTCTTATTCACGGACTTTGGCTCTTTCAATATCGAACACCAGTAATAGAAAAGACTCCAGTTCTATCCACTCCGATATAGCCAAACGTCCGGTGTCCTGACCTAACCGTCATGGACTATGGCCCTATCGCCAATATCCTATCATGTGACAAAGTGCAATGGGCCAGTGACGAGTCCTCACTATCCGGCCCTTCTGTCACAAGATCAAATGTCTACGACTAGGCACATTCGCCTATGACTCAAGACATACATTGTGTAGAACCCGTAAATCAGTTTACGTATAAGCCATGCATAATTCTAGATTTTTAAATTTAATTGACTTCATTGCATGATTATTTTAAATGCATTTCTTTGAAGTTAATTATTTTATTATCTCAGTTCAGTAGTTTGATTTTTAGCATTTCAGTTATTTCAGTGAGGCCGGACCGGAGTTGGAGTTTTGAGATATAATTTAAGATTTGAGAAAATATTTCCAGAAGTTAATTTAGCTAGCAAGTAAGTTCATTTAAGTTAGAAAGGGAGGTTTGAGGATTTAATTTAATTATTTGAGGTGATTAAGAAATGAGCTCATTTAAATTACTTAATTAAGGGGTTAGCTCACTAAATTAATTAAAGGATTAGTAAAGTTTTTAAGGGTTATTAATTCACTAGATAATTATTTTTCCCTTCCTTTTATTTAGTGAATTTCGGCCACCCCGTTAGACTATTAAACAATTCATTTGCCTTGCCACCTTTGACCCTTTCTTGTATTTATTTAGGAAGATAATTCTTTGATCTTTCTAGCACCATTTAATGATCTAATTAGCATTATCCTATCCTAGTCTAGCATGTAAAAATCGGCCATTACCTCTAGAAACATCCACCAACTCATTTGATATCAAACTAGAATTCAAAATTTAAAATGAGAAGACTTGGTCTTGGATCTTCCTTATATCTTGCACCCACTTCCCTCACCCTCCTAACCATCATTTCCCCCCTCTCCTTTTCGAAAATTCAGAGTGAATTCAGACTCATTTTCAGAGGTAAAAATCGTGAGGTACATAGCCAAAAAGAAGAGAGAAAAATCGAGAGCAAGGTAAGGTAGAAAAGGAAGCCACTCCGTCTCCTCCGCGCCGTCTCGTCTCTTCTTTTTGTTTTCATTTCAAACGATAACCAGGCATGTCTAGATTCTTTCAAACCTCAATCAAGTCATATTATCATTTATTTTTCAGTACATGATCATGTTTATTCAAGCAAAAACCGAGATACATGTCAAAACATTTTGAAACAACACATGCAGAATTTTTGATATTCCTTGGCAAGCTTCACGTTTTTCTTGGTTTGTGAGTTTCAGGTGATTGGTTCGACTCCAGGCTCCCAAGGCGACTTATATACATGTAATAGGATGCATTAGGACCACATTTGTCCATCGTTTTCAGCCCATGCTCGCTGGAAAGCAAGAAATGACAGCAACACCATTTGTGTCCCTTTTTGAGTTCGAAAATTCAGTTTGGTTGTCAAGGAGGAAGGATCTGATCTTGGTTGCCCTAGGGGCCTATAGCCATGGTTAGATCACTCCCATAGCATGTCTAAGACGTGACTAAGTCGCCCTTTTGGTGGCTTGGTCCATGTCTCATCGGTTTTTAATAAAAACATCACAACCGCCCCTATGTCCCTTCGGCCCTTACAATTTCAGCATTTACGGTTTCGGTTTTGGTTGCTTGGTATGGATCTTGGTTGGCCTATGGCCCATAGCCACGGTTCATACCATGATACTATATGTATAGATCGTGCCATGGTTAATAAAATGGCCACTGGAACGACGCAAGACATCGATCTAAGCAAAACACTACACACGCATGCACGTTGGGTCTCGGTTTGAGTTTCGGTTGAGTTTTGGTGTGACGCGGATTGTGGCTGGCCTAGGGCCCTTAGCTATGGTTCAAATCACACCTTGGGATGTTGGTAAAAGTCTCTGGTCGGTGGTTCACACCCCAATGGCCGGTAGTCTCGAAAACAACACAAGTTACACGATTGTACAGTTGCTGGAAATTTACAGCAAGTTGCTGTGTCATTTAGAAGGCTCGTTCGAGTTCTTGTTTGGCTTTTAGCTCATGGCCTTGGACTGGACAGTGCCTCATTGAGTTAGGAAGGTCATGTTTTTGACAGTTTGTCATTCGGATCATTTTTGAGGTCGTACGAGAATTTACGGTGCGATGTGCCAAATTGACTCTCGAAAGAGCGTTTCGTGTTTTGGCCTCCATTCCACCTAGATTTCGGCCCTATCATTTTAGGAGCATTATTTTATGATTTTTCAGTGTATTTTAATCATGACTATACGTCGGTTCGGTGTCGGTGCAGGTTGGCTCGGAGTCATGATTAAATGCGAAGTCATTAGGCGTCATAGTTGCATCTTTTGAACTAAATTGCATAGTTGGTCAAGTGTAAGCTATTGCATATTTTTCATGGCACAGTTAGGTTGCAGCGAGCCTAGGGACGATCCAATCCAATCCAGTTGGTAAAATTACAGGATTTTTCATTACGTCAGTTAATTATATTACGTGCATGAAAACAGAAAATGATTATTTTTTAGATTTATGCGATATGGCTTGTGGTTCATTCACTATGTGGGAGTGTTATTTTATACGGTCGCCAGTGACCGATCAGTTCAGTATGGTACCACCCGATCGCCAGTGACCAGCCAGCTCAGTTCAGTTTCAGCCTCCCCAGTAGCCAGTTACCGATCAGTTCAGCTTAGTGCAGGGGCCACAGGCGTAAAACATAATCTCAACAGAAAATTTTATCAGTTATTTCAGTACAGGCTCCAAGGAGCAAACAGTTTTTTTACTGTGATTATCAGTTCAGTTATGCACGTATTATAATTGCTCAGTACAGATTATTTTCAGCATGCCTCAGGACAGGATATGTTAACTCATGCATATTTTAAATTCAGATTTTTACTCGTTACCTGCGATATATGCATGCTGAGTCTTTAGGCTCACTAGACTTGATTGTTGTAGGTACTGATGAGGCCAGGGCCGAGGGCGGGGACCAGTGAGCCAGCTTGGGTCGGCAGTAGTGGCACCCGAGGACCTCAGAGCAGCAGTTGTTATTTTATTTCGTAAACATTTTATCAGTCGTTGGATATTTTTAAATTGTGATTTTTGGCAAACTTTATTTCCTTCCGCTGCAATATTTTGAAATATTGAACTTGATTCACCAGTGATTTTATGAATGAGGCCATTTATGTTCTTTTAAAAAGAAAATTATTAATTTTCCGCAAATTTTCAAGCAAGAAGTTCCAGGGCCTCTGCAATTGGTATCAGAGCGGTGGTTCTGTATAGGGTTTTACTACTACTGACCGCGAGAAGCTCACGAAGCCACGTCTTCGGTCTGTAAGTTTTTCGGTTCAGCATTTTGTTCAGCATTTCAGTTAAAGCATGAATTATTTTTTCAGCATGCTTCCAGATTTTCAGTACTTCAGTGTTCATTTAAAATAAATTATGGAATTATGCATGTTAGTTACGTATGGGTTATGTTGGAACAGTATGCCCCCTAGACGCATTTTAGAGCGCAACAGAGAGGAGGAGCCTCGCCGAGAGGACAGGGAGGAGCGTAGACCGGAGGGAGACCTACCACCTCCTCCACCGCCCCCACCGGACATGAGTGCCCAGATGTTAGCTGGGATGGCACAGTTCTTCGCACAGTTTGCGGGGAACAATGCCGCAGCCGTAGCCGCAGCCGCAGCCAGGCCGACAGGGCCCGAGGCTGTTTATGAGCGATTCATGAAGATACGCCCGAAGGAATTCTCTGGGACATCTGACCCCATGGTTGCCGAGGGATGGATCAAATCCCTCGAGGTCATCTTTGAGTTTATGGAGCTGGGGGACGCAGACCGAGTCCGATGTGCCACCTACCTGTTCACTGGAGACGCCCGCTTATGGTGGGAAGGAGCTTTGGTAGCCTTGACTTTGGCTACACTTTCATGGACTCGCTTTACGGAAGTTTTCTACTCCAAGTATTTTTCTGAGGAGGTTCGCACCAGGCTGACCACCGAGTTCATGAGTCTGAGACAGGGGGATATGACGGTTACGGAGTTTATCCGTAAGTTCGAGAGGGGCTGTCACTTTGTGCCCCTGATCGCGAATGATGCCAGAGCCAAGCTGATGCACTTCCTGGTGGGTTTATGGCCGATCTTGCGCCGGGATGTTAGGGTATCTGACCCTGCTACTTATGAGATTGCCGTCTCCAAGGCCTTAGCCGCAGAGCAGGATCTGCGGGATATCGAGAGGGATCGCCAGGGCAAGCGCCCAGTCCAGGCACCGCACCGCCCTCCTCCTCATCAGCATCAGCAGCAGAATAAGAGGTCTTTTCATGGACCGCCTAGGAACCGAGGCCAGCAGCAGCAGCAGTAGCGGGGACGCCCGGCCCCAAGGACTCAAGAGCACCCAGTCTGTCCCAGGTGCTCTCGTCGCCATCCTGGAGCATGTATGGCTGGCTCAGGAAAGTGTTTTAAGTGTGGCAGTCCAGACCACATGTTGCTGCAATGTCCTCAGAGGAATCTGCCTACCCAAGGCAGAGTTTCTGCTCTCCATGCCGCGGAAACCAACCCGAAGACTATGTTGTTGACAGGTACCTTTAAGCATTGAGTTATTATTCGAATTTCAGCGTTTTGGGAATCGGGATTTAGATGTGAACTTAGAACTGTTATAGGATTGCATGCTCTACTCAGATTTATTTTGTGGGAAATTAAGCTAGAAGAACCTTGACCTTTGCATGTCTATAAGTTTAGTTCTTGTAACTACTGGATTCAACTTAGAGCTCCGCTCTTTCAGGGAGAATTTTTATATATGGTTCCGCTACCAAGGCCTTGATAGATTCAGGGGCCACTCACTCGTTTATTTCGGAGGTCTTTGCAAACTTTCTCAAGATCCAGACCATTGGGCTAGATACAGCCTTTTCAGTAGTGTTGCCGTCAGGCGAGGAGATGGCAGCCACCAATGTTATCCGAGATATAGACCTTGAGCTGCACGGTAATCTTGTTTATGCGGACCTGATTGTGCTACCGATGCCGGAATTTGACATCATCCTAGGGATGGACTGGCTATTGAGGAACAGAGTGTTGATAGACTTCCAGCGGAGATCCGTTCTTGTCCGACCGCCTGGAATGGAGCAGTTCTTATTTTAGCCGGACAGGTACTTTCCTTTACCGCGCATTATTCCGTATGTTCAGGCTAGGAAACTCATGCATAGAGGGTGTCGGGCATTTCTAGCGACATTTTTATCTGTCCCCGAGGAACCCAGCCAGTCAGCCTCAAATGTTCCGATTGTCATAGATTTCTTAGACGTTTTTCCCGAAGACGTCTCTGGTATGCCACCCGAGAGAGAGGTGGAGTTTTCCATTGAGCTTATGCCAGGTACGGCTCCGATATCCAAAGCGCCGTACCGACTAGCACCGACAGAGATGGCAGAGCTTAAGAAGCAGATTCAGGAACTTCTCGACAAGGAGTTCATTCGCCCGAGCTTTTCTTCATGGGGCGCGCCAGTCTTATTTGTGAAAAATAAGGATGGCACGATGAGGCTTTGCATTGACTACCGGGAGTTGAACAGGGTTACAGTGAAGAATAAATACCCACTGCCGAGGATTGAGGATCTGTTTGACCAGTTGCAGGGAGCTTCGATTTTCTCCAAGATAGATCTGCGTTCCGGTTATCACCAGTTGAGGGTGAGAGATGCTGATGTTTCGAAGACAACTTTCAGGACTCGTTATGGTCACTACGAGTTCCTAGTGATGCCGTTCGGTCTGACGAATGCGCCAGCGATCTTCATGGATCTAATGAATCGCGTATTTCATCCGTACCTCGACCAGTTTGTGATAGTGTTCATAGATAACATTCTCGTCTACTCGAAGAGTCGGGAGGAGCACAGCAGGCATCTGACCACAGTGTTGCAGACATTGCAGAAGCACAAACTATTCGCAAAGTTCAGTAAGTGCGAAATCTGGTTAGAGAAGGTGGCGTTCTTGGGTCATATTGTCTCCAGCAGTGGTATTTAGGTAGACCCCGGAAAAGTTGCAGCACTCAGAGATTGGGTTGTGCCTCAGAATGCATCCGAGATCCGCAGTTTTCTTGGGTTGGCAGGATATTACAGGAAGTTCATTCAGGGATTCTCATCCATTGCCGTTCCACTCACAGCACTGACCAAGAAAAGTGTGAAATTTGTGTGGAGCGAAGAGTGTCAGAAGAGCTTCGATACTTTGAAGCAAGCTCTTATCTCAGCACCCGTTTTGGCTGTACCGTCAGGATCCGGTGAGTTTGTTCTGTATACCGATGCTTCGAAGCTTGGTTTAGGTGCAGTTCTGATGCAGCATGGGAGAGTGATAGCGTATGCTTCTCGACAGCTGAAGATCCATGAGAAGAATTACCCTACCCATGATCTGGAGTTAGCGGTCGTAGTTTTTGCTTTGAAGATTTGGAGGCACTATCTGTATGGAGAGAAATGCCAGATCTTTACCGACCACAAGAGCCTCAAGTATTTCTTTACGCAGAAGGAGCTGAACATGCGTCAGAGGCGTTGGTTGGAGCTTGTGAAAGACTATGATTGTGACATTAGCTACCACCCGGGTAAAGCTAATGTAGTTGCGGATGCTTTGAGCAGGAAAGTCGCAGTGATGGCTCACTTGACGATTCAGAAACCTCTTCAGATTGAGATGTAGATGTTTGATCTTGAGACTTACCCTCGAGGTAGAGTTCCTCGTCTATCTACCTTGACCATTCAGTCTTCCTTTTTGGACCGTATTCGCAGTGGTCAGGCCGCAGATGAGCAGTTAGCACAGTGAAAGAAGAGAGATGAAGCCAAGGGCAGTGTTTTGTATTCAGTCAGCTACGGTATTGTGAGATACCGAGATAGGATATGGGTTCCTAGCAGTGATTCTATCCTAGCAGACATCTTATCAGAGGCCCATACGTCCCCGTACTCCATTCACCCTGGGAGTACGAAGATGTACAAAGATCTGCAGCTATTGTATTGGTGGCCAGGGATGAAGAAGGACATCAGGCGTTTTGTATCCGAGTGCCTGACTTGCCAGTTAGTGAAGGCCGAGCATCAGAGACCAGCAGGTTTGCTCAAGCCTCTCCCTATTCCCGAGTGGAAGTGGGAGAATGTTACCATGGATTTTGTGACCGGATTGCCGAAGGCAGCCAGAGGATCGAATGCCATTTGGGTGATTGTAGATCGTCTTACCAAATCAGCGCACTTCTTGCCTATTAAGACGACTTTCACCATGGTCCAGTATGCAGAGTTGTATAACCGGGAGATAGTCCGACTTCATGGTATTCCAGTTTCGATCGTATCTGACAGAGACCCTAGATTCACTTCCTCCTTTTGGAAGAGTTTGCATTCGACTTTGGGTACGAAGTTGCTGTTTAGCACGGCTTTCCATCCGCAGACAGATGGACAGTCAGAGCGAGTCATTCAGATTTTGGAGGATCTTCTTCGCGCTTGCATCATTGATTTCTCAGGGAGTTGGGAGTCGAACTTACCATTGGTTGAGTTCACCTATAACAACAGTTTCCAGTCGTCTATAGGTATGGCTCCGTATGAAGCACTGTATGGCCGCAAGTGTAGATCTCCTGTTCATTGGGATGAGGTAGGAGAGAGAGCAGAGTTGGGTCCAGAGATTGTCCAGCAGGCAGCAGAGGTAGTAGTCAAGATCCGTGATAGGATGAGGACTGCTCAGAGCCGACAGAAGATTTATGCCGATCAGCGGAGGAGAGACTTAGAGTTTGCAGTGGGCGATCATGTCTTTGTGAAAGTGGCACCTATGAAGGGTGTCATGAGGTTTGGCAAGAAAGGGAAGCTCAGTCCGAGATTCATTGGACCGTTTGAGATCCTTGACAGAGTTGGGACGCTAGCTTATCGTGTGGCTCTTCCGCCGAATCTGGCCGGAGTACACAATGTCTTTCACGTCTCCATGCTGAGAAAGTACATGGCGAACCCTTCGCATGTGTTGAATTTCGAGCCGTTGCAGCTTACTCCGAACCTGTCTTATGAGGAGAGACCAGTGCAGATCCTAGACCGGCAGGAGAAGAAACTTCGGAACAAGTTGGTTAAGCGAGTCAAAGTCAAATGGCTCAACCATTCAGAGGAGGAAGCTACGTGGGAGTCTGAGCCGGAGATGAGAGAGCGTTACCCCGAGTTATTCGGTGAGTTCTAATTTCGAGGACGAAATTTCTTTTAAGGGGGGAAGGATTGTAGAACCCTAAATCAGTTTACGTATAAGCCATGCATAATTCTAGATTTTTAAATTTAATTGACTTCATTGCATGATTATTTTAAATGCATTTCTTTGAAGTTAATTATTTTATTATCTCAGTTCAGTAGTTTGATTTTTAGTATTTCAGTTATTTCAGTGAGGCCGGACCGGTGTTGGAGTTTTGAGATAGAATTTAAGATTTGAGAAAATATTTCCAGAAGTTAATTTAGCTAGCAAGTAAGTTCATTTAAGTTAGAAACCGAGGTTTGAGGATTTAATTTAATTATTTGAGGTGATTAAGAAATGAGCTCATTTAAGTTACTTAATTAAGGGGTTAGCTCACTAAATTAATTAAAGGATTAGTAAAGTTTTTAAGGGTTATTAATTCACTAGATAATTATTTTTCCCTTTCTTTTATTTAGTGAATTTCGGCCACCCCCTTAGACTATTAAACAATTCATTTTCCTTGCCACCTTTGACCATTTCTTGTATTTAATTAGGAAGATAATTCTTTGATCTTTCTAGCACCATTTAATGATCTAATTAGCATTATCCTATCCTAGTCTAGCATGTAAAAATCGGCCACTACCTCTAGAAACATCCACCAACTCATTTGATATCAAACTAGAATTCAAAATTTAAAATGAGAAGACTTGGTCTTGGATCTTCCTTATATCTTGCACCCACTTCCCTCACCCTCCTAACCATCTTTTCCCCCCTCTCCTTTTCGAAAATTCAGAGTGAATTCAGACTCATTTTCAGAGGTAAAAATCGTGAGGTACATAGCCAAAAAGAAGAGAGAAAAATCGAGAGCAAGGTAAGGTAGAAAAGGAAGCCACTCCGTCTCCTCCGCGCCGTCTCGTCTCTTCTTTTCGTTTTCATTTCAAACGATAATCAGGCATGTCTAGATTCTTTCAAACCTCAATCAAGTCATATTATCATTTATTTTTCAGTACATGATCATGTTTATTCAAGCAAATACCGAGATACATGTCAAAACATTTTGAAACAACACATGCAGAATTTTTGATATTCCTTGGCAAGCTTCACGTTTTTCTTGGTTTGTGAGTTTCAGGTGATTGGTTCGACTCCAGGCTCCCAAGGCGACTTATATACATGTAATAGGATGCATTAGGACCACATTTGTCCATCGGTTTCAGCCCATGCTCGCTGGAAAGCAAGAAATGACAGCAACACCATTTGTGTCCCTATTTGAGTTCGAAAATTCAGTTTGGTTGTCAAGGAGGAAGGATCTGATCTTGGCTGCCCTAGGGGCCTATAGCCATGGTTAGATCACTCCCCTAGCATGTCTAAGACGTGACTAAGTCGCCCTTTTGGTGGCTTGATCCATGGCTCATCGGTTTTTAATAAAAACATCACAACCGTCCCTATGTCCCTTCGGCCCTTACAATTTCAGCATTTACGGTTTCGGTTTTGGTTGCTTGGTATGGATCTTGGTTGGCCTATGGCCCATATCCACGGTTCATACCATGCTCCTATATGTCTAGATCGTGCCATGGTCAATAAAATGGCCACTGGAACTGACGCAAGACATCGATCTAAGCAAAACACTACACACGCATGCACGTTGGGTCTCGGTTGGAGTTTCGGTTGGGTTTTGGTGTGACGCGGATTGTGGCTGGCCTAGGGCCCTTAGCCATGGTTCAAATCACTCCTTGGGATGTTGGTAAGAGTCTCTGGTTGGTGGTTCACGCCCCAATGGCCGGTAGTCTCGAAAACAACACAAGTTACACGATTGTACAGTTGCTGGAAATTTACAGCAAGTTGCTGTGTCGTTTAGAAGGCTCGTTCGAGTTCTTGGTTGGCTTTTAGCCCATGGACTTGGACTAGACAGTGCCTCATTGAGTTAGGAAGGTCATGTTTTTGACCGTTTGTCATTCGGATCATTTTTGAGGTCGTACGAGAATTTACAGTGCGATGTGTCAAATTGACTCTCGAAAGAGCGTTTCGTGTTTTGGCCTCCATTCCACCTAGATTTCGGCCCTATCATTTTAGGAACATTATTTTATTATTTTTCAGCATATTTTAATCATGACTATACGTCGGTTCGGTGTCGGTGCAGGTTGGCTCAGAGTCATGATTAAATGCGAAGTCATTAGGCGTCATAGTCGCATCTTTTGAACTAAATTGCATAGTTGGTCAAGTGTAAGCTATTGCATATTTTTCATGGCACAGTTAGGTTGCAGCGAGCCTGGGGACGATCCAATCCAATCTAGTTGGTAAAATTACAGGATTTTTCATTACGTCAGTTAATTATATTACGTGCATGAAAACAGAAAATGATTATTTTTTAGATTTATGCGATATGGCTTGTGGTTCATTCACTATGTGGGAGTGTTATTTTATACGGTCGCCAGTGACCGATCAGTTCAGTATGGTACCACCCGGTCGCCAGTGACCGGCCAGCTCAGTTCAGTTTCAGCATCCCCGGTAGCCAGTTACCGATCAGTTCAGCTTAGTGCAGGGGCCACAGGCGTAAAACATAATGTCAACAGAAAATTTTATCGGTTATCTCAGTACAGGCTCCAAGGAGCAAACATTTTTTTTACTGTGATTATCAGTTCAGTTATGCACGTATTATAATTGCTCAGTACAGATTATTTTCAGCATGACTCAGGACAGGATATGTTAACTCATGCATATTTTAAATTCAGATTTTTACTCGTTACCTGCGATATATGCATGCTGAGTCTTTAGGCTCACTAGACTTGATTGTTGTAGGTACTGATGAGGCCAGGGCCGAGGGCGGGGACCAGTGAGCCAGCTTGGGTCGGCAGTAGTGGCACCCGAGGACCTCAGAGCAGCAGTTGTTATTTTATTCCGCAAACATTTTATCAGTCGTTGGATATTTTTAAATTGTGATTTTTGGCAAACTTTATTTCCTTCCGCTGCAATATTTTGAAATATTGAACTTGATTCACCAGTGATTTTATGAATGAGGCCATTTAAGTTCTTTTAAAAAGAAAATTTTTAATTTTCCGCAAATTTTCAAGCAAGAAGTTCCAGGGCCTCTGCACATTGTCTATACATCCATAGACCAGAGATAACAATCGTATTTAATTGCAAATAACAATGCAATAAAATAAAGTATGTGATTTAGGGAAACTCGAGTCAATCCTCACTCGAGTTGTGCAATCCCAACTCAACATTAATTTATATCTTTATCTTCACGGTCTGACGAAGTCGAAGTATCGAAGTCAAGTCTGTCCATATCAAATCTTAAATAACGGTATCAAATAGACCGTGTCAATATACCGCTTAACTCAAAGCCTGTTCTGATCAATACACAACTCAAAACATAATCTGTTCAATATCGATTCAAGACACAATCTAATTCATATCGACGATATCACGATATAATTGAATTCACTACTGAATTTGATCAATATCAACCCATAGATATTTTGACGGCATAACAGTACAGTCTCCGTAACCCCGTCAATTCCAACATCATAGGTATAATACCAGCACTCATAATCAATATCGGTACGAATCATAATCTCAACGATAATAAATCTGATATCGATTCTTAATCAAATCGATTTCGAAAATCATAACAATTACATAAACAGTCTGTTCTTCGTTCTGACTTCACATATACGATGTATACTGTATCAGAAACACCATACATGATTTTTATTCAATTCTGACAATATCACATTTTTAAACGATATCTAAACGTAACAAAACTTACGTCCAGTTGAAGCTGTCGTCGCTAGAAGCACGGTGCTGTACTTAGATTTAAAATCAGACGGACGGAATTTGCGTGACGTTCAATTTTCGCACATCAGGAACTTGGAGCTTCGGTTTCTCTCTTCTTTTGTTTCTGAATGATTGACGTTGCTTATATATATATATATACGTTGCACGGTGATGGCAAGTGGCATCCTTTTGCTTTGCATGATTCGCGCATATGCGCGCCCAATTGCCGCGCATATGCGCCGAGAGCTCTGTCCGAATATTTATTAGCTCGCGCATATGCGCGTCCTCTACTCGCGCATATGCGCGAGACCTACTGTCTCGGCATGTAATGTCCTCGGCTACTCGCGCATATGCGCGACATACTTCCGCGCATATGCGCGAGGCTCTAGGGTCATGACACTCATTTCTCCGCACCACTCGCGCATATGCGCGCCCACTCCTCGCGTATATGCGCGAGGTCTTCTGCCCATCTCGCGCATATGCGCGAGGTGTACTGTCCTCGCACATATTTCGTGTTTCCTTCCGTCTTTCCCGATCTAATCCATTCCGTTTATAACACATTCAATTACCAATAGATTATAATAATTATCGCCAAATCATTTCAGATTACGGTAATCAAATTCTCGGGCCTTACATTTCTCCCCCCCTAAGATATGATTTCGTCCCCGAAATCACAGGTAATCAAATCAGATAAAGAAGAAATGTATAATAGAATCAGTCATAACTCCCTTCAGTGTAATGACTTTGAACATCGCTACCTCATATCAGACTTAGTCTTTAAGGTAGCCTCTTCGATGTCCTGATAACTGTACTGTATTTCCAACAGCGGAATAGTTTTCATTCTGAATTTTCATTCTTTCATACATCCCTGATTTCTGAAATAAAAATTCAAGAGGTATAATATCGTCATCCTACATAAGATCATTCTGATAAAATCAATTGCAAATACTGGCTATACAACATCCGTATATACCAATCAATAGCTCCTAACAACTCAATCTCGACCTCAAATACCAATAGTCATCGCCCGACGTTGTCATATTTCATATCAATTTCCGAGCTATCTTCATTTGCTTCTGAATCAGTTTCATTTTCTTTATCAGATCTCTGATCCTATCAAATCCAATCTCAAGCATCACCGCAGTTTCATCCCCATACGAAGGAAATCCGCAGTTCTCACTGTTCAATACCTCGATTAGAGCTATTTTGATACTCATCTAATAGCTATTATTGTACAATAATTCATACAGTGACAAGACATCAGGTCACTAGTGCTAAAATCTAGCACTACAGTTCCTGGATATCCTTCAGTATCTAGATAATTCGTTCCGACTATCCTTCAATCTATAAACCATAGATGAAAAATCATGCTATCCATTTGTCAAAAGTACAAAATTAATTAAAAATCACGGTATAATATAATCAACTCTGGCATTCAATACAAGCTGACCCCTTTTCTGACATACCTCTCAGTTGTCTAGTCATATCTGTACGTCATCCTATACAATATATCACATGCAGATTTGAACAATCGTTCAATCATAACCACACTCTGGTACAGTCTTGGCAAGACTTCGGTAAGTCTATCACCAGATTCATAGAATTGTACTCCTATTTCTATTTAGGAATCGAAAACCTGTATAACCAATCTCCTGGTTTCTCTCTTCCTGTCCTCATCTGTCAGTGATTTAGACATTTCAATACAAATCCTGACATAACTGATTTCATTTGTTTACATTAAAACTATCCGTTCGAACTATCACACATTTCCTGTTACCAGAATAATACAAAATCTACGACTGTGTGCATCTGACAATACCTGTCATTTCAAATTCGAATATCTTGTACAAACAATTCAGCTAATTATATAAATAAAGCATTACCTACCTAGTATTCTGATTGACACACTGTTCTGACTATCGAAATCATGTTCTGAACAATCTGATCAACTTCTGAACTGTTGTAGTTCTCAAAATCAGCTCTGAGTCGGCTTGAACTGTATATAATCCCAACGGTTCATAACAATCGGTATCAAATACGAATTCAAAATAACAGCAATATCGGCTCGGAGTCAAAATACCAATCATTTATATTGACATAGTAAACTCATAAAACGCAATTTCTGACATTTCTGAAGTTCTTCCATCTTCAATGTCGTTTTCAGCCACTGATCACGGTCTTAATTGTGCTACAATCAATCATACGCTGATATCGAATCAAGGCTGAAATCGCTCTCCCTGATATCAGACAAACCCGAAATTTTATCTGGAAAGACTATAGCAACTCTCCTGCTACTGGCAAATCATTCCCTGATAGGCTCAACTTCAGTAATCAACTGAATACATAAGGAATTACTCCATTCTTTTCGATAATCATCGAATCATACATAATACGGATATCAAGGAATTCAAAATCGAGAATCCTTACCATATATCATTCATTCTTCAGTAATTTCAGGTCCGAATCTTACCATCTCCTGGCAAGAATCTATAGTAGTTCTGTACTTGTTAGCATATCAATATCCATAATGTAGTTAGAATCAGACAACACAAGTACAACACAACCTAATTCAATCTCATTCCCTTTTTACTGTAGTATACAATATATCACAGAATTCACTGATATCAATTCCTCTCCCCAAAAGGTACAAAGATCAATACTATAGTAACACAGAATCAACAAGTACAATATATATCAATGCAACTCAGTCAAAGATAAACGTAGGAAATGCATTAGTATATATCAATACATATGCGACATAATCATAAAAGAACAGATACATGTCACTACATCATCAAGTGCATCCTGGGTCTGTTCCTCGATCACTACCACCAGACGCTCCTACTCCTGGGAATCTTCGGGAACCTTTCAGTGGACATACTCTTGCGAAATGTCCTAATTGTTTGCAAATACGGCAACTACCAAATACTCCTTGGCATTGCTCAGTGGGATGTCTCCCTCCGCAGGTGCTGCAGTACACTCCGATATAATTCTGACTGGAACTACTGGAGCTAGAAAGACTGCTGCCTAACTTCTTAAACTGCTTCTTTCGAGCTTTCAAATAGTCTTTCCTTTCACCACTACTACTACCAGTCTCAGGTCCGAGAGGTGGTTGTTGTGGTCTCAATGCTAGAGGCGCAAACGAAGCTCCTTTCTGTCTTGTCCGACTGGCTTCGGCTCTCTTGGCCCTACTCAGAGCATCAACGAAACTATAGGGTCGGCCTGTATTTACTAATGTCAATATCTCAAGATTCAATCCCTTAACAAACTGATCAGTCACAGCTTCATCATTCCCAGCCACGTGAGGAGCAAAACGTAGCAAAGTAGAAAATTGAGCAACATATTCTTCAATGCTTAAATGACCCTGTTTCAAATCTTCAAATTCTGCCCTTTTATCATCTCGGTACGAACTTGGGAAAAATCTTCGATAGAATTCAGTTTTGAAGATCTTCCACGTAATCACTGTACCACGCTGCTCTAAAACTCCTTTGGTTGCAATCCACCAACTCTTTGCGACTTCTTTTAAATGGTTCCCAATCAGTTTAACTCTCCGTTCATCTGGGTACTCAAGTGAATCAAATAATATCTCTATATCATCCAGCCAATTCTCACAATCAACAATCATCTCAATACCTCTCAGAATCGGCGGTATCAATGACTGAAACCTCATCAACTGTGTTTCCATCAGAGTTTCTGCCACATCCATCTAATTATTCGAAGTACTACCTCGTTCCGGAATTCTTCGAGGAGGAATATCTGATGATCACAATATTCAACAATCATATGAGACAAATCCGTCTCAGTCCCTTCCTGATCAGCTTACCTCTGATCAAGAATGGGTTCCGATTCGTTTCCAAATAATACACATTACTAAATCAACTCAGATATTCAACTAACATGTATTTAAAAGCAGTAAAACATAATATTATGCTAGCATACACAATGTAATTCACCATTATAATGAATCTTATGCTAGCAATCACATGCAAGGAAAGAAAATACATTCTACCCCGCTCACTAGCTTCTATCTCAGTCTCAAAAACCTACAGTTCTAGAATCTACTGGAACCTAACGCTCTGATACCACCTGTTGTGGGGACCCGGACGCTAACCATTTCCTTCATCGTTTCTAATATCAAATGAAACAATTAGATAATGTGGGACATAAAATTTTTTAAAATACACAGCGGAAACGTAATGTAAATCAATCTAATTTACATATTAAAGTTAAACTACAAGTCTAGTACTTAATACATTCCTATTAAACTAGATTTAAATTACTATAGATCAAGTACTGAATCCTAGTCCATTTCTGAGCTCGGATCTCCACGCTATCTAGTCCAGCCTCGTTCTCTTCTTGACCCTTATCCTGTCCCACCTGTTGTCATGCACACATACAAACAAGACAACAGCCGGATAACTCCGGTGAGAATTATATTCTCAGTATAAACCATGTATACATACAATCATAAAAACAATATAAAGCATATAACAAATATTCCTAACATGTATCAAAATCAGAGACATGAATCAAATATTCATCACATGTATTATAATCCTAAACATGAATCAATATCAAGAATAAATCATATTCTAAACATGTACCATCATCAGGAACATAATTCAATATCAAGCAATGAATCACTCTCCGTGATTCTCAGACTCAGACTCGACTCAGTCCTAATCTAGGGATCCCGTTCGGAATAAGAGCATACACCCACCTACACTCCCGATCGGGGTGGTGGTATGTTCTTATTCACGGACTTTGGCTCTTTCCATATCGAACGCCAGTAATAGAAAAGACCCCAGTTCTATCCACTCCGATATAGCCAAACGTCCGGTGTCCTGACCTAACCGTCATGGACTATGGCCCTATCGCCAATATCCTATCATGTGACAAAGTGCAATGGGCCAGTGACGAGTCCTCGATATCCGGCCCTTCTGTCACTAGATCAAATGTCTACGACTAGGCACATTCGCCTATGACTCAAGACATACATTGTCTATACATCCATAGACCAGAGATATCAATCATATTTAATTGCAAATAACAATGCAATAAAATAAAGTATGTGATTTAGGGAAACTCGAGTCAAACCTCACTCGAGTTGTGCAATCCCAACTCAACATTAATTTATACCTTTATCTTCACGGTCTGACGAAGTCGAAGTATTGAAGTCAAGTCTGTCCATATCAAATCTGAAATAACAGTATCAAATAGACCGTGTCAATATACCGCTTAACTCAAAGCCTGTTCTGATCAATACACAACTCAAAACATAATCTGATCAATATCGAATCAAGACACAATCTAATTCATATCGACGATATCATGATATAATCGAAGTCACTACTGAATCTGATCAATATCAACCCATAGATGTTTCGACGGCATAACAGTAGAGTCTCCGTAACCCCGTCAATTCCAACATCATAGATATAATACCAGCACTCATATCAATATCGGTACGAATCATAATCTCAACGATAATAAATCTGATATCGATTCTTAATCAAATCGATTCCGAAAATCATAACAATTACATAAACAGTCTGTTCTTCGTTCTGACTTCACATATACGATGTCTACTGTATCAGAAACACCATACATGATTTTTATTCAATTCTGAAAATATCACATTTTTAAACGATATCTAAACGTAACAAAACTTACGTCCAGTTGAAGCTGTCGTCGCTAGAAGTACGGTGCTGCACTTAGATTTAAAATCAGACGGACGGAATTTGCGTGACGTTCAATTTTCGCACATCAGGAACTTGGAGCTTCGGTTTCTCTCTTCTTTTGTTTCTGAATGATTGACATTGCTTATATATATATATATACGTTGCACGGTGATGGCAAGTGGCATCCTTTCGCTTTGCATGATTCGCGGCGCCGAGAGCTCTGTCCGAATATTTATCAGCTCGCGCATATGCGCGAGACCTACTGTCTCGGCATGTAATGTCCTCGGCTACTCGCGCGCATATGCGCGAGGCTCTCAGGTCATGACACTCATTTCTCCGCACCACTCGCGCATATGCGCGCCCACTCCTCGCGCATATGCGCGAGGTCTTCTTCCCATCTCGCGCATATGCACGCATCTGTGTCGCGCATATGCGCGAGGTGTACTGTCCTCGCACATATTTCGTGTTTCCTTCCGTCTTTCCCGATCTAATCCATTCCGTTTATAACACATTCAATTACCAATAGATTATAATAATTATTGCCAAATCATTTCAGATTACGGTAATCAATTTCTCGGGCCTTACACCCACCAAACATATCTCAGATAAGAACGAGGAAGAAATATTAGAAGAAAAAGAGCAGATCCAATTCTGGGGCTGGTGAAGAAGATTATTATTCTCAGTTTATGTTATGTTAATTCCGCTGTATCTGTTAAGACAATGTTATGTCTGGTTTTACATTTCCGCTTTAAAACATCAGTATTCGAGTTGTAACAGAGAATTGATTTATTTCGTATTATGAATAAAAGACTGGTTTCTGAATTCTGTACTCTGAGGCTTGTTGTTTTCGAATGTAAATTTGAGAGCGACGCCGGTTTCAACCAACTTCCGTCTCGGGGCGTGACAGACTCTGCACTGGAAATCTTTTCTAGCTGATGCCATTCCTTCCAGAGCATCACATGAAGCAGAACTCTATCAGTAGCAAGCTCAGAAACATGATCAACTTCAAACTCCCGTTTGTACTTCCTTGCTATTGCTCTTTGTGCAGCAATAGAAGTCAAACCATTTCGTTGTATATTCTGAAGATCTTGCACTTTGAACCATGAAGACACGACATTTATCCAGATATATTCCTCAATGGTCTTCTTCAAAGCTTCTAGATGAGGAAGTGTTTCTTGTGTTACCAAGAAATGAGTACTGCTACAGTCATCCGAATTACTTGAGTCCGACATATCAAATTGTTGTTTCTTTAAAATTTGTTGTTATCTTATTTATAGACATGTTACATTTAATGCTAGAGAAGTTTAAGAGTCTCAAGTCAATCGAAACGTCTTCTGATTTATTCAGACTGGGTTTTTCTTATCCCTTATTTATTTATGCAATCAATAAAAGCAGTAGATAAACAAAGACATGAAAGAATGAGATTTTTCATTCATAAAACCAGAAGAATTACATAACGTTTATCTACTAAATTTGTTGATATCAGCAGCTTGAAGTACTTCAGTGCAAAGTACTTCAGCAGGAACCTACCTAAGGACTGCTGGGATCTCATCTCTTCGAATGATTGTGGTTGTGGAAGAGATGATTCCACAGCTTAGCCCTAATTATTTTGAACAATCTTACTGATTATTCAAATTATAAACTGAGAATTTTCTTCCAAGTCTTCATATCGTGAAAAAGGATTTGTTCAAATATCTTCTTACGAGACGCTGGAAATTGTCTCTGGAACTCCTCTGCTGATTCAGACTCTGAAGAAGACTTCGAGAGATTACTTATTCTACCCATTTGATTTTATAAAAGTATAAATGACTTAGTTTGTGAACTTGCAGGCACTTATATAGAGTCTTGGAAAGCTGAAGAGACGGCTATCTGACTACACCAATACCAAGAATCATCTGTCATTCCCTCATATTTCGTATCTTCGCATTTATTAGTTGCATTAATTAAGGGAGAACAGTATCATTTTCAAACTGTTATTTTCTTGCTTTGTCAGAAGCAGAAATGATGTTTTTCTTTTCGATAAATCAACGTGTCTACTGGTTTTCATTAAAGTGCTGGAAATATTTCAGTACTTTGTAATTTCCAGTAGATATTATCATAAAACGACAGATCTCTTTCTGGCTATTTTCAGAAAAACCTTTTGGACAGCCTGCTCTTTTCATCTCTTTTCAAAGTTTTAAAATCATTAGTCACTCTGACACCCTCTGTTTAATTTTTCAAATACTCAACCGCAAACATATTGACACGTATCCTTGTGTTTCACTGACGACTGTACATTTTTTAATATTAACCGCTTCTCTCATTTCTTTTCACTTTTTACGCTTCCAGACTTTCGCCTACTAGCTACTGATTTCTCTTGCTCACTTCTGTTACAGATCTTACTTCAAATTTATCTTGTTTACAGAAATGGCCGGAGCTTACACTTTGAACGCTTATCAAGTTAACTTTGCTTCCGTCCTAACTATCAAGGATGAACATCTTGTCAAGATGTTTCAAGCTATTGAGAAATCCGGTCTCAGAAAATTCTTGGAGGCACCTGCCGTTATCTACAAAACTGCTCTTTTGGATTTCTATGCCAAGGCAACTGTACAAGAAGGAAAAATCATATATTCTCAAGGGAACGCATCAATTTCCATCGACAGTGCATTATTGGGATCTACTTTTTTCTGCCTTGTTCTGGTTTCTCTGAACTTTCTAGCATTTCTAAGGAGGAAATGTCTACTGCCCTACTTAATTTCTTAGCTTCTAGAGAGGAACTCTCTCCATCCTGTTTTAAGAAGCTTTTGAAGATGGAATTTCAGGTGCTCGCTGACATTGTCGCAAAAGCACTGTTGGTGAAAGCTGGAACGTTTGATCGGCTGACCAAAGAAAAAGTTCAGGTGATGATTGCCATAACTTCTGTGTATAAAGTGGACTGGAGTCGATTTCTTTTCAAAATCATGACGGATATGATTGCTCGGAAGAGTTCTGGTTTTGCTGTTCAGATAAGCACAATGCTCAAGGATGCTGGTTTTGCTTTTACTACTGAACAGGACTCCTCCTACGTCACTATGGCTGATGCTGACAATGTGCTCGCCTTAAGGCCAAAGCCATCCGTTGCTGAGTTCATTACCTTGAAGAAGGAAGTTGGAGATGCACAAACTGAGGCTCAAGAACCTCAGAAGAAAATCAAAATAAAAAGAGTGGTTATCTCCACTGATTCTGACAAAATGGTATCTCGGGAGTCTGCTGCTCCCACCAAAGTATCTCTACCAGCAACCCCTAGCAAGAAGAAAGCTCGCACTGTTGTTCGCATCAAGAAAACATTTGCAATTGCCGATTTAGACAATGTCCCATTGCGACAAGTGTTTCCAGAAGTCGTTTCTTCTGTACCAGAAACCACATCTGTCTCTATACCAGCTGCTGCTTCTGAAATGGAAACCTTTACTGCTCTGACTCTCAGACCTCTACCTGGAATTGTCATTCGTGAAACTACTGCAGGGTCTTCTTCTTTTAGACCCGTGTTGCCTGTTCTATCTTCTGGTAAAGGCAAAGGAAAACTCATTGAAGAACCACCATCTCACGCCGCCAAATCATTTGTTTCAACTGGTGTTGATCTTCACATCGAGGAAATTGAGAGAACTGCCAATGAAGGCATGACGTTCTTCGACAAATGGCATAAGGTTTGGGTTTTTCATCCTCTCTCCTATTTCAGGACAAAAGAAACTTTTGGAAGATTGATGAAATACGAAGAGAAAGTATTTGCTCTTTCAAAGACGGAAAATGTAATTGAAGCAATGAGACGACGAAGTTTCATTCTTGAGCAGCTTAAACGACAGAAGCTGGAATCAGTATTGAAGACTCTTCAGTCAAATTTTGATGCCTTGATTCTCACTACTGCTCAGGATCAGATTGTGATCCGTATTCTCACTGATCGATTAAGAATGATGGATGAGCAACTTCTTGCTCAGGAACATGCTTTTGGAGATCCTGTACCATATTCAGTAGGCTTCATTCCAGAACTTGGTCAGCCAGTTGAGGAAAGAACTATAGCTCCTCCAGAAGCTAAAGTTTCTAGTACTCTTGCCTCCCCCAAGTTGCCTACTCAATCTTCTCCTCTCATCTCTGTCCGTGAACTGGCTTTAGTGGATGAAGTCATTCAATCTATTGCTACTGGTATCTCTGCTGCACCAGAAGAAGCCTGAGCTGATGACATGGTCCAATCGGAAACTTTTCCAGCAGCTCAACAGTTAGAAGAATCAGATGCTGCCCAATCTTCATCACTGTCTAATTTGGAGATCTTCGCCTCTGAACATCAAGACAAAATGGTAGCTATTCTAAATGATCAAGTTCCAGCCACTGAACAGTTGGAGGTCATGGTAGCCCAGCAACCAGAAGGAAGATCATTTCCTGAATCTTCTGCTGAACAGTCTGCTGCTATCACTAATGCTCCACCAGATCCTATGTCTTCTACTGCACTGGTTGTCCATCCTATTGACTCACCCTCTCAAATTGCTCATATTGCGCATTTTGCTGATATCAAAGAAAGAATGCTCGCTAGAAGCCCATCTCCACAGGAAGATCAATTCAATCTTGAGTTTGAGTTTGACACACTCAGACGGAATGTTGAAATAATCTCAGAGATCGTCAAGCAGTTATCTCATGAACATGCTGGTGAGGTCTATGCCACCACAAATTTCAGAGAAAGAGTCACGAAGTATGTCATCAACACAGCAGAATCATTGGCAAAACTTGAGGTTGGATCCAACCTTTTCAGAACTAATATCCTGAAAAACCACGCTGACCTCGTGCTTGGTCAATCTGATGTTCTTCGTAGAATCTCTACTCATGACGAGTCTCTTCGCTTCGGATCTACCAAAGTTGAATCAATGGACTCTAGACTCGAAACTATCAACACTCGGATTGAGTCCCAATCTCAATCAATTCAGTCTCTAAATGAACAAGTTTTGAGTCACACACCACTTCTGGAGATACTGAACAATGGCATTGCTTCTCTTACTGGACGAGTGGATCTCTTACTCACTCGATTGCAGGTTACTAATGCCAAAAAAGGGGAAACAGATGGCAGACCAGAAGCAGAAGGAAGAACTGGAGGACATCAAGCTGAATCATCCTTCAGTAATCTAGATCCTCCTCAGGATGAGGATACTAGGTTCCGGGACATTGGAACATATGACTAGAATTTCTTACTGCTTTATGAACCTTGTTCAACTGTTTATTTACTTTTTAATCATCTAGTTTTAATTGCTGTTTGATTTATTATTCATCGCTACTAACTTCAAGGTTTTGGCATGACTTAATTTAGTTGTGGTGATGAGAATCAAAAATAGTAGGAATAGCAATTACAAGAAGTCAATGCAAAGCAGAAGCTATCGATTCTCTTTAAAGCAGTACTTTAGTTAGTACTCAACGGCTTAGAAAAACAGAAGCAGAAATAAGCAGAACTTGGCTTCACTAGAACAGTACTTAACGGCTTTTACTCGATTGTTTCAATCTTAAATGTTATCGTTATTTTATCAAGTACGAGTATTAAATGCTTCATTAAATGCTGAACAAAGTCATTTAATACGCATTACCTATTTTGGTATGAAACAAGACTGATTGTTTTGTAGTCTTTTTGCAGGAACCTTTTTAAGCATTAAAGATGTTTCTATCACAGGTCAAAGAAGCCGTTCTAATTATAGACGTTGGATTCAAGTTATCTATATATATGGATCAAACCCATTTAGAGAATAACGCTGATCATTTTATCAAGAAACATATTATCTATCCAACGTCACTTTGAGCAACCGCGAACCAGTCGTTATCTTCCAAGCTCAACTTGCAGAAAAGCCGTACACGCTTCATATCTTACGTCTGATCTTTGGAGATCATTTTGTACTACTGTTTCTTCACCTCTTCAAGCAAAACACTTTACAATAATTTTCGAAGAAAAGTTTATAATCTAAAAAAGAGTCTTTTCCAGAACATTGTTGTATTGAATTATATTGTGTTGAGTTACTAAGAGTTTCAGTAGGCAAAAGATAATTCCTGCTGAAGTGGATGTGTACAAGTGTTGTACTATAAAAACCAAAGTCTTTTAGTGATACCTTCTGGAAACAGAAGAAGGGGAGACGTAGAAGATTTTATTTTCAAACTTCCAGAAACAAATACTCTTCTACTGCCTACTGTTATTCACTACAAGAAAAAATAGATTCAACAAAACATCAAAGACAACGGTTTTTATTAAAACTGTCGTGTTTTTTCATTTAACAACGGTTTTAACAAAAACCGTGGTCGTATCCTATAAAAACGCGCTTAAAGACAACGGTTTTTAAAAAACTGTTGTCTTTGATGTGTCTACGACAACGGTTTTTAAAAACCGTTGTCTTTGATGTGTCTACGACAATGGTTGTTAAAAACTGTTGTCTATGAGAGTTTTTTTTTTGCTACAACAACAGTTTTTAAAAATCGTTGTCTAAAAGCATTTTTTTTGGGCTACAACAACGGTTTCTATGAGCGTTTTTTTTTAGGCTACGACAACGGTTTTTAAAAACTGTTGTCCATGAATGTGTTTTTTTGGGCTACGACAACGATTTTTAAAAACCGTTTACATGTGTTTCTGTCAAGGGTCAAAAAGTTGGGTTTACACAAACCGTTGTCTTTCATGTGGTTTTTTTATAACTATGAAAACGGTTTTGTAAAACGTTGTCGTTTTTTAAATTTTTTTTTTGTCAAAAAACAGTTGTAATTGTACTAAAACTTTTTAAAAAATGCATTTAGCGACGGTACTAAAAACCCGTCGCTATTTTAAATTAGCGACGGTTTTGCGATGATTATTCCAAACCGTCGCTAATTCAAATTAGCGATGGTATTATCAAACTGTCGCTATTGGTTACAATAATGCCGTCGCATATTCAAATTCGCGATGGTATAAAGCGTCGCTAATTTAAAATCTGCGACAGTTCTTGATGGCTGTCGCTATTTGCGACGATATACACAAAACTGTTGAAAATAGCGACTGTTTTATAATAGACGTCGCTACTTGCGACGGTTGCAGCACAAACCGTCGCAAATTAGCGCATTGTCTATAAATATCGTCGCACTTGTTCATTTTCATCCTATACGAAATTTTTCTCCTTTCCCTCCCCTCGAAATTTTTCTCTCTCCACACGAAATTTTACTCTCTTCCCTCCACTCGAAATTTTTCTCCCTCCACACAAAATTTCTCTCTTCTCTCCCCAAAAAATTTTTTATCTCTTCCCTCCACAAAATTTTTCCCCACAAAATTTTTCCCTCCACGAAAAATTTTTTATCTCTTCCCTCCAAAAATTAATTTCGGAGTTAAGATTATAAGTAATATTATTATATGACAAAGTTTAAATTTTTTAATATTATAATTAATAAATTATCAAATATTTTTTTTATTTTCCGTAAAACATTAGCGACGGCATTTATGTGCCAAACCGTCGCTAATTAGCGACGGGAAACATATACACGCCGTCGCAAATTAGCGACGGAAGTCATATAAATACCATTGCAAATTAGCGACCGTAACCATATACACTTCGTCGCTAATTAGCGACGGAATTCATATCAACACCGTCGCTAAGTAGCGACTGTTTTTATTAAACCGTCGCTAATCAGCGACAGTTTTTCTATAAAAACCGTCGCAATATTTAGTTTAACAACGATTTTTCAATGCTACGACAATGGTTTTTCACCGTCGTCTTTAGAAATGTAGGACAACGGTTTTTCACCGTTGTCTTTGAGCGCACCCTTTAACCACAGGACTTTAACAACGGTTTTATAAGACCTACGACAGCGGTTTTTCACCGTCGTCTTTAGAGTCTACGACAACGGTTAAAAACCGCTGTCTTTGAGCATACCCTTTAACCACAGGGCCTTTAACAACAGTTTTATTTGACCTATGACAACGGTTAAAAACCGTTGTCTTTTGCCTTTTTCTTGTAGTGATTATTGTTTTTCACCTTACTCCATCGGATCGTTTTCGCACTTATATTTGTGATCTGCAGGAATTACGCTTGAACAAGAACAGCTACAATCTCTAACAGGATTCTAGTACCCTTTACAAAAACTATCGTCAAAGAAAAGAGTTTATTCAACCCCCCCTCTAATCTCTACATTGATCCCCAACAAATTCCTTGCAGGCTTACCAACTCTTCTAGGAGATAAGCTAAGAAATAAAATTAGAGAAAACAGTGGTAAAAAAATTATAGCCTATAATGAATACACTTATGGTCAATTAATTAGTATAACCCAACAAGAAGGGTTGAAAATATGCCAAGATTTAAGGTTGCAAAAACACCTAAAATGGGAAATGAAAAGAACAAAATAAGAATTGGGAACTTTTTGTAATCAATTTGATATAAATACTAATAAACCATCCACATCAAAATGCTCAGAAAATTGTCAAAAAACACATAAAAAACCCTATAAGAAAAACTTTAGAAGAAATCAAAAAGAAAATTTTAACCCGAAAGAAGAATTTTACAAAAAATAAGGAGAAAACCATTTAGGAAATTTAAAAATAACAAGCAAGAATTCAAAAAATCCTTCAAATATATTGAATGTTATAGATGCCATAAGAAAGGTCATACGGCAAATTATTGTAGGTGAAATAAGAAATTAAATGAATTAGAATTAGAAGAAGAAATATTAAATAAAATTTCTAATCTCTTGATTGATTCTTCTGAAGAAAATTCAGAAACTGAAAAAACTCTACCAAGACTGACGAATTATTAGTAGATGAACAAATCATAACTAGTAGTGAATCTGAAAAACAAATTAATATGCTCACCAAAGATCAATCACTTCTTTTAGATATACTGAAAAATATTAATGACCCAACAATCCAAAAAGAATATCTAGAAAAAATTCTAAAATCTCTACATGACACAGAAGAAAATAAAAAATTCCCAAGTACTTCAAAAAATACTTACGACTTAACTGAAATATTAGAAAAAAGAAAAAAGAAAAAGGGGATCACAATCCAAGACTTACAAAAGATATAAAAGAAATAAAATTGAAAATAAGAGAATTAAAAGAAAAACATTTTCAAAATTCTGAAGCAATAAAACTAATCCTACAAAATATAAACATTGGGATTTCTTCAGAAACAGAAAATGATGAAATCCAAAAGGTTGAAAATATTGAAAAAATTCCTGAAGATTTTTTTTTCGTTTTAAGATAAATAACTTCCAGAAAATACATCTTAAATAAATCTAGTATTTTCAGAAAATTTCAAAATGGATACAATAGCCTTATTTGATACTGGTGCTGACTTAAACTGTATCAAATCAGGAATAGTACCTACTGGATTCCAACAAAAAACACAAGAAAAACTTTCAGCTGCTAATAATTCAAGATTAAATGTAAATTCAAAAACAGACGAATCAATAATAAACAATGGTATTTTCATAAAAACCACTTTTGCTTTAGTAAATGATATTCATCACACTGTAATATTAGGAACTCCTTTTATAAGTTTAATTACCCCATATAAAGTAAACAATGACTCTATTTCTTTCAAATTCAATCATAAAAAATTAAAATTTGAATTTTTAAAAAAACCTCGAACTAGAAACCTTAACTTAATAAAAGCATGTTATTTATGAAAATAATATTAATACCATAATCCAAGGGAAGACTTTTCAATTAGAAAATCTTAAAAAAGATGTTTCATTAAAAAAGAATACAAAAACAAATAGAAACAAAAGAAATTCAAAATAAAATTCAAAAATTTCAAAAAATACTAGAAACAGAAGTCTATTCAGAAATTCCTAATGCTTTTTGGAATAGAAAACAATATATTGTTGATCTTCCCTATGAAGAAGACTTCAATGATAGACAAATACCAACTAAAGCTAGACCAATCCAAATGAATTTTGAATTAGAAGAACATTGTAAAAAAGAAATTCAAGATTTAGAGACTAAAGGGTTAATTTCTAAATCTAGATCCTCTTGGAGTTGTGCTGTCTTTTACGTTAATAAAAATTCAAAATTTAAAGAAGAACACCCAGATTAGTAATTAATTACAAACCATTAAATAAAACATTAAAATGGATCAGATATCCAATACCAAATAAAAATGACTTATTACAAAAACTCCATAATGCTTATATATTTTCCAAATATATGAAATCTGGATTTTGGCAAATACAAATTTCTCAAAAAAATAAGTCCTCTTTGGACAATATGATTGGAATGTAATTCCCTTTGGACTTAAAAATGCCCCTTCTGAATTCCAAAAAATTATGAATGAAATATATAATGACTATTCAAAATTCTGCATTGTTTACATTGATGATGTATTAATATTCTCTAATAATATCGATGATCATTTTAAACATCTAAAAACATTTCTTTATATCACAAAACAAAATGGTCTAGTTGTATCAAAATAAAAAATAAGTTGTTTTCAAACAATGATAAGATTTTTAGGTCATTACATATCTCGTGGTACCATAACTCCCATTGAGAGATCTTTAGAATTCACAAATAAATTTCCAGACAAAATACTTGATAAAACCCAATTACAAAGATTCTTAGGAAGTCTAAATTATGTTCTAGATTTTTGTCCAAATATCAATAGAATAGCAAAACCCTTACATGATAGATTCCGAAAAAACCCAAAACCATGGACAGAAAAACATACAGAAATAATAAAAAACATCAAAAAGCAAGTATTAGAAGTTCCATGTCTTCATATCACAGATACCAACCTATAAAAAATTGTAGAAACAAATGCGTCAGATCTAGGATATGGAGGTATATTAAAACAAAAACAAGAAAACAAAGAGTGTATAGTACAATACACATCTGCCCATTGGAATGATACCCAGAAAAATTATTCAGCTATAAAGAAAGAAATTTTGAGTATTGTTTTATGCGTCCAAAAATTCCTGAGTGATCTTTTAAACCAAAAGTTTTTATTAAAAATAGATTGTAAGAGTGCAAAAGAAATTTTACAAAAAGATGTCCAAAATCTTGACTCAAAACAAATTTTTGCAAGATGGCAAGCTATTCTTAGTATATTTAATTTTGAAATCAAATTCATAAAAAGAGATACAAATTCTTTACCTGATTTCCTCACAAGAGAATTTCTCCAAAACAAAAATGCCACCCAAAAAGGATAAAAAGCCAGTTTAAACTCCTACCGAACCAGCAAAAACAAAACCTGGTATGACATCGTTACAAAGGAAGAAGAAGAACTTAAAGATACTGCACAATCAAAACCACAGGTAAGTGAAGATTTGGAAAAAAGACTCAAATTCCTTTTAATCCTTTCTCCAAACACCTGAAATTAAAAATGCCCTTGCCAATACCCAGGCAAGTGAAAGCTCCGACAAGAAATCCTCTCAAGAAACTCTTACCAAAGATTCTGATAGGATCGATTAACGTATCAAGAGTGTTTAGAAGGGGGGGTTGAATAAACACTCACAATTAAAACTGATCTTTTCGAATTTTGAGTTCAGTTTGGCGACAAACTGATTCTCGGAATCTTGTTGGTCAATGACAATCAGTTAAACTAAAGTAGTTGCGGAAAATAACTGACTGAAAGATAGAATACGAAACTGAAATAAAATAGGCAAGGGTTGTTTCTGGATGTTCGTAGAATTTAATTACTCCTACGTCACCCCTTCTATCTCAAGGATAGGATATCCACTAAAAGACTTTGATCAAATACAAGAATTGTACTGACCCACTTCAGTTTGGACTTAACACTGCCAAAAACTGAAACTCTTAGTATTACAGAATATTCTCAGTGCGTAACTGATCTTAGCACTATCGAATTTCAACGATTATTACAACTTGCTAATGAGCTCAAATTGTAGCCTTAACTGCTACGAATATATCAAGTAAGATTGAGCTGAGATTTTGACAGAGTGACAGCAAGCTTTTGAATAGTGTTGACTCTCTTCTTGTCTTCATCTGCTCTTCTGTCATATTTATAAGCTTCTTTTCTCCAACGGTAACTTGAGATGAATTTGAATCTTTGTATCCGTTGATTTCTACTTGATTATTCCTTGGACATTGTTTGCTTCATTTATTGTGATGTGGCGTCTTAATTGCTTTCGCCGAAATGCGTTTTTCTAACCTGTATTGATTGAAGTGCTGCGTTGCAATCTTCTATGTCTCTTGACGGTTGATTGTTCTTTCCCGAGATATGTTCAGTTGAAGGGTGCTTAGCATACGGCTGAATATATTCAACTGATCAGTCAGTTGATTTCAGTTATTAAGTCCAGTTGCTGAGTTCAGTTTACTCGATCAGTTGGTTCGTATTTTCAGTTTATTCATATTTTGTCAAACGCCGGAATTTAGTTTCCAACAATTTCCCCCTTTATGGTGTTTGACAAAACTAAGTAAATAATAACTGAACATCTGAGCTCATTGTAGATAAAATAAGAGATTGAATTTCTTGAACTGAAAGAGATCTTGATTTAATAACAGCTGAATCTAATAATCTGATTAACTACTTCTGCTGTTTTCTGCTGTTTTTCAAGATGCTCTTTGATCTTTGATTTCTTCCCCCTTTTTGTCAAACAAATCCATCTTCTCAGATAATTTTCGAACGTCAGTGGAAAGAATTTTGACATCTGCGGAGATACTTGAGACAGCAGTTTGTAAACAAGTCTGCAGCAATTCCATTTTATTAGAAACAGAAGTCTCCAATCGCTCAACTCATTGACTGATTATATCCTGAGTTGTATAGAGACTTTGAGCTAGACCTCTGTTATTTTTCATCTCAAGTACAGTTCGGGTAAGAGACTCCATGTTTGCTTGAATGGCTTTCAGTTTTGCGGAGTCATATTCAATTGATGAATCCAATTTGACAGTATGAGAGAATTGTGTGGATTGAATTTTCTTGATTTCAGTAATCATCTGCTGCATATTGTGCTGCATATTGTGCTGCATATTCTGGATTTCTTCAAGAACAAGATCCATTTATGTGGATTGAAGAGGAGGTGACTGATTAGATGTTCTTGGTTCATGTGAGACTTGATCAAAGACCACCATGGTTCTATCAGATAATATCGTTTCAGAGACAGTCTGTGCTGGAACATCTGTTTCAGTTACTGCTACTTGGACTGGAGGAGATGAAGATTGATGTTGATCAACAATTGGACTTTCCTGTTGAATAAGATTTTTAGTGAAAGGGTCATGAACTGCCTCCATATTTTCAGCAATCTGTTGATTTGGTGATTGAGTAGGCACCACTGTTTGCTCCTTTAGTTCAGAAATAGCAGGCTGAACTGGTGCTTCTGTTGAGATAGAAACCTCTTGAGTGATTTGATCAGTTGAGTGATCAACTTTTTCAGAAATGGTTTCAATATTCATAGATTCTGTCACTACTGCTTGAATTATTTCATCAATGTTGGTAAAATTCAACTCGGCATCAGAGTACAGCTGATGTTCCACAGCAGATGATTGTGGCACATCCTGAACTGGTTCTTCAGCTGTAACAATAGTTTGTTCTGAGGATGGCTCTTTTTGCTGAGAGGAGGGGTCTTCTTCTTCTTCTTCAGAGGCTTCCTCAGGAAGAACTAACTCCTGATCCATTTCCCACAATTTTATCTGAGCTTGCAGGCTAGTAAGATTTGTATCTAGCTGAGTGATCACAGCTCGATCATTATAGGCAGTTGGATTGGTGGGAATGTAGTTTGCCTTTAATTTCTCAAGCAGTTGAGATAGCTTCTTAGCTCGAATTTGATCAAAAAAATATGTTTTTCTCTCCAAAGCCTGAACAATTGTAGCAGCTTTGACCATCTTGAGGACAATTGCTTCCAGTTTGATAAATTTGTTCAGCTGGGATTTCTTTTTCAGCTGCTTAGCAAAAATTTGAGTTCTGTAGACGGTCCAGTCATCATAGATTTTAAGTTTTGATGCTGCAAAATTATTAACCTGTTCCCAAACAAGGTCAATATGAGTTTGAATTGAATTGGATGGCCTGGGCTCTTCAATCAATTTGCCTTTGCCTTTTTCAGTACTGAGGATGTATGGAATTTCCAATCCAGTACGAGTAGTATCCACCAGTTCTATAATCTTTATACTTTTGGGTCTGGGAGGTGCTAGAACGGTAGGACGATTGATGTGGATTAGAGGATCTTTGATTCTAATTGTTTCGTTTGTTGCACCAGATGAGATTTCTGGTGGAATAATCTTCAAAGGAACTGCTTTGATAGGCTGTTGGGCATCTGAAGATATCAGTCTTTCAGTAAGAATTGATTTTACTGTGGTTGGTAATTTTGTCCTTTGTGTTCTTGGTTTCTTGGCAATTTTTGGAGAGGGCGTCTTCTCAGAATCGGATTCACTAATAATCAGTTTTCTTTTAACTGTCTTCAGTTGAGCCAATGTCTTCTCCTGTTTAACTGATTTGGGAGCAGCCTATTGTGTCCCAATCTCCTTCTTGATCTTCACGAACTGATCAGGAGAGATATCTAGTTTAGTCTTGGGTGGCAGAATATTCTTCCCATTGAAAATTTTGAATTTAGATAATCGCTCCGAATCATCAGCTACCAACCCTTTGACTTTCATCAAATAGCTTAGCGGCACTGCAAATCCTTTGGATTGCTTGGTGGAGGAAAACATGTTCTTCAAGATACTAAAAATAAGTTGCTTCCAGTTGAATTTTCTTCCAGCCATAATGATCGTAATAGCTTGAAACTTCTCCAAAGTCAGGGCAGCATACGATCCTGCCTTGGCCAATAGCCCATTGGCTACGATATCAGCCAGCAACTGAACCTCATGCTTCAGTTTCTTCTTAGGATCGGAAACTTTGATTTTCCGTCCATCAGCAGAGAGTGCAGTTTGCATTTCTTCAATATCTGATGCTTTAACATCAACAAGGTGTACTAATCCATCAGAGGGTAATGAAAAGATTGCTCCGAAAGAATCTTCAGAAATGGTCACCGACTGACCATTAATAGTGGCAATGATGTTTCCATCAGAGTTGATATATCCATTTGAGTAGAGGTCTTGGAGTTCTTTTGGGTAAATCTCCTGCGAGTATTGTCCCAAAAACATTCTGAGACCAGCAGATTCAATCTTCAGAAAGACGTTCTTAATTTCAGCTTCGTGAATTGATAGAACTGAGCCAAAATCAATGGCCATAGCGTTCAACATGTGAGCTGGGATTTGATTCGCCATTGCTGAGAGTAAGGAAACCTGAAATTTTGCGAAATACAAGCTCTGAGTGTATGAGTTTGCTCTGAGAGATGATGTACGCGTAAGAAAGAAAGCTGAATTGAAGCGGGAAATTATTTATATGTATGTGACTGTTTAGATTCTGGACACGTGTCAGTCCATCAAAATTTTGAATAAAAACGTGTGTTCGTGTGCTATAAGCGTGTGTACAATTTAAACGGTTCAAATGCTTCCACGTTTTCAAAATGAGATTCATTATTAGATAATAGACAGTCACGTCACTTGATTTGGAATATAATATGTTTTAATTAGTTAACTTATATGAGAAAATTAGTGAAATACCCAACTGAACGATCAGTTGTAAGACTGTGTCATTTCAGTTGAGAGTTTATTAACATTTGTCTTCTCAGTTAACCTTTTAAAACCATTATTCCCCCTTAATTAGTGCATAAAATAATTAAAGCGAATAAATTTAAAGGTCAGAAAAATTTTCGTTTGCTGAAACGTTGACGACCCTTCAGCTTCTTTGATATTCTGCTATAAATAGAAATAACACGGTTAGTTTCAATCATATTGGTGAAAATATTCAAGACGAAAGAATGGCAGATGCGAGTAGCTCGAGTGCTTCGCCATTTTCTCTGGAAGCTAGGAAGGCTGTTATAGAAGACGAAGTCTTCTACAAGAGTCTTCCCTACTAAGAAAAGTTACAGGAGCTTGGGTTCCTGTATAATTCTGGAGAGGCTACCACTCCCGAACTGATGGCAGAGTTGAGGGAAGTGCGGGAACACTTGAATATAGCTGTGTGGGTGGACATCTTCAAGGATGGTCATATCTATCAGCTGATGCTTCGAAAGGAGCTGGAGATCCTTACTCGCATAGCTTCTTCCCACAGCTTTCTCAAGACATCTACCTCACCTCTATCCGTTTGGTTGAAAATTTGGATAATTGATGTGGAAGAAAAATATGAAGATGTAATCCAAGCAAATATTTATGGTTGAATGAAACATTTATTTTGGCTTAACTTTGTTTTTTTCTTTTTCCTGCAAATAATAAGTTTCATTAGTTATTATATATGAATTACGATCATAAACAGATGAACTGATGATTGGTTAAGCGTTAAGTAATAAATGTCAAACTGATATCAGTTGATAATGAACAACTGATAGTTAAGAAGCCTCGGTAAATGAGAAAGACGCTTCGGTTGATTTGAGTCTCTTCAGTTTCTTCAACATTTAAATTTCATCTGTCTATAAATAAGATGATAGAATGTGAGACAATAACAGTTCAATATGTCGGATTCAAGTTACTCTGATGCATGCAGTAGTTCGCATATTCAAGTTAATGAGCAATTAAGTCCTTATTTAGAAGAATTGAAGAAGACAATGGAAGAATATGTCTTGATGAAAGTGATGTCAACATGGTTCAAGATTCATGATTTGCAGAGGGTAAGTAGTAGTGGTACTGTTCCTACTCGTGCTCAAGCAGCAACAGCAAGAAAATACATTGATCGTTTTGAAGTTAGGCATGTTACAGATCTGATTGATGACAAATGTCTGTTAGAAGCAATGTTATGGAAGGAATGGCATGTGGTTGAAAAGATTTCTACAACTAGGTCATTTTCTAGAATCCAAATTTATGAGTTGAATGATTGGATTAGAGAATGACAGGATTCAGTTGGTTCTATGATATCTTCTGTAAACTGGGATCGATGGTATTCTTAATAAAGTATTATTTTCAATTTGTTGTATTCTTATTTTCTGCAGATAATTCTATTAGTAAAGCAACATTAGTAATAATTTTAAGACAGATCAATTAAACCAAAAATATTGCGAAAGTAAGAAAACTTAGTCTCGGGTAATGGTTTGGTGAAGATGTCAGCTGCTTGTTGCTCAGTTGATATATACTCCAGTCTAATGTTCTTCTTCAAAGCATGTTTTCTAATGAAGTGGTGTCTGACATCTATATGATTTGTCCTTGAGTGAAGAACTGGATTATAGGTGATGGCAATTGTACTCGTATTGTCACAAAATATGGGCGAATTATTTGT
Source organism: Primulina tabacum (assembly GCF_025594145.1). Taxonomy (NCBI): domain Eukaryota; kingdom Viridiplantae; phylum Streptophyta; class Magnoliopsida; order Lamiales; family Gesneriaceae; genus Primulina; species Primulina tabacum. The sequence continues at coordinate 7,203,454 of NC_134567.1, forward strand.
AATTACTCCATAATCTCTCAATTGTTGCTGGATCCAGATCAGTTGTGCACAGCAACTACCAGCAGCTAGGTATTCTGCTTCAGTTGTTGAGGTAGCTATAGATGTCTACTTCTTGCTGAACCAAGAGATCAGCCTGTCTCCTAGAAACTGACAAGATCCACTTGTACGTTTACGATCAAGCTTACATCCTGCATAATCTGCATCTGAATATCCAACTAAATTGAAAGTAGAGTCTTTAGAGTACCATAACCCAACATTTTGTGTACCCTTAAGGTATTTCAAAATTCTTTTAGCAGCTGAGAAATGTGATTGCTTAGAATTTGCTTGAAATCTAGCACACATACACACAGCAAATACAATATCAGGGCGACTGGCAGTTAGGTATAACAATGACCCTATTAAACCTCGATATAATGTCGCCTCAACTGATATTCTCCCTTGATCAGTGTCCAATTTTACTGATGAGCTCATGGGAGTATTCGCAACTGAACATGATTCCATGCCAAATTTCTTCAGCAGCTCCTTTGTATATTTAGTCTAACTGATGAATGTACCAGTTTCCAGTTGCTTCACTTGTAGTCCAAGAAAGAATGTTAGTTCACTCATCATGCTCATTTCAAACTTATCCTGCATTAGCTTAGCAAATTTCTCGCATAATTTGGGGTTAGTTGACCCGAATATGATATCATCAACATAAATTTGAACTAATAAAATGTGATCATTCTTAGTAAATTTGAACAAGGTCTTATCAACTGATCAACCAGAAAAATCATGATCAGTTAGGAATTTTGAAAGAGTTCCGTACCAAGCTCTGGGAGCTTGTTTAAGACCATATAAAGCTTTGTTCAAATGATATACATGATCAGGAAATTTGTGATTTACAAAACCTGGGGGTTGTTCAACATATACTTCCTCTTGTAGCTGACCATTTAGGAATGCACTTTTGACATCCATTTGATAGACTTTGAAGTTCTTGTATGATGCATAAGCAAGAAACATTCTGATTGCTTCCAGTCTTGCAACTGGAGCATATGTCTCATCATAGTCGATTCATTCTTCTTATCTGTATCCTTGTGCTACTAATCTTGCTTTGTTGCGTCCAACTGAACCATCTTCGTTCAGTTTGTTCCTGAAAACCCATTTTGTGCCTATAACAGTTTTTGAAACTGGTCTTGGAACTATGTTCCAGACATTGTTATGAGTGAACTGATTTAGCTCTTCTTGCATTGCATTTAGCCAGTTAGGATCAGCAAGAGCCTCATCAGTTTTCTTTGGTTCTAGTTGTGATACAAAAGCTGAATGGATAAATAAATTTAGCATTTGATTGTGAGTTCTTACTGGATCAGATGGATTTCCTATTACCAACTCAGATGGATGTGATTTTCTCCATCTGTACTCAGTATTTGTTGTATCAGCAATTTCTTCAGTTGGTAACTGAACACAGTTTTCAGTCTCAGTTGGTGCTTCGTCAACTGGTATTTGAATGTTATCATTATGCTCTATCAACTGATCATTAGGAATGGCTTCTGGTTCAGCTGATTGATCTGACACTTCTGGTTCGGGTGTTTGGAGATTGTTTTGATTAATATGATTGTCTTTTTCATCATCATCCTCCAAACTGATATCTGTAAATCGATCAACTAGCTCAACTTGATCAGTTGGCTTATTAGTTAGTTCAGTTTCATCGAAATCAACATGAGCTGATTCTTCAACATTTAGGGTTTTCTTATTGAAGACTCTATAAGCTATACTAACTGATGAGTATCCAAAAAATATTCCCTCTGCAGATTTAGCATCAAACGCTTTTAAATAATTTTTACCATTATCAAGAATAAAACATCTGCAGCCGAATATTTTGAAATAAGTAATTATACATTTTCTTCCATGCCAGATCTCATATGGTGTTTTCATATGATTCTTATTAATCATTGATCTGTTCTGAGTATAACACACAGTGTTTACTGCCTCTGCACAAAACCTTTGAGAAATACCAGAATCAGCAAGCATTGTTCTAGCAGCTTCTTTAAGGGTCTGATTTCTTCTCTCAGCTACACCATTTTGCTGAGGAGTTCTGGCTGCTGAGAGCTTATGCTTAATTCCAGCATTCTCTAGAAAATTTGAAAGAGTTTGATTGATGAATTCAGTTCCTCGATCTGATCTGATTCGATCAATTCCAACTGATTTTTCATTTAAAAGTCTTTTGAAGAGCTTTATCAGTTGTGAAGCAGTATGGTCTTTAGATTTGAGAAAAATAACCCAAGTAAATCTTGAAAAATCATCCACGACTATCAAGGTGTATTTCATTCTTCCTAAGCTCATGACTGGTATAGGACCAAAGAGATCCATGTGCAACAGTTTTAAGCATCGGGATGAAGATTTACAACCCTTGTTTTTAAAAGAAGATCGTACTTGTTTACCATACTGACATGCTGAGCAATGTTTTTCTTTTGGAAAGTCTATTTTGGGCAAACCAGTTACAAGTTCATGTTTACTCAGATAGGCAATGGTTTTAAAGTTTAAATGGTTTAGTCTCTTATGCCACAACCAGTTTTTAGATGATTTGGAAGCAATAAAACAAACTGGTGCATAAGTTTGATCATTCCAACTGATTTTATATGTGTTTCCATAACGTTTGCCAGTTAGTATGATTTCAACAGTTGAAGTTTTGACTGAACATGAGTTTTTGTCAAAATGTACTGAGAATCCACTGCCGCATAACTGACTGATGCTGATCAAGTTATACTTCAGGTTTTCTACTAATAGAACATCTTTAAAAGTAAAGTTACCATGGATAACCTTACCCTTACCCACAGTTCTACCTTTGGAATTGTCCCTAAAACTGATATTTGGACCACTGTATTTGATCAGTTGAGATAGCACACTTGCATCTCCTGTCATATGTCGCGAACATCCACTGTCTAAATACCATATTGAGTTCTTGTTTTTACCTATTACCTGCAGTCACACACATAATATAATTTGGTACACATATCTATTTGGGTCCTGAACTGATTAGTCCTTTAGGAACCCATACTTGGATTAGTCTAACAGGCTTTCCAGTAGCTGTATTCCAAATGGTTTTTCTCGGCTTTTGTGTGCTTGTGTGGTGTACGAATGATACAATATGTGTTTTAGCTTTATTCAACTGATTGTTCATTTTATATCTCTTCTAAACTGGCTTGCAGTTATAGTAATTGGAATAGCCATTCAAATAGTTTTTGTAAAATCTCTTTGATGACTGACTTTGTGAATCAGTTGAGAATTTTTGACTATAACCAATCCCATATCTTCTATTCATATTCTCAGTAGGTTGCTCAATCAGTTTACTGGACTCAATTTGTTCTTGTACCACTGCTGATTTGACAAAGTGAATGTATTTTCCTTTGTCTATTGTTAGCTTTGGTTGAGTATCATTTGGATACATTTCTCCTTAAGTGTTGAACCCTAAACCAGTTTTATCAGAAACTGATTTTTGTGAAATCTGCATTTCATTTAGTGCAGTAGATGATTTGTTCCAAGACTGAATAAGCTCAGTCTATTTTGAGTTTTCAAGCATCAACTTCTGTATTAATGACTGATTTTTGTTTCTTTCTGCTTTTAACTCAGCAATTTCCCTTTTTATACTCAACCCATCGACTGATTCATCATTTTTGGTTTTATTGTCTTTGGAATCAGTTTGCTTTGCTTTGATTTCTTCAAATGATGATGCAAGCTTTTGATACTCATTTACCATGTCATGTAGTGTTAGAATGAGTTCTTCTCGTGTGAAATCAGTTGAGCTGAAATCAAATACCTGTTGGCTTGATGATTCTTCTGCTGCATCATTAGCCATCAAGCATTTTACTTCCTTATCATCACTAGAACTGCATGAGCTTTCTGGTTCCGACTCTTCACTGTCAGTTTCTGCCCATTTAGATTTGTTTTCTTCAGCTAAGAGTACCTAATGTTTTTTTTTGAAGACCTTCTTATCTTCCTTGGATCTTCTTTTGCGTTCATATGATTTCTTTCTTCTGTCAGTTGAGCCTTGACTGTCCTTCTTGGGTTTAGGACAATCAGCAATGAAGTGACCTGATTTGCCACAGTTATAGCAGGCATTTGGTTCATCTTTGGAATTGTTCCTTTGGTATGGCTTCTGTTATAAATTAGAACAAAGCTTTTACACGAAACTTGGATGGACATACTAAAGATTATAGAAGAAGTTTGCTGGAAATAGAAATAAACAACAGAACAAATGAGAGAAACTCTACAGAGCGTTGCTATGGATTTTTTGTGTTGATTTGTCGAGCTACTTTCTGATTCCTCCTTCTGCTTTTGTCACATTCTGCACGTCAGTTTGGGCTCCTTTCCACGATCAATCCACAATCTTCCATCTTGAGTAATGGCTTTAACTGGCAGCAACGTTCTTTCATTGGGCCAACTACAACTACAATGGGCTTCATCTGTTGGGTTTCTTCTGTTGGCCTTCTTAACTATTTTTTAGGCACAACACTTTTTAAATAAGTAAATTTACATTAAAAAATTTATTTAAAATGAAGATATTATTTATGTCAAATAATTAATAGTTCAAAGAAATTAAATATATCTACAAAATTTTACAATCAATTAAAAGTACAAAATTTGCACAATCAATCAAAAAATTTACAAATATCTACAAAAATCTTACAAAAAATTAGACATATCAAAATGGATTGGCGGGGCGGGCCAGCCCGCCACCTGCCGCAACCCGCCATTAGATGGGGCGAGGCGGGCCTCTAAATGGTCAACCTAGCCCAACCCACCTTGGGCCGCGGGTTAGGTGGGCCGACCCGCTTATTTTTTTAAGAAAAAAATGCTAAATATATTTCAGTCAAATAGTTTCATAAAATAATTAAAACATTGAAATAAAAATTTAAGCAAGCATACAACATAATTCATAAAAAGCAAAGTGTTTAAATCAAACATGAAGATTGAGACATGGAAGAGAACATAAAGTCGAGGAAAGAGACGGTTGTAAATTTTAAAAAATATTATGTCTTCAACAATACACATAATTAGCAAACCTCCGTCGGGTCCACAAAATTTCACTGCAACTCGTCGGACTTCAAATGAAACCACTATTGGGTTCACAAACAACTGCTATGCTTAAAAATTATTTTAAGATTCATGAATAAAATTTACAGGAATTTCTTCCGTTTTGTTTTATTTATGTATATCTGTAAATTTTTTTTTTTTATTTTCTTTATGTATATTTGTTGTAAGAGTAATTTATCAATAAATTTGTTAAAGAGTAAATTATCAATATATTTATTCTAAGACATGGAGGTGCATGAAACTTATTCCAATTTTTATATAAAACTTAAAACTAAAAAATATAAAATTTTATCCTAATTTGGCCCGCCCCGTTTGGGCTCGACCTGTCTTGGCCCGCAACCCAAACGAGCTCAGCCCATTTGGCTCACCTCCAAACGGGCTGCTATTTTATCAACCCAACCCGTTCAATTTTTATAGCGGGGCGAGCCGGCCCGACGGACCTAACCCAATTTGACAAGTCTACAAAAAATCCACAAGAATCTATGAAATTCTGTTTACAAATACGTGAGATTCTATAAAAGTCAATAAATTTCTATCAAATTGATGAAAATATATCATTTAAAAAAAATAATTGAAAATCAATCGAATTCACGCCGCCAGTGACATAGTTTATTGGATACAAAGTTGTGGTCATATCGAGTTTGTGGAGCTCATACTTCCCAAAGTTGTGTTTGAGGTATTTTAGGATAATTTGCACATTTCCACAATAAATTATTTTTATTATATGTAATAGCTTACGGGCCAAGTGCACCCCCACGCCTCTCCAGAACCTCCTTTCGAATTCCCTTTCGAATCGGAACTTTACGAGAATGAGTAGTGCTTCGTGGGAAACAAAATTGGTTAGGGAACTGATTCTGTACGCCGCCAGCGCCGCCCTCAGCTCCTTGGTGTTGTTCGTCGGGTTCAGGCATCTCGACCCTAACCGTGATGCTTCCAAGAAAGCACTGGAAAACAAGAAGGAAATCGCCAAGCGTTTAGGCCGGCCTCTCATCCAAACAAATCCATACGAGGTCACTTTTACCTTTTTTGTTTTTCATTTCACCCCGAGAAATAATCGAATTACTCCCCCGTTTGGCATCCTTGTGCCGCAAGATAACTTCGGAAATTTGACGGTGTAGATTTTTAGGATGAAGTGCGGGTGTTTACGCCATTAGAAGTTTAGTAGATTCTTTTGATAAGTTTGATATTGTGGATAAGTATTAGGTTTACTGAACTTAGACAAAGACTGCAGAATTGTGTTTCCAGAAGATGCGCTGCATTTGGGCAGACAATTTATCCAAATCCAGGGGGGGTTCCATGTACAGCCCTTGAATGTACAATATTTTAAAATTTACGTGTAATTCTAGCAAATACATGGGATCACCCCCTCGCCTCACTAGTCACTAGACCTATGTTTTGTATTCATTCCTGCCAGTGCCTTAGTTTAAGATTTTTGTGTTTGTGGCTATTTTGAAAAGTACTGGCAAATTGACGATCTATCACGTGATAGACATAAGTTCACCATTAGTTTTTGTATCTACATGGCCAATAAGATGAAGAATCGTTGCTGTTCCATTTTGCATATCTGACTGAACTTTCGGTTGAAATTTTAATGTGGTTTGGTTAAGCTACTGAAGCATTCTTTATGCTTTGACAGTTGAAATTGCTTAGCTGCTGGATATCTGTAAGTAAAGATGTTCTGCTTATTGGATTCCTTTCATAGTGACACAGGATGTTATAGCATGTGATGTAGTCAACCCGGACGAAATAGATGTCAAATTTGACTCTATTGGTGGATTGGATGCCATTAAACAATCATTATATGATATAGTAATTCTTCCGCTGAGAAGACCCGAGCTGTTTTCTCAAGGGAAGCTTCTTTCTCCACAAAAAGGTGTTTTGCTATATGGACCACCAGGCACTGGGAAGACAATGCTTGCAAAAGCAATTGCAAGAGAGTCAGGAGCTGTTTTTATCAATGTTAGAATATCGAATCTAATGAGCAAATGGTTTGGCGATGCACAGAAATTAGGTATAGCTCCTAAAATTTCTTAAACTCCTTTCGGCTTTCTCTGTATTGCATTTTCTGGATTTTGCATATTTGAATGTTTGTGACGTCTGAAGAAACTGTGAGATGGATTGGTTTTTGTGTTTGAGTTAGTCTGTAGATGTGTCGATTTCATGAATGATGAGAGTGGATGCTTCGATGGTCATGGAGAGCAATATATTGTTTTTAAAATTTAGTAACTTATCCTTTTGTTTTAAGCAGAATGATAGTAGGGTGAATTGGTGGGGTTCTGTTTCACGAATATCTTGTTTGTTAATCAAGGATTTCTTATTTCGCTAGAACGGTCCTAATGTGAATACTCATTTTATTTATTTAAAAATTTTATCGTTACTTTTGAGAGGAGGAGGAGGAGCAGAAGAAGTGATTACCTATTTCATTTTTTCTATTTTTTCATGAGATACTGAACTTCTTAAACTTTATTATTATTACACATTATTTTTGTAGTAGTAGGATTTGAAGAGACTTGGGTTTTTTAACAGTTCTCTGTATTTTTCTTCTATTTATTTTTGCTGTACTATTTCTCTTCAGTGGCTGCTGTATTCACCTTGGCCTACAAGCTCCAGCCAGCTATTATTTTCATTGATGAAGTGGATAGTTTCTTATGCCAACGCAAGAGTACAGATCATGAAGCAGTGACCATTATGAAGACCGAATTTATGGCTTTGTGGGATGGTTTCACCACTGATAGTAAGTTCTTTCAAAATCCCTTGTAACTGTTTTTCCGTGCTCAAGGATTAGATTTTTGCCTTATGATGTTCCTCCGTGTTGATTCCATGATTATGGGTTATTTTGGATAGTATCAATGTTTGAATGACTTGAATTGGTTGATATAGAAAAAGCTAGGGTGATGGTACTTGCTGCAACTAATCGCCCATCCGAACTTGATGAAGCAATTCTTCGACGTCTTCCTCAGGCATTTGAAATTGGGATTCCTGATCGCCGAGAAAGGGCAGCTATATTGAAGGTTCTGTTAAAGGATGAGAAGGTAGCGGATGACATTGATTATGATCGAACAGCCGGTCTATGTGATGGATACACTGGTTCAGATCTTCTAGATCTTTGCAAAAAAGCAGCCTATTTTCCTATTCGGGACCTGCTTAATGATGAGAAGAGTGGAAAGCCATCTCTGGTCAGTATTTCTTTTTTTTTGCCCCTTACATCGTGGTGGGGGATTTTTCGCTTTAACGCTTTAACCTGGGTTCGAGCCCTGTCTTCTCCCCTACTGGGAGAGGTGAAGGAGGTGGCCCAGACTATATTTTCTTTTGTTACTTATTTATGTTAAAGTTTGCTTGCCATCGGCACTACTCTAAACTTGTATTTTTGGTGCAAGTCAATCTTTTGTTGAAAATGTGTGCGCTCTTTCGGTCCTGAGGAAATTGTACAACATCTTACAGATGGGCAATGATGACTTTATGCGATTTTAATTTGTGTTACCTTGAAACATATTTTTGCCAAATGTTTCGTGTACATCTAGTGGTTTTTTTAAAGTTCAGTGCCTATGCATCCAATCTCCGGCCAAAATCTAGCACTGAATTTGCGTTGTCGGGGCGACCGTAACGAATGCTTTAGTTTGACAGGGTTGGATGTTCAAAAGTTTTATCTTATATATTATGGTGTCATTCTTCCATTTTAGGAGCCAAGACCATTATCAATGAATGATTTGGAAAGGGTCCTCGCCACGACCATGAAAACAAAAGTTGCAGCTGGTGAATACAGCCGATTAAGCTCACTGTCATCAGGATGGTCACCTCAGAGAGAATCAGATGATTATCAAACTGCCATTAATGAGCTTTCGAAGCTCGTGGTTTCCCAAATTTTGAACGTTCGTTCGGATGCTCAAGATCTTTAACCACCAAATGCTTACTCATAGCTTTGCATCATGCTAATTGCTTGTATTGTATGCCTGTAAAGCTTCCTATTTTGAAACCTTTTGAAATGCATTCATGCATGAATGTTGAGTGGTTTAGGCCATTTTTGACATCCTGTCAGCTTATATTAGAATCTTTATAGATTATACAATGGCTTTCATTTGTGCATAATTAGGGAAAAACATTTGTTTTGGTCACATTTCATTTGGTACCTAACCATTTATATTATCGACAAAAGAATCCTCTTTGTTAAACACCGTTAAAAGCTAATGCATTTAGATTTTAATTTCTCCACTTCCATCTTTTTAAGCATCCAACCTTTCTTACTCCTTGCCCCTACGAGAACTGGCTTATATGTGCTGCTTGTATGTCCCGTCGTCATCAGGGACGGATCCTGGGATGAGTTGGGATGGTTTGAACTTAATGTGATTAGTTATATATTATTAAAAAAATTACATTATATTGTTTAACGAAATTATGCTTTAAGAAATTTAAATACAATCTACATATGTACATTTAGTTAAATTTTGTTTAATATAGAGTATCAAACAATCGGCAAAAAGATCATCTTCCATTGTATTATGAAGTGTCGTCTTTACGTGTTTTATTGCTGAAAAAACTCGCTCAGTAGTTGCAGTAAACACATGTTACGTCAAAACAAGAAGAATCAATCTAACCAACATAACATAAATATTTGACTGTCTACACTCAGTCAATTGCGGACACAACTCAATGAGTGTAGAAATCTTCAAAATTCTACATCACATCAAGTTTATAATGTATCATTTTTACTCCAAAACAACAATGTTTTAATCTCTGAAATCTCCAATATAAAACTTCGTTGCAAGCTTGCAAATATCATCATTGTTAAATGACTCAAATGAATTTTTAGGATCTAAAGTTGTACTAAGATAAAGAAGCTCCATAGATGACTCATTGAATCGAGTATTTAACTCCATCAAGATGAAATCTGTTGCTGCATTAAAAACATCGAAGTGGTAATGGTGCTCTATTGTAGTTTTTCGGCGGGAACGACCAATTAGTCAAGGTCAAACACTTCAATTTCATTTCTCAAGCAAAATATTTTAACTTCGTGAAGAAATTCGTCCCACCTGCATTCTCATAGTTTTTGAATGATAGTTTTGGTAGTAGTGACATATGTAATAGTAGTCAAAATCTCTTGAGATTTTCTTTGAAGAATTTGACAAAGAACGCTCGTAAATTTATGCATTAAATGAAAATTGAACACAAATTCAAAGTTTGTCATGTTTCTGTAAATCCCTCGAACTTCAGCCTCAACTTTTCAATTTGCAAAATGATCGTTGAGAGCTTCAAAAACTTTGAAAGTAGCAATGTATATATATATCAAGATTTTTACCGAATCATAGTGAGAACTCCAACGAGTAGCTCCTGCTCGTTGCAAGTTACCAATATGATTGGAACCACTTCCAAAATCAGGTTCTCAAATTGCCAACATATGCTCAATTTTATTTCTTCGTGCAGTATGTAACTTAGCAATGCGCTTAGTAGAAAAAGTAACAATATTCAAATGAGAAAAAATTCTCAAATAACACTGACATCCTTAGCTGCAGAAACCAATGTCAGTTGTAATCGATGGGCAAAACAGTGGACATAGTATGTATAAGGAAAATATTTGAGAAATAATTATTGAAGTCCATTCCACGTGCCACACATATTACTAGCATTATCTTATAATTGGTATCTGATTTTCTTAACCTATAGATCATGATGAACAAGAACATTTGATATCTCTTTTTTAAATTCATTAAGATAGTGTCACCAACACTTTTGATAGAAAAACTGTTAAAATCTCATGATTGTTCACAAACCTTAAGATAATGGTCTTTTACTGTCATTTAGATATATCTCGTGCTTCATCAAAAATAATACATAAGCATTTATCTCCAACTTCTTCAACTCTATTGGCCACAATATGTAAGATATCTTTTTGAATTTTTGGAGCGATATATTGGGCATTTTTTTGGAGCATTCTCAAGTACAACTTCAATTTGTGTACTCATTTTTTCAAAATCTTTCACCAATTCAAGAAAATTCTCACGTTGGATGAAGATAGAGTTTCATCGTTACCTCTAAATGTACAACCTTGGAATGGTAGCCAATGAAACAACTACAATTGAGATACTCAAATGCAAATATTTTTTCTCTTTTTCCTTTTTAGATTGTGTATGCACAACCCTTCTCTCACACATAATATGAGGTGAAGAAGTTGCAAAACCAATATAGGAAAGAAGAGCACATGTTTTCCTTGGTTTACAGTTTCTAATTATCAAATCCTTTATTTGCCAGGACCGATATATTGGATGAATTAACATCATTCAAAAAAAGAAAACAATATAAACAATATGTCTTATTTGTTGAAGGCGAATACTCCAAACAATAAAATTTTTGAAACAAATTTTTTCTGAAAACAACGATTCTGACTTCCAAATTTGTACCTTATACTCCAACATATCTGGTTGATAAGACCTCATATTTATATATAAATTTCTTATCTCATTTCGTACATTAACGTGATATTCACATATGTGTTTTCTTTTTCCAGATCTCGTTCAATACAAATAGATGTTGACTATTTATCGTATATAGGATAGGAAATCGAAGGAATTTGGATATTGAGAAATGGAAGACTTTCACTGGATTTGTAACGCTCCGAAAATTTAATGGTCAACGCAAACCACATGCATGCAATTATTAAATTCTCTTGTATTTTAATTAAATGTTTTAATTACATGAATTAATTATGTTGTCCATATTTACATGTTTAAAATGTATTTTCTACATGGTTGAATTAAAATGTATTTTTAAAGGGTTATTCGAGTTGCGATCGAGGAACGGAGACCGATGACTGAAAAATAGAAAATGTTTTTGTTAAATAGTTATTTTTAATTATTTAAAATATGAGTGATGCTTTTTTCTTATTTTCGAAAATAAGGAGTTTGAGGTGATTTTATACGTCGGAACGTAAATTTTATCGGTGTTGATTTTTCAACAAAAATACGAACATTTTGGCAACCCTGCTAATAAATTCACAAACTTTATTAAACAAAATTATTTTTAATATTTAATTAATCACTAATGAGATTAATTGGGCCTAATTAACTTTCTAATGAACCTAAGCTTAATTAATGATTATTAACTATAAAATATGTACAAAACCCCACCCCAATTCATTATCATCACACGCCCCACGTCCCCATTGCAATCAAAATTCTCTCCACTAGCAAATTACACGGCACACACAATAAATTGAAGGAAAAAGTTGAAAGTTTGCAACGGATTTCAAGCTGTCATTTTCTCGTCGCCGTTCTTCGCAATCTCAACGTTTATGTGGGGACCCGGGTTCTAACTCAGTTCTTTACGGGATTAATCGGATCTTTTTAGAAAACGTGGGTCAAATTTTTGCTTTTAACTTTAAATCAAATTTATATAAACCAAGCATAAGAATTCTCTTTATTTAATTACTACAAACGTAAATACATGGTTTGTCCTAATACATCCATACCAAACTAAAGTTCCATACCATACAATCTCCAAATCATAAGTAGTACAAGTCTAGTACAATAACCACTAGCAGTCCTCTGTGCCCGAAGCCACCACTCTATCTCGATCTCATCTCGGTCGTGACCCTGATCCTGCCCCACCTGTTGTTATGCACACATACAAACATAACAACAGCCGGAAACTCCGGTGAGAACCAATCCCAGTATAAAACATGTTATGCATTCATAAACAAAATATAAATCATGAAACAACTATCATGAATAATATCAAAAGCAAAAGGTTCCATAGTCTATGAAACCAAATCAATATAAGCATGCAATATCAATCAAATCATGTCCTGACTCAATTCGACTCTACTCTAGGGATTCCGGTGTTAATAAGACGTCGTTGTCTGTTACCTACCCTCCCAATCGGGGTAACGGTACGTCTCATTCCTAGATTTCGGTCATGTCTGTATCGAGTGTCTACACATGGAGTCGAACTGCTCCAATGCAACGATACTAGCGAACATCTAGTTTGACAAATCTGTCAATGACTCCTATCTCAAGGCTTGAATATAATCTATAAACAAGGCATAAACATTCAAAATATAAACATAATCTAGTATGTGATTTTGTTGAGAAACTCAAATTGAATCTCATTTGAGTTGTGTCTCCCCAAAGTCACATGAATTATACCTTTCTTGTTGAACTTTTATTGATGTCGAGGTCTCGAAGTCGAAGTTAGGCACAATGAATCTGAAATGGTAATGTTCAATAGATACGAGATCAACATTCTATTCAATCCATACATGTACGTAACAATATTCATTCTCGGTACATTTTGGATGGCATAACGACGTATTATTTCGATACCGATCAACTCAATAACACATATATGATATCAACAATTCCCAATTCTCAATAATCATCCACCACACTTCAAAATCTGCATAATCTCCTATACACATTTTCTGAAAATACAAAATAATCACATACGATAATCTTTGTTCGATCCGTTTTCAAATATATGTTCGGAGACATCACAAGAATACATAATAACCATCAATATCTGATTTCTTCAACATCTTAACTTCAAAACATGTTGAAATTTAACAATACTTACTTCTTTTTGTAGCCAATAGCAAGAGGAGTACGAATATCACCCCGGATCGAAAATCGGATAACTAAATGTGAAATAATCACAATTCTAAGCTCGGGAGAACTTGGAGCTTTTCTGAATCTCTTTCTCTCGGTTATTGCTGATGGAGATGAAGAAATGAAAGTGTTACACATTATATAGCTCATGCCATGTGTCAACTTAGTGTGCATGCTGGACTTCTCGCGCATATGCGCGCCCTTAACTCGTGCATATGCGCGAGACATATTGTCTCGGCATCAACACCTCGCGCATATGCGCGCTTCATCTCGCGCATGTGCGCCAAAGTCTCTGGAGGTGTCGCGCATATGCACGCCTTATCTCGCGCATGTGCGCCAATGTTTCTGGACGTGTCGCGCATATGCGCGCATTTCTTCGCGCATGTGCGTCATAGCTTCGGCCCTTCACAACTATTTGAATATTTTCTCATCTTTTTCCATGTCTTTCCTATTCCCATCTCACTTAGTGCTTCTCATTTTATATCATGCATACTCATATCTTCCGAGTCTCACATCAATGAAGACTAATAATCTCAAGCCTTACATTTCTCCCCCTCGAAGAAATGATTTCGTCCTCGAAATCGTAGGCAATCTATCGAATCATACATAAAAAGTAATATAATCAAAACTGAAGAATTACTTACGTCATGTAAATAGCTCGGGATGTTTCTTTCTCATATCTGCTTCTGTCTCCCAAGTCGCTTCTTCGATGCCATGACGACTCCACTGGACTTTCACTAACGGAATAGTCTTCGTTCGGAGCTGTTTTTCTTTCCGATCAAGAATCTGTATCGGTTGTTCAACATAACTCAACGTCTGATCCAGCTCAGCTTAGTCAGGCCGAATGACATGAGAATCATCAGGCATATATTTTCGCAACATTGATACATGAAAAACGTCATGTATCCCGGATAGAGAAGGAGGAAGAGCCAATCGATATGCTCGATCGCCAACCTTTTCAAGAATCTCATATGGACCGATGTATCTAGGAGACAATTTCCCGCGTTTGCCAAATCTGACAACGCCTCGGAAAGGTGAAATCTTCAAGAATACTCTGTCTCCCTATTCAAATACTAACGGTCTACGTCTGATATTGGCATACTTGGCCTGTCTATCCTGTGCCGTCTTCATTTTTTTCTGGATTATCTTCACTTTCTCAGTCATATCACGAATCATATCAGGCCCAAGTTCTGGTGCCTCAGAGATATCATCCCAATATAGAGGAGATCTGCACTTCTTGCCATACAAAGCTTCAAACGGTGCCATCTCTATTCTCGTTTGATAGCTGTTGTTGTATGAGAATTCACACAACGGTAGTGAATCTTGCCAACTAGTGCCAAAGTCTAGCACTACAGCTCTCAACATGTCCTCTAAAGTCTGGATAGTCCGCTCTGACTATCCATCTGTCTGGGGATGATAAGCAGTGCTCAGGTGCAATGTCGTACCTAAAGCCTGCTGCAGACTGTGCCAAAAGTGAGAAGTGAATCGTGGATCACGATCTGATACGATAGAATTCGGCACACCATGCAACCTGACTACCTCTCTGACATATATCTCAGCCATCTGATCGTGTCGGTATGTCATTCTGTATGGAATAAAACACGCTGATTTGGTTAATCTGTCAATAACGACCCAAATCGCGTCACAGCCTCGGGATGATCGAGGTAACTTCGTCACGAAATCCATGGAAATGTGATCTCATTTCCATTCTGGAATAGACAAACTCTGAAGTAAACCTCCGGGCTTCTTTCTCTCAGCCTTCACCTGTTGGCAATTTAAACACTTAGACACAAATTCGGCAATGTCTGACTTCATCTGTTTCCACCGGAACTGTGTCTTTAGATCGTTGTACATCTTCCTGCCACTAGGATGAATACTGAACCGACTACAGTGCGCTTCTGACATAATCTGTTGTTTCAATTCTGGTACATCTGGCACTACAAGACGGTTATTCACGTACAGAACATAATCATGTACCTGATATTCTGACTGATGTCCTGATCTGACCATCTGAATCGACTTCTGAATATTCTGATCAGTTCTCTGCGCTTCTTTGATTCGCATAATCAAATCTGGTTCAACTTGAATCGAAGCAAGTCATAGAGGTCTACTAGCTCTATCAAATGTTAAACCCGACAAGCAACAATCTTCAATCATATTTGAAACACCTATCGTCGATATTGATAAGGAACATACCTTTCGACTCAAGGCGTCCGCTGCTGCATTTGACTTTCCAGGATAGTACTTGATCTCGCAATCAAAATCTTTCAGTAGATCAAGCCATCTACGCTGCTTCATGTTCAACTCTGACTGAGAAAACAGATACTTCAGGCTTTTATGGTCAGAGTAAATCTCAAACTTCTCGCCATAGAGATAATGACGCCAGATCTTCAATGCAAATACGATAGCCGCCAATTCAAGATCATGAATTGGGTATCGGGTCTCATGTGGCTTCAGCTGTCTAGAGGCATATGCGATTACATGACCCCGTTGCATAAGAACACATCCTAGCCCTCTGTGGGATGCATCACAATATACAACGAAATCGCCAGTACCTGAAGGAATCATCAAAACAGGTGCATTGGTCAGCCTCTTCTTCAACTCTAGGAAGCTAGACTCGCAATCCTCAGACCACACAAACGGTGCATTCTTCTGTGTCAACTGGGTAATCGGTTTCGCAATACTGGAGAAATCTTTGATGAATCGTCTATAGTACCCTGCTAGACCCATGAAACTGCGTATCTCAGGCACCGAAGTCGGTCTCGGCCAACTGATCACAACTTCAACTTTACTCGGATCCACAGAAATACCATCTCCAGATATGATATGACCCAAGAAGACAACCTGTCTCAACCAGAATTCACACTTGGACAGTTTGGCATACAATCTTTCTTTTCTCAATGTCTGCAATACAATCCTCAAATGATCGGCATGCTCAGTCATACTCTTAGAATACACCAGAATGTCATCAATAAAAAAAATCACAAACTCATCTAAATATCTCTGAAAGACGCGATTCATCAGTCCCATAAACACCGCTGGAGCATTCGTTAAACCAAAAGGCATGACAATAAATTCGTAATGTCCATACCTGGTTCGAAATGCTGTCTTTGGTATATCAATGTCTCGTAGTCGCAGCTGGTGATATCCTGATCTCAAATCGATCTTGGAATAAACAGAGGATCCCTGCAACTGATCAAATAAATCATCAATGCGAGGCAATGGGTACTTGTTCTTTACCGTCGCCTTGTTCAGTTGCCGGTAGTCAATACATAATTGCATAGAACCGTCTTTCTTTCGTACAAATAGCACTGGTGCGCCCCAAGGAGACACACTCGGTCTGATGTATCCCTTGGTTAGAAGATCTTCTAATTGTGCTTTTAATTCTTTCAACTCTATCGGCGCCATCCTATACGGGGCTCGAGATATAAGAACAGTACCTGGCATAAGGTCTATACTAAAATCAACCTCTTGTAGTGGAGGTAACCCTGGAATCTCCTCTGGGAATACATCCGCAAATTTGCAAACCACTGGCAAATCTGCCAACGTCAAGCTCGGCTTTAGTAAATCTACTGAATAAATAAGGAACCCTTCTGCTCCTTGTTGCAACAATCTCCTCATAGTCAAAGCAGATACTAAGGGAATCCGAGATCTGGAACCCTTCCCATAGAATTTCCACTCCTCTGCCATTTCAGGTCTGAATTTGACGATCTTGTGGAAACAGTCTACGGTGGCTCTGTACTTGGTTAGCATATCAATCCCAACAATACAATCAAAATCAGCCAAACCAAGAACAATGCAATATAAGTCAATCTCATGACCCTCGAATTGTAATATACAATTTCTAACTGTAGTCACAGATACAAGACCACTTCCCAACGGAGAAGAAATAGATACTACAGTCGACAATGACTCAACAGGTAATGAATGCAATAATGCAAAACGTTCAGAGATGAATGTATGCAATGCACCTGTGTCTATCAACACATATGCAGGATAACCGCAAAGAAAACAGTTACCTGCAATAACATCATATGGCGCATCCGGGCTTGCTCTTCGGTCAGTGCAAACACCCTAGCCTGCTGTCTAGGAGGTTGACTCACAGTCTGGCTACCTCCTGATCTCTGCTGAGACTGTGCAGATGGTGGCTGGAATGAATGTACAGATGTCTGTCTCTCGATCTGAGGCACTGATGCAGATGACCCTGTACTCTGGGATCGCTGTGCACCTCTCTGGGGACAAACTCTAGCAAAGTGTCCCTGCTGCCTGCATATGTTACATCTGCCCATCACTCCCTGACACTGCTCAGTGGCATGCCTACCACCACAAGAGATTGACTTATATTGCATTGTTCTTGGTTTGGCTGATTTTGATTGTATTGTTGGGATTGATATGCTAACCAAGTACAGAGCCACCGTAGACTGTTTCCACAAGATCGTCAAATTCAGACCTGAAATGGCAGAGGAGTGGAAATTCTATGGGAAGGGTTCCAGATCTCGGATTCCCTTAGTACTACAGTCGACAATGACTCAACAGGTAATGAATGCAATAATGCAAAACGTTCAGAGATGAATGTATGCAATGCACCTGTGTCTATCAACACATATGCAGGATAACCGCAAAGAAAACAGTTACCTGCAATAACATCATATGGCGCATCCGGGCTTGCTCTTCGGTCAGTGCAAACACCCTAGCCTGCTGTCTAGGAGGTTGACTCACAGTCTGGCTACCTCCTGATCTCTGCTGAGACTGTGCAGATGGTGGCTGGAATGAATGTACAGATGTCTGTCTCTCGATCTGAGGCACTGATGCAGATGACCCTGTACTCTGGGATCGCTGTGCACCTCTCTGGGGACAAACTCTAGCAAAGTGTCCCTGCTGCCTGCATATGTTACATCTGCCCATCACTCCCTGACACTGCTCAGTGGCATGCCTACCACCACAAGAGATTGACTTATATTGCATTGTTCTTGGTTTGGCTGATTTTGATTGTATTGTTGGGATTGATATGCTAACCAAGTACAGAGCCACCGTAGACTGTTTCCACAAGATCGTCAAATTCAGACCTGAAATGGCAGAGGAGTGGAAATTCTATGGGAAGGGTTCCAGATCTCGGATTCCCTTAGTACTACAGTCGACAATGACTCAACAGGTAATGAATGCAATAATGCAAAACGTTCAGAGATGAATGTATGCAATGCACCTGTGTCTATCAACACATATGCAGGATAACCGCAAAGAAAACAGTTACCTGCAATAACATCATATGGCGCATCCGGGCTTGCTCTTCGGTCAGTGCAAACACCCTAGCCTGCTGTCTAGGAGGTTGACTCACAGTCTGGCTACCTCCTGATCTCTGCTGAGACTGTGCAGATGGTGGCTGGAATGAATGTACAGATGTCTGTCTCTCGATCTGAGGCACTGATGCAGATGACCCTGTACTCTGGGATCGCTGTGCACCTCTCTGGGGACAAACTCTAGCAAAGTGTCCCTGCTGCCTGCATATGTTACATCTGCCCATCACTCCCTGACACTGCTCAGTGGCATGCCTACCACCACAAGAACTGCAATAAACACCAGTATACTCTGCACTCTGGCCAGGACCTCTCTGTCTTGACCCACTAGAGCTCGACGAACTGCTCCCTGACTTCTTAAACTGTCTGCCTTTTGCTTTCAGAAAATCCTTTTTGCCACTACTACTGCTTCCACTATCAAATCGAGGAGGAAGTGGTGGAAACTGGGCGGCGGGCTATGGCGGTCTCTGACTCTGAGCACTATAGGAAGCCCCTCGCTACCTAATCAAGCCAGCCTCTGCTCCCTTTGCTCTGTTCAGTGCATCAGAAAAGGTATTGGGTCGTCCCGTGTTCACCAAGGTGAAAATGTCAGGATTTAAGCCATTGAAGAACTGATCCGCGACGGCCTCGTCATTTCCTGCCACATGGGGTGCAAACCGAAGCAAGGAAGAAAACTTGGCAACATATTCTTCAATGTTCAATTGCCCTTGTTGTAGATTTGCAAATTCTGCCCCTTTATCCTTTCGATATGACACGAGAAAGAAACGTTGATAAAATTCATCTTTAAATACTTTCCAAGTAATATCGATACCTCGATGTTCTAAGGCTCTTTTTGTGGTCAACCACCAGCTTTTCGCAATTCTTGCAACTGATGCCCGATTAGTTTCACTCTTCGTTCGTCTGTATAGGCAAGAGATTCAAACAACATCTCTATATCGTCTAGCCAGCTCTCACAATCCACTGCATTCTCCGTGCCCTTTAAGGTAGGTGGATGGAATGATTGAAATCTCTTCAACAAGGACTCCATAGGTGTCGCAGTAACATCCATCTGAGTACCTGACGTACTACCATGTTCTGGCACTTGACCTGCAGCCGGTTGTGGTATTCTTCTAGGCGGCATATCTGATTATCAAAAGATTAGTACACAATCTATACAAGCTGTCTCAGCCCTCCTCTGATCATATGCCATTGATCCAGAATCGGTTCTGATTCAGTCTCGACAATTATGTGCTGTAAATCAACTCAGATACAATACAACATATAATAGGGAAAGCATTAAATCATGCTAGCACATCAAAAGCAAGGAAGAAGACTCGATCTACCCCGCTCATCCTATCTTATCTCAGTCTAAAGGACCTATCGCTCTGATACCACCTGTTGTGGGGACCCGGGCTCTAACTCAGTTCTTTACGGGATTAATCGGATCGTTGTTAGAAAACGCGGGTCAAATTTTTGCTTTTAACTTTAAATCAAATGTATATAAACCAAGCATAAGAATTGTCTTTATTTAATTACAACAAACATAAATACATGGTTTGTCCTAATACATCCATACCAAACTAAAGTTCCATACCATACAATCTCCAAATCATAAGTAGTACAAGTCTAGTACAATAACCACTAGCAGTCCTCTGTGCCCGAAGCCACCACTCTATCTCGATCTCATCTCGGTCGTGACCCTGATCCTGCCCCACCTGTTGTTATGCACACATACAGACATAACAACAGCCGAAAACTCCGTTGAGAACCAATCCCAGTATAAAACATGGTATGCATGCATAAACAAAATATAAATCATGAAACAACTATCATGAATAATATCAAAAGCAATAGGTTCCATAGTCTATGAAACCAAATCAATATAAGCATCCAATATCAATCAAATCATGTCCTGACAAAATTCGACTCTACTCTAGGGATCCCGGTGTGAATAAGACGTCGCTGTCTGTTACCTACCCTCCCAATCGGGGTAACGGTTGTCTGTATCGAGTGTCTACCCATGGAGTCGAACTGCTCCAATGCGACGATACTACCGAACATCTAGTTTGACAAATCTGTCAATGACTCCTATCTCAAGGCTTGAATATAATTTATAAACAAGGCATAAACATTCAAAATATAAACATAATCTAGTATGTGATTTTGTTGGGAAACTCAAATTGAATCTCATTTGAGTTGTGTCTCCCCAAAGTCACATGAATTATACCTTTCTTGTTGAACTTTTATCGATGTCGAGGTCTGGAAGTCGAAGTTAGGCACAATGAATCTGAAATGGTAATGTTCAATAGATACAAGATTAACATTCTATTCAATCCATACATGTACGTAACAATATTCATTCTCGGTACATTTTGGATGGCATAACGACGTATTATTTCGATACCGATCAACTCAATAACACATATATGATATCAACAATTCCCAATTCTCAATAATCATCCACCACACTTCAAAATCGGCATAATCTCCTATACACATTTTCTGAAAATACAAAATAATCACATACGATAATCTTTCTTCGATCCGTTTTCAAATATACGTTCGGAGACATCACAAGAATACATAATAACCATCAATATCTGATTTCTTCAACATCTTAACTTCAAAACATGTTGAAATTTAACAATACTTACTTCCTTTTGTAGCCAATAGCAAGAGGAGTACGAATATCACCCCGGATCAAAAATCGGATAACTAAATGTGAGACAATCACAATTCTAAGCTAGGGAGAACTTGGAGCTTTTCTGAATCTCTTTCAATCGGTTATTGCTGATGGAGATGAAGAAATGAAAGTGTTACACATTATATAGCTCATGCCATGTGTCAACTTAGTGTGCATGCTGGACTTCTCGCGCATATGCGCGCCCTTAACTCGCGCATATGCGCGAGACATATTGTCTCGGCATCAACACCTCGCGCATATGGGCGCTTCATCTCGCGCATGTGCGCCAAAGTCTCTGGATGTGTCGCGCATATGCGCGCCTTATCTCGCGCATGTGCGCCAATGTTTCTGGACGTGTCGCGCATATGCGCGCATTTCTTCGCGCATGTGCGTCATAGCTTCGGCCCTTCACAACTATTTGAATATTTTCTCATCTTTTTCCATGTCTTTCCTATTCCCATCTCACTTAGTGCTTCTCATTTTATATCATGCATACTCATATCTTTCGAGTCTCACATCAATGAAGACTAATAATCTCAAGCCTTATAGTTTATTCGTGCGTAAAATATGCAAAGGCACGCCATATTCTTTCTTTTACTCATCACCACACCATATTATCACTACAACAAAAATTGCTTTTCGCAGCGCTCAAATTCTCTTTCCGCGGCGCACATTGCACGCTGCGAAGTTGCAAGCTGTTGAAAGTTCAAGATTATCCGCAGCGTACATGTGCACGCTGTTAATACTATTATCAACGACATGCATATGTACGCTGTTAATACAATTATCCGCAATGTGCAATGTACACCGTTAATATTCAAAAAACATCTAAATATTAGCGACGATTTTTGACAAAACCGTCGGAAATTTGCGACGGTTTAAAACTGAAGATACCGTCGCTAAAGTAGCGACAGTTTATAATCCGTCGCCAAATTAACTACGGTATTCAAATTTAGCGACGGTTAAAAAGCCGTCGCTACATGTCGCGACAGTTTAAAAACCATCGCTAAAGTTTGCGTAAAAATAACAAAAAATTTTACTTTTATAATTTAATAAATTTTAAAAAAAACTACAATACAACTATGATAAATTGACTGATGATCTTAACTAACATTTAAAAAATTAACCAAAAATTGAAACAAAAAAAATTTACGTAAATCGAAATTAAAATCGTATAAGAGAGAAATTTTAAGTGTTGTGAAGTGGTGTGGAGGAAAGTGGAACGAAAATCGGATATTTATAGACAATTTGCGACTATTAGCGACGGTGTTCCATCAAACCGTCGCTATTAGCGACGGTTAAAATTCTTCGCTGATTTATGGCTATTAGCGACAGTATTTTTAGGACGGTGTTTTAATAAACCGTCGTCGAGTTTAAATCGGCGACGTTTTATCGTATACCGTCCTAAAAATAGTGACGGTTTCGTAAACTGTCGTTAATTTAAAAATTCGCACCAATTTTCCGCAGCGTGCTTTTAATGAACGCCGTGAATGCTTAGGGTATTAACATCGCACATTTTGCACGTTGCGGATA
Organism: Primulina tabacum; assembly: GCF_025594145.1. NCBI lineage: Eukaryota > Viridiplantae > Streptophyta > Magnoliopsida > Lamiales > Gesneriaceae > Primulina > Primulina tabacum. The sequence goes on from NC_134567.1 coordinate 7,226,607, forward strand.
GTATATAATATTACTTTCCACAGCATGCTTTTAATGCGCGCCGTTAATATGTTATTAACGGCGCGCATTAAAAGCACATATTAACGGCGCGCATTAAAAGCACGCTGTGTTTTGCGTGTTTTTTTGATTGCTCGCAAGCGCACGATGTCAAATTATAGTAAAATGAAATTTTGATTACGAGTGTCGATCCCACGAGGAGTGTAAACTAAAATTATATCAATATTTGTAATAAAAATAGTCTCAACTTTATTCAGAAGAATCAAAAGAGATTTGGTTTACTTAATCGAAATAATTGAAAACAAAGAATTAATCTAATCACCAAGTTGAGGAATAACAATGAGAGAAAATATCTAGAGAAATGATTTCACCAAGTTTCCACGATAATTATTCCCAGTTAAATTTATATTCACGAATTCCAATTATTTAATGACCAAGAACACTTAATTATTTTATTCCCCCTTTCCCAAGTGACGAATAAATTTTATCAATCAAACTTTGATTCAATTATTCCTAATAAAATCTAAGTTTAATTAATAAATGAAAACAATGTTCTTACCTGAGCCTCGCTAAAGTTATATGCCTTCCGAACGCTATAAACATTCAACTATGTGTCTCTAACGATCTTTAATCCTAGTCCCTCTCCCGATTTATCGAATTAATCAAACAACAAACAATTTATGGCCAGTAAATTGCTGTGAAATAAACACAGAGAACACAATTAAACAAGAGCGGAATTCAATCAAATAAACCACTGCGTCAAATCATCGTATCCACAAAGTTACGTCATTATCTATACTAGAAAATTAGTTCATAATGAATTCTAAATAAAAACAACACATATTCGAAGGTTTAGACATCGAAATACAAAAAAATATATAGGCGAGAGAATAGATGACAAATCCGAAGTGTCGTCTCCGTCCCCAGATCCGTCGTTCTTCGTATTCGTGATCGTTCTTCGCACTCTGGATCTTCATCTCGTGTCTGTGCCTCTCTCCCGTGTGTTTTTCTCTCCAAAACGGCGTTTTTCTCGTGTATTTCTTTCCCAAGGCGGCTTTTTTTTTCATTCAAACCTAGCAGCGCGCGATTTATAAATTTTCTAGACGCTGCGTGCGCGGTTGCGCATGAAATCGCGCGGCCGCGCGCAAGCTTTTGGTTGGTGAGCTATATCCATGCGCGCGCGGTTACGCGAGAAGTGGCGCTGCTGCGCGCAAGCTTCTGCTCGTGTGCTTCATCTGTGCGCGCGTGGTCGCGCGTGATGTGGCGCGGTGGCGCGCGAGCTGCTGGTTTCTCTCCTATGTTCCTGCGTGTGCGGTTGCGTGAGATGTGGCGCTGCTGCGCGCGCCTCTCGGGTTGATGACTTGCGTGTATATGCGCGCTGCTGCGCGTGAAGTGGCGCGGCCACGCGCGCATCTCTGTCTGGGGGTGTGCTCTCGGCTGCTCACTACTTTGTTTTCTTAGTCCACTTGGTTTCATGCCCAATATTTTCTCCATTCCTGAAATGACAACAAAAACAAACCAAAAATGCATAATTCTGTTCGAAACAAGCATAATTCAAAATGGACTCTAATATAAATTAAGTGCAAATCTTACACTTATCAAAGCCCCCAAACTTGAACTTTTGCTAGTCCCGAGCAAAATAAAATAAAAGCAAATAATCAAGAAAAGATTAACGCTAACGACTATAGTCATGGATATGCGAAAAGTGATATTGGCCTCCGACGTATCTAATTTCATGTTATTCACGATTTTCCAAGAGTCACGTGCGTGTGTGATATGTCAATGTTCATTTACCCAATCGAATGCTCAAATAGAGGTCTCATACACATTCGTCTTACAAACTCAAGAAATCATCAGCCCAGTGCCGCTCACACTTCATTAAAATACAAATTCACATTCATAGATCACATAGGACTTTATCGTTGATTAATTGGCTCAATAAATATTCAACAAAAATATACCAAAGATGAAATCACACCATGAGATGCTTGTATGCAAATGATTAAAGTCTATACGTGTTGACAATGTTTTTCAGGTATCCATAGGCTTGACTTGAACAACTTTTCTCCACTAGTATATTGGATAAATGTGACAAGGTTAATAGGTTTTGTAGGCTTGTAACGTTAGGCTACGGCTCATGGCTACAATAAAGGTATGAAGATCAAAATTTGAGAGAAATAATTGAATTTTCATAATTCTCATCCTCATTTCATTCACCATCACTTTATTGTTTTCTTCCCAATCATATCCTTCATTTCCCATATTTTCCTTTTTTTTTCACCACTTTTGATTCATTTTCTTAGCAACTCTTTTTTGCACATTTAATTTTGCTCTTTCTTTTCAAGGAGTACTTGAATCATTACAATACCAATGCACTTATTTCTCTCAAAATTAGGTAGGATAAAAAGTGTATAAGCTTCATTATGTAGTTGTTGTGGGATGTAGAATAGATACAAGTGGGGGCTAATTGTATGTCATTGACATACACCACTTGATTTTTTAGTAGGCTCAAAATGGGACACTAGGGATATTTCATGTTCATTTGGTAGGCTCAAAGGCTCAAAACGGCTCCAAAGATCGCCTAAATCATTCCTATGTCACATATTATCCGTATTTCGCCTCGAAAAGTGCTCAAACAAGTTCTAGATTTCCGTCAATCCATTAGTCAACTCATACAAACTAATCACATTCATTTGTTCAACCAAAAAGAATGATATACGAGGTAGGTACAAAAGAAATTTTAAGCATCTCAATTAACTTGAAGCTCAAAGGGATACAATTGACAGTAAACGAAGAACACATGCCTAAAGATATTGTGAAAAAATTGCCTAGATCATTTCTATGTTTGCAAAAGTGTCAATCAATGTCATGCAAGAATTACCAAGAATCAGATCTCCATCTTCTATTTAGCATCACAGGCATGCAACTTGTCTCTAAGCAACAATAGTATCAATAAACACGACAGTGCAAAATAATTGTGACTCCTAAGTTATCATGAACACATATATACTTCAGGACCGCAATTCAATTTTTATCATCGGTCTCACATTTTACTTATCCATGACTCTTCCTAAAAAATCTAGTATGCAAAAAAAATAAATAAAAAAACTAAAGAAGAAAAAAAAAAATCAATTTAACTACTGAGCAATAAATAAATAAAAAATAATAATTTTAACAAACAAGCAAATTCACCCCCCGAAACTTAAAATATGCATTGTCCTCAATGTATAATTTAAACGATAAATGTGACAACACATACCTCACGCACGAGTGTCAGAACTCGTTGCTCAAGTTGTCGTCCGCAGCATCTTCATCATCCTCGTCCATGTGTTGCGGCGGTAGATCTGGTGGTGGGTAAAATTAACAACTAAGGGAGTAAAATAAAATAAAATAATAAAAACAAAATGAATGCTAAAAAATAAAAATTGTGGGTTGTCTCCCACACAACGCTTAGTTTAACGTCGTTAGCTCGACTGTCACTACACTGCTCAAGGTGGATCGTGAGAACTTTCAAATGCCTTGATTTCCACCCTTTGACCTTCAACATTCATGGTCAACTTTCCTCGTTTCACGTCAATAATGGCTCCAATAGTAGCCAATAATGGTCGACCTAGAATGACGTGAACGTTCTGACTGTTCTCCATGTCAAGTACCATGAACTCTGCTAGAACCTTCAGTTTATCGATCCGAAGTTCAACATCTTCCACAATACCCAATGGTGTCCTGATCGATTTATCTGTCATCTGTAAGCTTAGTCATGTGGGCTTCATCTTGCCCAATCCAAGTTTCTCGTAGAGAGATCTTGGTATTATATTCACGCTCGCTCCTGAGTCACAGATAGCTTTATCCACTAAATGACCCCCTATTTCACATGGCATAATAAATTCACCGGGATCTAGCAACTTCTGAGGACGATTTCTTCGTGTTCCTTCGGTAAATTCACCTTCCACCTTATCTGCAAACTCATTATTAGTATGTAGGTTCTTGAGATCTTCAAGACCTTTTTTCTTTTGAAATTCAGCTTGTAATTGTAAAAATCTCTGGGGGTAGGGAAGTAAAGAAATATCAATGCATTTATTTAAATCATACCTCTCATATTTCTTACCTCGGGCTCTTTTGGTTGGAGTTGCTTTTCATCCCGAACAGGTGTGGGTTCAACCTCCTTCTTCTCTTTGCCTACCACACCAAACTCTTCATGCTGTATAAAAATGGCATTCATTTCTCTCAGATTTGGATCTGCAGTCTTTTGGACTGCGCCTGATGGTGGAGACGTGAGTTGCTTTGTTATCTGCCCCACTTGCGATTCAAGGATTTTCAAGGTCGCACCAATACTTGCCATGTGGGTCTCTAGGTTGTCAAGCCTAGACTCTGTCCTAGCCATCCTCTTACCAGATTCAGAAACGAATGTCCCGACCAAGTCCACGAATGTCCCAACCAAGTCCTCAAATGATGGCTTCCCTTCCCCATTTGATGTATTGAACCCCGGTGGAGGATTCAATGCATTCTTATTGTTTGCATATGAAAAATTCTCATGATTTCTCAAACCAGGATGAGAAGTGTTAGGGGGAGAGTTACCTCGATATCCTCCATAGCCTTCAAAGTTCTTGTTGTTGACGTACTGCACTTCTTCAGGAATTTGCGATTCTTCAACGACAAACGATGCTCCCTCAGTGTTTGATGTACTCACTTTATTCATAGTCGCTATCTGTGTAGTCAATGCTGATACTTGTGCAGTGAGTGATGTGATAGGATCCACAGCACAAACTCCAGCAGTCCTCTGAACTCCTGATCTCTCCGACGGCCATTGGTAGCTATTAATAGTCATCTGCTCAAGCAAGTCATAGGCTTGAGCAGGAGATTTGGCAAAGATTGTGCCACCTGCCGCTGCATCTACTGTTGTCTGTGTCTGACCATTCAACCCGTTATATAATAGCTCAATTTGCACCCAGTCTTCAAAACCATGATTCGGGCACCTCCGCAACAACTCTTTATACCTTTCCCAAGCTTCATACAACTGCTCGAAGTCGGTCTGTCTAAAAATGCTGATCTCAATCTTCAATTGTGCAGACTTCGCAGGGGGAAAATATTTAGAAAGAAACTTCGTCGCCAGCTCCTGCCATGTCGTGATGCTTCCCAAGGGAAGCGATTGTAGCCATCCTCTTGCTTGGTCCCTAAGAGAAAAAAGAAACAAGCGCAATCGAATTATATCATCAGAAACACCATTTATTTTTACCGTGTCAGTGATTTCAAGGAATGTTCTGAGATGTAGATGAGGATTTGCAGTTGCGGTTCCAGAAAACTGGTTTTGTTGAACCATATTGATAAAAGCGGGTTTCAGCTCAAAATTATTGGCATTTATGGTCCCTCGAACGATGCCAGAATAATGAGTGTTGATCACTGGTCGGAAGTGATATCTGATAGGTATAGCTTCTGGCGGATTATGTCTGTCATTCTCTCTGTGTTGAGCCATTGCTTTGATCTCTTCCCTTCTTGCTTTTCTTAATCTTCTCGCAGTTCTTTCGATCTCCGGGTCAAAAATCAGCAAGTCTGAGTTTTGCGATCTTAGCATACACTGTCAAGCAGAAAAAATGAACAACCGAATAAATATAAAAATAAAAATAAAATAAAGCTCTAAATTAAAATCTAGACTAATTGATAACAATACTGATATAAATTTAAATTTTGACATTCCCCGGCAACGGCGCCAAAAACTTGTTGCGTGTTTTCTTGATTGCTCGCAAGCGCACAATGTCAAAATATAGTAAAATGAAATTTTGAGTACGAGTGTCGATCCCACGAGGAGTGTAAACTAAAATTATATCAATGCTTGTAATTAAAATAGTCTCAACTTTATTTAGAAGAATCAAATGAGATTTGGTTTACTTAATCGAATTAATTGAAAACGAATAATTAATCTAATCACCAAGTTGAGGAATAACAATGAGAGAAAATATCTAGAGAAATGATTTCACCAAGTCTCCACGATAATTATTCCCAGTTAAATTTATATTCACGAATTCCAATTATTTAATGACCAAGAACACTTAATTATTTTACTCCCCCTTTCCCAAGTGACGAATAAATTTTATCAATCAAACTTCGATTCAATTATTCCTAATAAAATCTAAGTTTAATTAATAAATGAAAACAATGTTCTTACGTAAGCCTCGCTAAAGTTATATGCCTTCCGAACGCTATAAACATTCAACGAGGTGTCTCTAATGTTCTTTAATCCTAGTCCCTCTCCCGAGTTATAGAATTAATCAAACAACAAACAATTTATGGCTAGTAAATTGTTGTGAAATAAACACAGAGAACACAATTAAACAAGAGCGGATTTCAATCAAATAAACTACTACGCCAAATCATCGTATCCACAAAGTTACGTCATTCTCTAGACTAGAAAATTAGTTCATAATGAATTCTAAATAAAACAACACATATTTGAAGGTTTAGACATTGAAATACAAGAAAATATAAAGGCGAGAGAATAGATGACAAATCCGAAGTGTCGTCTCCGTCCCCAGATCCGTCATTCTTCGTATTCGTGATCATTCTTCGCACTCTGGATCTTCGTCTCGTGTCTGCGCCTCTCTCCAGTGTGTTTTTCTCTCCAAAACGGCGTTTCTCTCGTGTGTTTCTTTCCCAAGGCGGATTTTTTTTTTTCATTCTGACCTAGCGGCGCGCGTTTTATAAATTTTCTGGAAGCTGCGCGCGCGGTTGCGTATGAAGTCACTCGGCCGTGCACAAGCTTCTGGTTGATGAGCTATATCCATGCGCGCGCGGTTGCGCGAGAAGTGGCGCTACTGCGCGCAAGCTTCTGCTCATGTGCTTCATCTATGCGCGCGCGGTCGCACGTTATGTGGCGCGGTGGCGCGCAAGCTGCTGGTTTCTCGCCTTTGTTCCTGCGCGCGCGGTTGAGCGAGAAGTGGCGCTGCTGCGCGCGCCTCTCGGGTCGATGACTTGCGTGTATGTGCGCGCGGCGGTGCATGAAGTGGCGCGGCCGCGCGCGCACCTCTGTCTGGGGGTGTGCTCTCGGCTGCTCACTACTCTGTTTTCTTAGTCCACTTGGTTTCGTGCCCACTAGTTTCTCCATTCCTGAAATGACAACAAAAACAAACCAAAAACGCATAATTCTGTTCGAAACAAGCATAATTCAAAATGGATTCTAATATAAATTAAGTTCAAATCTTGCACTTATCACTGTGGAAAGTATATAATATTTACAGCACATATAAATACACACTGCGGATATTACTTTCCGCAGCGTGTAATGCACGCCGTTATTTTTGTGAAGTGAAACAACATTAACAGCGCACATATTGATGCACGCCGTTAAAAGTACTATTCGCAGCATGCTTTTAATGCGCGCTGTTGATGATGTGCTGCGGAAAATTATTTTTCTTGTAGTGTATGTATTTGTTTATGAAATTGCATGAAAACAAATTGCACTTTATTATTTTCGCACAAGCATCTTAAGTGGTTTTTAAAACATGTAATTTGATCCATTAATCATGAAAATCATGTACATAAGGGGCTGCCATGATTAGGAAGTAATATGGGATTGTTTTACACAAGTTTTAAGGGCCTATAATCACACAAAAAATGCTTCAACATTAATAGAAACTAGCTGGAACCGTGGGCAGCAACAAGAAAAAGAAACCGTAGGATTTCTTGTCTTGTTCTTAATGCTATGGTTCGGTTACTGTGCATGGGACTTAGGGGCTCGGCCAGGGCTGGCTGGGGGCTGGAGGAGGGTCATGTGAGTGGGCTGGTAGAGTCCTAGCATGGCTAGGACTCAAGGTGAAGCGTGAAAGGAAGAGTCTGCTGGTGCTGGGACTCTTCCAAAGCACGCGTAAGGGTGGAGGGCTGCAGGACGCGGCTCGCGGCTGGCTTGGGCGAGCCAAGCTAGTCCGTTAGGGTCAAGAGAAGGTAGTCCAGGGTTGGGGCAGGGGCTGGAGTTGTTTGGTTCAGGGAGGGCACGAGAAAAACATGAAACGCGATGGTACAAGAGACGTGCGGCTGTTGCCTTGATCAGAGGGGATTGCTTCTTGCGTCCAGGGGCTGTGGCTCGGTTTGGGGCTGGGCTAGTGGTACATCAGGGTCCTAGTATGATGGGCAGGGGTCGGACCAGGGGCTGGAGTGACTAGGCTGGCCGCTGGTTGGAGTTGGCGTGAAGAAGCACAAGCGCGCAGCTTGTGTCTTCTGATTCAGGTGGCTCGTGCGCAGGGTCCAGGGGCTGGGTTGGTCTGGGCTTGGTCTCGGCGTGGTCCAGGGATGGTTAGGGTCATGAGAGGTCAAGTGGTTAAGGGCTGGAGGTGTCCTAGTTGGCTAGGAGTTTTGCGTGAATGGAAGGTGTTCTCGAGTTTCTTCCGCTTGATTTTTAACCAGACTCGATTTAATTCATCGGTGTTAACATTCTTAGAACACTGCTATTGCAGCTCATTGGAGAATATTATGTTTGAAATGTCTTCAAAGGCAACAGCACGCGATCTTTCAAATAATAATAATAATACTAATAAAATCGTGAACTAACTCACGGGATTTAAAATCAGCCTCGGAATAATTGAGCTCAATCAAGATATGTTTGATTTGATCAACAAATGGATAAAACTTGACTATTTTCGTAGCTTTCAATTTTCATAATATCATTGTTCGACTCGTTACACTTGGCAGAAAAAGAAGAGAATAATGATCTTCCCCAAGTTGGCTTCCTCCTATGTTAACCCTTCATGGTCTCAATTCTTCCAAAATTGTTGGAAAACTATGAACAAACCGGCCAAGGGCACGTGATTTCTCTTGATATGAACTTTCTGATATGTAAGTCAGATAAAACAAAGATATAGTAGGAAAAAGAAATTCATCATGAAGTAAGTAGAAACTTTGTTATATATAAAGTACGTGTCTTTTTATGTGGAAAAATGTCAATAAATAATAAAAATTCATAATTGTTTAACAATTGGGCAATTTGTAGAAAAATACATCTGTCTATGATTTATTTAAGATTCAGTACCTATAAGTTTATTTTTGTATTTTAGTACATGACAAAAGACCAACTTAGTTTTTACTACATGTTTCATGCATATTTACCTTTTTACCCTTTTAATTAATAAAAAATTATATAAATACTAATTTTTGTTGGTCATCTTCTCTTTCCACTCATCATTCCCAATGCATTAGGATGACATATAAATTAAATTTAAATATTTTTTATTTTAAAAAAAACAAATTCTCAACTAATTGAACTTTTTGAAATACTTATTTTTTAATTGCGAAATATTTAATTTTAGTTTTAAAATACTTGATTTAGTAAATGAAATACTCAGAATGTGTATTAAAATACTGAATATTCGAATATGCAACACAAGTTCACCAAATACTCGCATTTTCATCTAAGATCCATTTGGATGACATGTTCATTTCATTTAATTATTTTTTTATTGTTAAAAAAAAAATTCGCAACTAAGCATTGAACTTTTTCAAATACTTAGTTTTATTTTCGAAATACCTAATTTCAATTTTAAAATACTTGATTTGGTAAATGAGATACTCAGAATGAGTATTAAAATACTGGATATTCGAATATACAACGTAAGTTTACCAAATGCTCGCATTCCATCCAAGATGCATTTAGATGACATGTTCATTTCATTTAATTATTTTTTTATTTTTTTATATAAAAAAATTTGCAACTGAGCATTGAACATTTTGAAGTACTTACTTTTATTTGCGAAATACCTTATTTCAATTTTAAATGCTTGATTTGGTAATTGAGATACTCATACAAGTTAATAAAATACTGGATATTCTAGTAGGCAATGTAAGTTTACCAAATGCTCGTATTTCTATCCAAGATGCATTTAGATGACATGTACATTTCATTTAAATATTATTTTTTAATTTTTAAAAGAAAAACAAATTCGCAACTAAGTATTGAATTTTTTAAAATACTTAGTTTTACTTGCGAAATACCTAATTTCAATTTTAAAATACTTGATTTGGTAAATGAATACTCAGAATGAGTATTAAAATACTGGATATTAGAATATGTAACGTAAGTTCACCAAATGCTCACATTTCCATCCGAGATGCATTTGGATGACATGTTCATTTCATTTATTATTTTTTAATTGTTAAAAAAAAATTCGTAACTAATCATTAAACTTTTTCAAGTACTTAGTTTTACTTGCGAAATACCTAATTTCAATTTTAAAATACTTTATTTGGTAAATGAGATACTCAGAATGGGTATTATCATACAGTATATTCGAATATGCAACGTAAGTTCACCAAGTGCTCGCATTTCCATCCAAGATATATTTGAATGACATGTTCATTTCATTTAATAGTTTTTTTAATTGTTAAAAAAAAACAAATTCGTAACCAAATATTGAACTTTTTCAAGTACTTAATTTTACTTGCAAAATTCCTAATTTCAGTTTTAAAATACTTGATTTGGTGACTGAGATACTCATAATGAGTATTAAAATACTGGATATTCGAATATGTAACGTAAGTTCACAAAGTGCTCACGTTTCCATCCAAGATGTAATTAGTTGACATGTTCAAAGACTTTTCAGCAGCCACAAAGCTTTGAAAGAGGAAAATAGCTTAGAGCGAAGATTTGAAGATTTTCGGACAATGTTCTTCGAGAGAATAGCCCATGATAGGAACGAATATCATAATCCGTGGATTTACAATTTACAGATAAATATGAAGTCGGATACACGTCGATAGTCATAGTCTAGTAGGTCAAAAGCTATGGGATTTAATAAAACGACATGCAATTCACCATTGATAAATAATCAAAGAGATTTAATTACTTCACTGAGTTGAATTATTTTGGCATAGTTTGAGAGAGCGTGTTCAATTGGATACGAAATCTCGTCGAAAGCATAGATAATTGTCTAACGAATTAAGTAGATTAGCGATGGGTATGTAAACCGAGATTCCCAACAAATTCATTTCTCATTGAACTTTAATCAATCATTATAACTTATTTATTTCATCATTAATCTTTGAACCATTTCATTGAGTTTTTATTTGATAATCGTAGTAGTAAACAATCATCTGAAGTATCGTTGCTAAAAATTGAATAATTGAAAATAATAATTGAGAAATACAGTCCTTAGACAATGAAAGTTTTGCTCAATCACTAAGCATGGAACATTTTGACATCGTGCACTTGCGATTATTGAAAGTCCATGACTATATTATTACTTGACATCGTGCACTTGCGATTATTTCGAGCTTGAATATTATTAATTTTTACTAATAATTTTACAATGAAATTTTTGCTCGATCACTAAGCATGGATTGCATATTCATCTTATTTAATATATTTTTAAGCATGAAAATTTTAAAGTACTTAGTTTTACTTGAAAAGTACCTAATTTGAGTTTGCAAATACTTGATTTCGTAAATGAGATACTCACAATATGTATTAAAATACTGGATATTCGAATGTACAATATTTCCATGAAAAATTCATTATGATACTTATTCATATCATTTAAATAAATAAACATAGTTCATTATTCATCATGAACTAATTGAGATATGCATTATAAACATAATTCATAAATGAGCTTGAAGTTTGCACTTTAAGCATATCTATCGATTATTGGATCAATGATCTATAAAATACTCATAAATATTAATTGACAATACTTTTTGATATTCATTGAATGACTTATTTGACAATTATATTTATTTGACATAATACTTATTGGTAATTATTCATTATACTTATTAATATTTTTTCTGTATACTTATGAGTATTAATTTATAATATCATTAATATTTATTCACAATACTTGTTGGTATTCATTAAATGACAATGCAATACTTCATTTGATATCATCCTCATTAGTATTCTTTCATAATATTTATTGGTAATCATTCATTATATGAATCAATATTATTTCAGTATACTTATTATCAAATTTGAGTTTTTAAAGGGTAAAATCAATTATCAGTAGAATCTAATTATATAGTACTTGTAACAATTTATGTATCACATTTTTATTTCACAGATCTCATCATCAAATGCAACTCAATATTGACTTCAAATTATATATTTTGACACCATCAAATAATCGAATTTGAGTTTAAATGGTAAAATCAAGTATCTGTGGACTCGTATTAGGTATTATTTGTATTAATTCAGGTATCACATTAGATACTTCTTAAGTAAAAATAAGTATTTTAAAATTTCAATACTTAGTTGAGAAATTGTTTTTTTTTTTACAAAAAAAATATTAAATGACATGAATATGTCATCCAAATTCATCTTCCAAGGAAAGATAAACACTTGGTGAGCTTACGTTGCATATTCGAATATCCAGTATTCTATTACATATTATGAGTATCTTATGTACCAAATTAAATATTTGCAATCTCAAATTACGTACTTCTCAAATAAAAACAAATACTTTAAAATTTTTATGCTTACTTGGGAATCTATTTTTTCTTTTACAGAAAAAATATTAAATGATATGAATATGTCATCCAAATGCTTATTCCATGGAAATATCAATACTTGGTGAACTTACGTTGCCTATTCGAATACCTAGTATTTTAATACATATTGTGAGCATCTCATTTACGAAATCAAGTATTTGCAAACTCAAATTACGTAATTCTCAAGTAAAACTAAGTACTTTAAAATTTTCATACTTAGTTGAGAATTTGTTTTTTTTTTTAAATTATTAAATGAGATGAATATGTCATCCAAATGTATCTTCCATAAAAATACCAACATTTGGTGAACTTATGTTGCTTATTCAAATATCCAGTATTTTAATACATATTATGAGTATCTCATTTACGAAATCAAGTATTTGCAAACTCAAATTAAAATACTTCTCATTTAGGGAGTAAAATAAATTATTGGCAGACTCGAATTAGATATTTTTTGCACTAATTAACTTCACAAATGACACATCAAAAGTCACTAAATATTACTTGAAACTATATTTTTTATATCCCAAAATAATCAAAATTGAGTCTTAAAAGGGTAAATCAAGTATATGTGAAATCAAATTAGGTACTAATTGTACCAATTTAGGTAGCACGCTTTTTATTCACAAATCTCATCATCAAAAAATATTCAATATTATCTTCAAATTATATATTTTGACATACTCAATCGAATTTGAGTATTTAAAAGGTAAAATCAAGTGTTTATGAACTCGAATTATGTATTATTTGTATTAATTTAGGTATCATATTTTTGCTTCACGAATATCATCATCGGTGTCACTTAATATTAACTTCAAATTATATTTTGGCATCCTCAAATAATTGGATATGCGTATTTACGGGTTAAAATCGTGTATTTATATACTCTAATTAGATACTATGTGTACCAATTTAAGTATCACACTTTAACTTCACAAATGACACAATCAAAATTCACGTAATATTACTTGAAACTTAAGTATTTTCTTACACATTTGAAGTATTCAAATAGTCAAATCAAATATTTGGAACACGAAAATAGGTATTTTATCGATCAAAATAAGTAATTTTTCTAATTCAACAATAAGTGAGAAACTGTGTTTTTTCAAAAATTAGATGACATGAATAAGTCATCTTAATGTATTTTCAATGAAAATACCAACAATTATTGAATTTATTGTGATAGTTTGAAGATCCAATATTTTCTTACACATTTGGAGTATTCAAAGAGTAGAATCAAGCATTTGGAACTCCAAAATAGGTATTTTGTTGGTCAAAATAAATATTTAATTTTATTTCATGATGAATGATGGCCTATGTTTTTTTTTAAATAAAATGACATGAATAAATCATCCTAATGCATTTTTCATGAAAAGACCAACAATGACTGAATTTATGGTGAATGATCGAAAATATAGTATTTTCTTATATATTCGGAGTATTCAAAGAGCGAAATCAAGTATCTGAAACCCCATAATAGGTACTTTATATGTCAAAATAAGTATTTACTTTTATTCCATGATAAATGAGAAACAATATTTTGTTAAAATTATATTTTAAATGGAGAAAAATGATATAATTTTTGTGGATAAAATAATATATTTATTTAAATAATAAAGGGTAAAAATGTAAAGTTTGCTTTATGGGTAGTTAAAACTAAATGTATAGATGTGTCGGGTACTGATTTTTAAAAAATTATAGCTAGGTACTGAATTCTAATTGAAACATTGGCAGATGCATTTTTTTTAAATTTACCGTTAACAATTTACCTTATTTATGATTTTCTATCTAGTTTGTCAGATGATAGTGTCGAGATTTGAGCTGGCTAGGAAAACATGATGGCACAGCAAAATATAATCACATCTCCATGTCAAATGATTATTTGAAGGGGTATAAAAGAAAATTATATGGACTAGCTAGTGTTAGAGTATGTGTCTGGCAAGTCAACTTGTAGCTCGGGCTTTATTGACTCTAATATAAAACAATCTATATTTTAATAATATTTTACGATTTTATTCGATTATGACATTATACTTTATCTGTATACCCATGCAATCAGCATAGACAAAGTTCTTGATTATACTTTAATACAAATGAATCGTAATTCGATGTTGAAACTAATTTGTAAACACTGTATAATCTAAATTTGTTCTAGTCGATTCAACCGCCTAAAACATGGATAAAGGTCGCTTGAGCTCGAGACTAGCATATGTGATGTTGTGTACCACGTTTCTTGGTAAGGGCATAGAAATATACAAATATGTAGATGTGTAGTCATATGATGATTATATCGAAATATCCTCCCTCGGACTTTCCAACTGGTTATCATTCATCGAGATGATAAGTCCGTGGTTGTGATTGTACACCATTATTCCTTACGACCCGGGACAACACTGAGGCTCTATATGCTAGGGCTGTGCTTTGACTCGTTTACCGGCCCCAGGAGGGTAATCGGGTGACGAGATTGGGTAAAGTTGCGACACATGTAGGAGCCAGTGTATTGTAGCCGAAAATTCACCGCTCACCTACGGGTGTGGATATCCTATGTGATCTGATGAAGTGCATGGAATCTCTGGCCAAAGTATGAGATGTACGTTAGAGAATGAGTTCTCCAATTGTACATGTGATGCCACTATTTGTTCTCAAAGATGTGTCAGATAGTTATCGAATTATTATGAAACCCTCGATAAACCAATGATTGCAGATTCGATCGTGATATATGAGATGAAGGGACCGTACTGCACGTTAATCATAATCAACTGGTTCTTGCAGGAACTATCAGTGATACAAGGGGATCATGGGGCGATGCTAATAGACGCTCTTACCATGATCCGATGGGTGCAATCAGAAATGAGTTCTGACATTCTTGATCAAGGAGTTGATGAAAAGAATGAGGTTAACTAGGATAAACCCGAATAAGAATAAATGTTATTCAGAATTACATGGAGATGTGAACCCACGGCTAGCTGTATCCCTGAACCATTGAGGGTCACGTAATTATCGGATTCTGTGTTCCCGTTGAGATAATCAAATTTCAAGGAATTGGAATTTGGTGACTATAGTTTGATGGATATCAAACTAGAAGTTTATAAAGGAATTTATGAGCTAATTTCATAGTATGTGAGAAGTAGAAGTTAACATCATTGCTAAATAAGGAAGAAGAGTGGAACTGTCAATTTTGTAAAGGAGTTCACTAAAACTGGCAGTTGCCCAATATGGTAAGTGAAAATTTTGATATTCGAAATTTTCGATTTTCATTATATGAGCAATACTTGTATCCTTGATACATCGGCGCTCTCAGATCGTCGATCAGGCTTATAATGAGTTCAGAATCATTTATTTAGTGAATTTAGAATTTACTAATTAAATGGTGGTGATAGTAGTGGAAACTACTAACATGTTAGAATTCTCATAAATATTCTAGAGGAGTCTAGAATTAAATTAACCAAGGAGTTAGTTTATAAATTAAATAATGATTATTTAATTTAATATACATATACATGTAGATATTTTATATAATGATATAAAATATGTGTATATGATATTATTATATTATGTATTATTAAAGTTTAATATATACATTATATATTAATTATATGAAAAATTAATTATAATGAAAATATAGAGTTCTTGTAGGAGAGACTCCTAATTTCACTCTATAAATAAATCATAAGAGGGCATAATTCATGGGAGATTTTTTCCATAAAATTCATTAAATTCATTCCCAATTGAAAAAGTGAACTCACGGCCATATAAGGGAATTGGAAGGCAATTTGGCAACTAAGAGCAAATTAAATTTGCTTAATTATGGATTAAGAATTCATAATGGTGGTTAAGAATGAATTAAAAAAGAAAAACCCATGATTTGCATCAAAACTCTCTCGGCCACCACTTTTGAAAAGGAGAAAAAACTCTCGGCCTCCACTTTGAAAAAGAAGAAATATTTTCGGCCTTCCTTGTTCTTCCACCGTCGTGCCGCCTTCACTGGACCATCTCCGGATTTTGGAAATTCGGAGACTACAGTCTCAACGCACAAATCGTTTGGATTTTCTAATGCAAATCAAACGAGGAAAACAGTATCTGATCGTGGACCTAATTAGACGATCGAAGGAGGAGAACCGTTCGTAGGAATTTACAAGAAAGACTATCTCCGCGTGAAAACCTGAATAGTTTGGAGTCCAAGCGTTTAGAACGCAAATGTATAATTCTAAACATCGTCCTATGAATGTTTTTGAACACACGACTCCCAAGCAAAAAAATTTTAAACTTCCGCTGCGTCTTGGGTGTGAGAAAACGATGTCCCAACAGTGGTATTAGAGCCGATTATTCTCAAAATTATTTTTCAAAATCCAGATTTTAAAATAATAAATAAATAAATTTTGGGTCTGCCCGGAACAGTCAAAAACCAGATTTTAAAATAATAAATAAATAAATTTTGGGTCTGCCCGGAACAGTCAAAAACCAGATTTTAAAATAATAAATAAATAAATTTTGGGGTCTGCCCGGAACTGTTCCGGGCAGACAGGCGCAGTACCGCGCGGTGTGCGCCCAGCGCCGCATGTTAGGCGAGCAGCGCGCGCGCACGGCCGTGCCTGCCAGCGCTCGATCGGATCGGGCAGCTGGCGGGCGGCGTGGGCGGGTGCCCTGGAACGTCTCGGGCACCGCGCTGGGTTGTGGGCTCGAATTGTTCATGCCCAGGAATGATTTTTTGATTTTTCAAAATTTTGGGTTAAATTGTAATTTTGTGAAAATACGGAAGATTTTACACCTACAATATTTTTGATAAAATCAATTTCTTACAAAATAAATAATTGAAATTTGATTTTAATTATTTATGGTAAAATGTGTTTTACAATAAATTTAATTATTTGAAATTAAATAAAAGTGTTTATTTAATTTGATAATTATGGCGGTTAGTGATAATTTACGAAATACACGATTTATTGATAATATGTGATATTATCGAATTTATATAATATATGATATTATATGTTAATATGATGATCGAGAGCCATGACCAATGTGCTAGGTGTATGTTAGGATATTTTACGTGTTTTAATTTTGATTATTTGATAATTAAAAGTGGACCTGGTTTATGGTCCGTTCCCACCCCCTAAATTTGTATCCCAATGTGCCATGGATATTTAATGTAAATATTAGAATTAGTGGGAGATCAAGATTTGAAGACAGTGGGCCGGATCCTCAGAAGGAGTTTTGAAGATTGAAGACATGTAAAATATTGGAAGCTTATGTAATATTGCATTTGCATCCCTGCATTTACCTAGGTTGTGGACATGGATCCATATGTGGCTCGTACGGATCAATTAGCTCTCGTTTATCGATCATCCTTTATTATTTATGATGTATGTGATATATTATAAATAATCAGTATGTGTGTTATTATTAATATAATGACAAGAGTTGCATGAATCCAACAATCATATAAACAATCATGGCACGAGTTTTAAAATTAATGATGAGACAAATTTTTAAAATTAAAATCCCTCATTTTGGATGAGATCCAAAATTTAAATCAAGCTTATTAAAATGAAAATTAAAAGAAATTTTAATAATTCATTGCCTTCCATCAACGGTGGTTGCCCGATGAACGCTACCCGGGGTTAGTGTCTGGCTCATATTATTGAGGAGGCCTGAACCCCGGAAAGCTGTGACTTCCACTGACATATTTGATGTGAATTACGTGGAACTCTAATGACTTTGTCTCATATTATTGGGGGATCTCTTGGCGACCGTCCATTAAGGTTTGAAAGGATCGGTTAGAAGGTGATAAGTGTTTAGAAAGGGGGATTGAATAAACACTCACAGATTATATATATATTTCGAAAATTGGGTTCAATTTAGTGACAAACTGACACTCGGTATCTCGTCAATCGATACCAATCAGTTTAATTGAAAAAACAGTTGCGGAAATAAACTGACTGAGAGATATAATAACTGACTGAAAATAATAACTGAAATAAAATGCACACGGTTTGTTTCTGGATGTTCGGAGAATAGAATAACTCCTACGTCACCCCTTCTATCACGAAGATAGGATTTTCACTAAAAGACTTTGATCGAATACAAAAGTTGTACTGACCCACTTCAGTTTGGACTTAACACTGCCAAAATTGAAACTCTTAGTACACAAAAACTTTTACAGCGCGTGACTGAATTTTACACGACTGAATGAATCTAACAATGATTTCAAAGTGCTAAAAAGCTTGTAAATGTAACCTTGATTGCTACTGATCAATCTGATAAGTGTGAGCTTTTTATATTTGAATACGAGTAGTGATTTTAGCAGCGTAACAGCAAGCTTGAATAGAATAGTTGTTCGTGTTCTCTCATTTTTTCGACTGCTCTCCTCGCCTATTTATAGGCTTCTCTTCCAACGGTAACATTGAATAATATTTGAATCTTTATATCCGTTGATTGCCACGTCAATATTCCTCTAACAACCGTACACTGCAATCTCTGAAATGCGGCGTTCCACTAAGTAACAGTCTGCTGTGTACCACTGTCGATTGAATGTCCTTTCCCGATAACTGATGACGTGTTCAGCTGAAGAATCAGCTGCTGAGCAATAGCTGGTAAGGTTTACAACTGCTGTTAGTTGACTGCTCGTTCAGTTGCGTAGTTCAGTTGCGGCTTCACGCGTTCAGTTATTATAATCAGTTGGTTCGAGCTTTTGTCCTTCAGTTTGTCAAACACCGAACGTGAGGTAAAATTACGTAAGGTTTGCAAAGAGTTGCAATTGGGCTCTACTATTTGGAAGTTATGATTGACTGATATTATTCGGGATCATAATTTTGCAATTGGGCCTTGCGTACTCACTAAGAAAATTGGATTTTCCGTTTGTCATCAGGGGGTGGTGAAAATTTAAAAATAGTGGGAGGAAATTCGTAAAAACAAAATTCCGTATTTTACGTCTTATAAAATATTTTAAAATAGTCGGTATCGTTTATTCTGTTTCTATATTAGTGTATATATGATTTTGTCACGTAATCCATTTCAATTATTAAACCAAGCTAACCGAACACTAATGTTCAAGATTGACTAGGAAAATTGTTCTAAATTCGGAGAAAATAGCATACACACTAATGTCAGTCTTGCTGAAGTGACAAAACGTGCAAGATGATGGGACCATAGTATGCAATCTAAAGTGTAATATGCTCACTTTTATGTCAAATGAACCGTGGAGACAGTTTGAGGAAATGTTGAATGCTGCTGACATTCGAATAACACATGCAAGAGTTGCATGGTGCATTAAACTCGTACAGTGATGCACGCTACTTTCAAGGAGCTCATGAACACACATGCAAGATGGGGCTCTTGCCCATGAGCATGGTGTAAGTATGATTGGGCCTATTGAGAAGATGGTGGGCCTGGAATTTGACAAAGCTCGATAAGTCGGAGCATGTTTCCTTCACTGCAAGAAATCTGTACATAAGAAAATATCTGAACCAAAAATGTTTTGGCAATGATAAGTGAATGTCCTAGTAAACAAAATTTCAGCAACTATCAAAAGAAAACAAGATAGTCTAAACCAAGCACATTTGTGGCGCGTTACGCTAAGACATATTTCCCAAAGAAGGATGCACAAGCTAGTAGAAGAGGGCATGTTTGACTCGTCAGACATAAACTCTCTACGAGACATGTAACTCCTGTCTGAAAGGAAAAATGACCAAGGCCCATTTCCTAGGGAAAGTGGAACGTGCACATGATCTGTTGGATTTGATCTATACAGATGTGTGTGGCCTGCTAAGTGTTAGTACAAGATATGGAAATTCCTACTTAATCACTTTTACCGATGACCGGTTTGGGTATGTATATTTGATGAAATACAAATCTGAAGCCTTTGAAAAGTTCAAAGAATTTAGAGCAGAAGTAGAGAAACAGTTAAGAAAGAGTATTAAAACACTACGATTGGATCGAGGTGGAGAATACTTGAGTACTGATTTTCAAGACTACCTTAAAGAGAATGGGATTCTCTCACAGTAGACTCCGCCTGCCACACACCGGTTGAATGGTGTGTCAGAATGTCGTAATCGGACATAAATGGACATGATATGATCTATGATGGGATTCACTGAATTGCCGACATCCCTTCGGCGATATGCGCTTGAAACAGCAGCAAGGTTGTTGAATCAAGTCCATACAAAGGCAGTGGATAAAAGTCCATATGAGATATGGACTGGAAAACCGTCCAAATATTCTTATCTAAGAACATGGGGATACCCTGCTTACGTGAAGCAGGCAGTTAAAGACAAATTGGTTAGTAGTATCAATTTGTTCTACTTTGTGGGATATCCAAAGATCTCTGTTGGATATTATTATTCTAGTGAAACAAAGGTGTTTGTTTCAAAGAATGCCACCTTCTTAGAGAAGAAGTTTCTATTAGATAGAAAATGCAGGATGATAAAACTCGATGAGATTCAAGAACCATCCACTACACAAGTAGTAGAATCCACACCCCAATAGCCAATCAAAGAAACACAAGCTCCTAGGAGATCCAAAAAGATCCCAAGGTCGCCTAATAGGTTGAGCCTGCTTCTTGAAGAGGGCCAAGATGAGCCCATTCCTGGATATGATCCAAGAAATTTCAAGGAAACATTGTCTGATGCCGATTCATCTAGATGGCTTGAAGCCATGCAGTCCGAGATGGACACCATATATTTGAACCAAGTATGGTTCTTAATAGATCCATCTGAGGGAATTGTTCTCATAAGATGCAAATGGACTTACAAAAGGAAACTTGGAGCGGATGAGAAGGTAGGAAGTGAGCATAAAGTATGCAAACTTCAGAGATCCATTTATTGACTCAAAACGGCATCAAGGAGCGGGAATTTCATATTTGACAACACTATCAAAGAGTTTGATTTTTTCCAAAAATCTTGAGGAACCTTGTGTATACAAGAAGCTTAGTGGGAGTGCAGTAACATTCCTAGTACTTTATGTTGATGACATACTACTCATTGGGAATGATGTAGGGATGTTGGAATCAACTAAAGTATGGTTAGCTGGTAAGTTCTCCATGAAGGATATGGGTGAAACATCATATTTATTAGGAATACAGATCTATAGGGATAGATCAAAGAGAATGCTAGAGCTCATCCAATACACATATATCATTACCATACTGAGGAGATTCTCTATGGAGGAGTCCAAGAGAGGATATCTCTCAATGTCTCATGGTGTGAATTTATCCAAGTCTATGTGCCCTAAGACTAATGAAGAGATGGAAACCATGAGCCGCATTCCATATGCGTCTGCCATAGGCAGTATTATGCATGGTATGATATCTACTCGATTTGAAATTGCATATGCACCGAGTGTTGCAAGAAGATATCAGTCGAGTCCCGGTCTGCTGCATTGAAAAGCAGTGAAGGACATTCTTAAATACTTGAAAAGAACAAAGAATTTTTTCTTGGTATACGGGAGTTGAGAACTAAAATTGGAAGGCTATACTGATTCTAGTTTCCAATCAGATGTGGATGATTCGAAATTGACCTCTGGATTTGTATTCAAGCTCAATGGTGGTGTTGTCTCTTGGAAGAGTTCCAAGCAAGACACCACAACGGATTCAACCAGTTAGACCGAATACATAGCTGCATCGGCTGCAGCAAAAGAAGGTGTTTGGATGAGGAATTTCACCCAAGAGTTGGGTTTCATTCCTCAAACAGTTGATCCAGTCCCGGTCTACTGTGACAACACCGGTGCCGTTGCGCAAGCAGAGGAACCGATGTCTCATCAGCGATCCAAACATATACTGAGGAAGATCCACATAATCCGGGAGATAGTGGGAAGAGGAGACATTTCGGTAGAGATATTCGCCTCCGCAGATAACGTTGCTGATCCACTGACGAAGCCCCTGCCAGGACCATTGTTTGAGAAGCATTGCGAAGCAATGGATCTAAGATCTAAGGGTAGTTGGCTATGTGGCAAGTGGGAGATTGTTAGAGTAGGTGCCCGGCAAGCCAATTTGTGGCTCGGGATTTATTGACTCTAATGTAAAACAATCTTTATTTTAATAATATTTTACGATTTTATTCGATTATGGCATTATACTTTATCTGTATACCCATGAAATCAGCATAGATAAAGTCCTTGTTTATACTTTAATACAAGTGAATCGTAATTCGATGTTGAAACTCATTTATAAACACTGTATAATTAAATTTGTTCTTAGTCGATTCAGCCGCCTAAAACATGGATAAATATCGCTTGAGCTCGAGACTAGCATATGTGATGTTGTGTAACACGTTTCTTGGTAAGGGTATAGAGATGTTCAAACATGCAGATGCGTAATCATATGAAGATTATACCGAACTACCATCCCTCGGACTTTCCAAGTGGTTATCATTCATCGAGAGGATAAGTCCGTGGTTGTGATTGTACACCATTAGTCCTTACGACCCGGGACAACACTGAGACTCTATATGCTAGGGCTGTGCTTTGACTCATTTACCAACCCCAGAAAGGTCATCAGGTGGCGAGATTGGGTACAGTTGCGACACATGTAGGAGCCAATGCATTGTAGTCGGGAATTCACCCCTCACCTACGAGTGTGGATATCCTATGTGATCTGATGAAATAATAGTGCATGGAATCTCTGGTCAGAGTATAAGAAGTACGTTAAAGAATGATTTCTCCAATTGTACATGCGAAGTCACTATTTGTTCTCAAATATGTGTCACATAGTTATCAAATTATTATGCAACCCTTGATGTACCAATGGTTGCAGATTCGATCGGGATATATGAGATGAAGGGACCATACTATATGTTAATCATAATCAACTGGCTCTTGCAGGCATTATCAATGATACATAGGAGATCATGGGGTGATTCTATTAGACGCTCTTACCATGATCCGATTGGTTCAATCATAAATGAGTTCTGACATTCTTGATCAAGGAGTTGATGAAAAGAATGAGTTAACTAGGGTAAACTCGAAAAAGAATAAATGTTATTTTGAATCACATGGAGATGTGAACTCAGGTCTAGCTGTATCTTTGAACCATTGAGGGGCACACAAGTATCGGATTTTGTGTTCCCGTTGAGAAAGTCAAATTTCAAGGAGTTGGAATTTGGCGACTATAGTTTGATGGAGATCAAACCAGAAGTTATAAAGGAGTTTATGAGCTGATTCCATAGGATGTGAGAAATAGAAGTTAACATGATTGCTAAATAAGGAAGGAAAGTGGAACTGCCTATTTTTTGAAGGAGTTCACTAAACCAGATAGTTGCCCAATATGGTATGTGAAATTTTTGATATTCGAAATTTTTGATTTTCATTATATGAGCAATACTTGTATCTTTGATACATCGGCGCTCTCGGATGGTCGATCGGACTTATAATGAGTTCAGAATCATTTATTTAGTGAATTTGGAATTTACTAATTAAATGGTGGTGGTGGTAGTGATGACTACTAACATGTAAGAATTCTCATAAATATTCTAGAGGAGTCTAGAATTAAATTAACCTATGAGTTAATTTATAAATTAAATAATGGCTATTTAATATAATATACATATACATGTACATATTTTATATAGTGATATAAAATATGTGTATATGATATCACTATATCATGTATTATTAAATGCTAATAAATACATTATATATTAATTACATGAGAATTTAATTATAATGAAAATATAGAGTTGTAGGAGAGAGACTCCTAATCTCACTTTATAAATAAATCATAAGAGGGCATAATTCAGGGGAGATTTTTTCCATTAAATTCATTCAATTCCTTCCCAATTGAAAAAGTGGACTCACGGCCACATAAGGGAATTGGAAGGCAATTTGACAACTAAGAGCAAATTAGATTTGCTTAATTAGGGATTAAGAATCCATAATGGTGGTTAAGAATGAATGAAAAAACAAAAACCCATGATTTGCATCAAAACTCTCTCGGCCACCACTTTTGAAAAGGAGAAAAAACTCTCGGCCTCCACTTTGAAGAAGAAGAAATATTTTCGGCCTTCCTTGTTCTTCCACCGTCGCTGCACCGTCTCCAGATTTTGAAAATTCGGAGACTACAGTCTCAACGCACAAATCGTTTGGATTTTCTAGTGCAAATTAAATGAGAAAAACAGTATCTGATAGTGGACCTAATTAGACGATCAAAGGAGGACAGCCGTTGATATGAATCCTCGTACGAACAAATAGCAAACACGATTAATTGGAATCGCGCCCTCGATTCAATAACGAACAAGGATCGATGTTGTCCCGATCTTTTGAAACAAGTATGAATTTGTGATACTCACCTCTAAGCTATAAAACTTAGCAACGAATAATCACGACTGAAACAATTGAAGAATCAGACGACGCTTCAAAGAACTTGTCCTTGACAATCCGTATGATATCAATCGACAAACGCCACAAGAACGAATCCTTGATAAATTTGATTTTGATAAATACAAAGCAAAAAGCTTTTGTTGTTTGAGAGAAAACTCAAGACAAATTAATTCAATACTCAATAATTGTGTTCAATGTTCAAAAATCCATCAAATATACATATCAAATCAAAAGGATATGAAAAGAAAATGTTCCCAAATTATCTCATGCACAAAATAAGGTAAAAATCGAGTTATTTCCGCCAAAAAAATCGAATGACACGGACATATGAAAAGATAATGTTCCCAAATTATCTCATGCACAAAATAAGGTAAAAATCGAGTTATTTCCGCCAAACAAATCGAAGGACACGGACTCCGTGTCTGAGTCCGAAATGGGGTCCGTGTAGACAGTGTACTTCTCATTGTCGAATGTAAGGGAGACGGACCCCATGTACAGGTCCGTACTCGGGTCCGTGTAGGCTCTGGATTCCTCATGATCGAGTGTAAGGTACACAGACCCCGTGTACAGGTCCGTGTAGGCTCTGGATTTCTTTTTCTTGGAACACGTATGGTATTCGGGAATCTTCCTCAATTGTTGCTTGAATAATGTTCCTTTGCTCCCCAAACGTACTCCCATGCATTACGAAGCCTTCCGCACTCTGCATCTCGCTTGTAAGTCCTTCTGCTTTGCTCATAAGCCCATGCAATGCTTCCTTGAACCTCTTCAGTCGTCCCCTCGTGATCGGTCCCTCCGACAACTCTAAAGGATCCCATGCTTTCTTTGGAGCTTGACCACCCGTGTTTGCATCATCATCCCCTTCTTGAAAAGGATTTATCCTCAAATCTTGTTCATCACCTACATCAAACAAAGAAAGATCACTAACATTGAAAGTAGAACCGACGTTATACTCACCTGGCAGATCAAGTTTGTAGGCGTTGTCATTGATCCTTTTGAGGACTTGAAATGGTCCATCACTACTCAGTAGTAGCTTGCAACGTCGCTTCTCAGGAAACCTTTCCTTCCGCAAGTGTAGCCACACCCAATCACCCTTTTCAAATAACACCTTCTTCTTTCTCTTGTTGGCTTGCTTGGCATATTGATCATTTTTCTTCTCAATGTTGGCCTTGGCCTTTTCATGCAAACCCCTAACAAATTCAGCTTTCTTTTTGCCGTCCATGTTTAACCTTTCACTCACAGGTAAAGACATCAAATCCAACGGAGTCAAAGGATTAAAACCATAAACGTTTTCAAATGGCGAATAATTGGTAGTAGAATGTACGCAACAATTATAAGCAAACTCAACAAATGACAAACAATCTTCCCAATTATTTAAGTTCTTTATAAGAATAACACCCAAAAGTGTTCCTAAAGTTCTATTAACAACTTCAGTTTGTCCATCCGTTTGAGGATGAAATGTAGTAGAAAACAACAATTTTGTGCCAAGTTTAGCCTACAACGTTTTCCAAAAGTAACTCAAAAACTTAACATCACGGTCAGAAACAATAGTCCTAGGAATGCCATGCAACCTAACTACTTCTCTAAAGAATAAGTCTGCAATGTTAGAAGCATCATCAGTTTTATGACAAGCTATAAAATGTGCCATTTTAGAAAATCTATCCACAACAACAAATATAGAATCCCTCCCCTTCTTTGTTCTAGGCAACCCCAAAACAAAGTCCATAGAAATATCAACCCAAGGTTCATTAGGGACGGGAAGTGGTGTATACAATCCATGTGGTTGTGTCCTAGACTTAGCTTGTC
The DNA here is from genome assembly GCF_025594145.1 of Primulina tabacum. Classification (NCBI taxonomy): domain Eukaryota; kingdom Viridiplantae; phylum Streptophyta; class Magnoliopsida; order Lamiales; family Gesneriaceae; genus Primulina; species Primulina tabacum. Next base: position 7,253,178 of record NC_134567.1, read on the forward strand.
TACAGGTTATGCACTTATCACACACACTGAACATCACGTTTCATATGTGGCCAATAAAAATGTTCATGCAAAGCACTCAAGGTTTTTGCCACACCAAAGTGTCCCATCAAACCACCCTCATGTGCCTCCCTAACAAGTAGTTCACGAATTGAAGATTTAGGAATGCACAACCTATCTTCTCTAAATAAGAACCCATGATGCAAATAAAATTTGTCATGTAGATCATGCATACATGTTTCAAATACACTCTTAAAATCCTCATCTAGCGCATACAACTCCTTGACATGCTCAAACCCCAAAATTTTAGATTCCAAGGTAGAGAAAAGTATGTACCTTCGTGATAGTGCGTCAACCGCTACATTTTTTTTACCTTGTTTGTACTTGATGATGTATGGAAATGTCTCTATGAATGACAACCACTTGGCATGCCGCTTGTTCAGCTTCTGTTGTCCCCTAAGGTGCTTTAAGGATTCATGATCCGTATGAATCACAAACTCCCTAGGCCTCAAGTAGTGCTACAACCACGTCTCTAGCGTCCTCACAAGTTCGTACAACTCCTTGTCGTACGTAGGATAGTTCAGCGCTGCTCCATTGAGCTTCTCACTAAAGTACGCCACTGGACGTCCTCCTTGCATCAACACTCCACCAATACCTACACCTAAAGCATCACATTCAATCTCAAAAGTATTAGCAAAATCAGGTAAAACAAGTAAAGGAGCATTAATTAATTTTTGCTTAATAAAGTTAAAAGATTTCTCTTGCTCCTCGCCCCAATGGAATGCAACGTTCTTGTTAATCAATGCCGTCATAGGCGCCGCCAACGTGCTAAAATCCTTGAAAAACCTCCTATAGAAGCTTGCAAGACCATGAAAGCTTCGAACTTGACCAACAGTAGTAGGCGTTGGCCAATCTCGAATGGCACTTACCTTGTCTTCATCCACTTGTATACCCTGTGAGCTTACCACAAAACCAAGAAAGACAAGTTTGCTTGTACAAAAATCACATTTCTTTAATTTAGCATACAAATTTTCAGCCCTTAGTGTGATTAGCACAAGTCTCAAGTGATTAACATGCTCTTCCAAGTTTTTGCTATACACTAGGATATCATCAAAACAAAACACAACAAACTTTCATATGTGTGCACACAAAACATGATTCATTAACCTCATAAAGGTGCTAAAAGCGTTATTTAAGCCAAAAGGCATGACCATCCACTCATATAACCCGTATTTGGTTTTAAAAGCAGTTTTCCACTCATCACCTTCTCTCATTCTAATTTGGTGATAACCACTCTTCAAGTCAATTTTATTAAAGACACATGCACCATGCAATTCATCTAACATATCATCTAGTCTAGGTATGGGATGCCTATACTTAATGGTTATGTTATTGATTGCTCTACAATCTACACACAAACGCCATGAGCCATCTTTCTTAGGAACTAATAAAACAGGTACAACACAAGGTGACATGGACTCACGCACAAACCCCCTATCTAACAACTCACTTACCTGCCGTTGAAGCTCCTTAATCTCCTTCGGATTGCTTTTATAAGCTGGACGATTTGGCAATGCACTCCCGGGTATAAAATCAATTTGGTGTTCAATCCCCCTCAATGGTGGTAGTCCTTGCGGTAGCTCCTCCGGAAATATATCATCAAATTCCTGCAAAAGTGAAACAACAATGCTCGGAAGAGACCCGACTATATCACTTATGTTAAGGAGGATCTCCTTGTAAAGAATCAACACAAGTGGTTCATGTGTGTGCAACATATGCTTCAACTTACTCTTTTGGACCATATATGTTTTTTCCTTGGCCTCTTTCCTCTCCTTTTCTTTCCTCTCTTTTTTGTTTTGCATGGCTATCTCACTCTTTTGATCATTTTTTTTTCAGCCATCTCATCTTTTCTTTCAAAGGTCATCTCACTATTTTTCTCACTCTTTTTTTCGGCCTCGTATCTCTTCTTTTTTTTTTCAATTGGTCCTCTAACACTTGCTTTGGGGACAAAGGAAGTAATACAATGGATTCCTTCTTCAATACAAATGAATACCTATTCTTGAACCCATCATGTGTCACTCGCCTATCATATTGCCACGGCCTCCCCAATAAGATATGACAAGCATGCATTGGTACTACATCACATAAGACCTCATCAATATACTTCCCAATCAAAAAAATAAACCATTACTAGTTTGTTCACCTTTACCTCCACAAAATCATTCAACCATTGAAGCCTATATGGTTGAGGGTGCTTTAACGTAGGCAAACCCAATTTTTCTACCATCTCACTACTAGCCACATTGGTGCAACTTCCCCCATCTATGATAAGATTGCAAACCTTGCTACTCAAAAAACACCTAGTATGGAACAAGTTTTCCCTTTGGTTAGTCTCCTCCTCCTTGACTTGGGCACTCATGATCCGCCTAGTCACTAGTGCTTCACCTACAACCGCCTCATATCCCTCATCAGGATCTTATAACGCATCATCTCATCATCATCACCCTCGTCATCACCCTCAATTTGAGACTCATATTCACCATAGTCATTCAAAATCATCACCCTTTTATTGGGACATTGGCTAGCAATATGACCTAACCCTTGACACCTAAAACATTTAGTATCTCTAGAACGATTAAGAGGAGCTTCAGATTTACCTTGCACTGCTTGTTTAGGCATATCTTGCTTGGTCTCAATCTTGGGCTTGGTCACCAACTTACTTTCATCACGTTTTTCAAAATTTGGTCGCCAAGAAGATGACGAACCCCCACCAGTCTGGTTGGTGCGGCCAACTCCTCGCCTCTTGAGTTGTTGCTCCACCTTTATGGCAATTTGCACCATCTCGTCTAGATCCAAGTAGTGCCTAAGCTCCACTTGATCATGTATCTCCCTATTCAAACCACAAAGAAAACCTGCCATGGTCACCTCACTATCTTCCTCTATGTTTGCTCTAATCATGACTACTTCCATCTCTTTATAGTAGTCCTCAACACTCTTAACTCCTTGCCTCAAAGTTTGTAGCCTCTTAAACATCTCCCTATAGTAATGATTGGGTACAAACCTCTTCCTCATGATCCTCTTCATCTCATCCCAAGTTTCAATGGGTCTCTCATTATACCTCCTCCTAGTGGTCACTAGTTGATCCCACTAAATGAGAGCATAGTCTAGAAATTCCACCACCGCCAACCTAACCTTCTTTTGTTCCGAGTAGTGGTGACATTCAAACACAAACTCTATCCTCTTTTCCCATTCTAAATATGCCTCCAGGTCAGATTTTCTATGGAACGAAGGAATTTTCATCTTAAGACTACCCATGTTACCATCTTTCCTATTCCCATCATATCTGCCCCGTACAGCTTCTCTTGTTTCTCTCCCAAATCCTCTACCTCTTTCATTCCTACCCCAATTCTCATTTTGGCTCTTCTCTTCTCCTCCCAAATCATATTCTTCCACTTCTTCTCCTCTACCAAAATCTTTAGACTTAGATTTATCTCCACTAGTACTAACTTCAAGCCTACTCATCCTCTCATGTAATGGCTCCAACTCAACCTTCATCATCCTAGTGAAATGCCCAAACAACGCCTCCATTTGAACCTTAGATAACCCTTAGTTCGAATTATCTCATACCTCCCTCTCCATTTTACTTTCAGATTTCTACCTGCAAGAAAACATTAGTAGAAAACAAAAGATATTCCTCACCCAAATGCTCACGGTCACTCCAAAGAAATTCGTTCAACTCTCCTCTCCTATTTTTTTTCTCATAACAAATACTCACTAATCACTCCAAAGAAATAACGCTCGCACTCAAATTGTTTTCACTCGAATTTGATAGTTCTCTCGAAAGGGTGCTCAAGCTTTGTATTTGTATATATCAAACAATAAAGTTCAACTTGTGAACAATTGTGATCGACTCACTTAGACTGCTTAGACAAGCAATTTGAATATATAATATTTTTTTTACTGTGAGAGGCAATTGAATATGGCTCTCCAAAAGAAATAGAACAAAATACCAAAAAGAAATAATGATGAATTTTTGGCTTTTTTTTTAGCCGAGTACAACTCGAAAATTCAAAAAAAAAAGAATCACAAAATTTCGAGAATCACGGATTCACGAAAAAGACGAAGAACAATCGAACAAAAAACAGATCTGAAAACGAACGAAGAAATAACACAGATCTGAAATTTGAAGAACCAGATACTTGAATTCAATGAACTTAAGCTATGATACCAAATGATATGAATCCACATAAGAACGAATAGCAAACACGATTAATTTGAATCGCGCCCTCGATTCAATAATGAACAAGGATCAATGTTGTCCCGATCTTTTGAAACAAGTATGAATTTGGGATACTCACCTCTAAGCTATAAAACTTAGCAACAAATAATCACGACTGAAACAATTGAAGAATCAAACGAACCTTCAAAGAACTTGTCCTTGAAAATCCGTATGATATCAATCGACAAACGCCACAAGAACGAATCCTTGATAAGTTTGATTTGATAAATACAAAGCAAAAAGCTTTTGTTGTTTGAGAGAAAACTCAAGACAAATTAATTCAATACTCAATAATTGTGTTCAATGTTCAAAAATCCATCAAATATATATATCAAATCAAAAGGATATGAAAAGATAATGTTCCCAAATTATCTCATGCACAAAATAAGGTAAAAATCGAGTTATTTCCGCCAAACAAATGGAAGGACACGGACCCCGTGTCTGGGTCCGGAATGGGGTCCGTGTAGACACTGTACTTCTCATTGTCAAATGTAAGGGACACGGACCCCGTGTACAGGTCCGTGATCGGGTCCGTGTAGGTTCTGGATTCCTCATGCTCGATTGTAAGGTACACGGACCCCGTGTACAGGTCCGTGCTCGGGTCCGTGTAGGCTCTGGATTTCTTTTTCTTGGAATGCGTATGGTATTCAGGAATCTTCCTCAATTGTTGTTTGAATAATGTTCCTTTGGTCCCAAACGTACTCCCATGCATCACGTAGCCTTCCGCACTCTGCACCTCGCTTGTAAGTCCTCCTCCTTTGCTCATAAGCCCATGCAATGCTTCCTTGACCCTCTTCAGTCGTCCCCTCGTGATTGATCCCTCCAGCAACTCTAAAGGATCCCATGCTTTCCTTGGAGCTTGACCACCCGTGTTCGCATCAGCCGTTTGTAGGAATTTACAAGAAGGACTATCTCCGCGTAAAAACCGGAATAGTTAGGAGTCCAAGCGTTTAGAATGCAAAGGTATAATTTTAAACATCCTATGAATGTTTTTGAACACACGACGCCCGAGCAAAAAATTTTAAACTTCCGATGCGTGTTGGGTGCGAGAATACGATGTCCCAACAGCTAGGTATCAGATTTTGATTGGGGCTTGATTTAATTCGCATTGTGATATTGATTTTTTGGTTCGGAGGTGAAAAATGGTTTGAGTATTGGAAAATCAATGGTTACTTATAGTTCAGCATTAAGCGATAGACATTCAAAATAATAATCTATGTAATCAAGATTGTAGAGCCCAAAATCAGTACACGTAAATCCTATGCATTTATTTAATTGTTAAATTTTTTAAATCAAATTTAAAATGATTTTTGAGATGCATGATTTATGAAATTGCATTATTTTAAATTATTTATGTTTATGCGATGCATGTTAAATATTTTCTTGAGTTTCATGTTTCAGACGATTATTCGATGCGGAATCGAGGAAAAGAGACCGGCGACGATTTTGACAATTTTAAAATGTGGTATTTTATTTTAAGTTAGGATTGAGGCATTTTAAATGATTTCTTAAGTTTGTATCATTTTAAAGCCTAATTTAATTATTATGTGAATTTAAGATTTTTTTTAAAACTTTTAAAGATTTTCAGTTGTCTATTTTAAAATTTTAAAGTGGGTTAGCATTTAATTAGCATTTAAAATAGCATTTTAAGTAGCAATTTAATTAGTATTTTTAATTAGTATGTTAATTGTGTAATTAAACATTTTAACCCCTAATTATACCTATAACTCACGCATACACACACTTGCACACACACCATCTCATTTCATTTTTTTTTTAAAAAAAGAATATAGCTAGGGTTCTTTGTTCTTCCTCTAGCAGCCGCCCCTTATTCTGAAATTTCCCAGCAATTCCTCGTGCATTTCGTCAAGAAAAATCGTGCCACGTTCGTCCCGGATCGTCCATCGCATTATCTGCGCTTCGGTATCATCGTTTCGATAATGTTAAATATCAAAAGGCATGTATAACCTTTTGTTTTTGCATCGATCTTGTTATATTATATGTTCTTATATTTGTTATACGTAAAAATCCATGTATGTTGCAAAAAGTTTGAGCAAAAATTTGTTGGATCGGTTTTGAAACGATTTTAGATCTGAAAACTCGAAATTAGCTGTCATTTTAAATACTGCGACTTTTCGGTCGATTTTCTGGAAACACTTTCAACATTTAAAACGTAGAACTTTTTGATACCTTCGATTTCACAGTAAATTCGAAATATTTGGATAAGAAATGAGTGAGTTATGATCGTTTTCGTGGCACTGCTCAAACTCCGATTTTCTAAAAATGTGTTCTTGATGTGTTCTATAAATTTTATTGTTGCATGCTTCGTTGGGGATCGACGGGTGATTTCTGCTGCGTTTAAGTGTGTTCAGTATGATGTTGGGATGGTTTTTGGTGTGTCGAATTGCATCGATAGGCACTTGTTTGCATTAGAAGTCGTAGGATGCGTTTTGGTGTCAAATGTCGAGTTCACGGATTGGGTTGCGTTGTTTGTGATGCGTAGTTATTTTGGGCCGTTTGTTTGAGTTTGAATAAGTGTCATAGCATCCTAGGATGGGTCTCGAGGCATTGGTTTCCGGTTCGTATGATCGAGTTAGGAGGAATAAGCCATAGGTGTAATGTTTCTCCCTTGGTTTATGATTCCAGCACCTACACGGACCCAAAGCCGGACCCTTACACGGGGTCCGTGTCCTTTTTCCTTCGAAATGTGAATATCCAGCACCTATCCGGACACTTACACGAGGTCCGTGTACCCTTTAAAAAAAATTTTAAAAAAAGATTAGATTTTTTTTAGTGATTGGTTTGGTGTTTGATGTCATGATTTAGTACGAAGATTAAACGAGGTTGAGTCCCGAAAGATTTAGAATGTCATAAGGAAATTTGTCATTTTTGAATGTGAGCATGACTATATGTCTAAGTTATGCAAGATAGGTATTCGAAATCATGTTAATATGTGCAGCAGTGGCCCAAGCGAGATCCAACGAATCCCTCAACTCCATTTAAGTATGTTCGACGTGCAAAAGAAAATATTTTATGTTTTTGAGGTATGCTAAATGTCTTGTGACCAAATTATGAACGGGTTTGGAAGTCGGTGAACGTGGCCGAGTACCTCTCCACCCAGTAAAGCATGACCGGGTTTAGATCAGGATAGGAAAGCAGTAAAGCATGACCAAGGACCAATCCACCCGGTAAAGCATGACCGGAGATCTCATGTATGTGGCAGTGGATTTTCCCTGTCAGCCCAGTACTGTTGTTTAGTATGATCAGGCACATTTATGTATGGGTCACTTGCTTTGAAACATATCTCTACGCAAAAGGATGTTATGTATGCTCAAGTATGTATGATGCAAGTGTGTTTAAGAAAAGTTTATGATGATGGCACGTCTACGTTTATGCTACTACGTTCAAGTTTCAAGTATGTTTATGCTATTACATTCAAGTATCAAGTATGTAAGCCCTGCTTTAAAGATGCATGTGGTTTTATTATGTAGAACTTGCTATCTCCAGTTTATACATGTTGAGTCTTTAGACTCACTAGACTTGATCCATGTAGGTGAAGATGACTTTGAGGAGACGAGAGGTGGAGACCAATGAGCCGGCTTGGACTTCGCAGGAGGCTAAACCCGAGGACCGCCCATGTTTTAAGATTTTATGCATGAAGATTTTTAATACTCTGATTTCATGAAGTGATTTGTGATGTTTAAACGATTATTACTTTTGGCAAACTTGGTTTTGGTTGTTTTTATTGCAAATGTTTTTTGACGAGCAAGTTATTTTAATGCAAATTTGAAAGTTTATTTTGTATTTAAGAAATTTTTTATTTTTCCGCAAATTTTAAATAGTTTAAAAGTACGGTATGTTACAATTGGTATCAGAGCCAGGTTCTTGTAAAGGGTTATGACTACTGACAGTTGCGAGAAGCTCACGAAGCCACACCTCAAGTCTGTAAGTTTTAAAGTTTTAAATTCATTCATGTAATATGTATCCAGTCATGATTTCAGCATGTGCATGTTTTAGTTCAATTTACGTGCATATTATGATATTAGTATTATGTTCATGCATGTTGGGTTTACGTGTTGGGTAAATGTTGGAACAGTATGCCTCCCAGACGTAGGATTGTGCGTGAAGCAGGCGATGAGAATAGGGAAGCCCAGGATGGGGAGAGGGTCACTCCTCCTCGTCCACCCACAGATATGCAGGCTCAGATGCTTGCCGGGATGACCCAGTTCTTCGCACAATTTGCGGGGAACCAGAATGCAGTAGACACAGGGGTGAGGCCCAGACCGGAGGCAGTTTATGAGAGGTTTAAGAGGATGGATCCGAAGGAGTTCTCGGGGACTACTGACCCGATGATAGCGGAAGGATGGATTAAGTCCATCGAGGTAATCTTTGGGTTTATGGAGCTGCAGAATGCAGACAGAGTTAGATGTGCCACATTCTTGTTGACTGGAGACGCGAGGCTTTGGTGGGAAAGAGCGTCAGTGTCATTGAACTTACAAACACTGACGTGGAATGCGTTCAAGGAGGTTTTCTACTCCAAGTACTTCACTGAAGAAGTACGCTCCCGCCTGACCAGGGAGTTCATGTCGCTGCGACATGGAGACAGCAGCATGGCAGACTTTGTAAGGAAGTTTGAGAGGGGTGCCACTTTGTGTCCCTGATTGCAAATGATGCACGGGAGAAGTTGAGGCATTTTATGGATGGGTTGCGGCCGATCTTGCACCGTGATGTTCGAGTTGCTGGCCCTACGACTTATGCAGTTGCCGTGTCGAGAGCTTTGGCAGCAGAGCAGGACCAGAGGAACATTGAGGTCTATAGGAAGGGCAAGAGGCCCTATCAGGCACCTCAGCAACAGCAGCAGCAGCAAACCTAGTTTAAGAGGCCTTTCCAGGGACAGCAGGGGAAGAGGCCATTTTAGGGACAGCCGAAAGGCAAGGGTCCTATTCCTCAACAGAAGGGTCCTCAGAGACCCGGTGAGTACCCATTGTGCCTGAAGTGCAACGGCCAGCATCCGGGACAGTTTTTATTTGGATCGGTAAAATGCTTCAAGTGCGGAGCCAGCGAGCATATGTTGAAGAACTGCCCACAGTGAAGACAGTCGATCCAGGGTAGAGTGTTCGCCATGAAGGCCGAGGAGGTGAACCCAGACACGACCCTGCTGACTGGTAATTAATTTAATTCAACATAGTATTAAATTTTGTTATGCATGTTTTGATTTTTTATGGGATTATTATTGTGCTAGTTAGTAATTTTGGTGACTGGGTGTAGAGATTTCTACTATACTTGAGGTTAAGATTAGAATTTTGGGATATAAGTTTAGTGTTGTACCAACGTCTCTGAGGAAATATTTTCATTAAGAGGGTAGCCATGAAAACCTTGATAGATTTCAGGGGCCACTCACTCTTTTATTTCGGAGACGTTCACTACTCACCTGGACGTCAAGTCTATTGGACTCGACGTGAACTATTCAATGACAGTCCCATCAGCAGAAGAATTTTCAGCTACTAGCGTGGTCAGAGACATCGATCTCGAACTCCAAGGCCACCTAGTGTATGTCGATCTAATCGTGTTGCCGATGCCAGAATTTGATATTATCTTGGGAATGGACTGGCTGACGAAGAACAGAGTTCTCATTGATTTCCAGAAAAGGTCAGTGTTGGTAAGACCTTTGGGCATGGAGAAGTTTCTCTTTGAGCCAGATAGATAGAGGAGTTTTACTCGCATGATCTCTTGTATGCAGGCACGGAGACTTATTCATAAGGGTTGCCAGGCTTTCTTGGTCAGCATTGTTTCCGCACCTGACGTACCCACTCCATTGATATCTGATGTACTAATTGTCAGAGATTTTCTTGACGTCTTTCCAGACGACGTCACAGGCCTTCCACTAGAGAGAGATGTGGAGTTCGTCATCGACCTTATGTCAGGCATTGTGCCAATTTCAAAGGCACCGTACCATTTAGCTCCAACTGAGAAGTTAGAACTCAAGCAGCAGATTCAGGAGCTCTTGGATAAAGAATTCATCCGCCCTAGTTTCTCACCATGGGGCGCACCAGTACTCTTCGTAAAGAAGAAGGATGGGAGCATGAGGTTGTTTATCGATTACCGAGAACTGAACAAGGTAACGATCAAGAATAAATACCCACTACCAAGGATCGATGACTTATTCGATTAGTTGCAAGGAACTACATTGTTCTTTAAGATAGATCTGTGATCAGGGTATCATCAGCTGAAGGTAAAAGATACAGATGTTCATAAGACAGCCTTTAGGACTAAATATGGGAATTACGAGTTCTTAGTAATGCCATTCGGACTGACTAATGCTCCAGCTATATTTATGGACCTCATGAACCGAGTATTCCAGCCCTACCTAGATCAGTTCGTCATAGTGTTCATCGACGAAATTCTCATTTACTCGAAGAACAATGAGGAGCACTGTCAGCATTTGGGTACAGTTTTGCAGATCTTGCAGAGTCGCAAGATGTTTGTAAAATTCAGTAAGTGTGAATTTTGGTTGGAGAAGGTAGAGTTTTTGGGTCATATAATATCTAGCAGTGGTATCGAGGTGGATCCAGCCAAGGTAGCAGCAGTTACGGAATGGGTTGAATCGAAGAATGCGTCAGAGATCTGCAGTTTCCTAGGCTTAGTAGGCTACTACAGAAAATTCATTCAGGGATTTTCTTCGATAGCAGTGCCACTCACTTCATTAACTAAAAAAATACTAAATTTGTATGGAGTGATGAGTGCCAGAAGAGCTTTGATACTTTGAATCAAGCTCTTATTACAGCGCCAGTTTTAGCCATGCCATCAGGGCAAGGCGATTTTGTGTTGTACACCGATGCTTCTAAGCTCGGGTTAGGCGCAATTTTGATGCAGCATGGTCGGGTTATAGCTTATGCCTCCAGACACTTGAAAGTGCATGAGAAGAATTATCCGATTCATGATCTTGAGTTAGCTGCTGTTGTCTTTGCGTTGAAGATATGGGGACATTATTTGTACGACGAGAAATGCCAGATATTTACTGATCACAAGAGTCTCAAGTATTTCTTCACGCAGAAGTTGTTGAATATGAGACAAAGACGGTGGTTAGATTTAGTGAAATACTACGATTATGAAATTAGTTACCATCCGGGAAAAGCTAATGTTGTGGCAGACGCCTTGAGCAGAAAGGTTGAAGTCGTAGCACAGCTGTCAGTACAGAGATCTCTTCAGTCAGAGATTCAAAGTTTTGGGTTAGAGGTTTATCCTAAGGGCAGAGATCCTAAGCTATCTAATCTGACAGTCCAATCTTCTTTGTTTGACCGAATCCGTAGAGGTCAGGCTTCAGATGAGCAGTTACAGAAATGGCGACTCAAGGATGAAGCCGAGGGCAGTGTACTCTACATAGTGTCCGATGGTATTGTGAGGTACAGAGGAATGATGTGCGTGCCTAGTGTTGATTCGATCAGAGAGGATATTCTGACAGAGACACATACATCTCCATATTCCATCCATCCAAGAGGTACCAAGATGTACAAGTATTTGCAGACTTTATATTGGTGGCCAGGTATGAAGCAAGACATCCGCCGATTTGTGTCTGAATGCCTCACTTGTCAACAAGTGAAGGTAGAGCATCAGAGGCCAGCACGAATGCTTAAGCCACTCCCTATCCTCGAGTGGAAGTGGGAAAATATCACCATGGACTTCGTTGTTTTGTTTGCCGAGGCCAGTCAGAGGTTCCAATGCCATTTGGGTTATAGTGGATCGACTCATTAAGTCAGCGCACTTCTTGTCAATTAAGACGACTTTCTCCATGACACAGTATGCGGAGCTTTCAGGGAGATAGTCTGATTACATGGAATTCTAGTTTCTATTGTGTGCGACAGGAACCGAGATTTACATCGTCCTTTTGGAAGAGTTTGCATGCAGCCATGGGGACGAAGTTGTTATTCAGTGCAGCATTTCACCCGCAGACAGATGGCCAGTCTGAGCGTGTGATCCAGATTTTGGAGGATTTGTTGAGAGCTTGTGTGATCGATTTCCATGGGAATTGGGAATCAAAGCTATCTCTAGTGAAATTTACCTACAACAACAGTTTTCAATCATCTATAGGTATGGCTCCCTACGAGGCATTGTATGAGAGGAAGTGCAGGTCGCCGATTCATTGGGATGAAGTCGGTGAGAGGTCAGAACTTGGTCCAGATATTGTTCAGCAGACTGCAGATGTGGTGGTCAAAATCCGAGATAGGATGAAGACCGCCCAGAGTCGTCAAAAGAGTTATGCTGACAAGAGGAGGAGAGATCTAGAGTTTTCCGTAGGTGATCATGTTTTTGTAAAGATAGCACTTATGAATGGTGTTATGAGATTTGGGAAGAGAGGCAAGCTGAGTCCGAGATTTATTGGACTGTTCGAGATTCTTGAAAGAGTTGGGACACTAGCTTATCGTGTAGCCTTATCGTCGAATCTGGCCGGTGTACACAATGTGTTCCATGTCTCGATGTTGAGGAAGTACATAGCAAATCCTTCGCATGTCTTGAGCTTTGAGCCATTGAGGTTGGCTCCAGATCTGTCGTATGAGGAAAGACCTGTCCAAATCTTAGACAGACAGGAATGGAGACTTCGGAACAAAGTGACCAAGTTGGTCAAAGTCCGGTGGTTGAATTAATCAGTGGAGGAGGCCACTTGGGAGAACTAAGCAGATATGAGGAGTCACTATCCAAAACTATAGAGCCCAAAATCAGGACACGTAAATCTCATGCATTTATTTAATTGTTAAATTTTTTAATCAAATTTAAATTATTTTATGTTTATGCGATGCACATTAAATGTTTTCTTGAGTTTCATGTTTCAGGCTATTATTCGATGCGGGATCGAGGAAAAGAGACCGACGACGATTTTGGTTTTTAAAATGTGGTATTTTATTTTAAGTGAGGATTGGGGATTTTAAATGATTTATTAAGTTTTTAGCATTTTAAAGCCTAATTTAATTATCATGTGAATTTAAGATTTTTTAAAAAAAAAACTTTTAAAGATTTTCAGTTGTGTATTTTAAAATTTAAAGTGGGTTAGCATTTTATTAGCATTTAAAATAGCATTTTAAGTAGCAATTTAATTAGTATTTTTAATTAGTATGTTAATTGTGTAATTAAACATTTGAACTCCTAATTATACCTATAACTCACGCATACACACACTTGCACATACACCATCTCATTTCATTTTTTTTAAAAAAAAGAAGATAGCTAGGGTTCTTTGTTCTTCCTCTAGCAGCCGCCCCTTTTTCTGAAATTTTCCAGCAATTCCTCGTGCATTTCTTCAAGAAAAATCGTGCCACGTTCGTCCCGAATCGCCCCTCGCATCATCCCCGATTCGGTATCGTCGTTTCGGTAACGTTAAATATCAAAAGGCATGTATAACCTTTTGTTTCTGCATCGATCTTGTTATATTATATGTTCTTATGTTTATTATGCGTAAAAATCCATGTATGTTGCGAAAGGTTTGAGCAAAAATTTGTTGGAACGGTTTTGCAACGATTTTAGATTTAAAAACTCGAAATTTTCTGTCATTTTAAATATTACGACTTTTCAGTCGATTTTCTGGAAAAGCTTTCAACATATAAAACGTAAAAATTTTTGATACCTTCGCTTTGACACTAAATTCGAAATATTTGGATAAGAAATGAGTGAGTTATGATTGTTTTTCGTGGGACTGCTCAAACTGCGCTTTTCTGAAAATGCGTTCTTGAAGTTTTATTGTTGCAGGCTTCGTTTGGGATCGACGGGTGATTGCTGCTGCATTTAAGTATGTTGAATATGATGTTGGGATGGTTTTTTGTGTGTCGGATTGCATCAATAGGCACTTGTTTGCATTAGAAGTCGTAGGATGCGTTTTGGTATCAAATGTCGAGTTCACGGATTGGGTTGCGTTGTTTGTGATGCGTAGTTGTTTTGGGGCATTTGTTTGAATTTGAATAATATGACATCCTAGGATGAGTCTCGATGCATTGGTTCACGGTCGTATGATCGAGTTAGGAGGAATAAGCCATAGGTGTAATGTTTCTCCCTTGTTTTACGATTCCAGCACCTACACGGACCCGAAACCGGACCCTTACACGGGGTCCGTGTCATTTTTCCTTCGAAATGTGAATTTCCAGCACCTACCTTGACCTTTACACGGGGTCGTGTACCCCTTTAAAAAAAATTAATTTTTTTTAGGGATTTTTTTTGGGTTTGATGTCATGATTTAGTGCGATGATTAAGCGAGATCGAGTCCCGAGAAATTTAGAATATCATAAGGAAATTTGTCATTTTTGGGTGTGAGCATGACTATACGTCTAAGTTATGCAAGATAGGTATTCGAACTCATGTCAGTATGTGCAGCAGTGGCCCCAAGCGAGATCTAACGAATCCCTCAACGTCATGTAAGTATGTTCGACGTGCAAAAGAAAATATTTTATGTTTTTGAGGTATGCTAAATGTCTTGTGACCAAATTATGAACGGGTTTGGAAGTCGGAGAACGTGGCCGAGGACCTCTCCACCCCGGTAAAGCATGATCGGGTTTAGATCAGAATTGGAAAGCGGTAAAGCATGACCAGGGACCAATCCACCCGGTAAAGCATGACCGGAGATCTCATGTATGTGGCAGTGAATTTTTCCTGTCAGCCCAGTACTGTGGTTTATTCTGATCAGGCACATTTATGTATGAGTCACTTGCTTTGAAACATATCTCTACATCAAAGGATGTTATGTATGCTCAAGTATGTATGATGCAAGTATATTTAAGAAAAGTTTTATGATGATGGCACGTCTACGTTTATGCTACTTTGTTCAAGATTCAAGTATGTTTATGCTATTACGTTCAAGTATCAAGTATGTAAGCCCTACTTTAAAGATGCATGTGGTTTTATTATGTAGAACTTGCTATCTCCAGTTTATACATGTTGAGTCTTTAGACTCACTAGACTTGATCGATGTAGGTGAGGATGACTTTGAGGAGACGAGGGGTGGGGACCAATGAGCCGGCTTGTACTTCGCAGGAGGCTAAACCCGAGGACCGCCCATGTTTTAAGATTTTATGCATGACGATTTTTAATACTCTGATTTCATGAAGTGATTTATGATGTTTAAACGATTATTACTTTTGGAAAACTTGGTTTTGGTTGTTTTTATTGCAAATTTTTTTAGACGAGCAAGTTATTTTAATGAAAATTGAAAGTTTATTTTGTATTTAAGAAAATTTTTATTTTTCCGCAAATTTTAAATAGTTTAAATGTATGGTGCGTTACAATGATACCGTTTTTTAATTTTAAATTCACCTTTTCTTTCGCAAATCCACCATTTTTTTTTGAATTTAGCATTTATATCATGGATTGCTCAAGCTTCACGAAGATGAGGAATTGTGGACTGAAATAGTATCCATGTGAGGAGAAGATCGCCGATATTCCAAGTGTGGAATCAATCATGTTTAAAATAAAACTTCACGGTAATATCGTATTGATTATTTACCTTCGAGTGATAAAAAAATTTGTCACGCTGTCTATTGAGTTTATCAAGATTTTATATAACGTCTGACATACAAGACTCTTGATGAAGTTTTATTTCTTGAGATTTTGAAATCACATCCTCTACTCCTGAGGATAATGTGCATTGTGTATTGTCAGTTGATGTAAAAAGATAAGACAATATAACACAACACAACAGAATATATTTTTGAAAACAATATTCTTCTAATCATCCCAGAGAAGTCAGCGAAACAGGGTCAATGTCTCTTGCTCGACATCCTCTGAGGCCGAGGGTATCCGGGTCTCGGTGTTGGTCCCACGTAAAGAATAAATTAGAGATCGAGATTTACGTGAACAAGCGCAAGATGAAAAGAATTCTACTATAATATTTTACGGTTTACAACCACACAATATGTTTCCAAAGAGAATACACTCTCTTTTAATACAGGAGAACAAAACACCTCATATATATTATAGAACTAAGCACTCAAATGCTATAAGATGTGAGAAAACTTGAAGAAGGGATATATAACAATGAGAGGAGGAAGCTCTATAAATAGAGCTCTCTTATCACTTTTTCCCTTCAGAAGCAAATAACATATTCGAATTCTCCACTTTCAATTCAAAGAAGTATGCCCCAACTTTAATGCATTTAATGCATTGTATGTGCTGTCATTCTTTGACTAGATGACTTTGCCGACATTTCTCCCACTTGGAGATTTTATTGAGAATCAAACATATCTCAACATAGTCTTTCAATCTTGTCATTCCCTGCTGCTTACGTTTTCTCTAGGCCCCTTGAGGATCTACACCACTCAAATTTGTCAATGTTCACTGGCTTGGCCAAAAAATCAGCAATGTTATCTTTTGTATGGATTTTCTGCATATCCATACCTTCTCATACAAACAATTACACTCCAATGTGTTTCGTTCTGGAATGAAAGGCTGAATTCATTGCGATGTGAAAGGCACTCTAACTATCACAAAACAAAGAAATATTATCTTGTTTGTGCCCGATTTTCTCAAATAACCTTTTAATCCATATTGCCTCTTTGCAAACTTGAGTAGATGCCATGTATTCTGCCTCCGTTGTAGATAATGTAACAACTGTTTGCAATTTTCAAATCCAGCTTACTGCTCCCCTTGCAAGTACAAACACATAACCAGTAGTAGATTTCCTCTTATCAGGATCACCTGCATAATCTGAATCGACATAGCCCCTGAGTGTAAAATTTGATCCTTCGTAACATAATGCAACATTTGAGGTACCCTTAATGTATCTAAGGATTCTCTTAACCATGCTCCAATGCTCTCATCAAGGATTTGCCATATACCGACTAACTGCTTCAACTGCTTGAGCAATGTTCGGTCTTGTACAGATCATGGCGAACATCAAACTTCCCATTGCTGATGCATATGGAACTCGATAAATCTTCATCCTCTTTGCTTCACTGCTAGGACACATCTCGGGGGATGACTTGAAGTTAACAGGAAGAGGGGTCGATATTGGCTTACTATCTTGCATGTTGAAGCGTTGCAAGACTTTCTTCAAATAATTTTTCTGGGAAATCCAAATCTTTCAGTTACTTTTGTCTCAGTGAACTTGCATCCCTAGAATCTTATTTGCTTGTCTTAAGTTTTTCATATCAAATTCCCCATCCAACTGTGCCTTCAAACCTTGGACCTGATTTTTGTTGGGGCCTGCTACAAACATATCGTCCACATACAACAACAAAATAATATAATCATCACAAGACCTCTTGAAATATGTACAAGGGTCTATACTCAGTCTGTTGTATCCAAGGCTCATGATATAGGAATCAAATCTCTTGTACCAATACCTCGACGCCTGTTTGAGACTGTACAGAGATTTGTTCAACATGCAAACCAAGTTCTCTTTGGCTTTTTCGGCAAAACCTTCTGGCTGAAGCATATATATTTCTTCTTCAAGATCTCCATGAAGAAATGTTGTTTTCACATCTAGCTGTTCTAGATGTAGGTCAAACACTGCACACAATGCTAACACTATTCTGACTGTTGTAAGCCAAACCACTGGAGAAAATATCTCGTTGAAGTTAATGCCTTCTTTTTGAACATATCTTTTTACCACCAATCTAGCACGATGATGCTCCACTTGGTTATTGTCATCACGCTTGATCTTATAGACCCATCTGTTTCCAATGGCTTTCATCCCTTGTGGTAATGTAACAAGATCCCAAGTTTTATTCTTATATAATGCCTCCAATTCTTCTTGCATTGCTATCATCCATATGGATACATACGAGCTTTGAGTAGCCTCATGAAAACTCGATGGTTCACCATCCTATGATAATAAACAATATGCAAGATTGCTTTTAGTGACTTAATCTGAAAGTCAACCTGGTGGTCTTCTGTCTTGAGTTGACTGCCTCAATAAAAAACCTCAGACTCAACATGTTCTTGTTCTTCGTGCTTTGGTACTCCTTCACAAGAAATTTGATATTCGTCCGTCTTATTTTTGACATGAAATATAATAGTTTCTGAATTCAGTGTGCCTTGTCTCCCCTTTATTTTCTTTGAAGATAACATCCCTGCTGATGACAAGCTTGTGGACAGTGGTATCCCACAAGAGAAACCCCTTAACTCCATCAAAATATCCCAAGAAGATACATTTTCTGGATTTCGAATAAAACTTCGATCTTTCTTGCTCATTGTACAAAACGTACACAGGACTTCCAAATGTATGCAAATGAGAATAATCTGCCTGCTTACCGTTCCACATGTCCATTGGAGTCTTCAGATCAATTGCCACTGAAGGAGCACTATTGATAATATAACCAATGGTTTTGACTGCTTCTGCCCAAAATGACTTTTCTAGACATGCAGTCTTCAACATGGCTCTTGTTATGTCCAACAAGGTTCTATTCATCCTCCGCCACTCCATTCTATTGAGGTGTGTAAGCCATCGTGAATTGTCTTTTGTTTCCCTGATGTTGACAAAATGCATCAAATTCACCACTAGTATATTCTCCTCCATTGTCAGCCCTCAGACACTTGATTTTCTTTTCAAATTCAAGTTCAACCTGTGCTTTAAAATCTTTGAAGACATGGAAAACATCTGATTTCTTCTTGATTGGATACACCCAACATTTCCTAGAGAAATCATCAATGAACGTGACAAAGTATCTCGCTCCTCCTAGGGATACAACTAGTGCTTGCCAAACATTCGAATGAATCAGCTCCAGTATGCTTTTGCTCCTGGCAGTAGAAGTGCCAAACTTTAATCTGTGTTGTTTACTGGTAACATAATGCTCACAAAATAGTAGTGACACTTTTGTAAGTTCCGACAGCAGCTTCCGTTCTGATAGAATTTTCAACCCTCGTTCTGATATATGCTCGAGCTTTCTATGCCATAAAAATGTTAATTTTTCTCGTGAACCAATTGATGCAACAGTTAGTTCCGCCTCTTTGTGTGTTTCTCCCAAAATTACATACAGATTTGCAGCAACTTTTTGCCCCTTCATAACCACAAGCGCACCCTTAACAATTTTCATGATCACGTTCTCGATACGGGTTTTGCACCCGATATCATCCAATTGCCCCAAAGAAAAAAGATTGTTCGTCAGTCCTTTCACATGTCATACCTCATGTATGGTGCGAATGGTGTCATCAAAAATTTTTATTTTGATAGTACCGGCCCCAGCGATTTTCAAATCATGATCATTTCCATTGAATACAGATCCTCCTAAAACTGGTTCATAATTATCGAACCATTCTCTCTGAGACATCATGTGACACGTCGCTCCTGAATCCTTAATTCATGTGTCACAAAATTTGTATCTGCCTTCTGCAACTATTGTCGCTTTGCTGAATAATATTTCAAAACCGCCTGAAGTACTTGCCACATTTCCTTGAGAACTCTTGTCGATACTCGTACACTTTTTTTCAAGAGCCCTTTACTGCCACATTTAAACCAGTAAATATTTTTTTCTTACTTCTCGACTTTGATCTACCTCGTCTTTGGCTCCCACTGGAGTCACGATCCATAAATCTTCCTCTTATCATCGACAAAGCCTTTGACCTCTTCGAAGTTACCAACCTATCTTCCTTATTCTTGCGCCGACTTTCTTCTCCCAGAACCACAGTTAAGACATCGTCGAATTTTAGAGAGCCCCTAAGAATATTGTTGGTTATGTTGATCATAAGTTGATCGTATGAATCTGGTAGACTTTGAAGTAGAAGTTCCACACGTTCATTTTTCTTTATTTTATGCCCCATGGAAATGAGTTGGGAAAATGGAGTATTTAATGTGTAAGGTCTAGAAAATTCGTACTACGTAACCCGACTGCATGCAATCTAGGGTTCTATTTAAAACAGGTGTTTAATGATTTTTATGCATTAATGCATGAGTATTACATAGCTATAGTTTATTTCAAGATTTCATCTAAGTTTCATGCATTAGAGTTTTAAGTTGCATTTCGCGCTCGAACGAGTAACAGAGACTGTGAATAATTAAGGAATATATTTTTATTGAATAATTAATTTTATTATTTAATATAAGGTGTTTTTAAGTATGTTTTTTTTTAAATTGGCTTTGGTTGGGTATTTTTACTCGCCGAACCGTATTTTAAATCGGAATATAAATTTTAACGATTCAGAGGACTTTTTGAGAGTTAGAGCAATATATTCAAAAAAGTATTAAAACGAAATATTTTTCGGGAGTATGTTTGGGCTTGATGGAATTATTTTAGTGCTTAATGGACACAAAACCTTTTTAATCCTTTTAAATTTTTAATTAGGGCCTATTAGTGTGTTAATTTCTACTTAAACCCTACACCATCAAAGCATAACCCTACCGTAACCAATTCAGCCGCCCACCCCATAGTAGCAGCCACATTTTTGAAATCCTTTTCAGCTGAAAGTCTTGGTTTTCTCTCAAGTTTTCAAGCACGCTTCTTCTGCGCTCCTCCGGTGCTAGTCCGACGCGCGTATCTTCGAGTTTTCAAGCGTGAAAACATTAAGGCATGCATGTATCTCATTTTTCTCTTCCTTGACGCCAATATTATGCTGAAATATATGTAAATGCATGAGAAATTACTTATCTATCTTAAGGTTTCATTTTATGCAAATATTTGACATGAAAGTGCATCATTTTGCTTCATTATCATGTTTTCTTAATTATGGTGCAAGGGGCTTCAAGAATTAGGATCTTAAAGGGTTGCACACATCGAGGATCAAGGTGTGATAGGTTTCGGAGTCTCGGGTTGTCGAGCTTGAGAGGGAATCGTCCGGATCGTGAGCTTTGTTCAAAGTGTCGGGTAGATCGGATGATAGGAGGGAAAGCCGACGGTGCGATGATGGCTCCAGGCCTTGGACCAGACTTGGTGGGTATGATTCATGGTCTGGAAGGACTCGAACTCCGCTGGTCTTGACCTTAGGGCCGCACGAGGGAGACGAGTGAAGGGAGTGTCACGGTTGTGCGTTGTGGAGGATAGCGAGTGGTTGCGACTTGCATCATGCATGGGATATGAGCTTAGGTTAGGTAGGTCTAGGAGGGTCCTAAGGTGGGCTAGGAAGGGTTGTTCCAAGGCTAGTTTAAGCCGGTAGGGCCTAGGGTCGAAAATGGGCAAGTTTAATGTATTAGGGTTTGAAGATGTAATGTGCATACAATTCCAGCAACCTTTGGGGCTTTTTTTGTGGGTCATAAATAGGCTGGAAAGAGTGGTTTATGGGCTGGTGGTGTAGGATAAGGTCATGGGTTAAGTTGGCAAAAATTTGGTTAAGTTTCGGGTTGATTCGGGTTAAAACCGGGATCCCGATCCAAGTTTTAAAATGAATCATATAAGTTTTGAAACAGGCTTGAGTTTACGTCTAAGAATGCTCATAATTATGTTTGGGGTGTTTTAAGGAGTTCGGTAGGTTTCGGGTCGAAATTTTGAGGTTCGGGGGTAAAATGGTCAATTAGGGTTTCCAGGGGCAAAATGGTCATTTTGCACCCGAGGTTGAGTTTTTAGTCCTGACAGCGCCCTGATCACAAATATAACATGTTTTTAAATGTTTACGTATGAAGTTAATGACCTTTTTCGTAATTATGAAAAATACTTTGCACGCTTGGTTTTATGGAAAATTACGTAAATGCATGTTCTTGTAAATGATGAAAATGATGATGTTTTCGAAAGAAATTTTTTTGTCACTAACGATATATGTATACAATGAGCTGTAAGACCAAAGCTCAGTGGATGGGTAATACACTTCCAGTACTTGCAGATGATGGATGGCGACTGGGTCAGGTGCGCCACTTATATGTTGAGAGATGATGCATCCCTTTGGTGGGAGGGAGCATGCGAGGTTGAACTTGGCTACCCTCACATGGGATCAGTTCAAGGAGGTGTTATATGATAAGCATTTTCCAGCAGACATCAGTGGCCGCCTAACGAGGAAGTTTATGAGTGTCCATCAGGGAGACTCGACTATGGCCGACTTTATCAGGAAGTTTGACATGGGCTATCATTTTGTGTCCCTAGTTGCGAGAGATGCCACCCAGAAGTTGAGGCATTTCATGGATGGCTTGCGACCCACGTTGAGCTGGGACGTTATGCTGATGAGGTCGATGATTTATGGTGAGGCCACTGCTTGTGCTTTCCAGGCGGAGCAGGCCCTGAGGGACATCAATTTTGAGATGCAGAGGGAGAGATCCCAGGCCCAGTCTAACTCCCAGCCACAGAAAAATCAGTTCACGGGGCCACCGAGACATCAGGGGCAGCAGAAGCCCCAGGGACAGATTAAGAGGCCGGGTCAGCAGAGGCCACCACAGGTACCAGGGGCTCCGAAGCCGGTAAAGGGGCAGCCATGCAAGCATTGCAACCGGTTCCACCCCGGGAAATGTTTATGGGGAACCTACAAATGTTTCATATGCGAGCATGAGGGTCACAAGGCAGCAGATTGCCCTAAGAACAAGGGTCCCACAACTGGTAGAGCATATGTGGTTCATGTTGAGGAGGCAGAGGCTGAGCCCGACTCTACGTTGATCACCGGTAACTTTTACAAATGTTTTATGTAAGGCTAATGTAGTTGCAGATGCCCTGAGCAGGAAGACTGCAATGATGACTCAGTTGTCAGTACAGAGACCGTTACAGGTAGAGAATCAACGGTTTGAGCTTGCAGCTTATGCCAGGGGCAACGCCCCTAGTCTTTCTACCTTTAAAGTGCAGTTCACACTGAGAGACAGAATTCGGGCAGGACAGACTTATGACGAGCAGTTGCAGAAGTTGAGACAGAGGGATGAGGCTAAGGGCCGGAGGATATATACAGTTGTGGATGTATATTCAGATATAGGGACCAATTATGGGTTCATAGAAGTGATTCCTTGAGAGCAGATATCTTGAGCGAGGCCCACAGCACCCCGTACTCCATCTATCCATGGAGTACGAAGATGTATATGGATCTTCAGTATATTTATTGGTGGCCGAGCATGAAGCGAGATATTATGCGTTTTGTCTATGAGTGTTTGACGTGTCAGTATGTCAAGGCAGTGCATCAGAGACCTGCAGGAAAGCTGAGGCCACTCCCTATTCCCGAGTGGAATGGGAGAATATTACTCCAGATTTTGTGACGGGACTTCCGAGGACGACTAGAGAATATAATACCATTTGGGTGATACTCGATCAGCTCACTAAATCAACACACTTTCTAATAATCAGGAAGACTTTCACCATGACTCAGTATGCAGAGCTGTACATCAGAGAGATAGTCAGACTGCATGGGATTCCAGTGTCCATCGTGTCCAACAGGGATCAGAGATTTACGTCTGCATTATGAAAAGTCTACATCAGGCATTGGGTATTAAGCTACTATTCAGTACTGCCTTCCATCCTCAGACCGACGGACAGTCAGAGAGGGTGATTCAGACATTGGAGGATCTTCTCAGAGCGTGTATGATCGACTTCCAGGATAGTTGGTGTAGATCCCAAAATCAGTACACGTAAAACTCATGTATTTATTTAATTGTTAAATCATTTATTTAAATTTAAAATGATTTTTTTGGGATGCACGACCTATTTAAATTGCATTATTTTAAATTATGTATGTTTACATGATGCACGTTACAATGTTTTCTCGAGTTTCATATTTCAGGGGATTATTCGATGCGTGATCGGGGAAAAGAGACCGGTGATGATTTTGGCGATTTTAAACGTGGTATTTTATTTTAAATTAAGTTTGGGGCATTTTAAATGATTTACTTAGTTGTAGTATTTTTAAAAACCTAATTCATTATTTAGTGATTTTAGGATTTTTAAAAACTTTTAAATTTTAGCAAATGTACGCTTTATTTTAAATTAGGGGACTTTTCTTAGTAGTGAGAATTTACATTTATGATTAGCATTTTAATTAGCATTTTATTTGCATTTTGATTAGCATTTTTAATTAGCACTATTAATTCCTAATTATGCAATCCTTCCCCTTAATTATATTAAAACACACACACACCTACACGTAAAACACACACACACAACTCTTTACACTCTAATTCAGATTTTTGAGAAAATAAACCTAGGGTTCTTCAACCTTGTATCAGCCGCCCCTCTCCTTTGATTTTTCCAGCAACTTTTCCTTAATTTCGTTGCAAGAAATTAGTGCCACGTTCGTCCCAGATCGTCTCTCGCTTCCTTCCCGCGTCGGAGTCGTCGTTTCGGTAATGTTATTTATCAAAAGGCACGTATATATTATTTTTCCTGCGTCGATCATGTCATAGTATGTGTTGCGTTGTTTTATGCGTAAAAATCAATGTATGATGTGCAATGTTTGGGCAGAAACATGTTGGATCGATTTTGAGACGTTTTTAGATCTAAAATTTCGAAATTTACTGTTCTTTTGTAAACTGCGATTTTTCAATCGTGATTTTTAGAAAACTTTCAACACAAAAATTGTTGAACTTTTCGATACCTTTGATTTGATATAAAATTCAAAATATTTGGAAAAAATTGAGTGAGTTATGATCATTTTCGTGGGATTGCTCAAACTGCGTTTTCTGAAAAATTATGTTATTGATGTGTTCTTGAGATTTTCTTGTTGCAGGCTTTGTTGGGCATCGATGGGTGAACATTGCTGCATTTAGGTACGTCGAGAACGATGTTGGGATGTATATTGGTATTTCGTTTCGTGTCTTTAGGCATTTGGTTGAGTTAGAAATCTTAGGAATTGATTTTGGTGTCAAATTTCGTGTTCATGAGTTGTATTGCGTTGTAAGTTGGACGTCGTTGTTTTGGAGCATTTGTTTGAGTTTGAATGAGTGTTCTAGCACTCTAGGACGGGTCTCGAGGTGTCGATTTATGGTCGGAATGATAGAGTTAGGAGAAATAAGCCTTCAATACATGTTTTCCGTTGGTTTACTTTCACCGAGCCTACACGGACCCTTCGACGAACCCTGGCACGGGGTCCGTGCCCTTGTTTCTTCCAATGTGTCTTCTTACAGAGTCTAAACGAACCCTTACACGGACCTAGGCACGGGGTCCGTGTCCTCACTTCTTTTTGAATATGCTTTTACAGTACCTACACGGACCCGGACCCGGACCCGGAGGGGTGCACGGGGTCCGTGTGCTCCAGTCTTTGGGAAATATTTTATTGAATTGGGACTTTATGTCATGGTTTAGTATGACAATTAAACGAGGTCAAACCCCGAGTAATCTAGAATGTCATAATCTATTTACTTGATTTAGTGGTGAGATCAAATACCTACGTCTATGTTATGCAAGTTAAGTGTTGAAATTCTTGTTAGTATGTGCAGCAGTGGCCCTAAGCGAGATCCAACGAATCCCTCAACGCCAAGTAAGTATGTTGGACGTGCAAAGAAAATATTTTAAGTTATTGAGGTTTGCTAAATGTCTCGTGACCAATTTATGTATGGTATTGGAAAGCGGTAAAGCATGACCAGGGACCAATCCACCCCGTTAAATCATGAACGGGTTTAGATCAGGATTGGAAAGCGTTAAAGCATGAATGGGGACCAATCCACCCGTTAAAGCATGAACGTGGATCTCATGTTTGTGACAGTGGATTCTTCCCTGTCATCCTAGTATTGTGGTTTAGTCTGATCAGGCGATTTATGTTATGGGTCACTTTCTTTGAAACATGCCTCTACGCAAAATGATGAAGTTTATGTATATTCATATATGTACAGGTTTTCAAGCACATTTAAGAAAAGTTTCATGTTATGGCACGTCTATGTATGTATGTACGTATGTTCAAGTTTATTTATGCAAGTTAAAGTTTCAAGTATGTACGCTCTATTTTAAAGTTGCATGTGATTTTATTACGTATTACTCGTTACTCCCAGTGTATATGTTTTGAGTCTTTAGACTCACCAGACTTGATCGATGCAGGTGAGGATGATTTCGAGGAGACGAGGGGTGGGGACCAAGGAGCAGGTGGCTAGACCCGAGGACCGCCCAAGTTTTTAGTTCTTATGAAAATGTTCAAAAACTCTGATTTCGCGCTACTGGATATGAGATTTTAAACAACTACTTTTGTCAAACTTTATTTTAGGTCCTTTGTTGCAATTACTTTGGGACGTACAATTTATTTTATCAAATTTTGAAGGTTCACTTCTTATTTAAGAAAATTTTTAATTTTCCGCAAATTTTAAGTAGTAAAAAGTACGGTACGTTACAGTTGGTATCAGAGCGGTGTTCTTGTAAAGGGTTATGCCTACTGCTAGTCGCAAGAAGCTCACGAAGTCACACCTCAAGTCTGTAAGTTTTAAAGTTTTGAGTTATGTTATGTACTAAGCATTAAGTCATGATTTCAGCATGTCCATGTTTTAAATTCGATTTACGTGCATCTTATACTATTGATATCATGTTCATGCATATGGGATTTACGTGTTGGGTAAATTGTTGGAACAATATGCCTCCTAGACACATAATTAACCGGGAAGCAAGGGATGAGGACAGAGAGGCCCGAGAGGAGGGGAGAGACGCTCCACCTCCTCCACCACCGGATATGCAAGCTCAGATGGTTGCAGGTATGACGCAGTTCTTCGCACAGTTTGTGGGAAACCATACTGCGGCAAATACAGAAGCGAGGCCCAGAGCAGAGGCAGTATACGAGAGGTTCAGGCAGATGAGTCCAAAGGAGTTTTTGGGGACCACTGACCCGATGAAAGCCGAAGGAAGGATGGATTAAATCCATCGAGGTAATTTTTGCCTTTATGGAGTTACAAGATGCAGATAGGGTCAGTTGTGCCACATTTCTGTTGGTCGGGGACGCCAAACTGTGGTGGAAGAGCGCGTCCGTGGCAGCGAACTTGCAGACCCTTTCTTGGGATGGCTTTAAGGAGGTATTCTACTCCAAGTAATTCACTGAAGAAGTACGATCCAGACTGACCAGGGAATTCATGACACTGCGACAGGGAGACAACAGTGTTGCAGAATTTGTCAGGAAGTTTGAAAGGGGGTGTCACTTTGTGCCCCTGATAGCTAATGATGCCCAGGGAAAGTTGAGGCATTTCATGGATGGGTTGCGGCCGATCTTGCGCCGAGATGTCCGAGTAGCTGGCCCTACTACTTACGCAGTTGCCGTGTCTAGAGCCTTGGCGGCGGAGCAGGATCAGAGGGATATTGAGGCTGACAGGCAGGGCAAGAGGCCCTATCAGACTCCACAGTAGCAGCAGCAGCTGCGACCTCAGTTTAAGAGGCAGATCCAGGGGCAGCCAGGAAAGAAGCCTTATCAGGGACTGCCAAAGGGCAAGGCTCCTATGCCAGAGCAGAAGGCGCCACAAAGGTCGGAAGAGCACCCGGTGTGCCCGAAGTGCAACCGCCAGCACCCAGGACAGTGTTTGTATGGG
Source organism: Primulina tabacum (assembly GCF_025594145.1). Taxonomy (NCBI): domain Eukaryota; kingdom Viridiplantae; phylum Streptophyta; class Magnoliopsida; order Lamiales; family Gesneriaceae; genus Primulina; species Primulina tabacum. The sequence goes on from NC_134567.1 coordinate 7,280,753, forward strand.
TCAGGTAAATGTTTCAAGTGCGGAGCAAGTGACTACATGCTGAAGGAGTGCCAACAGTGGAGGCAAGCGACACAGAAAAGAGTCTTCGCCATGCATGCTCAGGAGGCGAACCCAGACACGACATTATTGACTGGTAAACTATTTAATTAAGCATCGTATTACTTTGCCATGCATGTGTTGGAATTTCATTTGGGTTTATTAGGGTGCTAGTAATATTTTTGGGTGTCATGCGATATAAATTTCTTCTATGCCCGAGATAAAGGTTAGAATTTTGAGGAGATAAGTTTTGTGTTGTGCTAACGTCTCTCAGGAAATATATTCATAAAAAGACTAGCCACGAAAGCCCTGATAGACTCAGGTGCCACCCACTCCTTTATTTTGGAGACGTTCGCTAGTCACCTGGACGTCCAGTCTATTGGAATCGACGTGAGCTACTCAGTGACAGTCCCATCAGGGGAGGAATTGTCAGCTACTAGCGTGGTCAGGGACATCGACCTCGAGCTACAAGGCCACCTAGTGTACGCCGATTTGATTGTGTTGCCGATGCCAGAATTTGATATCATTCTGGGAATGGACTGGCTGACGAAGAACAGAGTTCTTATCGATTTCCACAAAAGGTCAGTGTTGGTAAGACCTTTGGGTATGGAGCAGTTTCTCTTTGAGCCAGCTAGATGGAAAAATTTCCCTCGCATGATCTCGTGCTTGCAGGCGTGGAAACTTATTTTCAAGGGGTGTCAGGCTTTCTTGGCCAGCATCATTTCACCACCTGAGATACCCACTCCGTCATTATCAGATGTGCCAGTAGTCAAAGACTTCCCAGACGTCTTTCCTGGCGACGTCACAGGTCTTCCACCAGAGAGAGAGGTGGAGTTTGCAATCGATCTTATGCCAGGCACAGTGCCAATGTCCAAGGCACCGTACCGTTTAGCTCCAGCTGAGATGCTAGGACTCAAACAGCAGATTCAGGAGCTCCTTGACAAGGAATTCATTCGCCCTAATTTCTCACTGTGGGGCGCACCAGTACTATTCGTAAAGAAGAAAGATGGGAGCATGAGGCTGTGTATCGATTACCGAGAATTAAACAAGGTAACTATCAAGAATAAATACCCATTACCAAGAATCGAAGACTTGTTTGATCAGTTGCAGGGAGCTTCAGTGTTCTCTAAGATAGATCTTAAATCGGGGTATCATCAGCTGAAGGTGAAAGACGCAGATGTTCACAAGAAAGCCTTTAGAACCAGACATGGGCATTACGAGTTCTTAGTAATGCCGTTTGGACTGAAGAATGCTCCAGCTATTTTTATGGACTTGATGAATCGAGTATTTCAGCCCTACCTAGATCAATTCGTCATAGTATTCATTGAAGATATTCTTATATACTCGAAGAACCATGAGGAGCACAGTCAGCACTTGAGTACAGTTCTACAGACCTTGCAGAGTCGCAAGTTATTTGCGAAGTTCAGTAAGTGTGAATTCTGGCTGGAGAAGGTAGCATTTTTGGGTCACATAGTGTCTAGCAGTGGAATCGAGGTGGATCCAGCTAAAGTGGCAGCTGTTAGGGAATGGGTTGAGCCGAAGAATGCATCAGAGATCCGCAGTTTCCTAGGCTTAGCAGGCTACTACAGGAAGTTTATTCAAGGATTTTCTTCAATAGCAGTGCCACTCACTTCATTGACCAAGAAGAATGCCAAGTTCGTGTGGAGTGATGAATGTCAGAAGAGCTTTGATACCTTGAAGCGAGCTCTCATTTCAGCGCCAGTGTTAGCTATGCCATCCGGGCAAGGAGATTTTGTGTTATACACCGATGCATCTAAGCTCGGGTTAGGCGCAATGTTGATGCAACATGGTCGGGTGATAGCTTATGCTTCCAGGCAGTTGAAGGTGCATGAGAAGAATTATCCGACTCATGATTTAGAATTAGCCGCCGTTGTCTTTGCATTGAAGATTTGGAGACTCTACTTGTACGACGAGAAATGCCAGATATTTACTGATCACAAGAGTTTCAAGTATTTCTTCACGCAGAAAGAGCTGAACATGAGGCAAAGACGGTGGTTGGAGTTGATAAAGGACTACGATTGTGAAATTAGCTACCATCCGGGGAAAGCTAATGTGGTGGCAGATGCCTTGAGCAGGAAGGTTGCAGTCATAGCACAGTTGTCAGTACAGAGACCTCTTCAGTCTGAGATTCAGAGGTTTGGGTTAGAGGTTTATCCCAAGGGCATAGCTCCCAGACTATCTAATCTGACGGTCAAATCCGATTTACTAGACCGAATCCGTAGAGGACAGCCTTCAGATGAGCAGTTGCAGAAATAGAGGCTGAAAGACGAAGCCAAGGGCAGTGTACTCTACACAGTGTCTTATGGTATTTTGAGATACAGAGGTAGAATGTGGGTGCCTAATATTGATTCGATCAGAGAGGATGTTCTGACAGAGGCACACGTATCTCCGTATTCTATTCATCCAGGAGGTACCAAGATATACAAGGATATGCAGATTTTGTATTGGTGGCCAGGTATGAAGAGAGACATCCGTCGGTTTGTGTCCGAATGTCTCACTTGTCAGCAGGTGAAGGCAGAGCATCAGAGGCCAGCAGTGATGCTTAAGCCACTCCCTATCCCCAAGTGGAAATGGGAGAATATCACTATGGACTTCGTTGTTGGGTTGCCGAGGTCAGTCAGGGGATCCAATGCTATTTGGGTCATTGTGGATCGACTCACCAAGTCAGCACACTTTTTGCCAGTAAAGAAGACTTTCTCCATGGCACAGTATACAGAGCTTTATATCAGGGAGATAGTTCGATTGCATGGGATCCCAGTTTCCATTGTGTCGGACAGGGGCCCGAGGTTTACATCGTCCTTTTGGAAGAGTTTGCATGCAACCATGGGGACGAAGTTGCTATTCAGAACCGTTTTTCACCCGCAGACAGATGACCAGTCTGAGCGAGTGATTCAGATTTTGGAAGATTTATTGCGAGCCTGTATGATCGATTTCGAGGGGACTTGGGAATCTAAGCTACCTCTAGTAGAGTTTACATACAACAACAACTTCCAAGCATCTATAGGTATGGCTCCCTATGAGGCGTTGTATGGACGGAAGTGCAGATCACCGATTCATTGGGATGAAGTCGGGGAGAGGTCAGAGCTTGGTCCAGAGATTGTTCAGCAGATTGCAGATGTGGTGGTCAAGATCCGAGACAGAATGAAGACCGCGCAGAGTCGTCAAAAGAGTTATGCCGACAAGAGGAGAAGGGATCTAGAGTTTGCCGTAGGCGATCATGTTTTCGTGAAGATAGCACCCATGAAGGGTGTTATGAGATTTGGGAAGAGAGGCAAGCTGAGTCCGAGGTTTATTGGGCTGTTTGAGATTATGGACAGAATTAGGACACTAGCTTATCGTGTTGCCCTTCCGCCCAATCTGGCCGGGGTACACAATGTGTTCCATTTCTCGATGTTGAGGAAGTACCTAGCAAACCCTTCGCACGTGTTGAGTTATGAATCGTTGCAGCTTGCTCCAGATCTGTCATATGAGGAAAGACCTGTCCAAATCCTAGACAGACAGGAGCGTAGACTACGGAACAAAGTAACCAAGTTGGTCAAAGTTCGATGGCTAAATCAATCCATGGAGGAGGCCACTTGGGAGACCGAAGCAGACATGAGGAATCGCTACCCGGAGTTGTTCGGTAAGGTTTAATTTCGAGGACGAAATTTATATAAGTGGGGGAGGAACTGTAGAGCCCAAAATCAGTACACGTAAAACACATGCATTTATTTAATTGTTAAATCATTTATTTAAATTTAAAATGATTTTTTTGGGATGCACGAACTATTTAAATTGCATTATTTTAAATTATGTATGTTTACGTGATGCAAGTTACAATGTTTTCTCGAATTTCATGTTTCAAGCGATTATTCGATGCGTGATCGAGGAAAAGAGACCGGTGACGATTTTGGCGATTTTAAACGTGGTATTTTATTTTAAATTAGGTTTGGGGCATTTTAAATTATTTAATTAGTTGTAGTATTTTAAAAGCCTAATTCATTATTTAGTGATTTTAGGATTTTTAAAAACTTTTAAATTTTAGCAAATGTACGATTTATTTTAAATTAGGGGACTTTTCTTAGTAGTGAGAATTTACATTTATGATTAGCATTTTAATTAGCATTTTATTTTCATTTTGATTAGCATTTTTAATTAGCACTATTAATTCCTAATTAAGCAATCCTTCCCCTTAATTATATTAAAACACACACACAACTCTTTACACTCTAATTCAGATTTTTGAGAAAATAAACCTAGGGTTCTTCAACCTTGTATCAGCCGCCTCTCTCCTTCGATTTTTCCAGCAACTTTTCCTTAATTTCGTTGCAAGAAATTAGTGACACGTTCGTCCCAGATCGTCTCTCGCTTCCTTCCCTCGTCGGAGTCGTCGTTTCGGGAACGTTATTTTTCAAAAGGCACGTATATACTATTTTTCCTGCATCGATCATGTCATAGTATGTGTTGCGTTGTTTTATGCTTAAAAATCCATGTATGATGTGCAAGGTTTGGGCAGAAACATGTTAGATCGATTTTGAGACGTTTTTAGATCTAAAATTTCAAAATTTACTGTTCTTTTGTAGACTGCGATTTTTCAATCGTGATTTTTAGAAAACTTTCAACACAAAAATTGTAGAACTTTTGGATATCTTCGATTTGATGTAAAATTCGAAATATTTGGATAAAAATTGAGTGAGTTATGATCATTTTCGTGGGACTGCTCAAACTGCGTTTTCTGAAAAATTATGTTATTAATGTGTTCTTGAGATTTTCTTGTTGCAGGCTTTGTGGGGCATCGATGGGTGATCATTGCTGCGTTTAGGTACGTCGAGAACGATGTTGGGATGTATATTGGTATTTTGTTTCTTGTCGTTAGGCACTTGGTTGAGTTAGAAATCGTAGGAATTGATTTTGGTGTCAAATTTCGTGTTCATGAGTTGTGTTGCATTGTAAGTTGGACGTCGTTGTTTTGGAGCATTTGTTTGAGTTTGAATGAGTGTTCTAACACTCTAGGATGGGTCTCGAGGTGTCGATTTATGGTCGGAATGGTAGAGTTAGGAGAAATAAGCCTTGAATAAATGTTTTCCGTTGGTTTACTTTCACCGAGCCTACACGGACCCTTCGACGGACCCTGGAACGGGGTCCTTGCCCTTATTTCTTCCGAAGTGTCTTTTTACAGAGTCTACACGGACCCTTACACGGACCTAAGCACGGGGTCCGTGTCCTCACTTCTTTTCGAGTATGCTTTTACAGTACCTACACGGACCCGGACCCGGAGGGGTGCACGAGGTCCGTGTGCTCCAGTCTTTGGAAAATATTTTAGGGATCGAATTGGGACTTTATGTCATGGTTTAGTAAGACAATGAAACGAGGTCAAGCCTTGAGTAATCTAGAATGTCATAAGCTATTTACTTGATTCAGTGGTGAGTACGAATACCTACGTCTAAGTTATGCAAGTTAAGTGTTGAAATTCATGTTAGTATGTGCAGCAGTGGCCCCAAGCGAGATCCAACGAATCCCTCAACGCCAAGTAAGTATGTTTGACATGCAAAGAAAATATTTTAAGTTTTTGAGGTATGCTAAATGTCTCGTGACCAATTTATGATGGGATTGGAAAGCGGTAAAGCATGACCAGGGACCAATCAACCCCGTTAAATTATGAACAGGTTTAGATCAGGATCGGAAAGCGTTAAAGCATGAACGGGGACCAATCCACCCATTAAAGCATGAACGGGGATCTCACGTATGTGGCAATGGATTCTTCCCTGTCAGCCTAGTACTGTGTTTTAGTCTGATCAGGCGATTTATGTTATGGGTCACTTGCTTTGAAACATGCCTCTACGCAAAATGATGAAGTTTATGTATGTACAAGTATGCAAGCACGTTTAAGAAAAGTTTCATGTTATGGCACGTCTATGTATGTATGTACGTATGTTCAAGTTTATTTATGCAAGTTCAAGTTTCAAGTATGTGTGCTCTATTTTAAAGTTGCATGTGATTTTATTACGTATTACTCGTTACTCCCAGTGTATACGTGTTGAGTCTTTAGACTCACTAGACTTGATCGATGTATGTGAGGATGATTTCGAGGAGACGAAGGGTGGGGACCAAGGAGCAGGCTTGGACTGAGCAGGTGGCTAGACCCGAGGACCGCCCAAGTTTTTAGTTCTTATGAAAATGTTCAAAAACTCTGATTTCGCGCTACTGGATATGAGATTTTAAACAACTGCTTTTGTCAAACTTTATTTTAGGTCCTTTGTTGCAACTACTTTGGGATGTACAATTTATTTTATCAAAATTTGAAGGTTCACTTCTTATTTAAGAAATTTTTTTTAATTTTTCGCAAATTTTAAGTAGTAAAAAGTACGGTACGTTACAGTTAGGAGCCAAAGTTACCTCTTGTGGAGTTAACGTAAAACAACAGTTATAAGGCATCGATCGATATGACTCCATATGAGGCATTATATGAGAGGAAGTGTAGGTTTTCAATGTATTGGGATGAGGTAGGAGAGAGGGTAGAGTTAGGTCTGGATATTGTTAGTCAGACTGCAGAGTTAGTGGTCAATATCCGAGACAGGATGAAGACCGCTCAGAGCTGGCAGAAGAGTTATTCAGATCAGCCGCGCAGAGATCTTGGGTTTGTCGTAGGGGATCATGTTTTCGTGAAGGTCGCACTGATGAAGGGTGTGATGAGATTTAGGAAGAAGGGAAAGCTCATTCCTAGATTCATAGGACCGTTTGAGATCTTGGAAAGAGTTGAGACAATCGCCTACAGAGTTGCATTACCGCCGAATCTGGCGTGAGTTCATAATGTGTTCCATGTCTCCATGCTGTGGAAGTACATGTCGAATCCTTCGCATGTGCTTAACTATGAGCCACTTCAGCTGACACTGAACCTATCTTCTGAGGAGAGACCCACTCAGATATTGGACAGACAGACGAGGAGACTCCGGAATAAGGTGATCCACATGGTCAAAGTCAAGTGGCTGAATTATTCCGAGGAGGAGTCTACTTGGGAGACGGAGACCGAGATGAGGAGTCGCTACCCGGAGTTATTCGGTACATTTTAATTTCGAGGACAAAATTCAATATAAGGGGGGGGAGAAAATTGTAAGGTCTAGGAAATTCGTACTATGTAACCCGACTGCATGCAATCTAGTGTTCTATTTAAAATAGGTGTTTAATGATTTTTATGCATTAATGCATGATTATTGCATGGCTAGGGTTATTTCAAGATTTCTTTTAAGTCTCATGCTTTAGGATTTTAAGTTACATTTCGTACTCGAACGAGTAACGGAGAACGAGAATAATCAAGGAAAATATTTTATTGAATAATTAATTTTAATTATTTAATATGAAGTGTTTTTAAATACGATTTTTTTTTGAAAATGGGTCTTGGGTATTTTTACTTGTCGGGCTGTATTTTAAAGCGGCACACAAATTTTAACGGTTCGGAGGACTTTTTGAGGATTCGGGCAATATTTTCAAAAACGTACCAAAATGAAATATTTTTTGAGAGTGTGTTCGGGTAGATCAGATGATAGAAGGGAAAGCCGACGGTGCGAGGGTGGCTCCAGGACTTGGACCAAACTTAGGTGGGTCTGAGTCATGGTATGGGAGGGCTCGAACACCGTTGGTCTTGACCTTAGGGCCGCACGAGGGAGACGAGTTAGGGAGTGTCACGGTTGTGCGTTGTGGAGGCTAGCGAGTGGTTGCAACTTCCAGCATGCATGGGGCTGTGAGCATAGGTTAGGTAGGTCTAGGAGGGTCTTAAGTTGGGCTAGGAAGGGTTTGTCCAAGGCTGGTCCAAGCTGGTAGGGCCTAGGGTCGAAAATGGGCAAGTTTATTGTATTAGGGTTTGAAGATGTATTGTGCATAAAATTACAGCAACCTTTGGGGCTTTTTTCGTGGGTCATAAATAGGCTGAAAAGAGTGGTTTATGGGCTGGTGTTGTAGGATAAGTTCATGGGTTAATTTGAGAAAACTTTGGTTGAGTTTCGGATTGATTCGGGTTAAAACCGCGACCCCGGTCCAAGTTTTAAAATGAATCATATAAGTTTTAAAACGAATCGTATAAGTTTTGAAACGGGCTTGAGTTTACGTCTAAAAATGCTTATAATTATGTTTTGGGGTGTTTTAAGGAGTTCGGAAGGTTTCGGGTCGAAATTTTGAGGTTCAGGGGTAAAATGGTCAATTAGGGTTTCCAGAGGCAAAATTGTCATTTTGCACCCGGGGTTGAGTTTTTAGTCCTGACAGCGCCCTAATCACAAATATAACATGTTTTTAAATGTTTACGTATCAAGTATATGACCTTTTTCGTAATTATGAAAAATATGTTGCACGCTTGGTTTTATGAAAAATTACGTAAATGCATGTTTTTATAAGTTATGAAAATGATGATGTTTTTGAAGGATGAGAATTTGTTGTCACTGACGATATATGTATACGTGTGTACTGCTGCACTCGATCCCCTCGATCTTCAGCGCCTCCCATAAATCATCAAATCCTGCATCATACAAACCTAGTGAGTCTAAAGACTCAACACGTTATAAACATGGATATCAAATAATACATATACAATCATATGCATTAAAATCATAATTTTATTTAAAATAGCTTTTGAACATAATTACATCATTTAAAACATTTAAGAATAATTAAATCATAAATCGTAAAACCATTTTAAAATAACTTTAAGCATAAATAAATCCTTTAAAAATCATTTTAAATAAGCTTTGAGCATAAATAAATCATTTTAAAAAATAGCTTTAATCATCATAATAAATCATATATTATAAAATCATTTTAATCATAAGCTTTCAATCATATATCATTTTGGGTGAAGTTTGATCCTTGAAAGTGACTAGTTTTTATCCTCGGTCGACTGATCAGTCTTCAGCTTCACATGGCCCATGGGGGTGTGCACTAGGCTCCACCATAAAAATACGATCGTCGGGGCTCTCTCGGGTGCCTTTTCCCATATATGAGCTCTCTCTGGGGCAATTTCCCCTAGATAGGCTCCTTCTGAGGCCTTTTCCCCTCACGACATCCCCATAAAATTGAAAGTTCGCCGTCCTCAACATAAACGGATCCCCCACAAATTATATATCATATGCCACAGTCAATTAACATCCCTCAAAATATTTTTCTTTTCTTTTAAAACATAAAATATCATGATTTTCCAAAAATATCATTTTAAACAGTATAAATTACACAACTTTACCATAAATCCTAAAATAACATATTATCATCAAAATCATCATTTTAAATCATAGAATATAATTTTACAAGCATTATGATCCTTCGGGACGCTACCAAGCGTTTATGTATTTTCTTAAGTGTAAAATTATTGTTTTGCCCCTGGACGTAAAAATTCTCGAATATATCTTTTTCTCACTTTTAATGACATGAGATTATTCTGAATAATTATTTAAGCTTAAATATAATTTTTCATAATTTTAGAAAGCTTAAAACTAGGCGTTCCTATTAATTCTTTAATTAATATTTCGTGCGACGATTAAATCCTGGATAAATCCAAAACTCATTATTTTGATCCCAAATTTTAAACATAACATTTTTATTATTTATTCTACCCTTGGGAGCCATGAACCACACCCGTGGACCCATGGTTCCAATTTTAATCTTTTAAATTTTGTTTTTGACACAAATTGGAACATACCGAGCCAACTCCTAAATTACTCGAGCCACATCCAAGCCACCTCAAGCCAAACCCTAGCCAACCCACCCAGGCACCCTCTTGACCAATCCCAGCCCAAGGAACCAGCCCCTATGTTGCTCAAACTCACCTATACAATAGACCAAATTCTGGACATGGGAGGAACCTCACGCCTATGGACTCCTAGCCAACCTAGGACATTTCCAGTCAAGCCACCACCAAGCCCACCTGACCCTAACCATCCCTGGACCACGCCCAGACCCTACCCAAACCTAGCCCAGCCCCTGACCGCGCGCACGAAGCGCTGCACCTGACAGCAGCCTCGTGCGTCACCCTTGCTGCCATGCGCATCCTCACGTTCCTTTGAGCCACAGCGCACCCACTTGCACCAACCCCTGGCCCGACCCATACCCATCACCCTAGGACCCTGATGGACCACCTAGCCCAGCCCACACCGAGCCGCAGCCCCTGGAATTCTCGGCCACACCAGAACCTGTGAAGATTCCCTTCACGCAAGGACTCTTCCTTAGCCTCCTTCCTCGACCCTAGCCGCCCTAGGACCCTACCTAGCCTTCAAGACTGACCCTGGCCAAGCCCCCACAACCAGCCCTGGCCAGCCCTGTGACCCATGCAAAACCACCGAGCCCCTTAACCACAACATGCACACAAAACCCACGGTTCTTATTTCTGATTTTAGCCCACGATTTCCAACCTTGTTTTCTCATTTATTTTGTTATGTTTTGGCTACAAATCATTCATAATTTATCGTGTATTGGCAGCTTGTCCGTCAGAATCAAAAACGTTTTTCAAATAAACGTAAAATCGTTGAAACTTTGAAAAATACCTATCCCGCCGTAAAATAATCGAACACCAAAATTTTTCATGCATAAACAATTAGCACAAACATATTATGATTTGTATGATGTTTAAAAGAGTTTAGAAAATGTGCATTTGCGTTTATAAAGCTCGAATATACAATCTTCGGCGAGTGTGTGACGTTGGACGACCGGACGACGAAGAACACATGCCCTTTTTCTTTCCTCTTATTTTCGAAAATTATTGTGTGTGCTTGGTGAATTTTGGCTGATTCAAGGGTGAGTTGTGGTGTTTTGAAATCCTATGTAGCTTATTTATAAATAATTAACATGTTAAAGGGCTTTGGTTTTAGGCTTGCAAGTTTAAGGGTAATTGAGACTACTTTAAATAATTAAATTGGGCCTAATAACACTTAATTAATTAAATAATAAAATTTTATAAAATAAGTTTTCATAAAAATAATATTTTTGATATTTTAAAACTCCTTGTTTGCCCACAACCGGCTTCCCGGAAAAAATAGAGTTCGACTCGTAAAATAATTCGAACTCCAATATTTTTAGAAAAATTAAATCATTTTTAAATCATATTAGGAAGCCTTGCCATTAATTAAATAAAAATACATATTCTTGTTTTGGTCGTCCCCAGTCTCCTTCCCTCTGCCTATTATCGAATATTCGGATAAAACTCTTTATTTCATGTAATCATGTCATATTATCATTTTATCATGCCCTTACATATTTAATCATATAATAAATATCATGGTAGCATTTAAAATCAATTAAATAAAACAATTAAACAATTAAAACAATTTTCCATGCATGCGGTTTACGTAGGTTGGTTTTTCGGACGTTACAAAGGAAATGAACAAGTATATGATGATATGATGAGATGTTTTTGACACGCTATGCTATGATATGAAATGTTTAAGTTCATGTTTCTTCTCAAGTTCATGAAACATAATTTTATTAAGGTACTTTTTACTCTTGCATATTATGTATATGTACTTGCTATTAACGTTACAGGTGTGTTGAGTCTTTAGACTCATTAGACGTGAATGTTGCAGGTGAGCGTATAGATGAGGAGGCTGGAGGCACCGAAGTCTGAGTAGGCGGGGTTGGATATGCGCACGTGAACCTGAGGACCATATATTTTTCGCACATCACGATTTGATATAAGAGTGGACATGATTATTCTATATGCTTTTTTTTACATGTTGGTAGTCGTGAGGATTTTTACTTTCTTCCTGTTATTCTATTTTTAACGTAAGTCCAGTGTTGTTGATTCAGTGAATATCTTAAACTACAGTATTTTTATCTATCATTGGATTACATCTATTTTTGAAAGTTGATATTTTCAGCAGTGTTGCATGCATGCTTAATTATGTAATTTTCGAGTTTGAGCTTGTTTAAAAAAAATTCTTGCAGTATTTTAAGGAGTAGATGTTTCATAATGTGTTGATATGGTCGGTCATCGATGAGGATTCCGCCATCTGAAGATTATAAAGCATTCTCTTTAGGAAAATCATATTGTGTAGAGACGTGATCTCGTACATATTTGTCAGAGTATCTCAGATAACTTTTGCTATTTTTATCTTAGAGATACTTGACATTACTTCGTCTGCTATAGCCAAGTGTAAATTAGCAACAACATTATCATTCATCTCATTCCATTTTTCATTATCCGTAATTTTCACTGGTCTATTTTCAATAGCCGCCAATCAATTCTCCTTTCTTAAAATTGCTTGTATCTTTATTTTCCATAGCATAAAAATTGCTTCCAATGAACTTTGTTATCTCGTACCTACTCGCCATTATGTCGACAACAATTTAATAGGCTGGACAAAATAATCCCGCCTTAATAAAATAAATCTAAAAAAAATTCCTGGTGTGCAAGATCAGTCTAGGCTGCAATCACATAGCATACTCAGAATTTTAAGAAATTTTAAATCAAGGCTCTGATACCACTACTTGGTCCCACGTGCGAAAATTTGAGATAATACATATGAAAATAAAGAATAAACTAGACATCGAGATTTACGTGGAAAACCCGCAAAAATTATTAGGGTAAAAACCACAGACAAGATGAAAATAATTCCACTATAATATTTTACGGTGTACAATCACTCACTATGTTACCAAAAAGAACACACACTCTCTTAATAAAGGAGAACAAAACACCACACAAATATTATAGAACTAAGCAATCAAATGCTATAAGATGAGAAAAAACTCGAAGAAGAGATATATAAAAATGAGAGGAGGGAGCTCTGTTTATCTTATCACCGTGGAACGCGTTCCCTTCTAGGGGTGGAAAAAAATACCGAAATACCGAAAAACCGTACCGAAAAAATACCGAACTTACCGAAAAAATCGGGATACCGAAAATTTCGGTACGGTATGTATACCGAAAAAATTTCGGTATACCGACAATTTTTTCGGTATACCGATAAAGTTTTCGGTGTCGGTACGGTACCGGTATGAATTTTTTTCATACCGAAAATTCGGTATACCGATTCGGTATACCGAATGTGCGGTATACCGAATTTTCGGTATCGATATCGGTATGGAAAAATTCCATACCGATATTTTCGGTACGGTATACTGTACCGTACCCACCCCTATTTCTCTTCAGAAGCAAATAGCCAGCACTGTTGCATGCATTGAGTTCACTTGGATGAACATAATTAATTAAAGCTTAACCTGACCCGAAGCATAAGCCTAAGCGAGGATCAGTATCAAATGGGCCCAAATTCATTTTTGTTTCCTTTGTTTTATTAACCAAACACGCCCTATGGAAGAATTGGACGGTTTGGATTTGGACTCGGGACGACTTTGTCTCCATTAACTCTCGATGTGATCGCATTTCACTTCACTCACTCTTTTGATCTTCAGTAAAGATCTTTGCATCTCCTTATGTTAGTGGTGGTGTTCGAATTTTGCGTTTAATACTAGCAATTTCCAAATTATTTCATATTACAACCTGAAATCTTTCTGTTCATGAAGCGCGATTGTTTGATTTGCGGTTGTTTGTTTCAATTACGCTATCGAGCTTAAGTTTTTGATGAATTTTGTTGCAGGTGTTGCATTAGGAGTTTACATTCCGTTAGCGTTAGATTTCAGCAATGGTAACGTTTCGGTGCTAGCTTTAACGATGATGATTATATTTTTATTGCTGTTGAATTTCATGGCTCTATGAGTTTTGGTGTGCTTGTTCCAGAATTATATTATTGGAGCCTTTAAGCCTGCTTGCAACATATCTGTTACATTTGCGGATGGGAAAGCTCGAAAGCAGGTGTACATTTCAGCCTTTATAACTTCTTTGTTCTCCAAGTACTTGACGAACTACGAATTTATGCTTGTGTATTTTTCTTATGTTATTTTGATGGGCAGAAGCGACCACGGGGCTATATCATATCTGTTCCTTTACATTCTCTAACGAAGTTTAGTGGATGGGTTTGTTGCACATAATTATCTAACCAATCTATAATTTGATTTTCATAAGAGTTGATGTCTATACTTGTTTTCCTGACATTTTATTTGTAGCTAATAGAGTGTAACTGAACAGAGTGAGTAAAACGCATGTTTTGAATGTTTGTTCAGTTTGGATGGTTGCTTTGGTAACTAAGATTTCTTTACTAATTTTATCTGCTGTCAGTAATGGAAAGACAGGCTCATGTTTTCTATATCACATGTACCATTGTTATTTTAGGTCCCGTTGAAGAAGGGGGGTGGTGGTGGTACGGTGATGGCCCCACTCTTCCAAAGCCAAGAAAATATATCTGGAAAGGTATTTTTTACTTGTATTATCATTATCAATTCGGAACAAAAAAAATTTAGCTTACAATTTGGTTTGTTAATAATGTGGATGTCCACCCATGAGTTGTGTTTTCAGATATCTATTGAACCAGTCTCTGGGAAGAAGGTGGAACACAATGGAATCAAAGTAGAGCTTCTTGGTCAAATAGGTTTGTTTCTTCATGATATTGTCGATGTTATTCAGAGCATTCAGGTTCAGTTTTACTTCTGTGTTGTTAGACGAAGTAAGTTTTTTGGTTGCCACTTCATCTTGAACTTCCCTATTTTTTTTTATGTAAGATTGACTTAATTATGAATACAGAAATATTGTAGACTGAACAAATATCACAATTAGTTTCTGTTTGTAGAAATGTTTTTTGACAGAGGCAACTTCTACGACTTCACTTCTCTGGGTAAGCACTATCATTTATTTATTACTCATTGTTCTGCTTCGTAGGTTCACATCCTTTTAACCCATCTTCTATTTTTGCATATAGTCCGTGAACTGGATGTTCCTGGGGAATTATATGAAAAGAAAACATTTCCCTTCGAATTTTCAACTATTGAGATGCCATATGAGACATACAACGGAGTAAATGTGCGACTTAGGTGAGTTATTTTTGTATATTTTATGATCCTGTACAGTAACTATATGTTTTGGCTGTTTCTGTACTGGCAAAATGATGTGTTCTCAATTTTTTTACCATACGTAGTGCGTAAAGCAGAAAGTGGGGGAAAAACATGTTTCTAGATATTTAAGATTAGGAATAGATTGACCGCCTATGACCAAGGACTTTGGTTTTCACGTCTATGTTAAACTATTCTGGATTCTTTTGCTGACTGCTGTAATTGTAATTTGTCGATAGTTGTAGATTTTTTTTTTGGTTCTGTTTGTGAGCTCCAAGTGTAGCGGCTGGGGGAGGGGAGGTTGAGTTGACTTATTGTGATGTATCACTCTGTTTATTTTTTTGGTTGAAACATCTGGTTTTTTGAGTTTGCATGCTCTTTTTGTAATATCAATTTTTTAAGCTTTTCTTGGCATATAGATTGATTGCATAAAGTTATATATCAAGCATCTGTTTGCGAAAACTCACAACTATTTTCCGTTGCAGCATAGAGACTTGGTAATGTGAATAAGCCCAGAAAGATTATGTCCTTGTTGCCTTCTCTCTTGTTCTGGCATTTGATTTCTTATTTTTCATTTTCCAGAGTCAGATGTTAAATCTTAGCCCTACTTTATTAGAATGATGTGCTTGTTTCAGGTATGTCCTGAAGGTGACAATAAGTTGGGGCTATGCTGGAAGCATAATAGAATATCAAGAATTTGTGGTGAATATAATCTTCTCCTAAAATTTTTAAAGTATCCTATGCAGTGAATTCCAGTTAGAGGACATGTATTAAGGCACTCACTATTCTTCTGAACATTGTTTAAGTGGATCATTACCCTGATGTGGTGGTGAAAATTGATACTACTCAAATCCACTAGGCTGTTTGGTTTTGTTTTGGGAATTTTGGAAAATACTTTGGGAACTATTTTGGGAGAATCAATGTTGTTTAGCGTTGTTTTATGAAAATAGAATTTTTAATAACAAATCATGTAAAAAAATATAGGATAAAACTATTTTAACTTTTAAATATATTCTTGAGCTAGAATATAACGTAATACTATTGAAAGAGAATGTTATGTTGGGAGATGTGAAAATGAACGAAAATGTGTGTTGGGGAAAAGAGAATGAAAATAGGTGATGGTGTTTGTTTTTATTTTGAGATAAAATGTCTACAGAAAATAACAACAAAGGGACTAGTTTGTTTCACTCCTTGGAAAAAATGACACATAATTTAATCTTGTGGGAAGAAAATATTTTAAATGCTTATCTCTATGTTAGAGGAGGTAATTTTTACTCTTGCCTCATCCGAGAATCTGTAATTTCTCTTTATATGAACTTAGAGTGGCATTATTGTTGGAGGCTCTTTCATGCCTTGTGTTGCCTGTGATTTCTAACTTAATTTTCCATCCTAATCTTCTGGATTTGAGCCTCCAGTGTACTTGAGATTGAATAGTAACAAGGACAGTTTACTTTTAGAGAGGAAAGAGATTGTTTCTGGAAGCAGTTTTTGTTTTCTGCATATTTTACTGTGCAGTGCATCTGTCATTTTGTTGAGTTCAAAACTGCCTTGTGTTAATGAGCTTTCAATATCTGTGATCTACTCATTTGATTTAGTCAATTGTTTTGTGGTGTATCAGGTTAGGAATTATACTCCCTCTCCATCGATCAACACCAGCATCAAGGTATACTGTTATTTATATTTACTTTTGTGTTCATGTTTTCCGAGTGACTGTAATTCTTCTGAGCGTGCAACTATTCAAGTGATCTAAAGGATGTTTGGATCATAATCTTCAACTATTTCTGACACATTATGCAACATTGAGGATATTCTCCTTTGATTTATACCTGTATAGAAATGTTTCAATAATCTCGATCTTCTGGTTGTAGATGGAAGTTGGAATCGAAGACTGCCTTCATATTGAGTTCGAGTACAATAAGAGCAAGTAAGTTACCACATGCTACCTTTTAATTAATAATCAAGCCAATGTACCTCCTTCAGTTTGGGATGGAACTGAATTCTGGTGTTTGTAGTGAGTAAACTCAAATACTGTTTCTTTTTGGTTTTTTTCAGTTCAATTTCTTTTAGGGTCTAATCAGCCCTGGTCACTTATGTGACATTGCCGGGTTTCACCTAATGGGTATTTTTACACAACCATTTCAGGATCAGCAAACCCTGTCTGCAGTCAAATTTTTTTTTTGAGTGCTAGTTTTTATCTTCTTTTGCAATTAAAGATGGCCAACGATCTCATACTGATCAGAATTTTTTAATATCCAGGTACGATTTGAAAGATGTTATTTTAGGCAAAATATATTTTCTCCTCGTAAGAATTAAGATAAAAAATATGGATCTTGAGATTAGACGCAGAGAATCGACAGGGTCAGGGACTAACACCCATGTTGAGACAGAGACGCTAGCAAAGTTCGAACTTATGGATGGTGCTCCAGTCAGAGGTACATTAAGAACTATTCTTAATTTTCCTATATGCTTGTAGTTAATAGTAGGTGAGAAGACTCATTGTAAGTGTTTCTTCTCTTTGTGGCTCCTCTTGATTCGTGATAGTATGCTCTTTGTTTTTCCCTTTCTTTTTTGTGTTTGCCTATGTCTTTATTTACTTGGAAAAGGTTCCAATCTGCTGTAACTTTTGGATAAGTCGGATAATTCACTGGACAAGTGCTTGCTTTGACAGGTGAATCAATTCCTATAAGATTGTTCCTTAGCCCCTATGAGCTAACCCCAACATATCAAAACATCAACAACAAATTTAGTGTAAAGTACTACTTGAACCTTGTACTTGTGGATGAAGAGGACCGTCGATATTTCAAGCAACAAGAAATCACAATGTACCGGCTCTGTGATGCACCCACATCATGAATTCACTTAAGAAAGTTTTGAAGATTTGCCTCATCACGATGCTGTGTGAAGTCCCTCAATCTAAGGTTGTGAGATTACAAATCTGTAAAAGCTTACCTTGTTCTCTGTAGTTATTCTAGTCTTCGATACAAAATACACATTTGTGTAGAGAATAATTATGAACTTTAGCCATCTGGAGATCTCATGCTGATGTTCTTCTGTTAGAATTTTAGACAACTTTCGGCTATTTTGGGATGTTCAAGTGCAACAGTTGCATGATCGAGTTTATTGTGGTGGATGCATGCATTTATGTAAGCATAAAAAAAAACTCTAAAACTTTTGAAAACTGCAGGAGCTTGATCTCTGAAGTAATTAAAATCAATCCTTCTTAGAAGATAAACTGATGTCCACTACAATCGATTTGATTTTTTTAACCTATGTAGAACTCAGTAAGACTCAAATCTCAATTTAAAAAACAATCACATTACAACTTGCTCAAGATAACTTTTTCGGACTGAGCTTCAATCTTCAGATACTGTTGGTAGGTCTTCCTTAAACCAGTTATAAAGCCCTCCTTCCAGGTGATACACATTTGTGTAGCCGTTGAGAACCAGCAAGTAAGCTGCTATGAATGACCTGCATTGAGTAGTATTACAAATGTTTGAAGACCTTCTACTTAATTAGGTTACATGAATACAGCAGATGCTTTCCTACAGACTACAAAGCTTCACGCTGCCCTTGTCAAAAGATGAGAATCACAAACCATTCAAATTAAACCTGGCCTCACATCCGACCCTAAACCTATTTTTTGTGTATGAATCATGTTTCACCTGAAGTTATTGAAAGCCCAGAGGTCTATGCTCTCGATGTAAGCCAAGGCTCGGCTACCCAACAAAGTGCACGCTGGTGGTCTATAAAGACTCGGCACTTTTTAAGCAGTCTCTAAACATAGGGAAGGTAAATCAATAAATCTTTCAATGTATAATTGTTAGTGATCCCATGTCAACTCCACAAACAAGTGCAGAGTGACCGATGAGTTTTTAGGGAGTCTTTAGGATTTGGGCTCTTCTCATAGCTTATGGCCTAACAGAAATGCTAGATAACAGTTGTCTGTAATCAAACGAGTTCAATAATATTTAAAATACATATTTGGTTGTATGTGAGAATTTTCTCTAAATATTTCAATCCACCAAATCATTTTCTAGGATGGCCCATCTTTTTAATAAGGCGCAAAAAAATCCTAGGTTTTGCCATGCTCATATGCCTAAAGTGTTCTTTGTGCTTAGAAATAGGCTATTGTTAGATACGTTGGCTGAGTTAAGTTTTTAAGAGTTTTATTAAGTTTTTAAGAGATTTATATATAGATTTGGACAATCCTCTTCCTTTGAGCTAGCTTTTAGGTAGAAGTTAGACTCTCATAATCTTAACAAAGTCCAGACCCACCATTATATGTTGAACTATGCTTATGGGTCACCCGCTTAATATCTTGTTAATTTCACGTTTCAGACTATCATTTGGCTGGATTAAGCTTGGGAGCTGTACATATGAATTTGGATAATCTCGCATCTTGAGCTAGCTTTTGGGGTGGAGTTTGGACTAAGTCAATAATCTTTAACAGTTATACCCATTTTCTCTCGTGTTTGAAGAATAATAATAATATATGTTATGGTACTGTATTGATTATTTCTCTGGTCTTTCGATGCATCTTTATTGCATCACGGCAAAACCAAAGACAAACCAAGAAATTCAGTAGAAGGAGAGGGTGGAATCTGTTCACGCCTCTAGGTATTAGGGATGGTGAAGATAGCTAGCTAGGAAATACAAGTAGAGTTGAGGAGAACCTCGACTGTTGGCCCTCTGGAAGATTTTGTGTAGGCTTGGTCGTTCCTCCAGTTGAACATGCCACTATAATCTTTGAATCCTTGGTTAATTTTGATTCCACGCCTGCTTGCACAATCCTTAGCCGTCAAGTAAATAAATTTCGTTTTTCTTAGGAGTACCAAGTCTAAATGTCGTTTGCATCTTACGTGAGATAAATTCAGGGTTCTCCTCCGTTCCCGCAAAAATACCGAAAAACGCAAATGCTACTCTCCTTGCAATGTCCCATGCAGTCCAGTCCTTTATAAGCCTGTATATTTGCACATTAATAGCACCTTCCGGATGAGCCTGTCACCAAACAACAATCAAGCAGTAAGATGGAGCGAATTGAAATGCAAATCTGCACCGCACCCTTTTGTACGACCATTTCGGTGGTTCAACTATCCTAACATCTTAAATGTTGTCCACCAATACTTTTGATTCTGAAATTTGTTCATTCGCATAAAACCAAGAATCATATGGGATTTACTCCAATGAGTTTCTGCTTGCCATGTCTAGAATAACCTACATCTCTCGACTTTTAGGACTTCTAAAAGAGAGACTGGTGAAATAGGACTCACCTCTTTGAATTCTGCCTCTGGCCGTACATCAAGAATGACAAAGTTATTTTCTTTTGTGAGCCGCAATGCTTCCTTTACATCCACACTCCTTACCTGCAAAACTTAGTCCAGTTATCCATACCCACTTCTCACCAAACAGACTGCCCAAGTATACAATGACAGCCTAAAATTGGGAAGTTATTAGAAAACAAAAAAGGGTTTTGTAGATTTTAAAATTTTTAGCTCAACGAATAAATGATTTTGGCCAATTTCCTCCTCAGTTACTTTTCCTAACATGAACTAACTACACCTGTTTTTCTCACCTTTTTTTGTAGCAGAACTTGTCGTTTAATCTTCCAATCTTCTTCAGCTGATTCTCCCAAAGAAAGAACTGACACATTCAGCTTGATACAGATTAACAATTATAGAGATTGCGTGTGTTGTATCTTATCTACCTGGTGATTTGGCAGGTTTTGTGGCTGCATTTTGAATTCTGAGTGGCCTAAAGCTTCTTGATAATTTACCCACTTTTGTACCAGTAGACTCGACGCTAGAGTTAAAACTGTAAGCAAGAGTTGAAGAATGAAACTTGGGATGTAGAGAAGAAGAAGCAGATGTGTGTGGACTAATTGAAGTAACCCCAGCCATTTCTCAGACCCTCAAACAAGTTCTCCTACTGGACTTGGATGGGTATGTGTATGTTCCCGGGTTGAGATGAAAAAAATCTTTGATTAGATTTTTTTTCCCTTTGGTGCTTACATTTTTTAAAGCCAAGAGAGGATATAAGTGGGCCATTTTGGAGGCAAAAGAGGAGATATTTTAGCTTAAACACAATCTGAATTTGTGGTGGAGGTGAAATGGATTTCTACATCTCATCTATTTGTTTTTCTCAGCGGTAAGGCGAAAATAAATATTCACATGGTTCGAACAATTACGTATTTGTAAAGTTTTGTTAAATTTTTAAGACTCACAATTGGGTTTGTTTAAGTTTTGATTATGTATTCAATTTATTGATGTTATGATAGCCTATATCCCTGCGAACGGCTCTTCTCCTTGTATATCCCTGCGAACGGCTCTTCTCCTTTGATCGTCTAATTAAGTCCACGATCTAAGACTGTTTTTCTCGCATGGTTTACACTAGAAAATCCAAATGATTTATGAGTTGAGATTGCAGCCTCCGAATTTCCAAAATCCGGAGACAAAGCGGTGCGAGGATGGAAGATAAAAAGTGGTTGAAATTTTTCACACAAATTCCTATAAGGTGGCCGTGACTTTGCCCTTTTGAAATTGGGAAGATTTTGTTAATTTTGTGCTTATTGATTCGTAATCAATATTATGGATTCTTAATCCATAAATAAGCAAATCTAATTTTCTCTTTTGCCAAAATGTTCTTCCTTCTTTCCTTAAGGTGATGGCCGTGAATCTTTAGTGATGGTTAGCGTACAGCACGGTCCCTTCAACACATATATCCCGATCAAATCTGCAATCATTGGTATATCGAGAGTTGCATATGAATTCGATAATGATGTGATTTATCTTTGAGCACTAATAGTGTCATGATATGTGCAACTAGGAAAACACATTTCCCTAAAGCACATTTATTTCTCTGTCCAGAGACTCCTTGTACTATTAACTCATCAGATCACATAGGATATCTTCACTCGTAGGCGAACGGTGAATCCCCGACTACAATGCATTTGCTTCTACGTATTTCGAAACCACACCCAACCTCGCCACCTGATGACCCTCGATGGAGTCGGTAAACGGATCAAAGTGCACGCTAATAGGTATAGCCCCTACATTGTCTCGGGTCAGAGGACTAATTGTGTACAACCATAACTACGGACTATTCCACTCGATAAGTTCGAACCACTTGGATAGTTCGAGAGAGGGTTGTTCAGTGCATCATCATATGATCACCCATCTGTGTGAATGGATATCTCCATGCCTTGCCAAAGAAACATGATGTTTACATCAAAGATGCTAGTCTCAAGCTCGAGCGACCTTTATCCTTGATCTAGGTGGCTAATTCGACTAGGAACATGTTTAGAATATATGATACACTGTCTAATGAGTTACATAATCTTATGTTGTGACGCAGACCTCATGATACCTATTGTATATTCAAGTACTTTATCTATGCAGCTTGCATGAGTATACAGATAAAGTATGATGTCATAATCGAATAAAATCTTAAAATATTATTAAAATAAAGATTGTTTTACATTAGAGTCAATAAAGCTCGAACCACAAGTTGGCTTGCAGGACACCTACTCTAACAATCTCCCACTTGCCCTATAGGCAACTAACATAGATCTTAGACTCATTCTGTAACGTACCGTACTTTTTACTACTAAAATTTGCGGAAGAATTAAAAATTTTCTTAAATAAAAACGTGAACCTTCAAAATTTGATAAAACAACTATTCGCCCTCAAAAATTGTTGCAACAGAAAATCTCAAAATGGTGTCTACCAAAAGTATTTGCTCGAACCTCAAACAGTAAGTAACACAAAATCAGAGTAATAAAACATTTTCATAAAACTAAAACTTGACGGTCCTCGGGTTTAGCCTCCCGCTCAGTCCAAGCCTGCTCTTTGGTCCCCACCTCCTGTCTCCTCATAAATATCCTCACCTGCATCGATCAAGTCTAGTGAGTCTAAAGACTCAACACGTATAAACTGGAAGTAACGAGTAGTACATAATAAAATCACATGCAACTTTAAAATAGGACATACATACTTGAACTTGCATAATAAAACTGAACATACGTACATACATACTTAGACGTGCCATCAACATAAACTTTTCTTAAATGTGCTTGCATACATGAACATACTTGAACATACATAACTTCATCATTTTGCGTAGATGATGGTTCAAAGCAAGTGACCCATAACATAATTCTCCTGATCAGACTAAACCACAGTACTGGGCTGACAGGGACGTATCAACTGCCACATACATGAGATCCCCGTTCATAATTTAACGGGCTGATTAGTCTACGTTCATGATTTAACGCTTTCCAATCACGACCTAAACCAGTTCATGATTTAACGGGGTGGAGAGGTCCTCGGCCACGTTCACCGACTTCCAAACCCATTCATAAATTGGTCACAAGACATTTAGCATATCTCAAAAATTTAAAATATTTTCTTTTGCACGTCAACATACTTACTTGGCGTTGAGGGATTCGTTGGACTTCGATTGGGGCCGTTGCTGCACATACTAATCATTAATTTACATGCTTAACTTGCATAACTTAGACGTAGGTAATCATGCTTACTTACGAGTTCATTCAATTCCTTAGGACGTTCTAAAATTCCCATGACCCGACCTTGTAAATTATCGTACTAAACCATGACATCAAACCCCGAACATGCTATATAAAATTTTTCCCAAAGTATGAAGGACACGGACCCCGGGCCTAGGTCCGGGTAGGGGTCCGTGTTCGTGCGCTAAAATGTGTCGTGCAGAAGGAGGAAGGCACGGACCCCGTGTCTAGGTCCGTGTAAGGGTCCGTGTGTGTGCGCAAATTGACACCGAAAAGAATACAAAGGCACGGATCCCATGCTCAGGTCCGTGTGGAGGTCCGTGTCCGTGCGCAAAAATGACGATCAAGAATAGACAAAGACACAGACCCCGTGCCAGGGTCCGTGTATTCTCGTTGGACGCGAACTCACGAAAATCCTGTACATGTCATGCTTAACATTCTAGACTCGTTTGTACGGACCAAGAACCGACACCTCGAGACACATCCTAACATGCCAAAACATCGAACCAATTACATACAAGTACCCAAAGCAACGACGTTCACCCTACGACACATACAATTAAAAAACGTGGCAATTGACACCAAATCGGTTCCTACGACTTCTAGTGTATTCGAGTGCCTAACAACACCGAACGACATGTCAAATAACAACTCAACATCATACTAATCATACCTAGACGCAGCAACGATCACCCGTCGATTCCCAACGAAGCCTGCAACAATAAAATCTAAAAAAAACGCATCAACACATAATTTTCTGAAAAACGAAGTTTAAGCAGTCCCACGAAAAACGTCATAACTCACTCAATTTTTATCCAAATATTCCGAATTTTATATCAAATCGAAGGTATCAAAAAATTCAACAATTTTCACAGTGAAAGTTTTCTCAGAATCCCGACCGAAAAATCTCAGTTTTCAAAAGAACAGCAAAAACGGGATTTGAGATCTAAGCTTATTTCAAAACTGATCCAAAACGTTTTTCGCTCAAACAACGAACGTCACCCATGAATTTTTACACATAAATAACAACGCAACGCATAATATGACGAGATCGATGCAGAAATAACAGAATATACGTGCCTTTGATATTCAAAAATACCGTAACGACAATACCGAAGCGGGGAGAGATGCGAGGTTGATCCGGGACGATCGTGGCGCTAAAATCTTTGAAGAAAACACACGAAAATACGCTGGAAAATCAGAAGGGTAGGGGCGGCTGCTGAAAGTGGAAGAACCCTAGGTTTTTCTCTCTTTTAAAAATCTGAAAATGAGATGTGTAGGGTGTATTGTGTGTTTTAGTGTGTGTAAAAACATGTAAGTGTGTGTGAGTGTGTGTGGGTTTTTAATTAGGAGAAATTAGTGCTAAATTAACTAATTAAAAATACTAATTAAAGGTTAACACACACTAATTTAATCAAACTCCTCATTTAAAATAATTACACACTAATTTTAAAAGTTCTAAACTCTTAAATTAATAAATACATAAATAAGGCTTTAAAATACTAAACTAAATAAATTATTTAAAATGCACCATCCTTAACTTAAAATAAAATACCATCTTTTGAAATTGCCCAAAAATCGTCACCAGTCTTTTCCTCGATCCAGCCTCGAATAATCGCCTGAACATGAAACTTGAATAACATTTTAACGTGCATCACATAACATGAATAATTTAAAATAATGTATTTAAATAAATCATGCATCGCTAAAACTCCTTTTAAAATTAATTATATGCTTTAATAATTAAATAAATGCATGGTTTATATGTGTACTGAATTTGGGCACTACAGTTCCTCCCTCACTTATAAAAATTTCGTCCTCGAAATTAAGTCTTACCGAACAACTCCGGGTATCGAATCCTCATATCTGCCTCTGACTCCCAAGTGGCCTCTTCCACTGATTGGTTTAGCCACCGGACTTTGACTAGCTTAGTCACCTTGTTTCGGAGTCTACGCTCCTGTTTGTCTAGGATTTAGACGGGTTTCTCCTCATAAGATAGGTCTGGAGCCAATTGTAACGGTCCATAGCTCAACACATGTGAAGGATTAGCTAGGTATTTCCTCAGCATCGAGACGTGGAACATATTGTGTACCCCGGCCAGATTCGGCGGAAGGGCAACCCGATAGGCTAGTGTCCCAACTCTATCCAGAATTTTAAACGGCCCAATAAACCTCGGACTGAGCTTGCCTCTCTTCCCAAATCTCATAACACCCTTCATGGGCGCTATCTTTACAAATACGTGATCACCCACGGCAAACTCTAGATCTCTTCTCCTCTTATCAGCATAACTTTTCTGACGACTCTGGGCAGTCTTCATTCTGTCTCGGATCATGACCACCACATCTGTAGTCTGCTGAACTATCTCCGGACCAAGTTCTGCTCTTTCACCAACCTCATCCAATGAACCGGTGATCTGCACATCCTTCCATACAACGCCTCGTAGGGAGCCATACCTATCGATGATTGGAAACTGTTGTTGTATGTAAACTCCACTAGAGGTATCTTCGATTCCCAAGTCCCCTGGAAATCTATTATACAGGCTCGCAGTAAATCCTCCAAAATCTGAATCACTCGCTCAGACTGGCCATCTGTCTGAGGGTGAAAAGCGGTGCTGAAAAGCAGCTTCGTCCCCATGGCTGCATGTAGACTCTTCCAGAAGGACGATGTAAATCTCGGGTTCCTGTCGGACATAATAGAAACTGGGATCCCATGCAATCGAACTATCTCCTTGATATAAATCTCCGCATACTGCGTCATGGAGAAAGTCGTCTTCACTGGCAAGAAGTACGCTGACTTAGTGAGTCGATCCACTATAACCCAAATGGAATTCGATCCCCTGACTGAGCACGGCAAACCAACCACAAAATCCATTGTAACATTCTCCCATTTCCACTCTGGGATGGGGAGTGGCTTAACCAATCCTGCTGGCCTCTGATGCTCTGCCTTCACCTGCTAACAAGTGAGGCATTCAGACACAAATTTGCGGATATCTCTCTTCATTCCTGGCCACCAATACAAAATCTGTAGGTCCTTGTACATCTTGGTACCTCCGGGGTGAATAGAATACGGAGATGCGTGTGCCTCTGTCAGAATATCCTCTCTGATCGAATCAATACTAGGCACCCACATTCTACCTCTGTACCTCACAATACCATCTGACACTGTGTAGAGTACATTGCCCTTGGTTTCATCCTTCAGCCTCCATTTCTGTAACTTCTCATCTGAAGGCTGACCTGTACGAATACGGTCTAGCAAGGATGATTGGACTGTCAGATTAGACAGCCTTGGAGCTCTGCCCTTGCGGTAAACTTCTAAATCAAACCTCTGAATCTCAGACTGAAGAGGTCTCTGTACTGACAACTGTGCTACAACTGCCACTTTTCTGCTCAAGGCGTCTGCGACGACATTAGCCTTTCCCGGATGGTAGCTAATCTCGCAGTCGTAGTCTTTCACCAACTCTAACCACCGTCTCTGTCTCATATTCAGTTCTTTCTGTGTGAAGAAATACTTGAGACTCTTGTGATTCGTGAATATCTGACACTTCTCGCCGTACAAGTAGTGTCTCCAAATCTTCAATGCAAAGACGACGGCGGCTAATTCTAAATCATGCGTCTGGTAATTCTTCTCATGTACCTTTAACTGTCTGGAAGCATAAGCTATCACCCGACCCTGCTGCATCAAGACTGCGCCTAAACCGAGTTTAGATGCAACGGTGTATAACACAAAATCTCATTGCCCTGTTGGCATGGCTAACACTGGCGCTGAAATAAGAGCTTGCTTCACTGTATCAAAGCTCTTCTGACATTCATCACTCCACACAAACTTAGCATTCTTTTTGGTCAGTGAAGTGAGTGGCACTGCTATCGACGAAAATCCCTGGATAAACTTACGATAGTAACCGACTAATCCCAGAAAACTGCGGATCTCAGAACCATTCCTCGGTTCAACCCAATCCTTAACTGCCGCTACCTTGATTGGATCCACCTCAATTCCACTGCTAGAAATGATATGACCCAAAAAGGCTACCTTCTCCAACCAAAACTCACATTTACTGAACTTCGCAAACAACTTGCGGCCCTGCAAAACATGCAACACTGTCCTCAAATGCTGGATATGCTCCTCATGGTTCTTCGAGTAAATGAGAATGTCGTCAATCAATACAATGACGAACTGATCAAGATAAGGCTGAAATACTCGGTTCATGAGGTTCATGAAAATTGCTGGAGCATTCGTCAGTCCAAACGGCATCACTAAGAACTCGTAATGCCCATACCTGGTCCTGAAGGCTGTTTTGTGAACATCTGCATCTTTCACCTTCAGCTGGTGATACCCTGATCGAAGATCTATCTTAGAGAAGACTGTAGCTCCCTGCAACTGGTCGAACTAGTCTTCGATTCTAGGTAGTGGGTACTTGTTCTTTATCGTTACCTTGTTCAACTCTCGATAATCGATGCACAGTCTCATGCTCCCATCTTTCTTCTTCACAAAGAGCACTGGTGCGCCCCACGGTGAGAAACTAGGGCGGATAAACTCCTTGTCGAGAAGCTCCTGAATCTGCTGCTTGATTTCTAACATTTCAGCTGGAGCTAATCGGTACGGTGCCTTAGAGATTGGCACTGTGCCTGGCATGAGGTCAATAGTAAACTCCACCTCTCTATCTGGTGGAAGGCCTGTGACGTCGTCAGGAAAGACGTCTGGGAAGTCTCTGACTACTGGCACCTCTGATAAAGACAGAGTGGGTATGTCAGGTGCAGAAATAATGCTGGCCAAGAAGGCCTGACACCCCTTAGAAATAAGTCTCCTAGCCTGCATGTAAGAGATCATGCGAGGGAAACTTCTCTATCTGGCTGGTTCAAAAAGAAACTGCTCCATGTCCGGCGCTCTAACCAATACTGACCTCTTCTGAAAATCAATCAGAACTATGTTCCTCGTCAGCCAGTCCATTCCTAAAATAATGTCGAATTCTGGCATCGGCAAGACGATCAAATCAGCATACACCAGGTGGCCGTGCAATTCTAGATCAATGTCTCTGACCACACTAGTAGCTGACAGTTTTTCCCCTGATGGGACTGTCACGGAATAATTCACGTCGAGTCCAATGGTCTTGATATCCAAGTGACTAGCAAATGTTTCCGAAATGAAAGAATGGGTGGCTCATGAATCTATCAAGGCCTGAGTGGCTAATCTCTTAATGAAAATATTTCCTGTCAGTAAAGTCGTGTCTGGGTTCGCCTCCTGTGCATGCATGACGAACACTCTGCCCTGAGTTGGCTGCTTCCACTGTGGGCACTCTTTCAGCATGTGGTCAGTAGCTCCACATTTAAAACATTTCCCGATCCCCATAAGCACTGTCCGGGATGCTGGCGATTGCACTTCTGACACACTGGGAAATTACCGGGCTTTTGAAGCGCCCCCTGCTGCTGAATCGGACCCTTGCCCTTTGGTGGTCCCTGATAAGGTTTCTTCCCTGGTGGCCCCTGATACTGTTTCTTAAATTGGGGCCTCTGATGCTGCTGCCGCTGTTATTGCGGTGGTGCCTGATAGGGCCTCTTGCCCTGCCTGTCCGCCTCTATGTCCCTTTGGTCTTGTTCTGCCGCCAAAGCTCTAGACACGGCAATTGCATAAGTAGTAGGACCAGCAACTCGCACGTCACGGCGCAAGACCGGCCGCAATCCATCCATGAAATGCCTCAGCTTACTCTGGGCATCATTAGCTATCAGGGATACAAAATGACACCCCCTCTCAAACTTCCTCACAAAGTCTGCCACACTGCTGTCTCTCTGCCTCAAACTCCCTTGTTAGGCGAGAGCGTACTTCCTCAGTGAAGTACTTGGAGTAGAAGACTTCCTTGAAACCGTTCCAAGGCAACACCTGCAAGTTGACTGCCATGGACGCACTCTCCCACCACAATCTGGCATCCATGACAGAAGGAACGTGGCATACCTAACCCTATCTGCATCGGTCAGTTCCATAAAATCAAAGATTACCACGATGGACTTAATCCATCCCTCAGCTACCATCGGGTCAGTCGTACCCAAAAACTCTTTAGGATTCATCCTCCTAAACCTCTCATACACTGCTTCCGGTCTGGGCCTCTCCCCCGTATCTACTGCAGTCTGGTTCCTCGCAAACTGTGCGAAGAACTAAGTCATTCCTGCCAGCATTTGTGCCTGCATGTCTGGAGGTGGAGGTGGAGGAGCGTCTCTTCTCTCCTCACGAGCCCCTCTATCCCCTTCCCTTGCTTCACAGTCGATCACACGTCTAGGAGGCATACTGTTCCCATGATTTACCCAACACGTACACCCCACATGCATGAACATGATATAGACAACATAAAATGCACGTACTTGAACTTCAAAATATGCACATGCCGAAATCAAAACTTAATGCTTACTACATAACATAAATTTAAACTTTAAAACTTACAGACTTGAGGTTGACTTCGTGAGCTTCTTGCGACTGACGGTAGGCATAACCCTTTACAAGAACACCGCTCTGATACCAACTGTAATGTACCGTACTTTTTACTACTAAAATTTGCGGAAGAATTAAAAATTTTCTTAAATAAAAACGTGAACCTTCAAATTTTGATAAAACAACTATTCGCCCTCAAAAATTGTTGCAACAGAAAATCTCAAAATTATGTCTACCAAAAGTATTTGCTCGAACCTCAAACAGTAACACAAAATCAGAGTAATAAAACATTTTCATAAAACTAAAACTTGGCGGTCCTCGGGTTTAGCCTCCCGCTCAGTCCAAGCCTGCTCCTTGGTCCCCACCTCCTGTCTCCTCATAAACATCCTCACCTGCATCGATCAAGTCTAGTGAGTCTAAAGACTCAACACGTATAAACTGGAAGTAACGAGTAGTACATAATAAAATCACATGCAACTTTAAAATAGGACATACATACTGAAAACTTGAACTTGCATAATAAAACTGAACATACGTACATACATACTTAGACGTGCCATGAACATAAACTTTTCTTTAACGTGCTTGCATACATGAACATACTTGAACAAACATAACTTCATCATTTTGCGTAGAGGATGGTTCAAAGCAAGTGACACATAACATAATTCGCCTGATCAGACTAAACCACAGTACTGGGCTGACAGGGACGTATCCACTGCCACATACATGAGATCCCCGTTCATAATTTGACGGGCTGATTGGTCTACGTTCATGATTTAAAGCTTTCCAATCACGACCTAAACCCGTTCATGATTTAACGGGGTGGAGAGGTCCTTGGCCACGTTCATCGACTTCCAAACCAATTCATAAATTGGTCACAAGACATTTAGCATATCTCAAAAATTTAAAATATTTTCTTTTGCACATCAACATACTTACTTGGCAATGAGGGATTCGTTGGACTTCGATTGGGGCCGTTGCTGCACATACTAATCATGAATTTACATGCTTAACTTGCATAACTTAGACGTAGGTAATCATGCTTACTTACAAGTTAATTCAATTCCTTAGGACGTTCTAAAATTCCCATGACCCGACCTTGTAAATCATCGTACAAAACCATGACATCAAACCCCGAAC
Organism: Primulina tabacum; assembly: GCF_025594145.1. Lineage (NCBI taxonomy): Eukaryota > Viridiplantae > Streptophyta > Magnoliopsida > Lamiales > Gesneriaceae > Primulina > Primulina tabacum. Next base: position 7,311,780 of record NC_134567.1, read on the forward strand.
ATGCTATATAAAATTTTTCCCAAAGTATGAAGGACACGGACGCCGTGCCTAGGTCCGGGTAGGGGTCCGTGTTCGTGCGCTAAAATGTGTCGTGCAGAAGGAGGAAGGCACGGACCCCGTGTCTAGGTCCGTGTAAGGGTCTGTGTGTGTGCGCAAATTGACACCGAAAAGAATACAAAGGCACGGATCCCGTGCTCAGGTCCGTGTGGAGGTCCGTGTCCGTGCGCAAAAATGACGATCAAGAATAGACAAAGACACGGACCCCGTGCCAGGGTCCGTGTTCGGGTCCGTGTATTCTCGTTGGACGCGAACTCACGAAAATCCTGTACGTGTCATGCTTAACATTCTAGACTCGTTTGTACGGACCAAGAACCGAAACCTCGAGACACATCCTAACATGCCAAAACATCGAACCAATTACATACAAGTACCCAAAGCAACGACGTTCACCCTACGACACATACAATTAAAAAACGTGGCAATTGACACCAAATCGGTTCCTACGACTTCTAGTGTATTCGAGTGCCTAACAACACCGAACGACATGTCAAATAACAACCCAACATCATACTAATCATACCTAGACGCAGCAACGATCACCCGTCGATTTCCAACGAAGCCTGCAACAATAAAATCTCAAAAAAACACATCAACACATAATTTTCTGAAAAACGAAGTTTGAACAGTCCCACGAAAAACGTCATAACTCACTCAATTTTTATCCAAATATTTCAAATTTTATATCAAATCGAAGGTATCAAAAAATTCTACAATTTTCACGTTGAACGTTTTCTCAAAATCCCGACCGAAAAATCTCGGTTTTCAAAAGAACAGCAAAAACGGGGTTTGAGATCTAAGCTTATTTCAAAACTGATCCAAATCGTTTTTCGCTCAAACAACGAACGTCACCCATGATTTTTTACACATAAATAACAACGCAACACATAATATGATGAGATAGATGCAGAAATAACAGAATATACGTGCCTTTGATATTCAAAAATACCGTAACGACAATACCGAAGCGGGGAGAAATGCGAGGTTGATCCGGGACGATCGTGGCGCTAAAATCTTTGAAGAAAACACACGAAAATACGCTGGAAAATCAGAGGGGTAGGGGCGGCTGCTGAAAGTGGAAGAACCCTAGGTTTTTCTCTCTTTTAAAAATCTGAAAATGAGATGTGTAGGGTGTGTTGTGTGTTTTAGTGTGTGTAAAAACGTGTAAGTGTGTGTGAGTGTGTGTGGGTTTTTAATTAGGAGAAATTAGTGCTAAATTAACTAATTAAAAATACTAATTAAAGGTTAACACACACTAATTTAATCAAACTCCTCATTTAAAATAATTACACACTAATTTTAAAAGTTCTAAACTCTTAAATTAATAAATACATAAATAAGGCTTTAAAATGCTAAAACTAAATAAATTATTTAAAATGCACCATTCTTAACTTAAAATAAAATACCATCTTTTGAAATTGCCCAAAAATCGTCACCAGTCTTTTCCTCGATCCAGCCTCGAATAATCGCCTGAACATGAAACTTGAAGAACATTTTAACGTGCATCACATAACATGAATAATTTAAAATAATGTATTTAAATAAATCATGCATCGCTAAGACTCCTTTTAAAATTAATTATATGCTTTAATAATTAAATAAATGCATGTGTTATACGTTTACTGAATTTGGGCACTACACATTCCTTCGCGATGCTTCTCAAAAAATGGTCCTGGCAGAGGCTTCGTTAGTGGATCAGCAACGTTATCTGCGGAGGAGACTCTCTCCACAAATATGTCTCATCTTTCCACAATCGCTCGGATTATGTGAAACTTCCTCAGTATATGTTTGGATCGTTGATGAGACCTCGGTTCCTTCGCTTGCGCTACGGCACCAGTGTTGTCACACTAGATCGGGACTGAATCAACTATTTGAGGAATGACACCCCAAATCTTGGATGAAGTTACTCATCCAAACACCCTCCTTTGGTGCAGTCGATACAACTATGTATTCAGCCTCAGTGGTTGAATCCGCTGTGGTGTCTTGCTTGGAACTCTTCCAAGAGACAGCATCACCATTGAGCTTGAATACAAATCCAATGGTCGATTCAAATCATCCACATCTGATTGGAAGCTGGAATCAGTGTAGCCTTCAAATTTTAGTTCTCAATTCCTGTATACCAAGAACAAATTCTTAGTTCTTCTCAAGTACTTAAGAATGTCCTTCACTACTTTCCAATGTAGTGGACCTGGATTCAACTGATATCTGCCTGAAACACTCAGTAAATATTCAATATCAAGTCGAGTAGATATCATACCATACGTAATACTACCTATGGTAGACGCATATGGAATGCGGCTCATGGTTTCTATCTCCTCATCAATCTTAGGGCACATAGACTTGAATATAGTCACCCAATGAGACATTGGGAGATATCCTCTCTCGGACTCTCCATAGACAATCTCCCGAGTATGATATCGATATATATGGATTGGGTGAGCCCTAGCATTATTTTTTATCTATCTATATTGATCTGTATTCCTAATACATATGATGCTTCACTCATATCCTTCATGGAGAACTTACTAGCTAAATCATACTTTAGTTGACTGCAACATCCCTACATCATTCTTAATGAATAGTATGTCATCAACATAAAGCACTAGGAATTTCACTGCACTCCCACTAATCTTTTTGTATACACAAGGTTCCTCGTGATTTTAAGCAAAATCAAACTCTTTGATAGTGTTTTCAAATATGAGGTTCCAGCTCCTTGATGCCTGTTTGAGGCCATAAATGGATCTATGAATTTTGTATACCTTATGCTCACTTCTTACATCCCCATCTACTCCAAGTTTCCTTTTGTAAATCCATTTGCATCCTATGGGAACAATTCCCTCAGGTGGATCTACTAAGGACCATACTTGGTTTCGAATACATGGATTCCATCTTGGACTGCATGGCTTCAAGGCATTTATATGAATCGGCATCGGACAATGCTTCCTTGAAATTTTTTGAATCACATCCAGGAATGGCTCACCTTGGCCCTCTTCAAGAAGCAGGGTCAACCTGTTAGGCGGTCTTGAGATCCTTTCGAATCTCCTAAAAGTTTGTGTTTCTTTGATTGGCTGTTGAGGTGTGGGTTCTACTACTTTTGTAGTGGGTAGTTCTCAAATCTCATCGACTTTTATCGTCCGGCCTTTTTATCTATTAGAAACTCCTTCTCTAAGAAGGTGGCATTCCTTGAAACAAACACATTTGTTTCACTAGGATAATATTATCGAACAGAGTTCTTTGGATATCTCACAGAGTAGCACAAATTGGTACTGCTATCCAATTTGTCTCCCACTACCTACTTCTCGTAAGCAAGGCATCCCCATATTCTTAGATAAGAATATTTGGGTTGTTTTTCCATCCATATCTCGTATGGAGTTTTATCCACTGTATTTGTATGGACTTGATTCAACAACCTAGTCGTTGTTTCAAGCGCATATCCCCAAAGTGATGGCGGCAACTCAGTGAATCCCATCATAGATCGGACCATGTCCATCAATGTCCGATTATAATGTTCTGACACACCATACAACTGGGGTGTGGCAGGCAAAGGCTACTGTGAGAGAATCATATTCTCTTTAAGGTAGTCTTGAAACTCAGTACTCAAGTATTCTCTACTTCGATATGATCGTAGTGTTTTAATACTCTTTCCTAAATGTTTCTCTACTTCTACTCTGAATTCTTTGAACTTTTCAATGACTTCATACTTGTATTTCATTAAATACATATACCCAAAACACGAATATTCATCGGTAAAAGTAATGAAGTAGGAATGACCAAATCTCGTACTAACACTTAGCGGGCCACACACATCTGTATGAATCAAATCCAACAGATCATGTGCATGTTTTACTTTCCCTAGGAAAAGGGCCTTGGTCATTTTTTCTTTTAGACAGGTCTCACATATCTCTTAGAGAGTTTATGTCTGACGAGTCAAATATGCCATCTCCCTCTAACTTGTGGATCCTTCTTTGGGAAATATGTCCTAGCCTAACGTGCCACAAATCTGCTTGGTTTAGATTATCTTGTTTTCTTTTGTTTATCGTTGCTGAAATCGTGTTTACTTGGACATTTACATGCCATTGCCAAAAAATTTCTGGCCCAGTTAATTTCCTATGTCCAGACTTCTTGCAGTGAAGCAAACATATTCTGACTTATCGGGTTTTGTCAAATTTCAGGCCCACCACCTTCTCAATAAACCCAATAATACTTACCCCATGGTAATGGGCGAGTGCCCCATCTAGCATGCGTGCAGTCATATGTTCCTTGAAAGTGGTATGCATCATTGTACGAGTTTCATGCACCATGCAACTCTTGCATGCGTTATTCGAATGTCAGCAGTATTCAACATTTTCTCAAACTGTCTCTACAGTTCATTTGACATAAAAGTGAGCATATTACACTTTAGCTTGCATCATATGGTCCTACCATCTTGCATATTTTGTCAGTTCAACAAGACTGACATTAGTGTGTATGCTATTTTTTTCCGAATTTAGAACAATTTTCCCAGCCAATCTTGAAAATTATTGTTCGGTTAGCTTGTTTTAATTTTTGAAATGGATTACGTGACAAAATCATAAATATACTAATATGGAAACAGAATAAACGTTACTGACTATTCTAAAATATTTTGTAAGACGTAAAACATTGAATTTTGTTCTTACGAATTGCCTCCCATTATTTTGACATTTTCACCACCTTCTGATGACAGACGGAAAATCCAATTTTCTTAGTGAGTATGCAAGGCCCCAATTGCGAAATTATGATGCCAAATAATATCAGTAAATCATAACTTCCAAAAGGTAGAGTCCAATTGCAACTCCTTGCAACCCTTACGTAATTTTGCCTCATGTTTGAGGAAGGTCCAATAATATGATCCCCTTTCTCTTCACGTGTAGATCGCGACCCATCAATGTTGAACCTTAGTGGACGGTCGCCATGAGATCCTCCAATAATATTATCCGAAGTCATGGGAGTTCCACATAGTTCACATCAAATATGTCAGTGAAAGTCACAGCTTTCTGGCGTCCAGGCCTCCCCAATAATATGAGCCAGACACTGACCACGGATAGCGTTCATCATGCAACCACTGTTGATGGAAGGCAAGGAATTATTAAACTTTCTTTTAATTATCCTTTTAAAGGGCTTGATTTAAATTTTGGATCTCATCCAAAATGAGGGATTTTAATTTTAAAAATTTGTCTCATCATTAATTTAAAATTCGTGCCATGATTCTTTGTTTGATTGCCGGAATCATGCAACTCTTTTTATTATATTAATAATAACGCACATACTGATTATTTATAATATATCACATACATCATAAATAATAAAGGATGACCGATAACAGAGAGCTAATTGATCTGTATGAGCCACATACGGATCCATTCCATAACTTAGGTAAATGCAGGGATGAAAATGCAATATTACATAAGCTTCCAATATTTTACATGTAGCACCCGTAAATCAGTAGACGTTTAAGCCATGCATAATTCTAGATTTCTAAATTTAATTGACTTCATTGCATGATTATTTTAAATGCATTTATTTGAAGTTAATTATTCATTATTTCAGTTCAGTAGTTTGATTTTTAGCATTTCAGTTATTTCAGTGAGGCCGGACCGGAGTCGGAGTTTTGAGGTAGAATTTAAGATTCGAGAAATATTTCCAGAAGTTAATTTAGCTAACAAGTAAGTTCATTTAAGTTAGTGAGGGAGGTTTGAGGATTTAATTTAATTATTTGAGGTGATTAAGAAATGAGCTCATTTAAGTTATTTAATTAAGGGGTTAGCTCACTAAATTATTTAAAGGATTAGTAAGGCTTTCAAGGATTATTAGTTGACTAGATAACCATCACTTCCCACTCATTTTATTAGCATAATTTCGGCCCCTTAGTTGCTAGGCAACTCAATTGCCAACTCATTAACCTTTTGACCATTTCTTTGCATGTAAGTTGTAGGATAATTCTAGGATTTTTGGGAGCACAATTTAATTAATTAATGGACATATCCTAGACTAGAAAACAAGCTAATAATCGGCCACTACCTCCTAGAAGCATCCACCAACTCATTTGACATCAAACCATAATTCAAAATTCAAATTTGGGAAGACTTGGTCTTGATATGATCCTATTATTGTGCACCCTTCTCCTCACCCCTCATAACCACTTATCTCCCCTCCCTCACCACCGAAATACCTCATCATTCAGATCCATTTTCAGTGTAGAAAAATCGTGAGTCTTAGCTAGAGGGAAGGCATGAAAAATCGAGAGCAAGAAAGGTAGACAAGAAGCGCTCCATCTCCTCCGTGCCGCGTCGTCGTCGTTTCGTTCGTTTTCTTTCGAAATGAAACCAGGCATGTCTAGATTTATTTCAAACCTCAATCAAGTCATATTATCATTTATTTTTCAGTACATGATCATGTTTATTCAAGCAAAAACCGAGATACATGTCAAAACATTTTGGAACAACACATGCAGAATTTTCGTTTTTCCTTGGCAAGCTTCACGTTTTTCTTGGTTTGTGAGTTTCAGGTGATTGGTTCGACTCCAGGCTCCCAAGGCGACTCCTAGACACGTAATAGGATGCATTAGGACCATGTTGGCCCATTCATTCAGCCCCCATGCTTGCTGGAAATTCAGAATGACAGCAAGTTCCCATAGGCGCAGATTTGTGTTTCGAAATTTCAGTTTTGTGTCAAGGGTTGTGGATCTGATCTTGGCTGCCCTAAGGGCTCTTAGCCATGGTTAGATCACTTCCCTAGCAAGTTTAAGACGTGACGAAGTTGCCCTTTTGGTGGCTTGGTCCATGGCTCATCGGTTTTTAAATAATCAACAAGAACAGCCCCTTTCCCCATTCGGCTTCTTCCTTTGTTCAGCATATGGTTTCGGTTTGTGTTTGCTTGGTGTGGATCTTGGTTGGCCTATGGCCCTTAGCCACGGTTCATATCATGCTCCTAGATGTCTAGATCGTGCCATGGTCAATCAAATGGCCACTGGAACGACGCAAGACATCGATCTAAGCAAAACACTACACACCCCATGCACGTTGCTCTCGGTTGGACCCTTCGGTTGAGTTTTGGTGTGATGCGGATTGTGGCTGGCCTAGGGCCCTTAGCCATGGTTCAAATCATTCCTTGTGATGTTGGTAAGAGTCTCTTGTTGGTGGTTCACGCCCCTAATGGCCGATAGTCTCGAAACCAATGCAAGTCTTGTAGTTGCGCAGCTGCTGGAAATTACAGCAAGTTGCTGTGTCGTTTAGAAGGCTCGTTTGAGTTCTTGGTTGGCTTTTAGCCCATGGCCTTGGACTGGATAGTGCCCCATTGAGTTGGGAAGGTCATGTTTTTGACCGTTTGTGATTCGGATCATTTTTGAGGTCGTACGTGAATTTACGGTGCGATGTGCCAAATTGACTCTCGAAAGAGCGTTTCGTGTTTTGGCCTCCATTCCACCTAGATTTCGACCCTATCATTTTAGGAGCATTATTTTATGATTTTTCAGCGTATTTTAATCATGACTATACGTCGGTTCGGTGTCGGTTCAGGTTGGCTCGGAGTCATGATTAAATGCGAAGTCATTAGGCGTCATAGTCGCATCTTTTGAACTAAATTGCGTAGTTGGTCATGTTTAAGCTATTGCATATTTTTCATAGCACAGTTAGGTTGCAGCGAGCCTGGGGACGATCCAATCCAATCCAGTTGGTAAAATTACAGGAATTTTCATTACGCCAGTTAATTATTTTACGTGCATTAAATAGAAAATGATTATTTTTGAGATTTATGCAATATGGCTTGTGGTTCATTCACTATGTGGGAGTGTTATTTTATACGGTCGCCAGTGACCGATCAGTTCATTATGGTACCACCCGGTCACCAGTGACCGGCCAGCTCAGTTCAGTTTCAGCCTCCCCGGTAGCCAGTTACCGATCAGTTCAGCTTAGTGCAGTGGCCACAGGCGTAAAACATAATCTCAACAGAAAATTTTATCAGTTATTTCAGTACAGGCTCCAAGGAGCAAACATTTTTACTGTGATTATCAGTTCATTTATGCACGTATTATAATTGCTCAGTACAGATTATTTTTCAGTATGCCTCAGGACATGATATGTTAACTCATGCATATTTTAAATTCAGATTTTTACTCGTTGGATGCGATTTATGCATGCTGAGTCTTTAGGCTCACTAGACTTGATTGTTGTAGGTACTGATGAGGCCAGGGCCGAGGGCGGGGACCAGTGAGCCAGCTTGGGTCGGCAGTAGTGGCACCCGAGGACCTCAGTGCAGCAGTTGTTATTTTATTCCGCAAACAATTTTTATCAGTCGTGGGATAATTTTTAAATTGTTATTGTTGGCAAAACTTTATTTTCTTCCGCTGCTATTATTTTAAACATTGAACTTGATTCCCCAGTGATTTTATGAATGAGGCCATTTAAGTTCTTTTAAAAAGAAAAATTTTTAATTTTCCGCAAATTTTCAAGAAAGGAGTTTTAGGCCCTTTACAGTTGGTATCAGAGCGGTGGTTCTGTATAGGGTTTCACTACTACTGACCGCGAGAAGCTCACGAAGCCACGTCTTCGGTCTGTAAGTTTTTCAGTTCAGCATTTTGTTCAGCATTTCAGTTAAAGCATGAATTATTTTGTCAGCATGCTTCCAGATTTTTAGTACTTCAGTGTTCATTTAAAATAAATTATGGAATTATGCATGTTAGTTACGTATGGGTTATGTTGGAACAGTATGCCCCCTAGACGCATTTTAGAGCGCAACAGAGAGGAGGAGCCTCGCCGAGAGGACAGGGAGGAACGTAGACCGGAGGGAGACCTACCACCTCCTCCACCGCCCCCACCGGACATGAGTGCCCAGATGTTAGCTGGGATGGCACAGTTCTTCGCACAGTTTGCGGGGAACAATGCCGCAGCCGCAGCCGCAGCCGCAGCCAGGCCGACAGGGCCCGAGGCTGTGTTTGAGCGATTCATGAAGATGCGCCCGAAAGAATTCTCTAGGGCATCTGACCCCATGGTTGCCGAGGGATGGATCAAATCCCTCGAGGTTATCTTCGAGTTCATGGAGCTGGGAGACGCAGACCGAGTCCGGTGTGCCACCTACCTGTTCACTGGAGACGCCCGCTTATGGTGGGAAGGAGCTTCGGTAGCCCTGACCTTGGCTACACTTTCTTGGACCCGCTTTACGGAGGTTTTCTACTCCAAGTATTTTGCTGAGGAGGTTCGCACCAGGCTGACCACCGAGTTCATGAGTCTGAGACAGGGGGATATGACGGTTACGGAGTTTATCCGTAAGTTCGAGAGGGGCTGTCACTTTGTGCCCCTGATCGCGAATGATGCCAGAGCCAAGCTGATGCACTTCCTGGTGGGTTTACGGCCAATCTTGCGCCGGGATGTTAGGGTATCTGACCCTGCTTCTTATGAGATTGCCGTCTCCAAGGCCTTAGCCGCAGAGCAGGATCTGCGGGATATCGAGAGGGATCGCCCAGTCCAGGCACCGCACCGCCCTCCTCCTCATCAGCATCAGCAGCAGAATAAGAGGCCTTTTCATGGGCCGCCCAGGAACCGAGGCCAGCAGCAGCAGCAGCAGCAGCAGCGGGGACGCCCAGCCCCGATGACTCAGGAGCACCCATTTTGTTCTAGGTGCTCACGTCGCCATCCTGGAGCATGTATGGCTGACTCAGGAAAGTGTTTTAAGTGTGGCAGTCCAGACCACATGTTGCTGCAGTGCCCTCAGAGGAATCTGCCTACCCAAGGCAGAGTTTTTGCTCTCCATGCCGCGGAAACCAACCCGGAGACTATGTTGTTGACAGGTACCTTTAAACTTTAAGTTATTCTTCGAATTTCAGCATTTTGGGAATCGGGATTTAGATTTTTGAACTTAGAACTGTTATAGGATTGCATGCTCTACTCAGATTTATTTCAGAGGAATTAAGCTAGAGGAACCTTGACCTTTGCATGTCTATAAGTTTAGATCTTGTAGTGGGATTCAACTTAGAGCTCCGCTCTTTCAGGGAGAATTTTTATATCTGGTTCCGCTACCAAGGCCTTGATAGATTCAGGGGCCACTCACTCGTTTATTTCGGAGGTCTTTGCAAACTTTCTCAAGATCCAGACCATTGGGCTAGATACAGCCTTTTCAGTAGTGTTGCCGTCAGGCGAGGAGATGGCAGCTACCAATGTTATCCGAGATATAGACCTTGAGCTGCACGGTAATCTTGTTTATGCGGATCTGATTGTGCTACCGATGCTGGAATTTGACATCATCCTAGGGATGGACTGGCTATTGCGGAACAGAGTGTTGATAGACTTCCAGCGGAGATCCGTTCTTGTCCGACCGCCTGGAATGGAGCAGTTCGTATTTGAGCCGGACAGGTACTTTCCTTTACCGCGCATTATTCCTTATGTTCAGGCTAGGAAACATATGCATAGAGGGTGTCGGGCATTTCTAGCGACTTTTTTATCTGTCCCCGAGGAACCCAGCCAGTCAGCCTCAGATGTTCCGATTGTCAGAGATTTCTTAGACGTTTTTCTCGAAGACGTCTTTGGTATGCCACCCGAGAGAGAGGTGGAGTTTTCCATTGAGCTTATGCCAGGTACGGCTCCGATATCTAAAGCGCCGTACCGACTAGCACCGACAGAGATGGCAGAGCTTAAGAAGCAGATTCAGGAACTTCTCGACAAGGAGTTCATTCGCCCGAGCTTTTCTCCATGGGGCGCGCCGGTCTTGTTTGTTAAGAAGAAGGATGGCTCGATGAGGCTTTGCATTGACTACCGGGAGTTGAACAGGGTTACAGTGAAGAATAAATACCCACTGCCGAGGATTGAGGATCTGTTTGACCAGTTGCAGGGAGCTTCGATTTTCTCCAAGATAGATCTGCGTTCCGGTTATCACCAGTTGAGGGTGAGAGATGCTGATGTCTCGAAGACAGCTTTCACGACTCGTTATGGCCACTACGAGTTCCTAGTGATGCCGTTCGGTCTGACGAATGCGGCAGCGATCTTCATGGATCTAATGAATCGCGTATTTCAGCCGAACCTCGACCAGTTTGTGATAGTGTTCATAGATGACATTCTCGTCTACTCCAAGAGTCGGGAGGAGCACAGCAGGCATCTGACCACAGTGTTGCAGACATTGCAGAAACATAAACTATTCGCAAAGTTCAGTAAGTGCGAATTCTGGTTAGAGAAGGTGGCGTTCTTGGGCCACATTATTTCTAGCAGTGGCATTGAGGTAGACCCGGCGAAAGTTGCAGCAGTCAGAGATTGGGTTGTGCCTCAGAATGCATCAGAGATCCGCAGTTTTCTTGGGCTAGCAGGATATTACAGGAAGTTCATTCAGGGATTCTCATCCATTGTCGTTCCACTCACAGCACTGACCAAGAAAAATGTAAAGTTTGTGTGGAGCGAGGAGTGTCAGAAGAGCTTCGATACTTTGAAGCAAGCTCTTATCTCAGCACTCGTTTTGGCTGTACCGTCAGGATTCGGCGAGTTTGTCCTTTATACCGATGCTTCGAAGCTTGGTTTAGGTGCAGTTCTGATGCAGCATGAGAGAGTGATAGCGTATGCTTCTCGACAGCTGAAAATCCACGAGAAGAATTACCCTACCCATGATCTGGAGTTAGCGGCCGTAGTTTTTGCTTTGAAGATTTGGAGGCACTATCTGTATGGAGAGAAGTGTCAGATCTTTACCGACCACAAAAGCCTCAAGTATTTCTTTACGCAGAAGGAGCTGAACATGCGTCAGAGGCGTTGGTTGGAACTTGTGAAAGACTACGATTGTGACATTAGCTACCACCCGGGTAAAGCTAATGTAGTTGCGGATGCTTTGAGCAGGAAAGTCGCAGTGATGGCTCACTTGACGATTCAGAAACCTCTTCAGATCGAGATGCAGAGGTTTGATCTTGAGACTTACCCTCGAGGTAGAGTTCCTCGTCTATCTACCTTGACCATTCAGTCTTCCCTTTTGGACCGTATTCGCAGTGGTCAGACCGCAGATGAGCAGTTGGCACAGTGGAAGAAGAGAGATGAAGCCAAGGGCAGTGTTTTGTATACAGTCAGCGACGGTATTGTGAGATACCGAGATAGGATATGGGTTCCCAGCAGTGATTCTATCCGAGCAGACATCTTATCAGAGGCCCATACGTCCCCGTACTCCATTCACCCTGGGAGTACAAAGATGTACAAAGATCTGCAGCTATTGTATTGGTGGCCAGGGATGAAGAAGGACATCAGGCGTTTTGTATCCGAGTGCCTGACTTGCCAGTTAGTGAAGGCCGAGCATCAGAGACCAGCAGGTTTGCTCAAGCCTCTTCCTATTCCCGAGTGGAAGTGGGAGAACATTACCATGGACTTTGTGACCGGATTGCCGAGGTCAGCCAGAGGATCGAATGCTATTTGGGTGATTGTAGATCGTCTTACCAAATCAGCGCACTTCTTACCTATTAAGACGACTTTCACCATGATTCAGTATGCAGAGCTGTATATCCTAGAGATAGTCCGACTCCATGGTATTCCAGTTTCGATCGTATCCGACAGAGATCCCAGATTCACTTCCTCATTTTGGAAGAGTTTGCATTCGATTTTGGGTACGAAGTTGCTGTTTAGCACAGCTTTCCATCCGCAGACGGATGGGCAGTCAGAGCGAGTTATTCAGATTTTGGAGGATCTACTTCGCGCTTGCGTAATTGATTTCTCTGGGAGTTGGGAGTCGAACTTACCATTGGTAGAGTTCACCTATAACAACAGTTTCCAGTCGTCTATAGGTATGGCTCCGTATGAAGCACTGTATGGCCGCAAGTGTAGATCTCCTGTTCATTGGGATGAAGTAGGAGAGAGAGTAGAGCTGGGTCCAGAGATTGTTCAGCAGGCAGCAGATGTAGTAGTCAAGATCCGTGATAGGATGAGGACTGCCCAGAGCCGACAGAAGAGTTATGCCGATCAGCGGAGGAGAGACTTAGAGTTTGCAGTGGGCGATCATGTCTTCGTGAAAGTGGCACCTATGAAGGGTGTCATGAGATTTGGCAAGAAAGGGAAGCTCAGTCCGAGATTCATTGGACCGTTTGAGATCCTCGACAGAGTTGGGACGCTAGCGTATCGTGTGGCTCTTCCGCCGAATCTGGCCGGAGTACACAATGTCTTTCACGTCTCCATGCTGAGGAAGTATATGGCAAATCCTTCGCATGTGCTGAATTTCGAGCCGTTGCAGCTTACTCCGAACTTATCTTATGAGGAGAGACCCGTGCAGATCCTAGACAGACAGGAAAAGAAACTTCGGAACAAGCTCGTTAAGCGAGTCAAAGTCAAATGGCTCAACCATTCAGAGGAGGAAGCTACGTGGGAGTCTGAGCCGGAGATGAGAAGTCGATACCCTGAGTTATTCGGTGAGTTCTAATTTCGAGGACGAAATTTATTTTAAGGGGGGGAGGATTGTAGCACCCGTAAATCAGTAGACGTTTAAGCCATGCATAATTCTAGATTTCTAAATTTAATTGACTTCATTGCATGATTATTTTAAATGCATTTATTTGAAGTTAATTATTCATTATTTCAGTTCAGTAGTTTGATTTTTAGCATTTCAGTTATTTCAGTGAGGCCGGACCGGAGTCGGAGTTTTGAGGTAGAATTTAAGATTCGAGAAATATTTCCAGAAGTTAATTTAGCTAGCAAGTAAGTTCATTTAAGTTAGTAAGGGAGGTTTGAGGATTTAATTTAATTATTTGAGGTGATTAAGAAATGAGCTCATTTAAGTTATTTAATTAAGGGGTTAGCTCACTAAATTATTTAAAGGATTAGTAAGGCTTTCAAGGATTATTAGTTGACTAGATAACCATCACTTCCCACTCATTTTATTAGCATAATTTCGGCCCCTTAGTTACTAGGCAACTCAATTGCCAACTCATCAACCTTTTGACCATTTCTTTGCATGTAAGTTGTAGGATAATTCTAGGATTTTTGGGAGCACAATTTAATTAATTAATGGACATATCCTAGACTAGAAAACAAGCTAATAATCGGCCACTACCTCCTAGAAGCATCCACCAACTCATTTGACATCAAACCATAATTCAAAATTCAAATTTGGGAAGACTTGGTCTTGATATGATCCTATTATTGTGCACCCTTCTCCTCACCCCTCATAACCACTTATCTCCCCTCCCTCACCACCGAAATACCTCATCATTCAGATCCATTTTCAGTGTAGAAAAATCGTGAGTCTTAGCTAGAGGGAAGGCAAGAAAAATCGAGAGCAAGAAAGGTAGACAAGAAGCGCTCCATCTCCTCCGTGCCGCGTCGTCGTCGTTTCGTTTGTTTTCTTTCGAAACGAAACCAGGCATGTCTAGATTTATTTCAAACCTCAATCAAGTCATATTATCATTTATTTTTCAGTACATGATCATGTTTATTCAAGCAAAAACCGAGATACATGTCAAAACATTTTGGAACAACACATGCAGAATTTTCGTTTTTCCTTGGCAAGCTTCACGTTTTTCTTGGTTTGTGAGTTTCAGGTGATTGGTTCGACTCCAGGCTCCCAAGGCAACTCCTAGACACATAATAGGATGCATTAGGACCATGTTGGCCCATTCATTCAGCCCCCATGCTTGCTGGAAATTCAGAATGACAGCAAGTTCCCATAGGCGCAGATTTGTGTTTCGAAATTTCAGTTTTGTGTCAAGGGTTGTGGATCTGATCTTGGCTGCCCTAAGGGCTCTTAGCCATGGTTAGATCACTTCCCTAGCAAGTTTAAGACGTGACGAAGTTGCCCTTTTGGTGGCTTGGTCCATGGCTCATCGGTTTTTAAATAATCAACAAGAACAGCCCCTTTCCCCATTCGGCTTCTTCCTTTGTTCAGCATATGGTTTCGGTTTGTGTTTGCTTGGTGTGGATCTTGGTTGGCCTATGGCCCTTAGCCACGGTTCATATCATGCTCCTAGATGTCTAGATTGTGCCATGGTCAATCAAATGGCCACTGGAACGACGCAAGACATCGATCTAAGCAAAACACTACACACGCATGCACGTTGCTCTCGGTTGGACCCTTCGGTTGCGTTTTGGTGTGATGCGGATTGTGGCTGGCCTAGGGCCCTTAGCCATGGTTCAAATCATTCCTTGGGATGTTGGTAAGAGTCTCTGGTCGGTGGTTCACGCCCCTAATGGCCGATAGTCTCGAAACCAACGCAAGTCTTGTAGTTGCGCAGCTGCTGGAAATTACAGCAAGTTGCTGTGTCGTTTAGAAGGCTCGTTTGAGTTCTTGGTTGGCTTTTAGCCCATGGCCTTGGACTGGACAGTGCCTCATTGAGTTGGAAAGGTCATGTTTTTGACCGTTTGTGATTCGGATAATTTTTGAGGTCGTACGAGAATTTACGGTGCGATGTGCCAAATTGACTCTCGAAAGAGCGTTTCGTGTTTTGGCCTCCATTCCACCTAGATTTCGACCCTATCATTTTAGGAGCATTATTTTATGATTTTTCAGCGTATTTTAATCATGACTATACGTCGGTTCGGTGTCGGTTCAGGTTGGCTCGGAGTCATGATTAAATGCGAAGTCATTAGGCGTCATAGTCGCATCTTTTGAACTAAATTGCGTAGTTGGTCATGTTTAAGCTATTGCATATTTTTCATAGCACAGTTAGGTTGCAGCGAGCCTGGGGACGATCCAATCCAATCCAGTTGGTAAAATTACAGGAATTTTCATTACGCCAGTTAATTATTTTACGTGCATTAAATAGAAAATGATTATTTTTGAGATTTATGCAATATGGCTTGTGGTTCATTCACTATGTGGGAGTGTTATTTTATACGGTCGCCAGTGACCGATCAGTTCAGTATGGTACCACCCGGTCACCAGTGACCGGCCAGCTCAGTTCAGTTTCAGCCTCCCCGGTAGCCAGTTACCGATCAGTTCAGCTTAGTGCAGTGGCCACAGGCGTAAAACATAATCTCAACAGAAAATTTTATCAGTTATTTCAGTACAGGCTCCAAGGAGCAAACATTTTTACTGTGATTATCAGTTCATTTATGCACGTATTATAATTGCTCAGTACAGATTATTTTTCAGTATGCCTCAGGACAGGATATGTTAACTCATGCATATTTTAAATTCAGATTTTTACTCGTTAGATGCGATTTATGCATGCTGAGTCTTTAGGCTCACTAGACTTGATTGTTGTAGGTACTGATGAGTCCAGGGCCGAGGGCGGGGACCAGTGAGCCAGCTTGGGTCGGCAGTAGTGGCACCCGAGGACCTCAGTGCAGCAGTTGTTATTTTATTCCGCAAACAATTTTTATCAGTCGTGGGATAATTTTTAAATTGTTATTGTTGGCAAAACTTTATTTTCTTCCGCTGCTATTATTTTAAACATTGAACTTGATTCCCCAGTGATTTTATGAATGAGGCCATTTAAGTTCTTTTAAAAAGAAAAATTTTTAATTTTTCGCAAATTTTCAAGAAAGGAGTTTTAGGCCCTTTCATTACATGTCTTCGATCTTCAAAACTTCTTCTGAGGATCGGTCCCACCGTCTTCAAATCTTGATCTCTCACTAATTTTAATATTTACATAAAATATCCATGGCACATTGGAATAAAAATTTAGGGGGTGGGAACGGACCATAAACCAGTTCCACTTTTAATTATTAAATAATCAAAAATTACAATACATAAAATATCCTAACATACACCTAGTACATTGGACATAGCTCTCGATCATCTTTTTAACATATAATATCATATATTATATAAATAAGATAATATCACATATTATCAATAAATCATGTATCTCGTAAATTATCACTAACCGCCATAATCATCAAATTAAATAAACACTTTTATTTAATTTAAAATAATTAAATTTCTTGTAAAACACATTTTACTATAAATAATTAAAAACATATTTCAATTATTTATTTTGTAAGAAATTAGTTTTATTAAAATTATTGTAGGGGTAAAATCGTCTGTATTCCAAAAATATCAATTTAGCCCAAAATTTTGAAAAATCAAAAAATTGCCCCTTGGCCCAAACAATTCAAGCGCACGACCCAGCACAGTGACCGAGACATTTCCGGGTACCCGCCCGCTGCCCGATCGGATCGGGCGGTGACGGGCGCGGCTATGTGCACGCCGCACGCACAGTCGCGCAGGCTGCGTGCGCTGTTCATGCAGGCCGCACGGCGTGCTGCGCGCGTCTGCCCATAACAGTTCTGGGCAGACCCCAAATTTTTTTTAAAAAAAAATAAAAATCTAGTTTTTCAAAAATAAATTTGAGGGGTGTTTTTCTTAAAAATTCTTACGCGGTTGGAAATAATAAACTCAACACAATTTAATTAAAACACACGATTGAGAATTACCTAGCTCTGATACCACTGTTGAGACATCGTATTCTCGCACCTAAGACGCAATGGAAGTTTAAATTTTTTTGCTTGGGTGTCGTGTGTTTAAAATCATTCATAGGGCGTTTAGAATTATACATTTATGTTCTCAACGCTGGACTCCTGACTATTCCGGTGTTTAGGCATATATAACCCTTCTTGTATATCCCTGCGAACGGCTCTTCTCCTATTATCGCCTAATTAGTTCCACGATCGAAGGCTGTTTTCCTCGCTTGGTTTGCACTAGAAAATCAAAACGAGTTAT
Source organism: Primulina tabacum (assembly GCF_025594145.1). Classification (NCBI taxonomy): domain Eukaryota; kingdom Viridiplantae; phylum Streptophyta; class Magnoliopsida; order Lamiales; family Gesneriaceae; genus Primulina; species Primulina tabacum. Next base: position 7,329,459 of record NC_134567.1, read on the forward strand.
TTTTTGAGACTGTAGCCTCCGAATTTCCAAAATCCGGAGACAAAGCGACGCAGCGATGGATAGGGGTGGGCGTCGGTCGGTTCGGTCCGATTTTTCTCTATAATGGTTCGGTTTTTTCGGTTTTCGGTTTTGAATATATCTGGAACCATTTTATTACGGTTCGGTCTGGTTTTTTTTAATACGGTTCGGTTATATGGTCGGTTATATACGATTTTATAATATTTTGTTAAGAAATAAAATTATACATCACTTGATACTTGATGGATGCAATACATATAAAAGAAAAATGGTAGTAGATTAGTAGAACATATACGATTACAATACACTTATGACTTAACAATCTAAGCTTCAATAACAATTTGAAATACAATTTCAAACAGTAGCTCTTCAATAAAAGGATACACAGTCATTAAATTCCAATTTTCAACTCCAAAATGCACATAGATTTTGCATCTCAAATCTCAATACATTTAACAATATGAGCTTCAATAAAAATTTGAAATTTCAATGGTCAATATTGGACTTGTCACATGACTAAGGCCCATTTATTAGCCTATTATACAAAAAGCTATATGGTTAAATATAATATTGCCGGTTCGGTTATTTCGGTTTTCTGAGGATCAAAATCGTAAACCGAACCGAAAAACAGAATTTTTATTAATTTTGAAACCGTAACCGGCCGAAAAACCAATAAAACCGAACCATTTAAACCGAACTTTTCGATTCGGTCGGTTATTTCGGTTTTAATCAAACTGTGCCCACCCCTAGCGATGGAAGATAAAAAGTGGCTGAAATTTTTCACGCAAATTCCTATAAGGTGGCCGTGACTTTGCCCTTTTGAAATTGGGAAGATTTTGTTAATTTCGTGCTTATTGATTCTTAATCAATATTATGGATTCTTAATCCATAATTAAGCAAATCTAATTTTTTCTTTTGCCAAAATGTTCTTCCTTCTTTCCTTAAGGTGATGGCCGTGACTTTTAAGGGAGAAAGGAAAGAAATTTTTGACTTTTGTGTGCAAAAATTTGGGTTTTAACTATGAGTCCTAGTGATATATAGAGATAGACTCCTAATCTAATTAGGAGTTTCTCTCCCACAAGGACTCTAATAATTTCATTATATTTAAACTCTCGTATAATTAATATATAATGTATTTATTAACCTTTAATAATACATGATATAATAATATCATATACACATATTTTATATCACCATATAAAATATATATATGTATATGTATACTAAATTAAATAACCATTAAATTAACTCCTTGGTTAATTTAATTCTACATTTCTCTAGAATATTTAAGGCAATTTGTGTATGTTAGCAGTCACCACTACTAGCACAATCATTTAATTAGTAAATTCCAAATTCACAAAAAAACATGATTCCAAACTCTTTATAACCCGATCAATGATCCGAGAGCGCTGATGTATCAAAGATACAAATTTTGTTCATATAATGAAAATCGAAAATTCCGAAAATCAAAATTTTCATTTACCAAATTTGACAGCTGCCAATTTAGTGTACACTTTCACAAAACAAGCAATTCCACTCTCCTTCCTTATTCAACAATCTTGCCAACTTTCATCTCTTTCATCCGATGGAATCAGCTCATAAACTCCTTTATAAGCTTCATGTTTGATCTCCATCAAACTATAGTCGCCAAATTCCAACTCCTTGAAATTTGACTATCTTAACGAGAACACAAAATCTGATACTTGTGTGACCCTCAATGGTTCAGGGATACTGCTAGTAATGAGTTCACATCTCCATTTGATTCAAAATAACATTTTTTCTTATTTCAGTTTATCCTAGTTAACCTCATTCTTTTCATCAACACCTTGATCAAGAATGTCATAACTCATTTCTGATTGCACCCATCGGACCATGGTAAGAGCGTCAAGTAACATCGCCCCATGATCCCCTAGGTATCACTGATAGTACATGCAAGAACCTTTAGTCATGGTTAGCGTACAGTACGATCTCTTCAAAAATCTGCAACCATTGGTATATCGAGAGTTTCATATGAATTCGATAATGATGTGATTTATCTTTGAGTACTAAGAGTGTCATGGTATGTCCAACTACGAAAACACCTTTCCCTAAAGTATATATTTTGATCTGGCCAGAGACTCCTTGCACTATTAACTCATCAGATCACATAAGATATCTTCACCTGTAGGCGAACGGAGAATCCCCAACTTCAACGCATTTTATCCTACGTATTTCATGACCACACCCAGCCTCGCCACCCAATGACCCTCGATGGAGTCGATAAACGGATCAAATTGCATGATAGTATGTGTAGCCCCTACATTGTCTCGGGTAAAAGGACTAATGGTGTACAACCATAACTGTGGACTATTCCACTCGATAAGTGAGAACCACTTAGATAGTCCGAGGAAGGATTGTTCAGTGTATCATCATATGATCACCCATCTGTGTGAATCGACATCTCCATGCCCTTGCTAATGAAACATGGCATTTACATCAAAGATGCTAGTCTCAAGCTCGAGCGACATTTATCCTTGTTTTAGGCTGCTAATTCAACTAGGAACATGTTTATAATATACGGTACACTTCCTAATAAGATCCATGATCTTACGTTGCGACGCAGACCTCATGGTACCTATTGTATATCAAGGACTTTATCTATGCATTTTGCATGGGTATACAGATAAAATATGATGCCATAATCGAATAAAATCGTAAAATATTATTAAAATAAATTTTTTTGACATTAGAGTCAATAAAGCCCGATCCACAAGTTGGCTTGCCGGGAACCTACTATAACACAACAATGACAACTGCAGAATAAGAATAACTACAAAAATCATAATAAAGGTGGTGTTAAATTCAATCGCGGTTCAGTGGATGCAAATGTAGTTGAAGGTGTTGAAGTAGAAAATCCATAAAAAAGAACTGAGATGAATCTACTGTCATTACTCATGCCTAATATGTTCAGATACTGAAATTATTGGGAGGAAACACCTTGAATTCTTCGAATGACACTTTTTTTAATATAGCAGGTATTGTTACTCTTTATCATACTATAGATTGGATAATTGACACTGGAGCAAGTGAACATATGACGGGTAATTCATCTTAATTTCATGGTTCTAAGTCCTTACATGATTCCTCTAGTGTTGTTCGACTGCCAAATGGTAGCAAGATTCAAATTAGTCAAGTGGGTTATGTGGCCATCTTAGACACCATAACCCTCTTATATGTCCCTAACTTTCACTTCAATCTTTTATCTCTCTCTCAATTCACAAAGTCTCATAATTTTTTTGTCGTGTTCTATCCCCACCTTTGCAATTTTCAGGATCTCAGGAATGGGAAGATAATGTGGATTTGTAAGGTCTAGGAAATTCGAGCTACTTAACCTGAATGTATGCAATATATAGTTTTATTTAAAATATGTGTTTAAGATATGCATTTAATGCATGGCTATTGCATGAGTAAGATTTATTTCGTGGTTATTTTAAACTTTCATGCATTAGGGTTTTAAGTTTTATTTTTTGCTCGATCGAGTAACGGAGACCGGGGATAATCAGGAAAATATTTTTATTGGATAACTATTTTTAAATTATTTAATATGAGGTTTTTTTAAAGGTATTTTCGAAAAATGGGCCTTGTGTTAGAGTAGGTGCCCGTCGAGCCAAGTGTTGGCCGAGTGTTCACAATGAAACTCTATGTATAAACGATCTTTATTTTAATAATATTTGAAATTATTATTTTGGCACTTCTTTATCTGTATACTCATGCTAGTTGCATAGATAAAGTCCTTGAATATATAAATAGCAGAAAGAATATGAGATGCTCATATGATGAGTATCATGAAACTCATATTTGGAATACTGTATATTCTAAACAGTTCCTAGTCGATTCAGCCGCCTCTAAGAAGGATATAGGCCGCTCGAGTTAGAGACTAGTATCTGCGATGTGAGTACCATGTTCCATTGGTAGGGGACATTGTGATGTCCGAGCATGCAGATAGGTGCTCCTGGTAGAATGCACTGAACAACCCTCCATAAAGGACTTTCCAAGTGGTTCTCACTTATCGAGTGGAAAAGTCCTAGTTTATGGTTGTACACCATTAGTCCTTATGACCCGGGACAACATTGAGACTCTATGTGATAGAATTACACTTTGACTTGTTTACCGACTCTCATGGGGTCATCAGGTGGCAAGGTTGGGTGTTCTGTCGAAACATATAGGAGTCGATGCATTGTAGTCGGGGATTCACCGCTTATCTTCGGGTATGGATATCCTATGTGTTCTCATGTGTATGTAGATTGAAATCTCTGATCAGAGTATGGTGGTAATTATGAAAAGGGTTTCATAGATTACACCATCGATGCAACTACGACATGACACATAGTATCGATTCATTGACAACTCTCGATAAACCAATGGTTGTCGAATCGGTCGGGATATATGAGTTGAAGGGACCGTACTGTACGCTAACCATAATTGAATGGTTCTTGCAGGCACTATCATTTGATACATAGGGAATCATGTAAGCGATGCTGCTAGGCGTTTAACATGATTCGTTGGATACTATCATACTTGAGTTCTGACGTTCTTATTATCAAAGAGTTGATAATTAAGAATGGAGCAATTGGGGTATGCTCATATAAGGACATGTTTAGTCCGAATCACATGGAGATGTGAACCCACGGCTAGTTGTATCAATGAACCATTGAGGGTCACACAAGTACTAGCTTTCTAGATCCCATTGAGAAGTAAAATTGTTCAATGTGTTGAACGGCTTGTAAATGAGTTTATAAGCATAAATAAAATAGAAGTATGACTTCTATGAGAGAAATGTGACTTTTAATTTGTGGAAGTGTTCCTAGATTAAAAGTTGGCCAAATAAATAATGTATTTGAAAATTGTGATTTTCATAAACATTATTATGGACTAAATTAAATTAATTCAAGTGTTGAATTAATTAAACACTAGTGGATCTAGTAGAGTCCAAATAATTAAATTAATTCAAGTGTTGGATTAGTTAAACAATATTGGGCCTTGTAGAGCCCAATTAGAAATAATTATTCAACTAGTGACTTGAGTGAATTCAAGTAATGTGTAATTAGTCTCAAATATGTTTGAGATAATTAAAATAAGTCCATGGATTTTTAATTGTTAAAAATCAAATAAGACTTGCATGCATGGGAGGTGAAAAGTTGAGAGACAACTTTTGCAACATCCAAGGCATGGCATGCCTTTGGAATTCACACATTTTCCCACAACCAAGACTAGTCTTCTCTCCTCCTATTTTTGAAGGGGCATGGCCGAAACTTGCATAGAGGATTCTCCAAGTTTTTCTCTCATTTTTCTTCTTCAATAGTTGAGGAAAGAAAACACTTCTCAAAGAAAAATGCTCTAATTTTTCTAGTGCAAAATTAGAGTGGTTCTAGCTTGTTGGTGGTGGGCTTAATATTTGAGCAAGGTGGGCTCAAAGGGAAGCTTGAAGATTGTCTTGCCATTCAAGAGCTAAGATGTAGTTGGAGCCATCATCAATCTTTTAAGATTGATAGGTAAATCTTTAAAACACCCTATGTATGTCATAGTTTGTGTTTTTGTATATGCTACACCCTAGTACACAAGGTGGACGAAAATTTCATGCTAGAAAATATGATTTCCGAATTTTTGTTGCTTCCGTTGCGTTTTCGGTCACTTAAAATCGATCCCTTTCAAGTGGTATCATGAGCTAAGGGTACTAGTTTTTGTAGCATATACGTGATATTATATTGAGGTCAATTTTTAACCGCATGAGATAATTGACACAACGAATCGAGGGCCGGTTTTTGGGGGTGTTTCGGCGCATGGTTGCTGCCTGTTTCGGGCAGCTAGGGCTGCCCGAGGGGCTGCCCATTTCGGGCAGCAAGGGCAGCCCCATGGGCTGCCCGAAACACCCCCCTAAAAATAAAAATAAAAAAAAATTTGGGCATGTTGGCCGGAATCCGGCGACCGAGCTCCGGCGACGGCGATGATGACTAGGGTTTTTCAAAAGGTGTTTTGAAATATCTAAGTGTCATGGGCCTTGAGTTGTTGGGCCATTAGATGACTAATAAAATTTGTGAATTTAAATGAGCCAAAATGTTTTTGGTGAAAAATGATTTTTTGGGCCCTTAAGTTTAATTTACAAAAGTTGCAAATATTTTCTCATGAAATGAATAATTGAAGTTGGACTTTAATTATTTATAGTAAATGGTGATTTACAAGAAATTCGATTATAAATAAATTAATTAGAAAGTAGACAAAGGTGTTTGTATACTTTGATAATTTAGTTTATAATCGTGGCGGTTAGTGATTGGATCAAGATATATAATATTGGATCAATTAATTATTGTGATAATTAATTGATGGTGTATGATATGTGATATTATGCATGAAGGATGATCAAAAGCCCAAGCCCAATTTGCTAGGTGTATGCTAGGATATTTTGTGTTGAATGATTGTAATAATTATCAATTTATAAAGTGAGCTTGGTTTATGGCCCGTTCCCACCCCATGAGATGTATCTCTATTTGCCATGGATATTTATTTGTAAATGTTAGTATAGTAGATGATCAAGATTGGAAGATGGTGACCATGATGATTATGAAGATCGAAGACATGTAAATATTGGAAGCTAATGTAATAGTTGCATTTCCCTAGGATTGGACCTAGGCCCGTGCTTAGCTCACACGGGCCATTAGTATTGGGGCGATTGATCATCCTTGTTTTGTTTACTGTTTATAATATATGCATGATATGCTATAAATAATGAGTATGTGCGTTATTATTATGATAATAACAAAGTTGCATGAATCCGGCAAACATACGATCAAACATGGCGAGCTTTTAAATAAAATTAATGATGAGACCTTTCAAAATTAAAAACCCTCATTTCGAATAAGATTCAAAATTAATATCAAGCCCGAAAAGGGGAATTATAAATTTGTTTATAATTTCCATGTCTTCCATCGACAATGGGTGCATGATGAACGCTACCCGTACTCGGGGCTCGGCTCATATTATTGGGGGGGCCCTGGGTGCCGGAAAGCTGTGACATCCATTGACATGGTGATGTGAACTACGTGGAACTCCCATGATTTCGGCTCATATTATTGGGGAACTCATGGCGACCGTCCATTAAGGTTCAACATCGATGGGTAAGGCTTGACACGTGAAGATGAACGACGTCATATTATTGGGTCCTAATCAAACGTGAGACAAAAGTTTACGTAGAGGGTTGCATTGTGATACAATTGGAAACTACTTTTTAGGAATTGTGATTGGCTGATATTATTCGGGATCATAATTCGCTAATTGGACCTTGCGTACCTACTGAGGAAATGAGTTTCCCGTTTTCACTAGAGGGTAGTGAAAGATGTCAAAACAGTGGGAGTAAACATTTATAAAGTAAAAGTCCATACTTTATATCTTACTAAATATTTTAAAATAGTCATCAACATTTATCTGTTTTTACTTTTCAGTACAAATTGACAATGTCTTCGATTCGCAATCCGATATCTGCAATACTCGACAAACACATATTAACTGGACCTAATTACCTCACTTGGCTAAGAAACCTGAAAATTGTCTTGAATTCGAAAAGGGTAGCATATACACTGACTGAGTCGCCCTCTGTTGAGGCTCCGACTGACTGCACTCCTGAAGAATTGCAGACTTACAAGGAATGGTGTGACCATGACTTGATAGCCAGGTGTTATATGCTGACTTCTATGAATGATGAGCTGCAGAGGCGTTTTGAGGATGCAAAGAGTGCTGCTGACATTCATTTGCACCTCAAGGAGCTCTTTGGTGAGCAGACTCGACCTCTTAGGCATGCTACGGTCAAGGAGCTGATCACTTTACGCATGCGAGATGGGGCTTCGGTCCATGAGCATGGCCTGAAGTTGATTGGGCTCGTGGACAAGCTCGTTGGCATGGATCTGATGTTGCCTTTGGAGTTGACCACCGACGTGTTGCTGTTATCGCTGCCTAGGTCATTTGATCCTTTTGTGGTGAACTTCAACATGAACAAGATGGAGCCGACCCCTGAGGAGTTGGTGAACCTGTTTGTGACCTTTGAGTCCACTATCAAGAAAGAGAAGCTGGTTCTTTATGTGGGTTCTTCATCTGGTACGAAGATTGATCCACATGGGAAGGGAAAGAAGCGTTCTTTCCAACGTCCCAAGAAGAACGTGCCCTTGTTGAGGCAATATCCGAATCCCGTCGTGGCAGCCACACCAGTTAAGGCTGACAAGACTAGTGATGTTTGTCATCACTGCAAGAAGCCTGGACATTGGAGGCGTAATTGCAAAGAATATCTTGCTCAGAAAAGTTCTGAAAATAGTATGTTCTACATTGAAGTAAACATTTCAATTAACTCTACTTCTTGGGTATTGGATACCGGCTGTGGCTCACATCTTTGTAATGAGTTACAGGTGATGGGAAAGAGTAGGAAGCTTAGGGAAGGTGTGACCTTCTTGAGGATGGGCAATGGAGCAAGAGTTGCTGCCAAGGCTGTTGAAGATGTTTACTTATTGTAGAACAATAGTTTTAAGTTAATTTTATGAGATGTTTTGTTTGTACCTGAATTGGTCTCAAAGCAAACTTACTGGATGTGTGTATTCATGGATGTGTTTTTGTTAAATGATCTTGCAGACATAGTGATAATTGCTTTGATGTTGTATTTGCTTGCAGATGCCAGCGAGGAAGGCAATTAGGGAACTATAACTAGTGGTGTGATTGGAATGTATGTTGTGAGCTCATTCTCGCCAGCAGATGTACACCAGGGCCACTAACACATCGTTGTCATAATTGGAGAGAGTTTTAATTAGTTCCTCGATTCAGATTTATGTTTCTTCTAACTTAGATTTTATTTTTCAAGAACGTTGTGTTGTATTTTACTGCAACATTGTTTCTGTGTAAGCTTCTGAAATTGTTATATTTTGGTTTATTTATAAATTATTAAAAATATGCTTTAATTTATAATACTTATGTACATACTACACACTATGTCATGATGTTCAATGAATTTTTAAAAAAATATTTATCGGGATTTTGTCTCCCTTCCCGACCCGATCCCGAACATTCGGGTCCCGATATTTGTCGGGTACGGGATCGGGAATCTTTTTTTATTCCCAATTCTTATCGGGACGGGGATCGGGTTAGGGGGTTACGGGACCGGTCCCTACCCGATCCCAGCCCTAGATCCATGTTAAAATCGGGACCCCGGTCCAAGTTTTAAAATGAATCGTTTAAGTTTTGAAACGGGCTTAAGTTTACGTCTAAGAAATATTATTAAAAGTGTTTTAAGGAGTTTGGTATACTTCGGGTCGAAATTTGGTGGTCCATGAGTAAAATGGTCATTTTGGATTTCTAGGGAAAAAATGATCATTTTGCACGCGGATCGAGTTTTTTAGTCTTGGCAGCGTCCTGATCACAAATTTAGCATGTTTTTAAATGTTTATGTATCACGTTTATGACTTATTACGAAAATATTAAATTACGTTGCATGCTTGGTTTTAAGGGAATTTTTTTGTATATTCATGATTTTGTTAAGTGATGAAAATAATAATGTTTTCAAAGATGAGAGTTGGTTGTGAATAATACGATGACATGTTAATACGATGAAATGTAAGTCTAAGGCTCAGTAGATGGGTAAAAGTGTCGCTGTTGTCCCCGCCGCCGGGTACCGCGGTTATACGTAGATGGATCTATCACCTAATACGATGATATGAAAGTCATAATTACCGAACGAAATTCAATTAAAAGGAATGAACACGTATATGATGATATGTTGAGATATGCTTTGGCTTGTATGCTTTCTTATGTTTGCGTTTATGCTTTTACGATCATGAAATGTATTTTTATTATAGTACTTTTCACTGTTGCATGTTATGTATATGTACTCGTTATAACGTTACAGGTGTGTTGAGTCTTTAGACTCACTAGGTGTGAATGAGGCAGTTGAACATATCGATGAGGAGGCTGTAGGCACCGAAGACTGAGTAGGCGGGACGGGATGTGCGTACTAGGGTGTCAATTCGGGTAGGATGGATCGGATTGAGCAACAGTGCTATTAAAAAATTGTTCAACATGAACCCAACCCGAGCCAACCTGAAAAGTCTCAACCCGAACCTGAACCCGAATCAACCCGATAAACCCGATAAACCTGTATAACCTTATTTTGAGTTTTTTTATAATTTTTTTAAGAAAATTAAATAAAATTCAAAAAATAATACTAATATTTTAATTTAAACACATAATAATAAAATCTCTCTCATATATATGATTTAAATTTGAAAATCTAATTGTAGAAAAATAAAGTATGTTTACTAAATCAATTAAACAATTATTTAAAAAATAAAAAATGTTCAAAATAAATAATAAATTATGAAAATTTATGATATAAATATACAATAAATATTTTTTCAGACATACAATATATAAAAATATAGACAATATTTATTAATTATATATTTTGTAAAAAAATTTAAACTTTTTGGGTCAATCCGAACCCAGCCCAACCCGATCATTAGTGTGTTTTTGGATGCCTATGTTATGCCACTTAGTTATCTGTTAAGCATAAGTTTTCTACCAAAGCACAGGGTTGCGCTTTTTTGGGCTATTCAAGTGTTCAAAAATGTTATAAGATTGTCAACCTAAAAACCCATAAGACTTTTGTTTCCCGAGACATTATCTTCCATGAGACCATATTCCCCTTTACTCAATCATCTTCTCCAACTTCTGACTTTTCCTATTTTTCCTATTTTTGAGCTCATAAGATTTTTGTTTCCCGAGACATTGTCTTCCATGAGACCATATTCCCTTTTGTTCAACCATCTTTTCCAACTTCTTGCTTTTCCTATTTTTTATCCTCGTGCGATTGAAACCCTTCATTATCAACCATATCATGTTCCTTGTTTTGATGTGGTCCCGCGTGTCTCATCTCCACCTTTGCGGAGATCTTCTAGATCCACTAAGACATCTATTTGGACTCATGATTATTCATGTTCAACCTTGCCTAAAGCCAATTCTTGTTTGTATCCTCTTCCAAAGTTCTCTAATACATATCAAGAATTTTTGGATAATGTTTCTTCCATTAAAGAGCCTTAGTTTTGTCAGGAAGTAGTCCATGATTCTAGATGGAGGCAAGCAATGGATTTAGAACTTACAGCGTTGGAATCGAATCATACATGAGATGTGGTGGATTTACTTGCATATGCGAAGCCACTTGGCTGTTGATGGTTTTATAAAATAATTCACCTGATAGAAAAATAGGACAGATTAAAGATGTGGTTGGTTGCCAAGGGATAGCTTCTACACAATGGAATCACAAGTTTACAATTATGATGGAAGTTGTTGGGTGTAAAAAATTACAAAAAGACCATTCTTTTTTTAAGCATGAATCTTCTTGCATGACTCTTCTCTTTTTATATGTGGATGACATCATCATCACAAGGAATAACATTGTGGCCATGGAGGATTTAAAGGCTTTTATGCACTAAAATTTATAGTTTTGGGATCTTGGTTCCTTGAAATATTTTTAAGGTATTGAGATTTTCATATCAAACCAAGACATTTACCTCACAAGTATACCTTGGAACTCATATCACTCCGGGATTTTTGGTGCCAAGCCCTTCGATACTCCCATGGAAAAAAGAAGTTCACAAGTAATGATTTAGATTTGTTGATTCATTCTGCTAAAGGTACCAAAGATGATGATGATCTTATTGACGATATCAATTTTTATAGGCGTTTGGTGGGAAAATTGATTTATCTCACTATTACTTGTCCCAATATATGCTATATAGTCCAAAATTTGAGTCAGTTTATGAATTATCTGAAAGGTTCCCCTGGTCTTGGGATACAACACTTCGGTTTGTGGTGTATCTTAAAGGTTCCCTTGGTCTTGGGATTTTATTGTCTTCATGCGATACTTTGACATTTTCTGCTTACTGTGATGCGGATTGGGCAACTTTACCTGAAGATCACTTACAAGCTATTGCATAAAATTATGGGATTCATTAATATCTTGGTGTTGCAAGAAACAAAGCAACATGTTGAGGTCTTCTGCGGAAGTCGAGTACCAAGCAATGGCTACCACTACCTGTGAAGTTTATGGATTGTTGGTCTTTTACAGGATATGAGAGTTAAATTATCTATCCCAACTACTGTATATTGTGACAATCGGGTGCCCTTCCACATTGAGACAAATCCTATGTATCATGATCCCACTAAGCATATTGACATCGATTGTCACTTGGAAAGCGAAAAGATCAAGGCCAAGATTATCAGGATTGCATACATTTCTATTTATCTTCAATTGGCTGACATTTTTACTAAAGGATTGGCGAAAGACCAGTACTATTTTTTTATGTCCAAGATTGGTCCATGTAACATATACCAAGCTTGAGGGGGGGCATATTAGTTATATTAGTTGATATTATTACTGATACATAAGTTTTGTTTTTGTCTATGCGATTATTAGCTTTCTCGCTTAGTATATAAACTCAAAGACAGTTACTAATTTCTCATTCAATTGAAAAATGAGTTTCTTGCTCAGATTGCTTGCATTTTAACGATATGTAGCCCAGAAAGTATGTGACTGCACAAGAAAAAATCTATATGATATCTTATTTTGTAAAACGAATAATTCTCGCATTTATTCTTTTCCAATTAAACACATCTCCTTCTTCTCGGGTGGAGATGATCATGGTAATCTCTAATGAAGAATTGAAGATGATGTATAAAACCAGAGGAAAACAACCAGGCCTCAATCCAAAACTTTTTTTTTTTTGGGTTTTTAGTCTCAAGCCTCCTCTAAATACAAATAAATTATTCTTCTTAAACAATGGGTCAGAAGGGGGGAGGCAGAGGAGTTTTTTTTGGCTTGTTCTTGCTTGTAGAAAGGAGTTGCTATTCACATTTCATTTTCCTCTGATTTTTACTTAGGTTTACCGTTTTTAAGCCCATGGAAATTTTAGTCTTTCATATGGACTCAAAAAGAGACTTTGGGAATGACTATTGTCTTCGCTCGTCTGCATGATTTCTTCTTCCTTTTTCTTTCTTATATCTCTTCTTATTTAACTAAAAAAATGTACATGTGTTTCACGTTGATGATTAAAAGTTGAAAATACGATCATCAAATTTAAATATGTTTAAAGACGTTTGAATAACATCATATTTAATTAGGAGTATTTATCAACCTAAACATATCAAAAAACAAAAAATAAAAGTATCTTGATCACAAGTCAGATGTGTTCACTTATCAATATCACCCACTCTTAGAATATTTCTACTACCCTAATTTTGGGTGATCCACAAATGTCGCTCTTTAAATTGCAATTCCAGGTTTTCAGAACATTGGATCACTTCAAGTCATTCAGACAGAACATCAGAATTTCAATCTGTTCAGAGTAAACCTGTATATTATCTGAACTAGAGCTGCAATGTATCATCTGAAAAATTGACCAGATCAAATTTCTATTTGCAGTACACATGTTAAAAATATAGAAACTCCAACCAAACTGCAACCCGATCAGACTTTAGTAATTTCAAAAGGATATTGAAAGTCAAGCCCTTCAAAAACTGTTATTTTTAGAATGATTACACAATATCTTACCAAATCCTGAATGACAGAAGGCTTTCTATTTCATCCATGGTCTGTTAGCTTTTTGAAAAGAAAAAAAGTCTAAAGTCACAAAAACACAAGGAACATTAAGTGAGAATTTAATTATATGTACGGCGATTGAAAGTGAGAAGTCCATTATGTCAGGTGATGTTACAGATGATCGTTGAAAAACAAATCTGATCATTGGAGCTCTTCAACAATAAATATGAAAACTCAAGAACTTCATACAGATCTTTTTGAATTCTCACGCATCTACCTATTGACTTTCTCAAAAGATTTATGAGCACACTCAAAACAACATAATTTCAAGCTGCTCAAAGTACACGTCTATCAGAATATATCTGATCTTCAAAGATCATTTTGTACTATATTACCAATTCAAGTCTTCAAGATGACCATTGAGTTATTTTGTATTGTTTTCTGGTGAATCGAGAGTTCTTAAACATACAGACCTTGTAAAGTGATCATTAAGAGTTTCAACTTTGACACTGATAAGTTCTAGATTAAGTGGGTTGTTATAAGACGTTGTAAAACCAAAATATTTTAGTGAAAAACTACCTAAATAGAATAAGGGTTGACGTAGGAGTGTTATATACGAACATCCATAAAAATGTTTTATTTTATTACACACTTTACATTATTGCATATTATTTTCAAGTCGTTTCGTGTTAATTATTTATTGCATTATTTAGTTCATCATTAGTTCAGGCGGACCATTTCCACATTTATTCATTATTCAGTGGTCCAACAAAAACTAGTCGTTCGAGAATATTTCTTAACAACCTAAAATTTGTTTAAAGCAGTTCAGTTTGAAGAGTTTTTTTATTAGAGTTTATTCATCTTCCCTTTAAACTCTAATATGATCCCAAAAAGTGATATCAAAGCGGATTTTTCTCGAACTCTGATAATTATATTTTAAAATGACATTTTTTAAAAAGACTTCAATGTTATCAAAAGAAGATTATGATGATTGAAAAATATGCATACATACACATTAACAGCTCAAGATGATGACATGTGGTATGTCATCACAGACAGTCCAATGAAGATCTCGAAAGCCAATATAGTAGTAGAAATATATGATGGTGCTCCACAGATGGTAGAAAAGCATCGGTTTGAATGGAAACTAATGATAAAAAGAAAGACAACTTTCACAATGTGGCCAAAGACATTCTATACAAAATCATGGACAAGAACATGTTCAGCAAGATAAAGACATGTAAAACAATCAAAGAAATCTGGGAGAAGCTGACTCAACTCTGTGAGGGCAACGATTAAACCAAAATAAACAAGCTAACTGTTGAAATCCAGAAATTTGACAATGCCAAAATGAAGCACGACGAAACTCTTAATGAGTTTGATGAACGGTTTACTAGTATTTTTATTGAACTAGCATATTCCGATAAGAATACTCTAACCATGAAATTATGTTGAAGGTTATGAGAGCATTGCCTAAAGAATTGAAAGTAAAGATAATGACTATGAAGGAGTCCAAGGATCTCACCCAACTCGAGTTGCACGACATGTTCGCTGATCTTAAAGCCAATGAGTTTGAACTGAGAATCTGGACAGAAGAATAACCATCCACTTATCAAACATCTAAATCTCTAGCCACCACAGCCCCAATTTCAACCGCCAATGAAAAAGCTTACAGCAGTCCTTATTTGTTAAAAAAAGGGCAAATTTATGAAGAAAAATCAACTTAAATTAAATTCTTGTTGGTAAAAAGACCAAGCTGGTGATAATTAAGCTTGTTTTATTCGTGTAAAGCGAGGTCGTTTATTGCATACTGCAACATGCCGAATAAAAGAAGAGAAGAAGTCATTCAAAAATATATGGTCCAAAGATGACAAAAGATCTTTCAAGAAAAAGAGAGATCGAAGAGTACTTATTGCTGAGGAAACGAAGAAACAAATGAGCTAACTCAAAATCATATCAATCAAGTTCAGAGATATCCTCAAGTGAAAGTCATGATGAGAAGATCTAGTGTCTCATGGAAGATGTTGAACCGGATACGTCATACATTGAAATGAAAATTGCTGATGACATGGTATTTAATTTTGATTCAGATGAATTCACACAAGATGATCTGTCACGGTACTGGTGTGATATGGTAGATGAGTTTAAAAGACCCTCTCATTATTTGATGAAGCTGAGACAGAAGCAAAAAGCTAACAGATAAGTAAAACATTTCTAGTGCTTGCAGCGAAGGGAAGTTGACGGTCTGGAAGTGAAAATCAATTTGCTAGCACTTGAAAATGATGATATCCAAAGAGTGTTCCAAGAAACTATCAATGGAGTCAATTCTTAGGACAAGTCTTCTATCATCCATTGAAAGGTGCACGTGTTGAAAAAAACCATGTTGGTGATAGAACTGAACCGAGGTTTGGCAATAAAAAGTGCAATATTACGAGGTATGCACTCAATCGTGCCTAGACAAAAGCAAGTCTAAAATAATTAAATTTTGTGTGATCTAGCATCGAATATGAATATGATAAGTTGGAGTTCAACCTAGCCAGAATGCAAACTCTGAGAATTATATTGAGCCACAGAGTTCTATGTTTAACCAGACATGATTAAAAAGCAAACAAAGAAAAACCTGTCACAATAGCTCGAAATAAGTCAAGTATGACCACTTACCGATTTAATCATCTGCCCAGGTTTATCTTTCTGATTGCTGAATACGACGTATACCATCTTAGAATTTACATGGATTAGCATGTGCGACAAGAAACCATTCGTTCAGATTTTCCTTCGGTCAGCCTCAAGTTTCTTAAATGTTTCATAAACACCAATCAATATATTTATAATCAATCCCTCCCTCCCTCATCTTCAATCCAAATAAAGTCAACAATTAAAATGAGATGGGGGGAATCATTATATAAGTCAAGTTATATTAATTGTTTTCTCATTAAATATTTTTCCCTAATTATTTTGTTTTGTATAGCCAAATAGCTAGTAGATCTATCTGCAAATCGAGAATAATAATAATAATAATAATAATAATAATAATTATTGGGATAATACAATATGTGGGAAGTTGTATAATTTGACGTACAAATATTCATTTTGAAGTGTTATTTTGGCGAAAAACTTGGGGTTAGGCTTTGTGTCGGTGCATTTGGTTCGATTCCCCCGTACATTCTCATTTTATATTTTACCCATACAAATAATATATATATATATATTTATATCTCTGAAATTTAAAATGTTAATTATACATCATAGTATCCCCATATTGATTTCTCAAGGTATACTGTTGACACTATGCATATAATTTTAAGAAAAATGAATTTATCTTGCGTTTTAGACCGATTTGAAAAATGACTCCATATTGAAATGAAATGAACTCGAAATCAACTAAAAATAACTATTTGAAAAATTGGATTCATCCAAACAAACATTAATCCAAATACAACATATTCAAAATTATATTATAAGAATTAATTAAATTCAATATTGATTACTATCGATCTTTCGACCTGATATTAAAAATCTCAAATTTAAAACAAGATCTGACTCTCTGAGTCGATTATAAATACTCACCCCTATCCATTATTATTATTATTATTATTATTATTATTATTATGTTTGTAAGAAAAAAAAAAAAAAACAATGGCACCGCCGATCAAAGGACAGTGATCATACATTTCTAATCCAACGGCTGGAATCCATAGATCGCGGAAATCTAAGATCTAAGATCCAGTAACGACCTTCACCAACACATGACTCAAACTACCGACACTGCTCTACCAATGGAAATCCACCACGTGTTAAAAACGCAAAAAATATTAAAACGCGGTTTCATGTTCTTAGCTACGTGCACAGACACGCTTTAGTGTGTGTAATGTGGCGTATCCGTGTATATATATATATAGGACAATATCTCACACTTTCCCAGCTACATGAATCAGCTGTCTCTGTGAATCTGCGATAAATATCTCAGTTTATCCTCATTTTCCGTGAGGAAGGAGAAAGGGAAGATGGAGCTGTTTTATTATCTGGTGTTTGGGGCTTTGGCTGCGGTGGTGGCAGCTTTGGAGCTGAGCAAAACCAACAAAGATCGGATTAATACTTCCTCGGTCTTTGAATCGTTCAAGAATAATTACTTGCTTGTTTACTCGCTCATGATGGGTAGGTCAAATCTGTTGTGATATATGGGATCCGAGGAGTGATTGGTTCGGCATTTTATGTCTGAGTGTGATTTGATTTGGTCAATGTTGTTGCTTTGTGTGTTGATTTGATTCCCTTCTTTAGCGATTCAATTTCGTTTGACAGTTTGTTTGTGCTTGGATTTTCCTTTGTAAATGCTTTTGATCCACTCGATGTGGGGTTTGTGCGAGGTGATTTTGGGAGAGTGAGCTGTCGATTTGTGTTTATTGTTAGTGAATTGGAGGTTGCGGTGGGTGATCTGATGTATTGAATGCTTGGACTTTTGGGATTCGAGCTATATGTTTTGAATCTGATGTTTGTGGGTGATACTGAACTTGTTGGATTCTTGGTGGATCTAGATGTTGGTTTCTGGGTTAGTGATTTTGGCTGAGGAATGTATGTTGCTCAGAGTGTTGGATTTGTGGAATTTTATTTTGGATTTTAGGAGAGGGAGAGAAACCTTAATTGCTCGAATGATTGGTTTTGATGCTATGATTTATTGTAGTCAAATAGAGTTGAATATTTCATCCTCAAAATGCATTGAACTACTTAGTACTGATTTTTTAGTAGTTGTATAAACTATAATGAGGAATGTGATTCTGCGCTCAGATTTCATTGATCCTTTATGCTTTTTTTTTTCCAAACAGTAATTAAGACAGATGCAATCTACATGATTCGCCCTTGGTGGGAGCTTAAGCAATTATCTTTTTGGTTCTGCGAAATATTTGTAGATTATGATTCTTTCTTTTCAATTTTTTTGGTCCATTGAAATGTTTGCAAACATTATTCTTTCTTGTCCTGACGTTTGATTTCCACGTGAAACAGCTGGTGACTGGCTACAGGGTCCATATGTTTACTATCTTTACACTACGTATGGGTTTGGAAAAGGTGAAATTGGACAGCTCTTTATCGCTGGATTTGGGTCTTCCATGTTGTTTGGTACAATTGT